>NC_135232.1:135321911-135950950 GCF_051348905.1 Ranitomeya variabilis | reverse complement strand
ATACCCAAAAGTGACACCATTCTAAAAACTGCACCCCTCAAGGTGCTCAAAACCACATTCAAGAAGTTTATTAACCCTTCAGGTGTTTCACAGCAGCAGAAGCAACATGGAAGTAAAAAATGAACATTTAACTTTTTAGTCACAAAAATGATCTTTTAGCAACAATTTTTTTATTTTCTCAAGGGTAAAAGGAGAAACTGGACCACGAGCATTGTTGTCAATTTGTCCTGAGTACGCTGATACCTCATATGTGGGGGTAAACCACTGTTTGGGCGCACGGCAGGGCTCGGAAGGGAAGGAGTACCATTTGACTTTTTGAATGAAAAATTGGCTCCAATCTTTAGCGGACACCATGTCGCGTTTGGAGAGCCCCCGTATGCCTAAACATTGGAGCTCCCCCACAAGTGACCCCATTTTGGAAAGTAGACCCATGGAACTAACCTAGATGTGTGGTGAGCACTTTGAACCCCCTAGTGCTTCACAGAAGTTTATAACGCAGAGCCATGAAAATAAAAAATAATTTTTCTTTTCTCAAAAATGATTTTTTAGCCCACAATTTTTTATTTTCCCAAGGGTAACAGGAGAAATTGGAAAAGTTGTTGTCCAGTTTCTCCTGAGTACGCTGATACCCCATATATGGGGGTAAACCACTGTTTTGGCACACGTCGGGGTTCGGAAGGGAAGTATTGACGTTTTGAAATGCAGACTTTGATGGAATGCTCTGTGGGCATCACGTTGCGTTTGCAGAGCCCCTGATGTGCCTAAACAGTAGGAACTCCCCACAAGTGACCCCATTTTGGAAACTAGACCCCCAAGGGAACTTATCTAGATGTGTGGTGAGCATTTTGAACCCCCAAGTGCTTCACAGAAGTTTATAACGCAGAGCCATGAAAATGATAAATGTGTTTTCTTTCCTCAAAAATATTTTTTTAGCCCAGAATTTTTTAATTTTCCCAATGGTAACAGGAGAAATTTGACCCCAAAAGTTGTTGTTCAGTTTCTCCTGAGTACGCTGATACCCCATATGTGGGGGTAAACCACTGTTTGGGCACATGCCGGGGCTCAGAAGAGAAGTAGTGACATTTTGAAATGCAGACTTTGATGGAATGGTCTGCGGGCATCATGTTACGTTTGCAGAGCCCCTGATGTGCCTAAACAGTAGAAACCACCCACAAGTGACCCAATTTTGGAAACTAGACCCCCCAAGGAACTTATCTAAATGTGTGGTGAGCACGTTCAACCCCCAACTGCTTCACAGAAGTTTACAACGCAGAGCCATGAAAATAAAAAATCATTTTTCTTTCCTCAAAAAAGATGTTTTAGCAAGCAATTTTTTATTTTCACAAGTGTAACAGGAGAAATTGGACCCCAATATTTATTGCCCAGTTTGTTTTGAGTACGCTGATACCCCATATGTGGGGGTAAATTACTGTTTGGGCGCACGACAGGGCTCGGAAGGGAAGTAGTGACATTTGAAATGCAGACTTTGATGGAATGGTCTGCGGGCATCATGTTGCATTTGCAGAGCCCCTAATGTGCCTAAACAGTAGAAACACCCCACAAGTGACCCCATTTTGGAAACTAGACCCCCCAAGGAACTTATCTAGATGTGTGGTGAGCACTTTCAACCCCCAAGTGCTTCACAGAAGTTTATAACGCAGAGCCGTGAAAATAAAAAATAATTGTTCTTTCCTCAAAAATTATGTTTTAGCAAGTATTTTTTTTTTGCAAGGGTAACAGAAGAAATTGGACTCCAATAGTTGTTGCCCAGTTTGTCCTGAGTACGCTGGTACTCCATATGTGGGGGTAAACCACTGTTTGGGCGCACGTCGGGGCTTGGAAGGGAGGGAGCACCATTTGACTTTATGAACGCAAGATTGGCTGGAATCAATGGTGGCGCCATGTTGCGTTTGGAGACCCCTGATGTGCCTAAACAGTGGAAACCCCTCAATTCTAACTTCAACACTAACCCCAACACACCCCTAACCCTAATCCCAACTGTAGCCATAACCCTAATCACAACCCTAATTCCAACACACCCCTAACCACAACCCTAACCCCAACACACCCGTAACCCTAATCCCAACCCTAATCCTAACCCTAATCCCAACTCTAACCCTAATCCCAACCCTAACCACAACTGTAACCCCAACACACCCCTAACCCTATCTGTAACCCTAACCACAAGCCTAATCTTAACCCTTTTTTCAAACCGTGCCCTAATTCCAACCCTAACTCTAATTGCAACCCTAACCCTAAGGCTATGTGCCGACGTTGCGGATTCGCGTGAGATTTTTCCGCACGATTTTTTAAAAATCCGCAGGTAAAAGGCACTGCGGATTTACAGCGGATTTCCAGTGTTTTTTTTGCGCAGATTTCACCTGCGGATTCCTATTGAGGAACAGGTGTAAAACGCTGCGGAATCCGCACAAAATTGACATGCTGCGGAAAATACAATGCAGCGTTTCCGCACGGTATTTTCCGCATCATGGGCACAACGGATTTGGTTTTCCATAGGTGTACATGGTACTGTAAACCTGATGGAAAACTGCTACGAATTCGCAGCGGCCAATCCTCTGCGGATCCGCGGCCAATCCGCTGCAGATCCGCGGCCAATCGGCTGCGGATTCGCAGCCAAATCCGCACTGTGTGCACATGCCCTAACCCTAACCCTAACCCTACCCCAAGCCCTAACCCTAGTTCTAACCTTAGTTCTAACCCTAACCCTAGTGGAAAAAGAAAAAAAAATATTTTCTTTATTATTGTCCCTATCTATGGGGGTGATAAAGGGGGGGGGTCATTTACTATTTTTTTTTATTTTGATCACTGTGATAGGTTATATCACAGTGATCAAAATATACCTGGAACGAATCTGCTGGCCGGCAGATTCGACGGGCGCACTGCGCATGCGCCCGCCATTTTGGAAGATGGCGGCGCCCATGAAGAAGACGGACGGACACCGGGAGGCCCGGTAAGTATGAGGGGGGGATCTGAGCATGGGGGGTGGATTGGAGGACGGGGGGTGGCATCTGAGCATGGGGGAGCGGGCAGGAGGACGGGGGAACAGACAGGACGACGGAGGGGAGCGGAGCACCGGACGGAGGACCGGGGAGGAGATCGGTGGTGGTGGGGGGGTACATAAGTGTTTCCAGCCATGGCCGATGATATTGCAGCATTGGCCATGGCTGGATTGTAATATTTCACCAGTTTTTTAGGTGAAATATTACAAATCGCTCTGCTTGGAAGTTTCACTTTCAACAGCCAATCAGAGCGATCGTAGCCACGGGGGGGGGGGGGTGAAGCCACCCCCCCGGGCTGAAGTACCACTCCCCCTGTCCCTGCAGATCGGGTGAAATTGGAGTTAACCCTTTCACCCGATCTGCAGGGACGCGATCATTCCATGACGCCACATAGGCGTCATGGGTCGGATTGGCACCGACTTTCATGACGCCTACGTGGCGTCATGGCTCGGGAAGGGGTTAAACCATTTCTTTGACAATTTCTATGTATGCTTTGTGTTGTTGTCCTGTTGGAACACTATGTCGTCCTTTTCACACACATAGTACTTGAATGTACGAAATAACTCATCTTGTAAGATACTCAAACATAGCTCAGCACTGAGACCACCACCGATCCTGGCCAAATATCCACCGCTTTTGGCTGTGAAACAACCACGTATCATCGGGCTTCCTGATTTCTTTCAATTTCTCAATCCATTAGCCCCTTTTTTCCTTGTTTCTTTTAGAGCCATTTGTACCTATCAGAACCTAGTCATGTTTGTCATACCAGAACTGATAGACCTTGGGATGAGCCGACTTGTTGACTTCAATATTTTGGCTGGATGTCCACCTTTTGGCTTCTGAATGATTGGACGGACTTCATTTCACATTCTTCCAACTGTCATGGCACTCATTGATACAGTTTGGGAATTTTCTTGGCCAAGAGACTGCTATTGATGAGCTGGATGATGCTGTTTCACTTTTCTTGGGAAATCGTCTTCATGGTTGCTACTCGATTCGAGCCAATGACATTTGACTTGAAAATCAGCTTAATCATACACTGACTATTAGGGAATGTGAGAACAGGTTGTATTTTGTATTTTTCTGGAAGAAAAGTATTTTTCCACCACCAGGAGCAAAACAGTAACAATGCAAGAATCTGTATAACTAATCACATGCTAAATAGTTGCAAGTCAAATTTATGTATGATATAACCAAGCTGATTGTCTATAAAATGATGGTAGTTTCATGATCAAAGCAGTAGTGGATGGTGAGATATGGAACCTGAGAGTCAAAAGTTCAAAACATGGTTACGGTTTTGCTCATCACTGTATTTGTGCAGTGAGCATTGAGCCCTTTGAAGGGACCAGAATATTGTCTTGTCCTATATCCTGCTATAAAAATAATTGTTAATGAAATGATACACAGACTAATTTACTGGAATATGCCAGCAGTCAACATAACAATGTAACTATCAATGATTTAGCACATTTAATATAATAAGTTATCGTGTGATTATGTTATTTTTGTAAGAGCAAGAACAAATAAGGTTATGGTATTGAGGCCCAAATCTACTTGTATATCTAAAGTGATTTCAACCCTTTAATGCCATTTGGATGCAACATTTTTTTTTTTTTTACATCTCATTATGTTTATAGTAGTCAAACCCCCATTCCTCCACATAGACATGAAGTTAAAGGGTATCTGTACTTTCAAGTACATTTAGGAATAACACTTTTTCAAACCATTCTATGATGGATATACTGCATTTTAACAGTTTTTCCCTCTTCAGGCTCTGCTTATTTGCAATTAACTCAGAGCTGGTGGGAGAAGACTATCTGCTGTCTCCCATACACATCACAACAGACAGACAGATTCCTGCTCTTCAGTTCTTAGCACAGAGATAGAAGCAGCAGCATGGAGTTCCTGTGTCTCCCTTAGATTGTTTTCTCATTCTGCTCCTCATTCCTACTCCCCATTCACTCACTATAGAGTAAAATAGGCTGTGCAAATTGACACTACAGTGAGTTCGCTGTTTATGTAGCCTTAAGCAAAACAAAATTGATCTGTTTTTTTTCCAGAGTGCATGGTGAGCTCAAGTGATAAGTGAGGGATTAAAAAAGGGCAGACATTTGTCTAATATATTAAATTACAAAGTTTATTTTAATAGCCTGTACTATTTATTTATGCAAACTACTGTTCACATTTAAAATAAAAAACTTCTAACTATCTGCAGCCACCTTAAACTAAAATTTCAGAGGTAGAAGAAAAAAGTGTGTGAACAAATCACCCTCTAAAAGCATAGAATTTTATTAACATTCATTCAATACACCGATACCCAGGTAGTGTGGATATAATATGACAGAGATAATATTGAGGTGGAAGGATTACCATATTATTATAGATTCATTTATACGAATTGAACCCTCGCTCATCGGCAGCTGTCCCTTTCTTTCCCTACTGTGTCCCATTCTCCTAAGCTTTACAGAGAATAAGTGACAAAACTGATACATAGATCTTTCTATCAAAGATATTAGAAGAAGTGACTTACTGTTAATTGTGGAAACTGTCTCAATGCGTTTCCCCATCCAGTCGGTTCATCAGGAGGCTTGTTGCATAGAAGATAAAGGTGATAGCTGCAAGTTCATGATAAGCAGTCACAGGCTATAGCCACCACTATGGAAATAGAAGGAGCTTATTGCACACATGAATTGAACATATAAGTAGCATGTACAAAATGTCAAGCTCTGACTATACAGTTCTATATTGGATAAGACTCATTGACTCTTCTAAAAATATAATATGAAATTATTCATCAGGAAACATATTTAGATAAATGGTGGGCCCTGACTTACAGAGGGACATATCTATGAGCTGAACAAGAACATCCCTTATGGATATGTTATTGAAATGTTCTTATAACGTAAAGGGAAAATTAAAGGAAATAACTCCATAGGCAAAAATAATTACGGTATCTATATATCATCTTAGAAATAGCCCCAGTATGTATTATTTGCAGTGTACTGTTTTGAGGGATTGGAAACATATCGTTATTATTTATTTTTAACATACCACTAATTCCATGATGCTGTACATGTGAAGAGTTATATGAAGAAGAAAGAATAGGTATACATACGGTACTGGTAAATCTAATATAAAGAATATGAGGAGATGCTGGCAATATTACCAAAAATTTTAAGAAAAAAAAAACTTTATTGATACAATAAAAAAACAACATATGGACTAAAAACATTTTTTAAAAAAAGAGTAGACAAAATAGAAAAGGTGACAAAATCATGAGACAGGGTTTCTGGAAATAGAGCCAAATGGGAAACATCCTTATATAAAGTAAATACCAATATAGGCCAAACAGCACAGTATAACTGGATCAAAAAAATGCATAAATATGGCAAGATACAATAACTAAGTAAACCTAGTGAGGTATAGGAAACCGCACTACCGGAAATGATGTATAAAGAAACTGACAAATAGGCGTCCAAGCAGGAAAAGGCATGTGTTTCACAGTGGAATGCTAAGCCATAGGTGACGCATCTACAAGAAGCTATATATGCATCTAGAAGGGGCTCCTCTGAAAGAAACAGAGGAGGTGGGACCATGCATGGGAGTAGAAAGAAATATACATCCCTTGGTGGAACGTACACACAATATAATGGTATAGGGGAAGAGTCTCCTATCAGATATTAATGAATAATTTTTTGGTGGCCTCTGGATCAGACATCTATAACACACTAGATGTGTTACCTTACTCAAAATACACTGTGTGTTATTAAAATTCATCTAATTTTCTCTGTCCCCCATGACGGCACCACGGAGAGAGGGGATCCGCCCACCAAGGACAGGAAATCTACAGATAAAAAGGCGGTACCTCTCTCCCGCATCAGTTTGTTTACAGAGCATGATGGGAATATCAGGTTAATGATTACAAATGTTTCAACATACTAAACCTTTAATAAAGATACCGCGTGTTTACTGATTATATACATAGTTACATAGTTACATAGTTAATAAGGTTGAAGGAAGACTTTAAGTCCATCTAGTTCAACCCATAGCCTAGCATGCCCTAACATGTTGATCCAGGAGAAGGCAAAAAAACCCCATGTGGTAAGAGTAAGCTCCATCATGGGGAAAAAAATTCCTTCCCGACCCCACATACGGCAATCAGACTAGTTCCCTGGATCAACGCCTTATCAAGGAATCTAATATATATATCCTGTAATATTATACTTTTCCAGAAAGGTATCCAGTCCCCTCTTAAATTGAAGCAATGAGTCACTCATTACAACATCATACGGCAGAGAGTTCCATAGTCTCACTGCTCTTACAGTAAAGAATCCGCGTCTGTTATTATGCTTAAACCTTTTTTCCTCCAGACGTAGAGGATGCCCCCTTGTCCCTGTCACCGGTCTATGATTAAAAAGATCATCAGAAAGGTCTTTGTACTGTCCCCTCATATATTTATACATTAACATAAGATCACCCCTTAGTCTTCGTTTTTCCAAACTAAATAGCCCCAAGTGTAATAACCTATCTTGGTATTGCAGACCCCCCAGTCCTCTAATAACCTTGGTCGCTCTTCTCTGCACCCGCTCCAGTTCAGCTACGTCTTTCTTATACACCGGAGACCAGAACTGTGCACAGTATTCTAAGTGTGGTCGCACTAGTGACTTGTATAGAGGTAAAATTATGTTCTCCTCATGAGCATCTATGCCTCTTTTAATGCATCCCATTATTTTATTTGCCTTTGTAGCAGCTTCCTGACACTGGCCACTGAATATGAGTTTGTCATCCACCCATACACCCAGGTCTTTTTCATTGACGGTTTTGCCCAGAGTTTTAGAATTAAGCACATAGTTATACATCTTATTACTTCTACCCAAGTGCATGACCTTACATTTATCCCCATTAAAGCTCATTTGCCATTTATCAGCCCAAGCTTCTAGTTTACATAAATCAGCCTGTAATATAAAATTGTCCTCCCCTGTATTGATTACCCTGCAGAGTTTAGTGTCATCTGCAAATATTGAAATTCTACTCTGAATGCCCCCTACAAGGTCATTAATAAATATGTTAAAAAGAAGAGGGCCCAATAATGACCCCTGTGGTACCCCACTACTAACCGTGACCCAGTCCGAGTGTGCTCCATTAATAACCACCCTTTGTTTCCTATCCCTGAGCCAACTCTCAACCCACTTGCACATAGTTTTCCCCTATCCCCATTATTCTCATTTTATGTATCAACCTTTTGTGTGGCACCGTATCAAAAGCTTTTGAAAAGTCCATATACACTACATCTACTGGGTTCCCTTGGTCCAGACCGGAACTTACCTCTTCATAGAAGCTGATCAAATTAGTCTGACATGAACGGTCCCTAGTAAACCCATGCTGATACTGGGTCATGAGGTTATTCCTCTTCAGATACTCCAGTATAGCGTCCCTTAGAATGCCCTCCAGGATTTTACCCACAGTAGAGGTTAAACTTACTGGCCTATAATTTCCGAGTTCAGTTTTTGTCCCCTTTTTGAATATTGGCACCACATTTGCTATACGCCAGTCCTGTGGTACAGACCCTGTTATTATGGACTCTTTAAAGATTAAAAATAATGGTCTATCAATGACTGTACTTAATTCCTGCAGTACTCGGGGGTGTATCCCATCCGGGCCCGGAGATTTGTCAATTTTTGTGATTTTTAGACGCCGCCGTACTTCCTGCTGGGTTAAGCAGGTAACATTAAATTGGGAATTATTATCACTAGTCATATTGGCTGCCATGGGATTTTCTTTTGTAAATACTGATGAAAAAAAGTCATTTAGCATATTGGCTTTTTCCTCATCCTCATCCACCATTTCACCCAGACTATTTTTAAGGGGGCCAACACTATCATTTTTTAGTTTCTTATTATTTATGTAGTTAAAGAATATTTTGGGGTTATTTTTGCTCTCTCTAGCAATGAGTCTCTCTGTCTCAATCTTTGCTGCCTTGATTTGCTTCTTACAGAATTTATTTAATTTTCTGTATTTATATAATGCCTCCTCACTACCTACTTCCTTTAATTCTCTAAATGCTTTCTTTTTGTCACTTATTGCGCCCCTTACAGCTTTATAACTAAACATTATAAGAATGTGCACACCCACGCGTGAGGGAGGGAATGTACGGGTGCCGTCATGGGCTCAGAGAAACACCGTTATCGGTGAGTAACTACTATTTTCTCTGTCCCCCATGACGGCACCACGGAGTCCTTTCCCATCCTGCAATACCCATCTTATAAACGTCCTTTTCGGAGTAAAAAATGTTTCCGTCGGAAGCCCCCTAGGACACAGGACAGGTGGGAAAACAAAAAGAATAAAAATAAAGGGTTTATTGTCAACAAGAGCCCCACCGATACCAAAAAACCCTCACAATGAACTTTTGCCCCAGGTGGGAGGGAGATTGTCCCTCTTCCTCTCAGCCTGGGAAAAGATAACCAGCAGTGCCTGGATTCTGGACTTGATACAATTGGGACTAAAGTTCAAATTTCTCACGTTTCCTCAGCCGTCCTTCCTGGTGACATCTCAGAGAGCTTCTCCGCAGGAGCGGATAGCTCTGGAACAGGAAGTCACAACATTGCTAAACAAAGGGGTTCTTCGGGAGGTCCCCCTCCGAGAAAAAGGGAGAGGGTTCTACTCTACGATTTTTCTCAGGAAAAAGCCAGACGGGTCTTTCAGGACAATTATCAATTTAAAAAATTTAAACAAACACCTGATTGTGGAACCTTTCAAAATGGAAACAATAAAGACGGCAGTCAAAATGTTGTTTCCGCATTGTTTTATGGTAGTACTCGACTTAAAGGACGCATACTACCACGTCCCCATTCACAGAGACTTCCAAAAATTCCTCAGGCTGGCGATCGAAATAAAAGGGACGGTAAAGCATTTTCAGTTTACAGCCCTCCCGTTCGGTCTTGCAATAGCCCCACGGGTATTCACCAAATTGATAGCGGAAGTCATGGCAGACCTGAGAAAACAAAACACCCTGATCGTCCCATATCTGGACGATTTCCTGATAATCGGCGACTCTCCCCAACATTGCAAAAACCAACTGGAGATGGTTATGGACTCTTTGAAAAACTTGGGATGGCTCCTGAACCTAAAGAATTCCAGACTAATACCGAATCAGATTCAGGAATACCTGGGAATCACGTTGGATTCCATCTCCCAGGAATGTCGCCTACCCCAAGAAAAAATCCAAAAGATGGTAGGGTTAGTGTCCCGGGCAAGAGATCTCCCCTCTATATCACTTCAAGAGGCAATGTCTCTCCTCGGGTCTATGACAGCCTGCATTTCTGCCGTCCAATGGGCCCAGTCACATACAAGGGAACTGCAATGGCAAATATTAGCAGAAGAAATTTCCCTAAAGGGAAAATTAGAAAGGCAGTTCACCTTCTCGTCAAACACAATTCTCTCACTAGATTGGTGGATGAAAGACAGCAATCTGGGCCGCGGTCAACCATGGGTAATCCCAGTGTCAAAGGTGATAACCACAGATGCAAGTCCCATCGGCTGGGGGGCTCACCTACACGATCTAGTGGCTCAGGGGACATGGTCAGACGACTTAAAAGAAGCATCCTCCAACATGAAGGAATTGCTGGCGGTAAAATTCACACTTACAAAATTCCTAAAACCCCTTCGCTCACATCATGTAAGATTGTTTTCAGACAACAGGGTGGTAGTGGCCTACATAAACCATCAGGGGGGCACCCACTCTCAATTACTGATGGAAGTGACACATTCAATCTTACAGATGGCCGAAAACAATTTAGCATCCTTGACGGCACTTCACATAAAAGGGGTGGACAATTTCAAGGCAGACTACCTAAGTCGGGTCTGCCTAAAACAGGGGGAATGGGAACTGAACCAATCCATATTCAATCAGATAACGGAGATGTGGGGAATTCCGACAATAGATCTCTTCGCAGACAACCTAAATCGGAAGGTGACCACCTTCTGTTCCATAAACCCAGCAGGGAACCCGGTGGCGCTGGATGCTTTCCTGATTCCTTGGATGCACAAACTAGCTTATGCGTTTCCCCCTACCACTCTGATACCAGCGGTTCTGAGGAAGATAAGGGAGGACAGCGCCCGGGTGATATTGATTGCCCCTTTCTGGCCGAAGAGAACTTGGTTTTCCTGGGCCAGAAGAATGTCCATAACAGATCCTTGGATACTTCCAGACCTGCCCAATCTCCTATTCCAGGGTCCAGTAACACACCCGCAGGTAGCGAGGTTACACATGACAGCTTGGAATTTGAGAGGGGATTACTAATAGAGAAAGGCTTCTCTCAAGGTTTAGTATCAACCCTCTTAAAAAGTAGAAAATTAACAACTACTAAACAGTATGGTAAAATCTGGAAAAAATTCCTCTCTTCCTCAGGCGCCAGAGTCTCCGAGGGAATCCCTCTCAAATTGGTATTAGAATTTTTGCAGAATGGGCTGGAAAAAGGCCTAGCCACTAATACACTGAAGGTTCATATTGCCGTACTTGGGGCACTGTTTAATTACAATCTAGCAAAGAACCGTTGGGTATCCAGATTCATTAAGGCGGCAGAAAGATCTAGACCTCTACCCTTACGTAGAGCCCCACAGTGGGACTTAAATCTAGTTCTCACAGCCCTTACCAAAACCCCCTTTGAGCCCTTAAAAGAGCTTCCCTTAAAGATTCTATACTTAAAAACCTCCCTTTTGGTAGCCCTCACTTCAGCCCGAAGAATTAGTGACATACAAGCCTTGTCAGCCGGGCCACCCTTCACGCAAATATTGGAGGACAGGGTGGTATTAAAAACTGATCTGGCATATTTACCAAAAGTGGCCTCCCGGTTCCATAGGTCCCAAGAGATCTCTCTTCCCTCCTTTTGTCCAAACCCTAAGAATGAGGGGGAAAAATCACTACACACATTGGATGTTAGGAGGTGTCTCATCCATTACCTGGAGGCTACTAGGGAGTGTAGGGAGGATAGATCTCTTTTTGTGTGTTTTCAGGGCCCTCGGAAAGGCAAAAAGGCCTCCAAGGGTACATTGGCAAGATGGATCAGAGATGCCATCAACCTCGCGTATACCTCAAGCGGGATGCCAGCTCCAGGGGAAGTTAAAGCTCATTCAACTAGGGCGATGGCGGCCTCCTGGGCAGAGAGAGCCGGAGCAACAATAGACCAGATATGTAGAGCTGCTACTTGGTCTTCACCCTCAACTTTCTTTAAGCACTATCGGTTGGACTTAACTTCTTCTTCAGACCTTACCTTTTGTAGAAGGGTTCTGGAAGCGGTAGTCCCTCCCTAATGTACAGCCTTTGCAATTCTCTCCGTGGTGCCGTCATGGGGGACAGAGAAAATAGTAGTTACTCACCGATAACGGTGTTTCTCTGACATGACGGCACCCGTACATTCCCTCCCTCACGCGTGGGTGTGCACATTCTTATAATGTTTAGTTATGTATATAATCAGTAAACACGCGGTATCTTTATTAAAGGTTTAGTATGTTGAAACATTTGTAATCATTAACCTGATATTCCCTTCATGCTCTGTAAACAAACTGATGCGGGAGAGAGGTACCGCCTTTTTATCTGTAGGTTTCCTGTCCTTGGTGGGCGGATCCCCTCTCTCCGTGGTGCCGTCATGGGCTCAGAGAAACACCGTTATCGGAGAGTAACTACTATTTTTAACTGGTTTGCATTGTGTGGTTGCTTATGTGGGGCTCATGCTTCTATATACAGCATGTGCGCCACATAGCCTCTCATATACAGAATGAGCCCCACATAGCCTCCCTATATGCAGCATGAACCACACATAGCCTACTATTTACAACATGAACCCCGCATAGCCTCCCATATACAGAATGAGCCCCACATAGACTCTCATAAAGAGCATGGGTCCACAAATAGGCTCTCATGTACAGCATGAGCCCCACATTGCCTCCAATATACAATATGAGCCCCACATAGCCTCCATGTATACAGTCTGAGCCTCACATAGCCTCCTATATACATACAAACATCCCATGCACTTGAAAAAAAACACTACATACTTGACTCGCTACCGTTCCCCCGGAGCTCTGCCTCTGCTCCTTTCTCCAGTGCACTGACTCTCTAAAGTGTACATTTGCCATGATGAAATGACGTCATCCCGTTAGGTGTATCACACGCTGATTGGTGGCAGAAGGCCTCCTCCACCAATGTTTTCACTGCTGTCTGTTGTGGATGTGGATGGCTATGATGGCGGGCCAGGGAGTGTTCCCCATAGGCTACTGTTTCAGGCCTTCAGGTGTCTTCATCTGCAGGATGCATTTAACCTGGGTCTGACTTATAGGCTTGGTTCTAGTGTTGGCAAAGATATTAATCAGTAGTCAACTGTAGTCTATCTCCAGCAGCAACATTGAGTATTTTCATTCCCCAGTTGTTGTCACCAGTTGTCATCAATAACAGTTCTTTAACTTTAAGAACTGACCCTCGGGAAGGTCTGAACCGGTCTTGTTATGTGCAGTTGATGTATTATTTCATGCACTGGTTTTTACTGTTATCCTGTGAGAATAACATTAAAATATAAAGAAGTAATTATTTTCTGTCTTCCCTATACCAATTAGGGTCTCCTTATAATCCATGGCTTTTCAAAATAAGGCTACAACAATACTTTGGTAAAGGTTTATTGCATTCGTGAAAGATGCTTTATTTTTCAACCAAAGTATTCTTTGTAAAAATGGATTGGAGGCAAACATGAATCCATATGATTCAGTTGGACTAGTACTAATATTTTCTGTTTAAAATCGTTTGGAGGTATAAAGATACCCCGATAAAGTAAAAAGTACTGTTCCTGACAAGTGGTGACAACGACCTCGGAATGAAAATATACACTGTCACTGTGCTAGATAGACTATGTTAAACTACTGATCAATATATGTTGTGCTTGCCAACACTAGCTCCAAGCCTATAAGTTATATTATTGTTCAATCTTCTGCTCCTAATTGCATGGGAACAAATGCAGTGCCCACATGATCAGCATGGTAAGTTTGCCATGATATAGAGCTTGTCTTTTCCTATGGATAACCACAGATAACACAAACTAATATCAAACATGTTTCTAAGTATTCATGAAAATTTCCTGTAAAATATCATAAAACTGTGTTGTCCTAAGGATGGATCATTAGCATCATAGTGGTGAAACACCCCTTTAAATTAAGTCTTTATTCTATAAATCAGAGTGAGCCTTAACCAGGTGTGTAACATCCTCTGCAGCTGCGACCGTCTTGTGCTGGAGTCTGTGGGCACACATTCAGCTGAAATGTATTGCGAAGCAGAAACCCACCGGGTCGTTGCACTGCAATACATGCTGCCCACCAATCAGACCTTGGCAGGCGGCTCGTAACAGTGACTTCATATATCCCCATAACAGTGACGTCGATGTCAGCTGCCAGCATCTGCACCTGCTACAAAAGAGGATGCCTCATGATGTGTGAGTAGTGGAATGTGAGTAGAATAGAGATTTTATGCATTAGAGAACAGCAGCAGAACAAGGGACATATATACCAGGAAGGAACTCAGGATCGGGAAGGGGGCATATATGCCAGGATGGTGGACATATATGCCCTGAAGGAATCCTGAATGGGGGACATAAATACCAGAATGGGGGACATATATACCAATAAGGAACCCAGGATGGGGGATATATGTTCCAGGATTGGAACCAAAATGGGGGACATATATACCAGGAAGGAACCTGGGATGAGGGGCATATATACCAGGATGGGGGACATGTACACCAAGAAACTGGCCTAGGTTGGAGGGTATATATCAGGATATGGGACATATATAACAGAAAGGGAACCAGGATAGGGGGCATATATACCAGGATGAGGACATATATACCAGGAAAGGGCACAGGATGGGGGGTATATATCCAGGATGGGGGACATGTAAACTAGAAACGACCTCAGGATGAGGAGGTATGTATACCAGGAAGGAATTCAGCATGGGAGGAATATATACCAGAGAGGCGCTCATGATGGGGGAGATATATACCAAAAATGGGTCCATGGATGGGAGATATATATACTTGGATTGGGCGTAAGATGTTGTATGTTACTACATAATGGGGGGCAACACTTAAATCCTTATAGGATTTATAACTCTTCAAGGGCCCAAACATGTGATCAACATGTAGGGAGGCCCAGGTCCACATTTTGCACCACGGCCTATCAGACTCTAGTTATGCCACCTGTCTTAATGCTTACAGTTTTAACATGTTTCTTTGTAATAGTAAACATTAAACAAATCTGATGGTACATTTTAAAAGATATCCATGTATATCGAGTTTTCTTGATGTATGTGACCATTTTATTGCCTAATCCATCGTTGCTATTTTATTGGATTATGCATATAGCAGCCATAAATACATCTAAATCCCAAAATCAAAGTCAAACTGTTTGTAATGCCACCATTAAAACTGTGTGTGAAGCTTGTAGAAACTGTTATTTTCTGCACAAAATGTATGATTATATATTTAATACACACAAATAATGTTTTCCATTACCATTAAAACTTTTATCTTTTTTTTAAATACTTGGGAAACACATTATCTCATCACTGAATAACATTCAACATTTTCAGGTTTACATAAATGCATAGGACTGCAATTATTTTTTGCATTACCCTTTAAAGTTTGTTTGTTATTTTTTGTCAAAGAAATCGTTCCATGGGTTCAATTCTTTTTTATAAATATCATTTTTTTACATGTCTGCTAGGATTTATGTCCGGGTGGGGAAAAGGAAAGAGGAAAACAATATTTGTAATCTCAATGTGCTAAGATAAATAACATCCAGTGGTAATTGGGTATCTCAAGGGTGAAATGTCACAGATGGTGTTCAGAAAAAAAGACTAAAAATGCTTTTTTTGCATAATAAATAAAAAACAGACTTTGAAAACCACTAAGATAAAAAAAGATCCTGTACATCTACATTCTAGCTTATTTGAAAAGATGACGTTATACGGAACACCAGACATGGCGGCAAAGTTAACAAAACTAATACAAAGAGAAAAGTAATATTAATAATGAAAATAAATTATAGAGACAAGTCCTCTGTTTTATATTTCTCTTTCTCTTAGACAGGATAAACTAAACATAATAAATTTGTTTTAAAATTTGGCACTATTTTATAGGATTACCAAGCAGTTTTAATGAAATGGAGAAATCCTATCCTATCCGCTTTTAGGGTTCATTCGCTATTTCTATTCATTTCTAACTGTTCATTGAGGAAACGTCTTTTAAATTGAAGGTGGAAAATGCAGCTTTCCAGTAATAAAAGTAGTTTCCTACATTATGTTGAAATAGCTGAAATCACCATAGCAAACTCCTGTGGTTTCTGCATCCTGAATCTATATCCCGTTTCAGACACTCTATTTAACCCTTTATCTGCTGTGAACATAAACTGCAGTTCCTGGTCTACGTTACATCTTCAACTCCTCTGTTTCACTGCACACCTTGTTATGTGTCTTTCAGTTTGCCCCGTTGCACTTGTTTGCCTGCAGTACAGCATAGCTTGTTGCCAGGTTTTCACTGTTCCATTTGTTTCTGGGCAAGCCCTGCCCGCTGGGCCATTGAAATTGGTCTGAGTGATTACTCTGACCTGTGGCTTAGTGAAACTACCCCACCAGGGGAGACCTAGCACAAGAAGTACTAGAAGTGATGAAATGGCCAAAACGGAGCACTGATCTCAACATCATTTTTTTAAATCAGATACATTTTTATTAACAGTAATCAATTTGACAAACATTTGCAATTGCATCAAAAAGGAGCAGACCTGTTTACATATTTTGAAATGGATCCCTTACCAGTAACCAAACCAACATCTGTTGTACCGAGCTCCGGCCATTCACCTCCCTCCAACCTCTCATTTGCTGGCCTTGCACTGCCAAAAAATAAATCCATGGGTTCGGAAGTGCCAGTCCCCCTCTGTCTTTAGGCCTCTGCAGCAATTCAATTCTAATTCTTGGCTGGTTCTTCCCCCAAACAAGGTCTCGAAACATAGAATTGATGGTACAAAAACACCTCCATGGCAGCCATATGGGAGTATTGTGCAATACATACAATAGTTGGGGCATGAGAATCATTTTAATTAAATTTATCCTTCCAACCACTGAGAGATATAATCTACACCACACACCTATTTTCTTCCTAAATTTATCCAACAAGGGGGACAGGTTCAATTCTATGTAGCTCGAGAGGGGAAGTGACACCTGGATACCCAGATATTTGAACTGTTGGACCACTGCTAACTTATTACCCTCCCCCGATATCAGGATATCATTACAGCCTCTATCCATCACCAGAATATTAGACTTATCCCAGTTAATCTCGAGGCCCGATACATCTCCAAATGACCTAAGGATTTTCATTGCCCCCAACAAGGACTCCCCAGGGTCTTCCAAAAAGAGCAACAGATCATCCGCATGGAGGGCTATTTTTTCTTCTAATAGGCCATACCGAAACCCTTTAACTGCAACTGTAGTTCTAATTGTCTGTGCCAGGGGCTCCACTGCCAGAGCAAAAAGCAGCGGAGACAGCGGACACTGTTGTGAATTTGCTTTTTGCTCCCTCTAGTGGTTACTAGTTTTTTGACTCTGGTTTTTCTGTCATTCCTTTTATCCGCACCTGGGTCGTTAGTTAGGGGTGTTGCTATATAAGCTCCCTGGACCTTCAGTTCAATGCCTGGCAACGTAGTTATCAGAGCTAGTCTGCTGTGCTCTTGTCTACTGATCCTGGTTCCAGTTATATCAGCTAAGTCTGCCTTTTGCTTTTTGCTATTTGTTTTGGTTTTGTATTTTTGTCCAGCTTGTTCCAAATCTATATCCTGACCTTTGCTGGAAGCTCTAGGGGGGCTGGTGTTCTCCCCCCGGACCGTTAGACGGTTCGGGGGTTCTTGAATTTCCAGTGTGGATTTTGATAGGGTTTTTGTTGACCATATAAGTTACCTTTCTTTATTCTGCTATCAGTAAGCGGGCCTCTCTGTGCTAAACCTGGTTCATTTCTGTGTTTGTCATTTCCTCTTACCTCACCGTCATTATTTGTGGGGGGCTTCTATCCAGCTTTGGGGTCCCCTTCTCTGGAGGCAAGAAAAGTCTTTTGTTTTCCTCTACTAGGGGTAGCTAGATTCTCCGGCTGGCGCGTGTCATCTAGAATCAACGTAGGAATGATCCCCGGCTACTTCTAGTGTTGGCGTTAGGAGTAGATATATGGTCAACCCAGTTACCACTGCCCTATGAGCTGGATTTTTGTATTCTGCAGACTTCCACGTTCCTCTGAGACCCTCGCCATTGGGGTCATAACAGTTTGCCAGGCCAGTATTAAATGTTTAATGCATTGCAGAAGAGGGATTATAAGAAAGAAGATTCTGAGTTTTTTTTTTTTTTTTCTCTCCTTCCCCTTTACCTCAGAGTGGCTATGCTTGCTGCAGACATGAATGTCCAGACCTTGATTACAAGTGTGGACCAGCTGGCTACTCGTGTGCAGGGCATACAAGACTATGTTATCAGAAATCCTAGGTCAGAACCTAAAATACCGATTCCTGAACTGTTTTCCGGAGACAGGTTTAAGTTTAGGAATTTCGTGAATAATTGTAAATTGTTTTTGTCCCTGAGACCCTGTTCATCAGGAGATTCTGCTCAGCAAGTAAAAATTGTTATTTCGTTCTTACGGGGCGACCCTCAGGATTGGGCTTTTTCGCTGGTGCCAGGAGATCCGGCATTGGCTGATCTTGATGCGTTTTTTCTGGCGCTCGGTTTACTTTATGAGGAACCCAACCTTGAGATTCAGGCAGAAAAGGCCTTGCTGTCTATGTCTCAGGGGCAGGACGAGGCTGAAGTGTATTGCCAAAAATTTCGGAAATGGTCCGTGCTGACACATTGGAACGAGTGTGCACTGGCCGCTAATTTTAGAAATGGCCTTTCTGAAGCCATTAAGAATGTTATGGTGGGTTTTCCCATTCCCACAGGTCTGAATGATACTATGGCACTGGCTATTCAAATTGACCGGCGGTTGCGGGAGCGCAAAACCGCAAATTCCCTCATGGTGTTGTCTGAACAGACACCTAATTCGGTGCAATGTGATAGAAAAACCGCAAATTCCCTCATGGTGTTGTCTGAACAGACACCTGATTTAATGCAATGTGATAGAATCCTGACTAGAAATGAGCGGAAAATTCATAGACGCCGGAATGGCTTGTGCTACTACTGTGGTGATTCTACACATGTTATCTCAGCATGCTCTAAACGTATAGCTAAGGTTGTTAGTCCTGTCACCGTTGGTAATTTGCAACCTAAATTTATTCTGTCTTTAACTTTGATTTGCTCACTGTCATCTTATCCTGTCATGGCGTTTGTAGATTCAGGTGCTGCCCTGAGTCTCATGGATCTCTCATTTGCTAAGCGCTGTGGATTTACTCTTGAACCATTAGAAAATCCTATTCCTCTTAGGGGTATTGATGCTACACCATTGGCAGCAAATAAACCGCAGTATTGGACTCAGGTTACCATGTGCATGACTCCTGAACACCGCGAGGTGATACGTTTCCTGGTTTTACATAAAATGCATGATTTGGTCGTTTTAGGGCTGCCATGGTTACAGACCCATAATCCAGTCCTGGACTGGAAGGCTATGTCAGTCTCAAGTTGGGGCTGTCGTGGTATTCATGAGGATTCCCTGCCTGTGTCTATTGCTTCTTCTACGCCTTCGGAAGTTCCGGAGTATTTGTCTGATTATCAGGATGTCTTCAGTGAGTCTGAGTCCAGTGCACTGCCTCCTCATAGGGACTGTGACTGTGCTATAGATTTGATCCCAGGCAGTAAATTTCCTAAGGGAAGACTGTTTAATCTGTCGGTACCTGAACATACCGCTATGCGTTCATATATCAAGGAGTCTCTGGAAAAAGGACATATTCGTCCGTCTTCTTCCCCTCTTGGTGCGGGATTCTTTTTTGTGGCAAAAAAGGACGGATCTTTGAGACCTTGTATTGATTATCGGCTTTTAAATAAGATCACTGTCAAATTTCAGTATCCTTTACCGCTGTTGTCTGACTTGTTTGCCCGGATTAAGGGTGCCAAGTGGTTCACCAAGATAGACCTTCGTGGTGCGTACAACCTTGTGCGCATTAAGCAAGGTGATGAATGGAAAACCGCATTCAATACGCCCGAAGGTCATTTTGAGTACTTGGTGATGCCTTTTGGGCTCTCCAATGCGCCTTCAGTTTTTCAGTCCTTTATGCATGACATTTTCCGGAAGTATCTGGATAAATTTTTGATTGTTTATCTGGATGATATTTTGGTTTTTTCTGATAATTGGGATTCGCATGTGGAGCAGGTCAGGTTGGTCTTTAAAATTTTGCGTGAAAATTCTTTGTTTGTCAAGGGCTCAAAGTGTCTCTTTGGTGTACAGAAGGTTCCCTTTTTGGGGTTCATTTTTTCTCCTTCTGCTGTGGAGATGGACCCAGTCAAGGTCCGAGCTATTCTTGATTGGACTCAGCCCTCGTCAGTTAAGAGTCTTCAGAAGTTCTTGGGCTTCGCTAACTTCTACCGTCGTTTTATCGCTAATTTTTCTAGCATTGTGAAACCTTTGACGGATATGACCAAGAAGGGCTCCGATGTAGCTAACTGGGCTCCTGCTGCCGTGGAGGCTTTCCAGGAGTTGAAACGCCGGTTTACTTCGGCGCCTGTTTTGTGCCAGCCTGACGTCTCACTTCCCTTTCAGGTTGAGGTGGATGCTTCGGAGATTGGGGCAGGGGCCGTTTTGTCGCAGAGAGGCCCTGGTTGCTCTGTTATGAAACCTTGTGCCTTTTTCTCTAGGAAGTTTTCGCCTGCCGAGCGAAATTATGATGTGGGCAATCGGGAGTTGTTGGCCATGAAATGGGCATTTGAGGAGTGGCGTCATTGGCTCGAGGGTGCTAAGCATCGTGTGGTGGTCTTGACTGATCACAAAAATCTGATGTATCTCGAGTCTGCTAAACGCCTTAATCCGAGACAGGCCCGCTGGTCATTGTTTTTCTCCCGCTTTGATTTTGTTGTCTCGTATTTACCAGGTTCAAAGAATGTGAAGGCCGATGCTCTTTCTAGGAGCTTTGTGCCTGATGCTCCTGGAGTCGCTGATCCTGTTGGTATTCTTAAAGATGGAGTTATCTTGTCAGCTATTTCTCCGGATCTGCGACGTGTGTTGCAGAGATTTCAGGCTGATAGGCCTGAGTCTTGTCCACCTGACAGACTGTTTGTCCCGGATAAGTGGACCAGCAGAGTCATTTCCGAGGTTCATTCCTCGGTGTTGGCAGGTCACCCGGGAATTTTTGGCACCAGAGATCTGGTGGCCAGGTCCTTTTGGTGGCCTTCCTTGTCAAGGGATGTGCGGTCATTTGTGCAGTCCTGTGGGACTTGTGCTCGAGCTAAGCCTTGCTGTTCTCGTGCCAGCGGTTTGCTCTTGCCCTTGCCTGTCCCGAAGAGACCTTGGACACATATCTCCATGGATTTCATTTCTGATCTTCCGCTATCTCAGGGCATGTCCGTTATCTGGGTGATATGTGATCGCTTCTCCAAGATGGTCCATTTGGTTCCTTTGCCTAAGCTGCCTTCCTCTTCCGATCTGGT
Source organism: Ranitomeya variabilis (assembly GCF_051348905.1). NCBI lineage: Eukaryota > Metazoa > Chordata > Amphibia > Anura > Dendrobatidae > Ranitomeya > Ranitomeya variabilis. The sequence goes on along the minus strand of NC_135232.1, from coordinate 135,929,287 downwards.
TCCTGTGTTTTTCCAGAACGTGGTTCGTTTGCACGGCATCCCTGAGAATATTGTGTCAGACAGAGGATCCCAGTTCGTTTCCAGGTTCTGGCGATCCTTTTGTAGTAGGATGGGCATTGATTTGTCGTTTTCGTCTGCTTTCCATCCTCAGACTAATGGACAGACGGAGCGAACCAATCAGACTTTGGAGGCTTATTTGAGGTGTTTTGTCTCTGCTGATCAGGACGATTGGGTGACATTCTTGCCGTTGGCTGAGTTTGCCCTTAATAATCGGGCTAGTTCCGCCACCTTGGTTTCGCCTTTTTTCTGCAACTCTGGTTTCCATCCTCGCTTTTCTTCGGGTCATGTGGAGCCTTCTGACTGTCCTGGGGTGGATTCTGTGGTGGATAGGTTGCAGCAGATCTGGAATCATGTGGTGGACAACTTGAAGTTGTCACAGGAGAAGGCTCAGCGCTTTGCCAACCGCCGCCGCGGTGTGGGTCCCCGACTACGCGTTGGGGATTTGGTGTGGCTTTCTTCCCGCTTTGTTCCTATGAAGGTCTCCTCTCCCAAATTTAAACCTCGTTTTATTGGGCCTTACAAGATATTGGAAATCCTTAATCCTGTATCTTTTCGTCTGGATCTTCCTGTGTCGTTTGCTATTCACAATGTATTTCATAGGTCCTTGTTGCGGCGGTACATTGTGCCTGTAGTTCCTTCTGCTGAGCCTCCTGCTCCGGTGTTGGTTGAGGGCGAGTTGGAGTACGTGGTGGAGAAGATCTTGGATTCTCGCCTCTCCAGGCGGAGGCTTCAGTACCTGGTCAAGTGGAAGGGCTATGGTCAGGAAGATAATTCCTGGGTGGTCGCCTCTGATGTTCATGCGGCCGATTTAGTTCGTGCCTTTCATGCCGCTCATCCTGATCGCCCTGGTGGTCGTGGTGAGGGTTCGGTGACCCCTCACTAAGGGGGGGGTACTGTTGTGAATTTGCTTTTTGCTCCCTCTAGTGGTTACTAGTTTTTTGACTCTGGTTTTTCTGTCATTCCTTTTATCCGCACCTGGGTCGTTAGTTAGGGGTGTTGCTATATAAGCTCCCTGGACCTTCAGTTCAATGCCTGGCAACGTAGTTATCAGAGCTAGTCTGCTGTGCTCTTGTCTACTGATCCTGGTTCCAGTTATATCAGCTAAGTCTGCCTTTTGCTTTTTGCTATTTGTTTTGGTTTTGTATTTTTGTCCAGCTTGTTCCAAATCTATATCCTGACCTTTGCTGGAAGCTCTAGGGGGGCTGGTGTTCTCCCCCCGGACCGTTAGACGGTTCGGGGGTTCTTGAATTTCCAGTGTGGATTTTGATAGGGTTTTTGTTGACCATATAAGTTACCTTTCTTTATTCTGCTATCAGTAAGCGGGCCTCTCTGTGCTAAACCTGGTTCATTTCTGTGTTTGTCATTTCCTCTTACCTCACCGTCATTATTTGTGGGGGGCTTCTATCCAGCTTTGGGGTCCCCTTCTCTGGAGGCAAGAAAGGTCTTTTGTTTTCCTCTACTAGGGGTAGCTTGATTCTCCGGCTGGCGCGTGTCATCTAGAATCAACGTAGGAATGATCCCCGGCTACTTCTAGTGTTGGCGTTAGGAGTAGATATATGGTCAACCCAGTTACCACTGCCCTATGAGCTGGATTTTTGTATTCTGCAGACTTCCACGTTCCTCTGAGACCCTCGCCATTGGGGTCATAACAGGACACCCCTGCCTAGTTCCCCTATGAAGGCTGAAACTACTAGACAACTGCCCATTATCTCTAACCCTAGCAGTCGGGGATATATATAATAGTCGCACCCATGAAATAAAGGTCGGTCCAAAACCAAAAAATTTCAAAACCTCCCACAAATAACACCATTCAACACTATCAAAAGCTTTATGCACATCCAGTGATACCACAACCCTACTACCCTCATTATCTGATGGCAGCTGCAAGTTCAGGAACAGTCTACATAAACTTATCGCTGTAGACTTATTTAGCATAAAGCCCGATTGATCAGGATGGACCAGGTTCTGGACCACACCTGCTAACCGATTGGCCACTACTTTTGCCAATATCTTGACATCTGCCGTCAGCAACGAGATGGGCCTATAGGACTCTGCCTATCCCGGGTCCATGCCTTCCTTCAAAATAACTACCACTAGTGCCTCTCTCATGGACGTCGGCAACCTCCCTTCCTTTAATCCCTTGTCAAAGACTATCTTTAATTTGGCCACTGATTCATCCATTAAGTTCTTAAATATCTGAATCAGAAGTCCATTGCGCGAAGGACCTGAGATGACGTTGTGGTCACGTGACCGTGACGTCGCAAAGGTCCTTCACGCAATGCATCCCTGGGAACGGAAGCTGCCACATGCACCGCTGAGAGATGGGAGTATATCCCTATTTTTTATTTTTATTCTTTTTTTTACATGAATATGAATCCCAGGGCCTAAAGGAGAGTCTCCTCTCCTCCAGACCCTGGGAACCATTCGGGACCGCTCCCTGCACCATATGCGGCAACCTCAGAGCTCCGCACACGCCGTATGAGACGACACCCGGAGTATAAGATGACCCCCGACTTATACGGCGAGTATATCCCAAACTCTATATTTTAAATGGAACAGTTGGGGGTCGTCTTATACATCCAGTCGTCTTCAACGCAGAAAAATATGGTACTTAAAGGATGCAAGTATTCACATGTTGTAATAATCAGCTAATACTAAAACATTTGCTAATGGTTTATCTCAGAAAAATTGCAATGCAATGCAACCACATGACTATTCAGATGTAAGCTGTAAATGTATCTTATAAATTATATAAACGCACATTAATATACACAATTCCCAGTTTATGATGTTTAAACAGTTAATATTCTATATGCACTACTATAATCCCTGTAGATTACATATTCTTAATTTCCCAGTAAATTACATTGACAATCACTTCAGCTAATTTTAGCCCTTTCAGCACCGAGGTTTGTAGTGTAGTTTGCATATTTATCGTCAAATGCAATCTGACAGGTGCCCAGCCCCGTATCAAAGTATATCAAACTGTCTAACCCCTCCCCTACGTAGTGTGTAACCCATCCCCTGTTATACTATGTTGTGTTATAGAATCCATGTATTATTATTCACATACTAAGGCTACTTTCACACATCAGTTTTTTGCCATCGGTCACAATCCGTCGATTGTTGAAAAAAACAGATCCGTCGCAGATTGTGAAAAACTGATGTGATGGATCCATTTTTTTGCTGGATCCGAATAGCTGATCCAGCTAGTTAGATTCTAAAAAAAAAATCGGAGCATGCTCAGTTAAGAAAAAAATGGAATCCATCACTGGATTCTGTCATTTGAAGGATCCAGCGCCATAGGGTTCCATTCTAGCAAACGATGGACGGGAACAGATCCATCGCTGTCCGTTTTTTCAATGGACACAAAAAACGTTACTATTAGTGATGAGCGAATATACTCGTTACTCGAGATTTCCCAAGAATGCTTGGGTGTCCTCCGAGTATTTTTTAGTGCTCGGAGATTTAGTTTTTAGCGCCGCAGCTGAATGATTTACATCTGTTAGCCAGCATAAGTACATGAGGGGATTCTCTAGCAACCAGGCAACTCCCACATGTACTTATGCTGGCTAACAGATGTAAATCATTCAGCTGCGGTGCTAAAAAGTAAAACTTCGAGCACTAAAAAATACTCAGAGGACACCTAAGCGTGCTCGGGAAATCTCGAGTAATGAGTATATTCGCTCATCACTAGTTACTATGTCCTTTTTTCCGGCCACCAGATAAACAATTTTCGACAGATCCAGTGAACGATGGATTGAAACATGAGGCCATCCATTGCATACCGTTGCTAATACAAGTCTAAGGGCTCATTTCCACTTGCAAGAGACAAAACGGAGGAAAATCATGCGATTGTCATGCGAGTGTCATGCGAGTGTCATGTGATTTTTTATCACAGCATCCGTATGACATCCGTATGACATCCGTATTGCTGTCCAATTTTTACGCACCAGTGTCCTTTGAAAAGCCGGCAAATCAGTGCTGTGTACAGTAAAATCACACTGACAGGTTAGAATAGAATAGATATATACACATAGAATGTGTATATATACATATATATATGTCAGTGAGACACCTATATATGTATATTTATATTTAATGCAGCGCTAGATAGCATAAAAGCCGCTAATTCAATTGCCGGCTTTTGCTCTCTCCTTCACAAACCCGACAGGATAAGAGACATGGTTTACATACAGTAAACCATCTCATATCCCTTCTTTTATTACATATTCCTCTTCACTAATGTAAGAAGTGTCTGTGTGTCAAATTTGGGGGCTCTAGCTATTAAATTAAAGGGATAAATCGCGGAAAAAATTGGCGTGGGCTCCCGCGCAATTTTCTCCGCCAGAGTGGTAAAGCCAGTGACTGAGGGCAGATATTAATAGCCTAGAGAGGGTCCATGGTTATTGGCCCCCGGCTACAAACATCTGCCCCCAGCCACCCCAGAAAAGGCACATCTGGAAGATGCACCTATTCTGGCACTTGGCCACTCTCTTCCCACTCCCGTGTAGCGGTGGCTGGTGGGATATGGGGTAATGAAGGGTTAATGTCACCTTGCTATTGTAAGGTGACATTAAGCCAGATTAATAATGGAGAGGCGTCAATTATGACACCTATCCATTATTAATCCAATAGTACGAAATGGTTAATAAAACACACACACATTATTACAAAGTACTTTAATGAAATAAAGACACAGGGTGTTGTAATATTTTATTATACTTTTAATCCAGCTGAAGACCCTCATTCTGTAAAAAAGTAAAAATAAAAAATCAACAATATCCCATACCTTCCGATGATCAGTCACGTCCCACGATGTAAATCCATCTGAAGGGGTTAAATCATTTTACAGCCAGGAGCTGTGCTAATGCAGTGCTTGTGGCTGTAAAACCCCAGGGAATGAATGGAGTGCAGGGGAATGTCTTGTAGTTACCTTGAGTCGCAGTGATGCGCCCCTTGCTGAATGTCCTCATATGAACTCGAACCTGGGAAAAGTTCCCACGCTCGAGTTCATATGAGGACATCCAGTAGGGGGCGCATCACCGTGACTCAAGGTAACTACAGGATATTCCTCTGCACTCCATTAATTCCCCGGGGTTTTACAGCCACGAGCACTGCATTAGCACAGCTCCTGGCTGTAAAATGATTTAACACCTTCACATGGATTTACATTAGCACAGCTCCTGGCTGTAAAATGATTTAACACCTTCAGATGGATTTACATCTAGGGACGTGACTGATCATCGGAAGGTATGGGATATTGTTGATTTTTTATTTTTACTTTTTTACAGAACGAGGGTCTTCAGTTGGATTAAGAGAATAATAAAATATTACAACACCCTGTGTCTTTATTTCATTAAAGTACTTTGTAATAATGTGTGTGTGTGTGTTTTATTAACCATTTCGTACTATTGGATTAATAATGAATAGGTGTCATAATTGACACCTCACCATTATTAATCTGGATTAATATCACCTTACAATAGCAAGGTGACATTAACCCTTCATTACCCCATATCCCACCACTACACAGGAGTGGGAAGAGAGTGGCCAAGTGCCAGAATAGGCGCATCTTCCAGATGTGCCTTTTCTGGGGTGGCTGGGGCAGATGTTTGTAGCCAGGGGGGGCCAATAACCATGGACCCTCTCTAGGCTATTAATATCTGCCCTCAGTCACTGGCTTTACCACTCGGCGGAAAAAATTGCGCGGGAGCCCACGCCAATTTTTTCCGCGATTTAACCCTTTAATTTAATAGCTAGAGCCCCCAAATTTGACACACAGACACTTCTTACATTAGTGAAGAGGAATATGTAATAAAAGAAGGGATATGAGATGGTTTACTGTATGTAAACCATGTCTCATATCCTGTCGGGTTTGTGAAGGAGAGAGAAAAAGCCGGCGATTGAATTAGAGGCTTTTATGCTATCTAGCGCTGCAATAATTATAAATATACATATATAGGTGTCCCACTGACATATATATATATATATATATATGTATATATACACATTCTATGTGTATATATCTACTCTATTCTAACCTGTCAGTGTGATTTTACTGTACACCGCGCTGAATTACCTGCTTTTCAAAGGACACCGGTGCGTAAAAATCGGACAGAACTCGCATGGTGCGAGTGCTGTGCGATTTTTTTCTCGCACCCATTGACTTGCATTGGCGAGTCTCATCCGAGAATCGCAGCAATACACAGCATGCTGCGATTTTTTTCTCAGTCCGATTTCGGCTGAGAAAAAAATCGCAAATGAAAAGACACCTATTGAATAACATTGGTCCGAGTGCAATCCGATTTTTTATCGGATTGCACTCGTCCGTTTTCCTCGCAAGTGGAAATGAGCCCCAAGAGGAAAAAACGGATGGATTGAGACTGACAGCAAAAGACTGATGTGTGAAAGGGGCCTAAAAGACTACCACTCCCATTTTCTATGTTCTTAGATGCTGCAGTAGTTCACCACAGCTTATTGCAGGCCTTTCTGTCCCTCTTTCTAATGATGAGCTGTGTTCTCTAACCTCCTTTACCCAGGATGAAAAACTTTAAAATGTTAGCTGCTTTCTTTGATGCAACTGATTTACTGCGATATGTAATCTGATGTAAAAGCAACAAGGTATTATGGGGAAGCCAGCGCTTTCCTCAGAATTGAGTGATTCCATAATTTTTTTCCCTATGCTTGGTTAAATAAAGTAAGTAGTACTGACTACCATATTTTTTGTTCTAGATTTCTTTTAGTGCTTCTCAAAGCCAGAAAGTTGCCATTTGAAATGACTTTAGTTTTGTGCTATGTCTGTGATCTGCCTTTTTTCCACAAAATTAAACAACTGAATGAACATCCTCCAAGGCCGGTGATTCCATAATTTTTGCCAGGGGGTGTATCAATTAAAATTGATAGTCGCATTATCAAATCATTTAATTTTGATAAAGCAATTGTTTTGATAATGTTACTATCAATTAAATAGCTATTACTATTTTGTGGCTGTACGGCACAATGATTTTGATAGTGACATATTATGTATGTCGCTATGAAATGCGATATGTCACTCACTATTCAATACTTGTCCATTATTACAGTATATGATGATGTAATGCTTAATATTATATGATAGTGTATCTCCCCAATATTACATGATAGTGTAATTCTCAATATTATATGATAGTGTAATTCTCAATATTATAGGATAGTGTATTTCCCCAATATTACAGTATATGATAGTGTATTTCTCAATTCTGAGTGTTCAAATCATAATAATATTCACCACTACCCGATATGTAGAATTCCAGAGGCATGTTGTCTGACAGGGCTGCAATAGGTTGAACTTCTACAAAGAAAGATTTCTCAATAATGTGTCAGCGGAATGAAAAAAAAAATTTCAGTTCAGATTTTGTGCACGCCACAGAGCCATCATGTACGAAAGCCATGATTAGAAGATGTCTTCCACAGAGCATCTTACTCTTTTCTGGCTTGGCCATCTCTTGGAAACGCTTTTATTCATGATCATAGGTGTCTGTGAATAGCGCGCACAGCTTTTTCTTTTCTGTTGCTTTTTACCTACATAAAGTATGCCAGAACCTTCACGTGGAGTGTTGTTTATCCTATTCATAACTGCTGTGGAGACGGTAGTGACAACGTCTTTAGCTTTGTTTTTGACAGCTGTCTTCACATGCGGTATGACTAATTCTAGGCCTTTTCTGAAAACTGGTATGGATCACTGAAATGAACCCCTAAAGATACCTGAGAGCCCTGACCCATACATGAATGGTGTCCCCTGGAAACCCTTGAAGCCATGACCAGATTGAGCAATATAATAGTGGGCATAAATGGTGGGATCCCCATTCACCCGGTGAGACAACATTATTGTATCAATTCCACCGTGGTCTAAAATGTAATCGCACAAATCTTTTTCCGTACTTGAATTTAACAGGTGTCCCCTGGTCTGATAAAATAGAAATTGTCAAGGAATAAAAATGTTGCATAAAGCTACGTAATCGGGTTTTGCATACTGAAGGTTGATAACTTCGCCGCTCTTACCGGCTACCTGTACTGTGCGCAGCAGTTGGACATAGCTGTCCCCCACAAGTTGATGCTGTATGATATCTGAGTACACAAATAGTTTATATAAGCCAGCTTTTACATCAGCATAAGTATTCTCTCTCTCTCTAGCAAATGAGTATCTACAAAAGCCTCGCTATAGGGCTCGAGCTCTAAAATATGTGCCAATTTCTGTCCTGGGGCAAATTGTATCATCTGTGAATCTGGTAGAGTAACAACCGGTCTCAGTTCATAATACCACAGTTTGATAAATTCATTGCCGGTGATTTTCAAATTATTAATGCGCAACTTAATGGCTCTTATGAGATTATTGAGGATTGAATAAAAGCCGTACTTTCCATAATATTCGTGCATCACGATCCCGCACTTACCAATAAAAAAACACTACCCTCATCCTGTTCAAGGTGTTCCAAATATGTGGGTATTGAATTTCTGTGAGTGCTACCTCAAAGAAAGATGAACAGGCTTTTCTGATTTAGTTGTGTAAGATTATTATTATTATACATTTTTATAACACAATTTATTCCATGGCGCTTTACATGGGAAAGGGGCAGATATAGACAAGCACAATATGCCTGAGCAAAACAAGGCACACACAAGTACAGAAGGAGAAAGGACCCTGCCCGCGAGGGCTCACAGTCTGCAGGGGATGGGTGAGGATACACTAGGAGAGGGTAGAGCTGGTCGTGCGGCGGTTCAGCAGACTAAGGATCACTGCAGGTTGTAGGCTTGTCGGAAGAGGTGGGTCTTCAGGTTCTTTTTGAAGGTTTCTTTGGTAGGCGAGAGCCTGATGAAAATTGTATTCGCAGGGTAGATTTTTGCTGACGCATTACACAGTAATGTTATATAAAATTATTTGTGTTCCATGTTATATGTCTGCAAGCTGGGAAGTCTGAATCCAACTGCTACATTTTGAGGGGTAGCTGCGCCATTTGACAAAAAAAAGTCTTACTCCTGATACACTTGGTTCTTATTTCAGTTCTGTAGATATGATTCTCATCCATCTATATTTTTTGTATTTCTTCATTATAAAACGATCCCTCAACAGCATCCCCGCTCAAGTCAGCTATTTTATAATTTTTGAAATTTGTTGTTTATGGCAATAATGACAAAAATCTCATTCTTGTATGTTTGTTCATAACCCTTGGTGAATGTCCCTTTATATCGTGAGATGATCGCCGATTATTAAAGATGGTTTAACACGCTTATTAGCCATGTTAGAGCTGTACATTTTTCTCCAGATTTCTAGTGTATTATACTTTGTCACATCAGCTGGCATGCAGAGAATTGTATTAGGGCTCATACTCACATGCGAGAAACTCGGATGAGTCTCGCACGTCAATACCCGGCACTGCAACCGTCACTCAGTAACGGAGCATGCGGCTGCATGTATTTGTATGCGGCCGCACGCTCTGATCTGAGTGCCGGGTGCAGTGCCGGGTATTGACGTGTGAGACTCATCTGAGTTTTTTGCATGTGAGTATGAGACCTTATGGTAAGTGATTGTAGCTATACATCAGATCAGGTAAAATAACAATGATGTACCTATAGGTATTGTTTGGTGAGATAGTGCCACATTCATCTTTTTAGTGTGCATTTAAACCACTCCACCAGAGTCGATTTTACAATATTGTTAGTAAAAAAAGTATGTATTTTACGCGATTTACAAACATGCTTCATGCTACTATTCACAAATTCACGGTCACGATCTGTCTGTAATTTCTGCTGTATACGCTGATCATTCTCAGCGAGCAATAGATGTGCCGCTCTTGTTTGTTAAGGCCACAAACCAAGCAAATTTTGTCAACGCATCAATAACTGATAGGATATATTTGATACTGTAATTTTCTCTAGAATATTCTATATTCTATCAAGCTGATAAGATCTGCCTGCCATTGGCTTTCAATATCCGATACCATGATCTTGTATATGGTAAAACATTTTCTCACAGGTTTAAGGAGGGTATATGCATCTTAAATAGAGAGCCACGTAATCAAATCATGCCTTTTAATTCCTTGGGTTTTTTCTTCCCTGTACAAGCTGTTAATCCCACCTAGCGATCCAGCCAAATGCGAGTTGAAATATTGATTCTGTAATATTTTATCACAGCTTATCAGAGTCATGATTAAATAGTAAGAAATGACCGAGGTTGTAGCAACGTTCTCTTGTTTTTTACCAAAAATGTAGTCATATAAAATGAAATTAAAATTGTAATTTGCTTGCAGTCATCAGAAATGTCATGGTATTACAGCTATAAAAGTATAAAAAAAATCATGAGCTAGCACACCAGCTACCATGTGGAGGGCATGTAAAGGAGGGGGTGTGTTTGAGGGTGTGAACAGGAGTTATTTCCTTGTAAAACTCCTTAAATATAGCAGGAGGCTTACCACTCAATACAGTTCAAAAACAGCCAACTCGCTGTTTACTGCAAATAACCTGACCAAGAGCATTTCACAGATCTTGAAAACAGACCACTAAAATTGAGTATTTACTACCTGAAATTTTTATTTCACTTACATTATCTATAATATAACGGTGGGAGCGTCTTTATAGACTGCGCAAGCATGACGCACCGCGCCTGCGCAGTCTGGACCAGAGTGACGCAGCCGAACTTACTTATTCCCCCCCAATGTACCGGCCATGGGGGCTCCACACACCCGCGTATCCCCCATAATATAGCGGCCATGGGGGCTCCACACACACCTGTATCCCCCTAATATACCGGCCATGAGGGCTCCGTGCTCTGCAGCTCCAGTCAGGTTAGCTGTAGAGCCCAGCGGAGCTCCAGGACCTTCGATGATGTCACCACCAGCATGTGACCAGTGACACGAGTGGGCGGAGTCAGCCCTCGCTGTGCTGACTGCAGGGGTGCTGTATCCATTACAGTATAGCCAGAGCCGCACTCAGGCAGTAAGTACAGCCGCCCGCACTCAGCACAGCCACGCACAGCCGCCCGCACTCAGCACCGCCACGCACAGCTGCCCGCACTCAGCATAGCCATGAACAGCCACCCGCACTCAGCACAACCACGCACAGCCGCCCGCACTCAGCACAGCCACGCACAGCCGCCCGCACTCAGCACAGCCACGCACAGCCGCCTGCACTCAGCACAGCCGCCTGCACTCAGCACAGCCGCCCGCACTCAGCACAGCCACACACAGCTGCCCGCACTCAGCACAGCCACGCACAGCCGCCCACACTCAGCACAGCCACACACAGCTGCCCGCACTCAGCACAGCAATGCACAGCCGCCCGCACTCAGCACAGCCACGCACAGCCGCCCGCACTCAGCACAGCCACGCACAGCCGCCTGCACTCAGCACAGCCACCCGCATTCAGCACCACCCCACACAGCCGCCCGCACTCAGCACAGCCTCACGCAGCCGCCTGCACTCAGCACAGCCACCCGCACTCAGCACAGCTGCCCGCACTCAGCACAGCCGCCCGCACTCAGCACAGCCGCCCGCACTCAGCACAGCCGCCCGCACTCAGCACAGCCGCCCGCACACAGCACAGCCGCCCGCACTCAGCACAGCCACCCGCACTCAGCACAGCCACCCGCACTCAGCACAGCCGCCCGCACTCAGCACAGCCACGCACAGCCTCCCGCACTCAGCACAGCCACGCACAGCCGCCCGCACTCAGCACAGCCACGCACAGCCGCCCGCACTCAGCACAGCCGCCCGCACTCAGTATAGTCGCCTGCACTCAGCACAGCCACCCTCACTCAGCACAGCCACCCACACTCAGCACAGCCGCCCGCACTCAGCACAGCCACCCGCACTCAGCACAGCTGCCTGCACTCAGCACAGCCACGCACAGCCGCCCGCACTCAGCACAGCCGCTCATACTCAGCACAGCCATGCACAGCCACCCGCACTCAGCACAGCCACGCACAGCCGCCCGCACTCAGCACAACCACTCACACTCAGCACAGCCATGCACAGCTGCCCGCACTCAGCACAGCCACGCACAGCCGCCCGCACTCAGCACAGCCACGCACAGCTGCCTACACTCAGCACAGCCATGCACAGCCACCCGCACTCAGCACAGCCATGCACAGCCGCCCGCACTCAGCACAGCCACGCACAGCCACCCACACTCAGCACAGCCGCCCGCACTCAGCACAGCCGCCCGCACTCAGCACAGCCACGCACAGCCGCCCACACTCAGCATAGCCATGAACAGCCACCCGCACTCAGCACAACCACGCACAGCCGCCCGCACTCAGCACAGCCACGCACAGCCGCCCGCACTCAGCACAGCCACGCACAGCCGCCTGCACTCAGCACAGCCGCCCGCACTCAGCACAGCCACACACAGCTGCCGCACTCAGCACAGCCACGCACAGCTGACCGCACTCAGCACAGCCACACACAGCTGCCCGCACTCAGCACAGCCACGCACAGCCGCCCGCACTCAGCACAGCCGCGCACAGCCGCCCGCACTCAGCACAGCCACCCGCATTCAGCACCACCCCGCAAAGCCGCCCGCACTCAGCACAGCCACGCGCAGCTGCCCGCACTCAGCACAGCCGCCCGCACTCAGCACAGCTGCCCGCACTCAGCACAGCCGCCCGTACTCAGCACAGCCACGCACAGCCGCCCGCACTCAGCACAGCCGCCTGCACTCAGCACAGCAACGCACAGCCGCCCGCACTCAGCACAGCCGCCCGCACTCAGTATAGTCGCCTGCACTCAGCACAGCCACCCTCACTCAGCACAGCCACCCACACTCAGCACAGCCGCCCGCACTCAGCACAGCCATCCGCACTCAGCACAGCCGCCTGCACTCAGCACAGCCACGCACAGCTGCCTGCACTCAGCACAGCCACGCACAGCCGCCTACACTCAGCACAGCCATGCACAGCCGCCCGCACTCAGCACAGCCACGCACAGCCACCCGCACTCAGCACAGCTGCCCGCACTCAGCACAGCCGCCCGCACTCAGCACAGCCACGCACAGCCGCCCGCACTCAGCATAGCCATGAACAGCCACCCGCACTCAGCACAACCACGCACAGCCGCCCGCACTCAGCACAGCCACGCACAGCCGTCCGCACTCAGCACAACCACGCACAGCCGCCTGCACTCAGCACAGCCACGCACAGCCACCCACACTCAGCACAGCTGACCGCACTCAGCACAGCCACACACAGCTGCCCGCACTCAGCACAGCCACGCACAGCCACCCACACTCAGCACAGCTGACCGCACTCAGCACAGCCACACACAGCTGCCCACACTCAGCACAGCAATGCAAAGCCGCCCGCACTCAGCACAGCCGCGCACACCCGCCCGAACTCAGCACAGCCACCCGCATTCAGCACCACCCCGCACAGCCGCCCGCACTCAGCACAGCCGCCCGCACTCGGCACAGCCACCCACATTCAGCACCACCCTGCGCAGCCGCCCGCACTCAGCACAGCCGCCCGCACTCAGCACAGCCGCCTGCACTCAGCACAGCCGCCCGCACTCAGCACAGACGCCCGCACTCAGCACAGCCGCCCGCACTCAGCACAGCTGCCCGCACACAGCACAGCCGCCCGCACTCAGCACAGCCGCCCGCACTCAGCACAGCCGCCCGCACTCAGCACAGCCACCCGCACTCAGCACAGCCGCCCGCACTCAGCACAGCCACGCACAGCCGCCCGCACTCAGCACAGCCACGCACAGCCGCCCGCACTCATCACAGCCACCCGCACTCAGCACAGCCACGCACAGCCGCCCACACTCAGCACAGCCGCCCACACTCAGTATAGTTGCCTGCACTCAGCACAGTCACCTGCACTCAGCACAGCCACCCTCACTCAGCACAGCCACCCACACTCAGCACAGCCGCCCGCACTCAGCACACCACCCGCACTCAGCACAGCCGCCTGCACTCAGCACAGCCACGCACAGCTGACCGCACTCAGCACAGCCGCTCGCACTCAGCACAGCCACGCACAGCCACCCGCACTCAGCACAGCCACGCACAGCCGCCCGCACTCAGCACAACCACTCACACTCAGCACAGCCACGCACAGCCGCCTGCACTCAGCACAGCCACACACAGCTGACCGCACTCAGCACAGCCATGCACAGCCGCCCGCACTCAGTACAGCCACCCGCACTCAGCACAGCCGCCCGCAATCAGTACAGCCACCCGCACTCAGCAAAGCCGCCCGCACTCAGCAGAGTCACGCACAGCCGCCTGCACTCAGCACAGCCACGCACAGCCGCCCGCACTCAGCACAGCCGCCCGCACTCAGCACAGCCGCCCGCACTCAGCACAGCCGCCTGCACTCAGCAAAGCCGCCTGCACTCAGCACAGCAGCCCACACTGAGCACAGCCACGCACAGCCGCCCGCACTCAGCACAGCCACCTGCACTCAGCACAGCCGCCCGCACTCAGCACAGCCGCCCGCACTCAGCACAGCCGCCCGCACTCAGCACAGCCGCCCACACTCAGCACAGCCGCCCGCACTCAGCACAGCCACGAACAGCCGCCTACACTCAGCACAGCCACGCACAGCCACCCGCACTCAGCACAGTCACGCACAGCCACCCGCACTCAGCACAGCCACGCACAGCCACCGGCACTCAGCACAGCCGCCCGCATTCAGCACAGCCGCCCGCACTCAGCACAGCCACGCACAGCCGCCCGCACTCAGCACAGCAATGCACAGCCGCCCGCACTCAGCACAGCCATGCACAGCCGCCCGCACTCAGCACAGCCGCGCACAGCTGCCCGCACTCAGCACAGCCACCCGCATTCAGCACCACCCCGCACAGCCGCCCGCACTCAGCACAGCCACGCGCAGCCGCCTGCACTCAGCACAGCCGCCCGCACTCAGCACAGCCGCCTGCACTCAGCACAGCTGCCCGCACTCAGCACAGCCGCCCGCACTCAGCACAGCCGCCCGCACTCAGCACAGCCGCCCACACTCAGCACAGCTGCCCGCACACAGCACAGCCGCCCGCACTCAGCACAGCCGCCCGCACACAGCACAGCCGCCCGCACTCAGCACAGCCACCCGCACTCAGCACAGCCACCCGCTGTTATGATCCTTAGTGGCTGAGGATCACAAATAGACCAGCAAGTGAATAAAC
This sequence comes from Ranitomeya variabilis, assembly GCF_051348905.1. Classification (NCBI taxonomy): domain Eukaryota; kingdom Metazoa; phylum Chordata; class Amphibia; order Anura; family Dendrobatidae; genus Ranitomeya; species Ranitomeya variabilis. The sequence continues at coordinate 135,914,069 of NC_135232.1, read as the reverse complement.
TAAGGACAAGCTCTAGGGAGATGGTAACTGGACTGATCGCAAATCTGAACCTATCCAACACAACTAGAGGTAGCCGGTGAACGTGCCCAAAAAATTCCTAGACATCTCGAGCCAGCCTGAGGTACTAGCTACCCCTAAAGAGAAAGAAAGACCTCGCTTGCCTCCAGAGAAATAATCCCCAAAGATATAGAAGCCCCCAACAAATACCAACGGTGAAGTAAGAAGAAGGCACATACGTAGGGATGAAATCAGATTCAGCAAAAGAGGCCCACTAGTACTAGAAAGCAGAAAATAGAGCAGGGGTCTATGCGATCAATAAAAAACCCTTACAAAATATCCATCCTGAGATTTCAAGAACCCACGCACCAACTAAAGGTGTGTGGGGAGAAACTCAGTCCACTAGAGCATCCAGCAAGCGAGGGAATCACATTTTAGCAAGCTGGACAAGAAAACATGATAAACACTGCTGATCAAAAAATGAGCAAACAAAACTTAGCTTGTCCTGGATGGACTGGGAGCAAGGTAGTCAGAAGGAATCTGAGTAGCACTGATTACATCGACAGCCGGCAACAAGTGGAAGTAAAACAGAGCTATATAGGAACCTCCCAGAGGATAACGAACCAGATGATAGCCAGAGACCAGCAGGATAACAAACAAAGCCACCAGGGGGAGCCCAAAGCAAAAGTCACACTATACCACCAGTGACCACAAGAGGGAGCCTGAAAACAGAGTTCACAACAACCCGCACTCAGCACAGCCGCCCGCACTCAGCACAGCCACGCACAGCCGCCCGCACTCAGCACAGCCACGCACAGCCGCCGGCACTCAGCACAGCCGCCCGCACTCAGCACAGCCACGCACAGCCGCCCGCAGTCAGCACAGCCGCCCGCACTCAGTATAGTCGCCTGCACTCAGCACAGCCGCCTGCACTCAGCACAGCCACCCTCACTCAGCACAGCCACACACTCAGCACAGCCGCCCGCACTCAGCACAGCCACGCACAGCCACCCGCACTCAGCACAGCCGCCTGCACTCAGCACAGCCACGCACAGCTGCCCGCACTCAGCACAGCCGCTCGCACTCAGCACAGCCACGCACAGCCACCCGCACTCAGCACAGCCACGCACAGCCGCCCGCACTCAGCACAGCCGCGCACAGCCGCCCGCACTCAGCACAGCCACCCGCATTCAGCACCACCCCGCAAAGCCGCCCGCACTCAGCACAGCCACGCGCAGCTGCCCGCACTCAGCACAGCCGCCCGCACTCAGCACAGCTGCCCGCACTCAGCACAGCCGCCCGCACTCAGCACAGCCGCCCGTACTCAGCACAGCCACGCACAGCCGCCCGCACTCAGCACAGCCGCCTGCACTCAGCACAGCAACGCACAGCCGCCCGCACTCAGCACAGCCGCCCGCACTCAGTATAGTCGCCTGCACTCAGCACAGCCACCCTCACTCAGCACAGCCACCCACACTCAGCACAGCCGCCCGCACTCAGCACAGCCACCCGCACTCAGCACAGCCGCCTGCACTCAGCACAGCCACGCACAGCTGCCCGCACTCAGCACAGCCGCTCGTACTCAGCACAGTCATGTACAGCCACCCGCACTCAGCACAACCACTCACACTCAGCACAGCCACGCACAGCCGCCCGCACTCAGCACAACCACTCACACTCAGCACAGCCACGCACAGCTGCCCGCACTCAGCACAGCCACGCACAGCTGACCGCACTCAGCACAGCCGCCCGCATTCAGCACAGCTGCCTGCACTCAGCACAGCCACGCACAGCCGCCTACACTCAGCACAGCCATGCACAGCCGCCCGCACTCAGCACAGCCACGCACAGCCACCCGCACTCAGCACAGCTGCCCGCACTCAGCACAGCCGCCCGCACTCAGCACAGCCACGCACAGCCGCCCGCACTCAGCATAGCCATGAACAGCCACCCGCACTCAGCACAACCACGCACAGCCGCCCGCACTCAGCACAGCCACGCACAGCCGTCCGCACTCAGCACAACCACGCACAGCCGCCTGCACTCAGCACAGCCACGCACAGCCACCCACACTCAGCACAGCTGACCGCACTCAGCACAGCCACACACAGCTGCCCGCACTCAGCACAGCCACGCACAGCCACCCACACTCAGCACAGCTGACCGCACTCAGCACAGCCACACACAGCTGCCCACACTCAGCACAGCAATGCACAGCCGCCCGCACTCAGCACAGCCGCGCACACCCGCCTGAACTCAGCACAGCCACCCGCATTCAGCACCACCCCGCACAGCCGCCCGCACTCAGCACAGCCGCCCGCACTCAGCACAGCCACCCACATTCAGCACCACCCTGCGCAGCCGCCCGCACTCAGCACAGCAGCCCGCACTCAGCACAGCCGCCTGCACTCAGCACAGCCGCCCGCACTCAGCACAGACGCCCGCACTCAGCACAGCCGCCCGCACTCAGCACAGCTGCCCGCACACAGCACAGCCGCCCGCACTCAGCACAGCCGTCCGCACTCAGCACAGCCGCCCGCACTCAGCACAGCCACCCGCACTCAGCACAGCCGCCCGCACTCAGCACAGCCACGCACAGCCGCCCGCACTCAGCACAGCCACGCACAGCCGCCCGCACTCAGCACAGCCGCCCGCACTCAGCACAGCCGTCCGCACTCAGCACAGCCGCCCGCACTCAGCACAGCCGTCCGCACTCAGCACAGCCGCCCGCACTCAGCACAGCCACCCGCACTCAGCACAGCCGCCCGCACTCAGCACAGCCACGCACAGCCGCCCGCACTCAGCACAGCCACGCACAGCCGCCCGCACTCAGCACAGCCACCCGCACTCAGCACAGCCACGCACAGCCGCCCACACTCAGCACAGCCGCCCACACTCAGTATAGTTGCCTGCACTCAGCACAGTCACCTGCACTCAGCACAGCCACCCTCACTCAGCACAGCCACCCACACTCAGCACAGCCGCCCGCACTCAGCACACCACCCGCACTCAGCACAGCCGCCTGCACTCAGCACAGCCACGCACAGCTGACCGCACTCAGCACAGCCGCTCGCACTCAGCACAGCCACGCACAGCCACCCGCACTCAGCACAGCCACGCACAGCCGCCCGCACTCAGCACAACCACTCACACTCAGCACAGCCACGCACAGCCGCCTGCACTCAGCACAGCCACACACAGCTGACCGCACTCAGCACAGCCATGCACAGCCGCCCGCACTCAGTACAGCCACCCGCACTCAGCACAGCCGCCCGCAATCAGTACAGCCACCCGCACTCAGCACAGCCGCCCGCACTCAGCAGAGTCACGCACAGCCGCCTGCACTCAGCACAGCCACGCACAGCCGCCCGCACTCAGCACAGCCGCCCGCACTCAGCACAGCCGCCCGCACTCAGCACAGCCGCCCGCACTCAGCACAGCCGCCTGCACTCAGCACAGCCGCCTGCACTCAGCACAGCAGCCCACACTGAGCACAGCCACGCACAGCCGCCCGCACTCAGCACAGCCACCTGCACTCAGCACAGCCGCCCGCACTCAGCACAGCCGCCCGCACTCAGCACAGCCGCCCGCACTCAGCACAGCCGCCCGCACTCAGCACAGCCGCCCGCACTCAGCACAGCCACGCACAGCCGCCTACACTCAGCACAGCCACGCACAGCCACCCGCACTCAGCACAGTCACGCACAGCCACCCGCACTCAGCACAGCCACGCACAGCCACCGGCACTCAGCACAGCCGCCCGCATTCAGCACAGCCGCCCGCACTCAGCACAGCCACGCACAGCCGCCCGCACTCAGCACAGCAATGCACAGCCGCCCGCACTCAGCACAGCCACACTCAGCTGCCCGCACTCAGCACAGCAATGCACAGCCGCCCGCACTCAGCACAGCCATGCACAGCCGCCCGCACTCAGCACAGCCGCGCACAGCTGCCCGCACTCAGCACAGCCACCCGCATTCAGCACCACCCCGCACAGCCGCCCGCACTCAGCACAGCCACGCGCAGCCGCCTGCACTCAGCACAGCCGCCCGCACTCAGCACAGCCGCCTGCACTCAGCACAGCTGCCCGCACTCAGCACAGCCGCCCGCACTCAGCACAGCCGCCCGCACTCAGCACAGCCGCCCGCACTCAGCTCAGCCGCCCACACTCAGCACAGCTGCCCGCACACAGCACAGCCGCCCGCACTCAGCACAGCCGCCCGCACACAGCACAGCCGCCCGCACTCAGCACAGCCACCCGCACTCAGCACAGCCACCCGCTGTTATGATCCTTAGTGGCTGAGGATCACAAATAGACCAGCAAGTGAATAAACTAAGGACAAGCTCTAGGGAGATGGTAACTGGACTGATCGCAAATCTGAACCTATCCAACACAACTAGAGGTAGCCGGTGAACGTGCCCAAAAAATTCCTAGACATCTCGAGCCAGCCTGAGGTACTAGCTACCCCTAAAGAGAAAGAAAGACCTCGCTTGCCTCCAGAGAAATAATCCCCAAAGATATAGAAGCCCCCAACAAATACCAACGGTGAAGTAAGAAGAAGGCACATACGTAGGGATGAAATCAGATTCATCAAAAGAGGCCCACTAGTACTAGAAAGCAGAAAATAGAGCAGGGGTCTATGCAATCAATAAAAAACCCTTACAAAATATCCATCCTGAGATTTCAAGAACCCACGCACCAACTAAAGGTGTGTGGGGAGAAACTCAGTCCACTAGAGCATCCAGCAAGCGAGGGAATCACATTTTAGCAAGCTGGACAAGAAAACATGATAAACACTGCTGATCAAAAAATGAGCAAACAAAACTTAGCTTGTCCTGGATGGACTGGGAGCAAGGTAGTCAGAAGGAATCTGAGTAGCACTGATTACATCGACAGCCGGCAACAAGTGGAAGTAAAACAGAGCTATATAGGAACCTCCCAGAGGATAACGAACCAGATGATAGCCAGAGACCAGCAGGATAACAAACAAAGCCACCAGGGGGAGCCCAAAGCAAAAGTCACACTATACCACCAGTGACCACAAGAGGGAGCCTGAAAACAGAGTTCACAACAACCCGCACTCAGCACAGCCGCCCGCACTCAGCACAGCCACGCACAGCCGCCCGCACTCAGCACAGCCACGCACAGCCGCCGGCACTCAGCACAGCCGCCCGCACTCAGCACAGCCACGCACAGCCGCCCGCAGTCAGCACAGCCGCCCGCACTCAGTATAGTCGCCTGCACTCAGCACAGCCGCCTGCACTCAGCACAGCCACCCTCACTCAGCACAGCCACACACTCAGCACAGCCGCCTGCACTCAGCACAGCCACGCACAGCCACCCGCACTCAGCACAGCCGCCTGCACTCAGCACAGCCACGCACAGCTGCCCGCACTCAGCACAGCCGCTCGCACTCAGCACAGCCACGCACAGCCACCCGCACTCAGCACAGCCACGCACAGCCGCCCGCACTCAGCACAACCACTCACACTCAGCACAGCCACGCACAGCTGACCGCACTCAGCACAGCCACGCACAGCCATCCGCACTCAGTACAGCCGCCCGCACTCAGCACAGCCGCCCGCACTCAGTACAGCCGCCCGCACTCAGCACAGCCGCCCGCACTCAGCACAGTCACATACAGCCGCCTGCACTCAGCACAGCCACGCACAGTCGTCCGCACTCAGCACAGCCACGCACAGCCGCCCGCACTCAGCACAGCCGCCCGCACTCAGCACAGCCGCCCGCACTCAGCACAGCCGCCTGCACTCAGCACAGCCGCCCGCACTCAGCACAGCCGCCCCCACTGAGCACAGCCACGCACAGCCGCCCGCACTCAGCACGGCCGCCTGCACTCAGCACAACCGCCTGCACTCAGCACAGCTGCCCGCACTCAGCACAGCTGCCCGCACTCAGCACAGCTGCCCACACTCAGCACAGCCGCCCGCACTCAGCACAGCCGCCCGCACTCAGCACAGCCACGCACAGCCGCCTACACTCAGCACAGCCACGCACAGCCACCCGCACTCAGCACAGCCACGCACAGCCACCCGCACTCAGCACAGCCACGCACAGCCGCCCGCACTCAGCACAGCCACCTGCACTCAGCACAGCCACCCGCACTCAGCACAGCCGCCCGCACTCAGCACAGCCGCCCGCACTCAGCACAGGCACGCACAGCCGCCCGCACTCAGCACAGCCACGCACAGCCGCCCACACTCAGCACAGCCGCCCGCACTCAGCACAGCCGCACTCGGGCAGTAGAGCCGGAGAGAGAAAAATGGGGGCAACATATGGCAGAATGGAAACAGGAACAGGCAGAATGGGTGCAGCACATTACAACAGAATGGGGGCACAGGATGGGAGCAGCACATGACAGAATGGGGGCGCAGGATGGGAACAGCACATGACAGAATGATTGCGCACGATGGGAGCAGCACGACAGAATGGGGTGCAGGATGGGAGCAGCACATGACAGAATGGGGCGCACACATGACAGGATGGGGGTGCAGGATGGGAGGACATGACAGGATGGGGGTGCAGGATAGGAGCACATGACAGGATGGGGACGCAGGATGGAGCAGCACATGATAGGATGGGGGCGCAGGATGGGAGCAGCACATGACAGAATGGGGGCACAGGATGGGAGCAGCATATGACAGAATGGGGGCGCACATGACAGGATGGGGTGCAGGATGGGAGCAGCACATGACAGGATGGGGGCGCAGGATGGGACCACATGACAGGATGGGGATGCAGGATGGAGCAGCACATGACAGGATGGGAGAGCAAGATGGGAGCAGCACATAATAATAATAATAATTTTATTTATATAGCGCCAGCATATTCCGCAGCGCTTTACAAATTATAGAGGGGAATAGTTCAAAATAGATACCAGGAGGAATGAGGGCCCTGCTCGCAAGCTTACAAACTATGAGGAAAAGGGAGACACGAGAGGTGGATGGTAACAATTGCCAGGATACCAGGATGGAGACCATATACCAATATAAATGCTCGCCACCCGGGCGTAGAACGGGTTCAATAGCTAGTTTAATATAATAATAATATACAGGGTGGGACATTTATATGGATACACCTAAATAAAATGGGAATGGTTGGTGTTATCAACTTCCTGTTTATGGCACATTATTATATGGGATGGGGAAAACTTTTCAAGATGGTTGGTGACAATGGCGGCCATTTTGAAGTTGGCCATTTAGGATCCAACTTTATTTTTTTCAATAGGAAGATGGTCATGTGACACCTCAAACTTATTGAGAATTTCAAAGACAAACAATGATGTGCTTGGTTTTAACGTAACTTTATTCTTTCATGAGTTATTTACAAGTTTATGACCACTTATAAAATGTGTTCAAAGTGCTGCTCATTGTGTTGGATTGTCAATGCAACCCTCTTTATCCAACTCTTGACACACTGATAGCAACACCGCAGAAGAAATGCCAGCACAGGCTTCCAGCATCCGTTGTTTCAGATGCTGCACATCTCGTATCTTCACAGCATAGACAATTGCCTTCAGATGACCCCAAAGATAAAAGTCTAAGGGGGTCAGATCGGGAGACCTTGGTGGCCATTCAACTGGCCCACGATAACCAATTCACTTTCCATGAAACTGTTTATGTAGTAATGCTCGGACCTGACACCCAAAATGGTAATATTAAAAATATATTATATATAATAATATGTATTATATAATAATAATATTATATAATAATGTTATGTAATAATATATTATCATAATGTAATATATATTATATTAGCATAATGTGTAATATACCGGTATATGTAATATATAATATGCAATAATATATTATAATGACAATGTGCACTAATATGTGTAACAATAATGTGTGATTATATATATATATATATATATATATATATATATATATATATATATATATATATATATATACACAATATAATAATAATAATAATGTGTAATAATATAGTAATACGTAGCGTATACTGGATATATGTAATATATAATAATATATAATTATAATTACTAGTGTTATGCGCTTAGTGGTGCGATCACTGCTAAAACAATGTAAAAGAGATGAAAAAAATTCACCTAACATTAATTTCATTTTAGATGGAAGCGCAAAATTATAAGAATCACTTTTCAGCCACATTTACGGACTTGCTATTAGGTATGCATTATGGCTTATATAAACACAACTGATATACCACATTCTGGTTAAGGATTGTTTTGTATATTATTTTATTCTTTGTTTAAGCAGAGTATATGAAATATTAAGTCACTGACAAATTTTTAGATGCTTCAAGAGACTGATACGTCAACAAATACACAGATGGCTACAAATCCAGGAAAGCCATTTCACCTGATGAAGCTGCATGGAAAGGTAACACCTCTTTGAAAGACAGTTGTGGCTCATGCGTGTTAGCAATGAAACTAAATATGTGTTCTTACACAGAAGTCATAGTGCTTCATGCCGATATGCCGGGAAACAGTCCAGTTTCAAAAGCCCCTAAAATAGCGCTACAAACAAAGAACAAGAATGGAAAAGGTTTCTGGTGTATGAAAGTTCAGTTTTGCACATCTACCAGGTGAAAATTTTGCTTCCCTCTAGCCTAATGACTATATTTTTATTCATAGATTGTAAGCTGAAGCCAAGGAATATTATATTTTCAAAAGAGAATATACCCCTGATATTGGAAAACCTCGTAGATGCAGCAAACCCAACAGAGCACTCACCTAATCCACCTCTCATGCCTGTAAGCATATAATAATAATCTAAAATTGTATATAGCGCATTACAACAGAATGGGGGCACAGGATGGGAGCAGCACATGACAGAATGGGGGCGCAGGATGGGAACAGCACATGACAGAATGATTGCGCACGATGGGAGCAGCACATGACAGAATGGGGGTGCAGGATGAGAGCAGCACATGACAGAATGGGGGCGCACACATGACAGGATGATATTCCGCAGCTCTTTACAGTTTGCACACATTATCATCACTGTCCCCGACGGGGCTCACAATCTAAATTCCCTATCAGTATCTCTTTTGAAATGTGGGAGGAAGCCCACGCAAACACGGGGAAAACATACAATCTCCTTTCAGATGTTGTCCTTGGTGGGATTTGAACCCAGGACCCAAGTGTGGCAAGACTGCAGTGCTCACCACTGAGCCACCATGCTGCATATATTTTGATATCTCTGTGTGGTCTTTATACCAACAATGATACACTGGTTTCACCAATGATGCATGGGCTTCTCATATATCTGGCACGTGTTTAATCTTTTCTTTCAGTTAAACATCACTTTAGCAGCTCTACAGCCATTACAACTGCCCGAGAATAATACAGAGGCAACGTGGGACCCGATAAAGGCTATTGATGGCTCTGTTAGAGCATTGCCGCTATCACCGATTTGTGTGATGCAGCATTGCGGAAGTGATGTGTTAGTGGGATAGCATGTGCTATTCAAGCTGTGCTTTGCTATCAATCAACCACATGAATGAACCACAACACAGCTGTGCCAGGAAGTGATAGCACCACCCCGAAAACATAAGCAAAAAACAAATCATACTACAGAGCCACCAACCAGCACATCCAAAGCGTGAATAACACAGTACGACAGAGTCATGAAGTGCCTGATAGAGTGAATGATCAGCTCACTGACGGTAAGCACCCCACCATAGACCCGATCATTATATGGGTGTCTCATACTGTGCAACCAGCAACTGCATCTCTCACTGTGTGACTAATTCAGCTAGCACAGCTCTGGCTGGGACATTTAAATTGGGTAACACATCTCTTGCTGGAACATCTAATTCTGTTAATATCATAAATCTGTTAAATCCGTTACTGACAGTGGTCAATCTGTTTAAAAAGTTCATGCTACGGTATCGGTCCCTGCCCCTGATACGGGATTTGTATCTGTATCTGCTGATGATGAAACAGCTGTGTTTAAAGAGTAGTTTCCTGTTACTTACAGTACAAAATCTTGACCTCCAAAATTTTTTTTTCTGTAACACTCTTGAAAAATTATCAACACCAAAAATAACACATAGTAACATAGTAACATTGTTATTAAGGTTGAAAGAAGACTTTAAGTCCATCTTGTTCAACAGTTCAACCCATAGCCTAACCTAACATGCCCTAACATGTTGATCCAGAGGAAGGCAAAAAAAAACCACGTTGCAAAAAGTAAGCTCCACATTGGGGAAAAAAATTCCTTCCCGACTCCACATACGGCAATCAGACTAGTTCCCTGGATCAACGCCCTATCAAGGAATCTAGTGTATATACCCTGTAACATTATACTTTTCAAGAAAGGCATCCAGTCCCCTCTTATATTTAAGTAATTAATCACTCATTACAACATCATACGGCAGAGAATTCCATAGTCTCACTGCTCTTACAGTAAATAATCTGCGTCTGTTATTATGCTTAAACCTTCTTTCCTCCAGACGTAGAGGATGCCCCCTTGTCCCTGTCTCAGGTCTATGATTAAAAAGATCATCAGAAAGGTCTTTGTACTGTCCCCTCATATATTTATACATTAAAATAAAATCAAGTGGATAGCGTGGCAACAGATGCAGATACCACGTTATGACTCAATATGGTGGGTTATGGGATGCATAAAAAAACTAAAATCAGATTACCGCTGTATAATAGGGTACTTATAAAACGAGCTCTAAAACTGCTGGTGCGCGCTAAACGCTCACTAGACGCTAGGAGGTGGCTTGGGGCTTCTAGTGGCGCCACAGCTCTACAGGACCCCCAGCTGGCAAGACAACAGTCGGACCAACTTTCACACAGCCAAGATAAGCCTGCAAATGTTAGTCACACTGTGACACAAAATTCACAAGCCTCAGATGCTGAAGCTGACACTAACGCTAAAGTATGGGGCGCAGATCATACAATAATTTTTACAGCACATACATCACCGTTAAATAACCCTCCACAATTTCAATGCACACATACATAACGATCATTTCAGATTTGTAAATTTGGAATATTTACAATCATTTGTAGAGGCCAGAAATATTGTTCATGGCAGCATATAGGCATTACTGGATAGAATCATCAGGGACATTGCAATAGATTAAAAAACCCTCCTTTTTATTTTGACTTTTGAACAGTATCTACATCCTGAATAATTTAGAGTTAGTAACTGTTTGTTACTTTCCACCAGCATTGGGGATTAACCTCACTACCCGGGTCATCACACAGCAGGCCAAATCTGTTTTATTTCCCCGAGACACCATCCCTATCTTTCATTATCAATTGCATAATACATCGCCAGTTCACCTTTTTGTATCACACATCATATTGATTTCGATGTATTAGCACAATTTGCATCTCTCTATAGGAACTAAGTCAAATGAATTTTATGAGTGCACACTTTTCATGACCCACAGAGCCATTTGGGCTTTTCATATTTACTGTGATATCTATCACTCCAAAAAAGCATTTAAATTTGTTGCTGGGTTAAATTTCTCAACCATACACTATTCCGTGGTCTCAGCTACATTTCTGTGATAAAAAACACTCTGAAAAAGTATAAAAATATTTTGCTGTGTTAAATTTCTCAGCCTGACACTATTCCCTGGTCTGGGGTAAATTACTGCGATATCTCACCCTCAAAAAAAAACATTCAAAAATTGATCTGGTTTCAATTATTCATCCACAGAGTATTGTGTGTTCTGGGGTACATTTTGGTGGCACATAACTCTTCAAAAATGTAAAAAAAAGTATTCAAAAATGTATCTGGATTACATTAGTCATTCATAGAGCATGACGTGTTCTGGAGTACATTTCGTTGGTATACAACCCTCAAAAACATTGATAAAAAATGTATCAGTATTATATTGCTCAACTTTAGAGTATTACATGTTCTTGGTACATTTTGGAGGTATAAAACCCTCCAAAAAATTGTTAAAAATTTTAACGATATTGTATTGCTCATCCATAGAGCATTATGCCTTCTTGGGTACATTTCGATGGTATGTAAAACTCCAAAACATTCTTCTGAAATTTATTGTCAATATATTGCTTATTTACACAGTATTACGTGTTTTTGGGTACATTTTGGTGTTATACAGTATCCAAGAAAATTGTTAAAAAAATATATCTGTATTATATTGCTATCCATACAATATAACATTTTCTTGAGTATATTTCCATGGTATATAAGCATCCAAAAAAATTGTTAAAAAATGTAACTGTAATATATGGCTCATTAATAGAGTATTATGTGTTCTGTGGTACATTTCGGTGGTATATAACACTACAAAAAAGCCACGAGAAAATTATCTGGATTAAATTACTCATCCATACAGTTTTACTTGCTTTCTGTGGCATTTCCTTGCTATATAAAATTCCCAAAAAACATTGAAAACATTTCTATTGATTCAATTATTGGTCCATACAGTATTAGGTGCTTTCTATTACATTTTGGCGTTATGTAAAAATCCTTAAAAACATGAATATATATTGATTCAATGATTTATCCATATACTTTAACTTGATTCTTATTATATTTTGCTGGTATATAATAAACACTTAAAAAACCCTTCCAAAACTTTTGTACGGATTCAATAGTCATCCATAGAGTATTATGTGCTTTCTGTTATAGTTTGGTGGTATATTAAACTCTAAAAACTCCTTCTAAGCTTTTTTATGGATTCAATGATTCATCAATACACTGTAACACATTCTTGTTACATTTCACTGGTATTTAAAACTCTAAAATGTTAAAACTTGTTATGGATTCAATGATTCATCCATACAGTTTAATGTGGTTTGCATAAAATTACGGTGGGTAAAAATGTTTAAAAAACCCTTGACCTGGTTCAGTTCACAAAATATTTTTGGTCAAGAAACTGACTCTTGCCATATATACTGTAGAACCTGGTGTTAGGGTTCGCGGAACGCACCGAGTATATATATATATTGAGTAGTAGGTGCGTTCGCAACCCGGGGTCCACCGTGCAGGAGAGAACCTGCTGCTAGTAAAAGACAGTACTATATGGCGGTATAAGAAAACTCTGTTACTTCACAGATTTGCTTGAGAAAGAGAACGCTGTGCCCTGTTAACCTTACAGAGGAACAGCTACCTAATAGAGCTGACAGTGGTCATGCAGTCAGCATAGCACACACACAACTCCTCAACGGAGGTGCCGGTATTCTAGGGGCTTATTTCAGCCAAACTCTGAATCCACATACACAAACTCCTCAACGGAGGTGCCAGTATTCTAGGGGCTTATTTCAGCCAAACCCTGACCACATGCAAGCATGCCCACACTAGCCCTGAGCTCATAACTTAGGTTAATACTAGCACATGGCCGTGCGGCCATGCGAACCTTTTATAGCTGCAGCAACTTCAGGACCTTCCTAGATGATCAATGGGAGCTGCTACAGTACCTGAGTAACTTCAGGACCTTCTTAGAGGACCAATGGGAGCTGCTGCAGTACCTGAGCATGTGACCCCCGACCTCCAATGAGAGGTCTTACCCTTGGCATGCTCAGAAGGGGAAAAGCAGGACTTAGTCCCAGAGACATCTGCTCGCCGCTGACCATTACTGGCTACAATGGCTGAGCCTGGAAAGGAAGCAGTAATCATCCGCATCGTATCAGGCTTAGCCAGATGCTGGGACCGACGTCTCCGCTGAGCAGGCTCCACTCTGGCTGGAGAAGAATGGGAGACTGCAGCAGAGATGGTACAAGATTCCCCCTGTGCAGAGGTGGGAACTCGACCCCTGACACCTGCTTTGTGTGAAATTTTTTTGGTTCGAAATAAAAAACAAAATTTCCCTGCTACATGTTTACTCTTTCTTAATGTTTTTCTGAGGCGGTCCAGTTGCCTTCAAAGGTGTATAGATGACCCTAATTTTTGGCAGGCTTTGCACTATGCAGGACTATTAGGACTACCACAACTATTATTTATTATTATTTTATTTTGCTTTACTTATACAGTGGGTACGGAAAGTATTCAGACCCCTTTAAATTTTTCACTCTGTTTCATTGCAGCCATTTGGTAAATTCAAAAAAGTTCATTTTTTCTCATTAATGTACTCTCTGCATCCCATCTGCACTGAAAAAAAACAAAAATGTAGAAATTTTTGTAAATTTATTAAAAAAGAAAAACTAAAATATCAGATGGTCATAAATACTCAGACCCTTTGCTCAGACACTCAATATAAGTCACATGCTGTCCATTTCCTTGTGATCTTCCTTGAGATGGTTCTACTCCTTCATTGGAGTCCAGCTGTGTTTAATTAAACTGATATGACTTGATTTGGAAAGGCACACACCTGTCTATATAAGACCTCACAACTCACAGTGCAGGTCAGACCAAATGAGAATCATGAGGTCAAAGGAACTGGCCAAGGAGCTCAGAGACCGAATTGTGGCAAGGCACAGATCTGACCAAGGTTACAAAAGAATTTCTGCATTAATCAAGGTTCGTAAGAGCACAATGGCCTCCATAATCCCAAGATCACTGTGGCTGAGCTCCAGAGGTGCAGTAGAGATGGGAGAAAGTTTTACAAAGTCAACTATCACTGCAGCCCTCCACCAGTTGAGCCTTTATGGCAGAGTGGCCAGATGGAAGCCTCTCTGCAACGCAAGACATATGAAATCCCGCATAGAGTTTCGTAAAAAACACATGAGGGACTCAGACTATGTGCAATAAGATTCTCTAGTCTGATGAGACAAAGTTAGACCATTTTCATGATAATTCTAAGTGATATATGTGGAGAAAACCCAGGTACTGCTTATCACTTGCCCAATACAGTCCCAACAGTGAAACATGGTGGTGGCAGCTTCATGATATGGGTGTGTTTTTCAGCTACAGGGACAGGACGACTGTTTGCCATTGAAGGAAACATGAATTCAGCAAAGAACAGAGATATCCTGGCCAGTTCCTTTGACCTCATGATTCTCATTTGGTCTGACATGCACCGTGAGCTGTGAGGTCTTACAAAGACAGGTGTGTGCTTTTCCAAATTAAGTCATATCAGCTTAAATAAACACAGCTGGCCTCCAGTGAAGAAGTTGAACCATCTCAAGGAGGATCACAAGGAAATGGACAGCATGTGACTTAAATATGAGTGTCTGAGCAAAGGGTCCGAATACTTATGACCATGTGATATTTCAGTTTTTCTTTTTTATACAATTTGCAAAAATTACTACATTTCTGTTTTTTTTTCAGTCAAGATGGGGTGCAGAGTGTACATTAATGCAAAAAAAAAGAACTTTTTTGAATTTACCAGATGGTTGCAATGAAACAAAGAGTGAAAAATTGAAAGGGGTCTGAATACTTTCCGCACCCATTGTAAATATATATATATATATATATATATATATATATATTATAGAAGAGTGGAAAATCTGCTAACTCGGCTGTGCACAAATGTAGACAATGGAACCCTGTATATTTAAGGCTCTCACTAGTTTATTAGGATTGATGCATAAGCCAGTGGTCTAAGGAAAAAAACAAAGTGAAATATACAGCACAGTCCATGCGTTTGCTGTGATCCGCCCGTTCATAAAAAAACCCCACAGTACACATGTTCAGCTTGTCAGGACATCTAGCACTGGATTTCCACTCTCCAGATCTACGAAATGCTGAATGTCTCAGAAGGCCAACTATTTAAACCCCAGACCACACCCTATGGTGTAGATAAGGTGAACAACCTCCCACTCGCTCAATGGTTGTCCACAAAAACCCAGGACTTAAAATGGCCGATTAACCCCTCTCAACACATAGTGTGCTGGAGGAAACTTCTGGGTTTCAAATCCCTGAAGGTAATAGTGCAGCGCCCCAGAGTCCTGGTCGTTGCAGTACTGATGCTCCGCCGCTAAGGGGGGCTATGGTACGTCTGATGGCACTGAAGGAGTTCACCTAACCAGGTATCACAGACACCAATACACTTCACAGTCTGGCCTCCAGGGGGAGCTAAGGGTGCTATGTATTAGGCCACTCCTCACAATCTGGTAAAACTGGGGGTTAGATAGGAACTTAGTCAGAAGCTGACTGGGTTGGAACCAGGCAACATCCTGTGGCAGAGGGTGTTGCAGGGGAAGATTCAGGGGGATCCCTGTCAGGAGTGGGATCCTGACAGCGGCCTAGCGAACAGAAAGAACGTTACGGGACCGCGCCTGCACTTCATCGCGGCGGTACCCCAAGAAAGGACAAGAAGCGAGGTTTATTGTGCTGAGTGAGAAACGAGATCAACGCAACAAGGAGAAACACCAGTAGGAGTCGTGCTGTAAGACGAGGCAACATCCTACTGAGGCGCGTAGCCGAGGAAGTATTGAGCTCCAGGCCTTACTTCAAACCTACGGCAGGACAGTCAGTTATAGGCGGGCTGTCTCACCCAAAATCACCTAAGCAGACACAGGGGGCAACATCTGGAGAGGGGCGACTCCTGGGTCCCGGAAGACCTCCGAGCCTACCCGTCATACGGGTGCGTCCTAGCCATATCATCTGGGGGACGAAACAGAACATCATAATCGAGTTGTGAGGGAACTTCAGAAACAGACACAACAGTTATGAGGACTATCCCGTAAGCACAGCAGGGAAGGACTACAACACACAAGCGCTAGAAGGTAGGCACAGATTTCCACCTGCAAAGGGAACTCTGGAGGTGCCATCGGACCGGCTGGACTCACGCAGCCTGGTTAACCGTATTTCGGACTGAGGATCCGGAAGCCTTCAGTAAAGAGGTAAAGAGACTGCAACCTGGTGTCCTTGTTATTTACTGCGACCGACACCACACCACAACAGCATCACTCTACACATTCATTGGACACCCCTCAGCAGGGTCACAGGCCGGGTCTAGCCACTGTGACAACCCCAGAACTGAGACAGAGAGGCCTGGTACCGGGTACCCCTCGGCCTTGCGGCAGTGGGGGCGCTCCAACTGCCTCAGTGAAATGTATCTCCCCTCCAGCACTTTATGTAATTTTACTGGTCTGAGTCACAGCAGAATGATATGAGGTTATTGGGAGATGGAGGACACGATTAAAATGCCTAGCTGTGTTGCTGGTGTTGTGAATCATGGTGGTAGGAGCGCTGGCATTGGTAGTGGCACTCTGAGCCAGGACATATCTGGTGCAGAGAATCAGGAGCTGATGCCATTACCTATATGGTGGCAACTGTAAGACGAGTAAGGGATAACATTGATGATGATTCTGTGGTGGACACGTCCTCTGAATCAGGTAGGGGGACTGAGGAAGAAATGTCATTAGAGGAGGAGACTTGATCTCAGAAGTACACAACAGAGATGACGTGCGGCTAAAAGAATCTCTAGGGCAAAATGCTTTTTTCTGCATGTGGCACAGGAGTAGTAGATGATGAACATGCTGTTGTGGAAGAAGCTCAGCAGTATCTGAAAGTTCAAATTATTTAAATGGTGAGTCGTACATGTAGTCATTAGTGATGGATGGCGAGCCTGCTCGGCACTGCTCAATACTCAATCAAGCATTGGGGTGCTCAATCAAGTATCGAGCATTGTCGAGTATTGCATGGTGCTCAATGCTCGGGTCCCTGTAAGAAGCTCATTTTAATAATATGCATTGAACACTGCACTGAAGCGGGTTATTCTCCAAATGTGAGCGCAGGAACTCCTCTGTCAGCTGGTCCCTTTATGAGCTGTAGAATTCGACAAAGAGAGAGAGAGAGATCCTCACTTTCACTTCCATTATGCTCGCTACTTGAGTCAAGCACATCCTAGCATCTGACATGTTTGATTTGAGTACCGAGTACTTTAGCATTTCAGTGCTCGATCATCACTAGTGGGCATCACTTATGTCGGAGCTTTTTTGCACATTGCTGACAGGTGAATCTATAAAAAAATCTACAGGCTCTGTAAGCGGAAAGTGAGCCAATGGGGGGGCAAGGCTAGTAATTACTTAGAAACTATGATCTTCCAAAAGGACATCAAACACCATCACGTACAGTGCCTTGAGAAAATATTCGGCTCCCTGGAACTTTTCAACCTTTTCCCACATATCATGCTTCAAACATAAAGATACCAAATGTAAACTTTTGGTGAAGAATCAACAAGTGGAACACAATTGTGAAGTTGAACAAAATTTATTGGTTACTTTAAATTTTTGTAGAAATTCAAAAACTGAAAAGCGGGGCATGCAATATTATTTGGCCCTTTTAATTTCAGTGAATTTCAGTGCAGCAAACTCACTCAGGAAGTTCATTGTGGATCTCTGAATGATCAAATGTTGTCCTAAATGCCTATTGATGATAAATATAATCCACCTGTGTGTAATCAAGTCTCTGTATAAATGCACCTGCTCTGTGATAGTCTCAGGGTTCTGTTTGAAGCACAGAGAGCATCATGAAGACCAAGGAACATAACAGGCAGGTCTGTGATACTGTTGTGGAGAAGTTTAAAGCTGGATTTGTATACAAAATGATTTCCAAAACTTTAAACATCCCATGGAGCACTGTGCAAGTGATCATATTGAAATGGAACAAGTATCATACCACTGCAAATCTACCAAGACCTGGCCGTCCCTCTAAACTTTCATCTCAAACAAGGAGAAGACTGATCAGAGATGCAGCCAAGAGGCCCATGATCACTCTCGATGAACTGCAGAGATCTACAGCTAAGGTGGGACAGTCTGTCTATAGGACAACAATCAGTCGTACACTGCACAAATCTGGCCTTTGTGGAAGAGTGGCAAGATAAAAGCCATTTCTCAAAGATATCCATAAAAAAAGTTTTGTTTAAAGTTTGCAAGAAGCCTCCTGGGAGACGTACCAAACATGTGGAAGAATGTGCTCTGGTCAGATGAAACCAAAGTCTAACTGTTTGGCAACAATGCCAAACAATATGTTTGGTGTAAAGGCAACACAGCTCATCACCCTGAACACACCATCCCCACTGTCAAACATGATGGTGGCAGCATCATGGTTTGGGCCTGGTTTTCTTCAGCCAGGGACAGGGAAGATGGTTAAAATTGATGGGAAGATGGATGGAGCCAAATACAGGACCAATCTTGAAGAAAACCTGTTGGAGTCTGCAAAAGACCTGAGACTGGAATGGAGACTTGTCTTCCAACAAGACAATGATCCCAAACATAAAGCAAAATCTACAATTGAATAGTTCACAAATAAACATATCCAGGTGTTAGAATGGCCAAGTCAAAGTCCACACCTCAATCCAATCGAGAATTTGTAGAAAGAGCTGAAAACTGCTGTATACAAACGATCTCCATCAATCCTCACTGAGCTCGAGCTGTTTGCCAAGGAAGAATGGGCAAGAATTTCAGTCTCTCGATGTACAAAACTGAAAGAAACATATCCCAAGCGACTTGCAGCTGTAATCGCAGCAAAAGGTGGCACAGCAAAGTATTAAGTTAAAGGGGCCGAATAGGGGGTTGCACACCCCACTTTTCAGTTTTTGAATTTCCACAAAAATTTTAACCCCTTTCTGTCATTGGACGTACTATTCCGTCCATGTGTGGTGGGCCCTACTTCCCAAGGATGGAATAGTACGTCCAGCACGATCGGCCGCACTCACGGGGGGAGAGCGGCCGATCGCGGCCGGGTGTCAGCTGACTATCGCAGCTGACATCCGGCACTATGTGCCAGGAGCAGTCACGGACCGCCCCCGGCACAATAACCCCCGGCACACCGCGATCAAACATGATCGCGGTGTGCCGGCGGTATAGGGAAGCATCACGCAGGGAGGGGGCTCCCTGCGGGCTTCCCTGAGACCCCCAGAGCAACGCGATGTGATCGCGTTGCTCCGAGGGTCTCCTACCTCCTTCCTCGCTGCAGGTCCTGGATCCAAGATGGCCGCGGCATCCGGGTCCTGCAGGGAGGGAGGTGGCTTACCGAGTGCCTGCTCAGAGCAGGCGCTGGTAAGCCTGCTGCACTCTAAGTGAGATCGGTGATCTAACAGAGTGCTGTGCACACTGTCAAATCACCGATCTGTAATGTCCCCTCCTGGGAAAAGTAAAAAAGTTAAAAAAAAATGTCCACATGTGTAAAATAAAATAAAAAAAAAAATTCCTAAATAAATAAATAAATAAAAAAAATTATTCCCATAAATACATTTCTTTATCTAAATAAAAAAAATCAAACAATAAAAGTACACATATTTAGTATCGCCGCGTCCGTAACGACCCCACCTATAAAATTATATCACTAGTTAACCCCTTCAGTGAACACCGTAAAAAAAAAAAAAAAAAAAAACGAGGCAAAAAACAACGCTTTATTCTCATACCGCCAAGCAAAAAGTAAAATAACACGCGTTCAAAAAGACGGATATAAATAACCATGGTACCGCTGAAAATGTCATCTTGTCCCGCAAAAAACGAGCCGCCATACACCATCATCAGCGAAAAAATTAAAAAGTTATAGTCCTCAGATAAAGCGATGCCAAAATAATTATTTTTTCTATAAAATAGCTTTTATCGTATAAAAGCGCCAAAACATAAAAAACAGATATAAATGAGATATCGCTGTAATCATACTGACCCGAAGAATAAAACTGCTTTATCAATTTTACCAAACGCGGAACGGTATAAACGCCTCCAACAAAAGAAATTAATGAATAGCTGGTTTTTGGTCATTCTGCCTCACAAAAATCGGAATAAAAAGCGATCAAAAAATCTCCCGTGCCCGAACATGTTACCAATAAAAACGTCAACTCGTCCCACAAAAAACAAGACCTCACATGACTCTGTGGACTCAAATATGGAAAAATTATAGCTCTCAAAATGTGGTAATGCAAAAAATATTTTTTGCAATAAAAAGCATCTTTCAGTGTGTGACGGCTGCCAATCATAAAAATCCGCTAAATAACCCACTATAAAAGTAAATCAAACCCCCCTTCATCACCCGCTTAGTTAACGAAAAATAAAAAAAAATTAAAAAATGTATTTATTTCCATTTTCCCGTTAGGGCTAGGGTTGGGGCTAGGGTTAAGGCTACATTTAGGGTTGGGGGCTAAAGTTAGGGTTAGGTTTTGGATTACATTTACGGTTGGGATTAGGGTTGGGATTAGGGTTAGGGGTGTGTCTGGGTTAGAGGTGTGGTTAGGGTTACCATTGGGATTAGGGTTTCAGTTATAATTGGGGGGTTTCCACTGTTTAGGCACATCAGGGGCTCTCCAAACGTGACATGGTGTCCGATTTCAATTCCAGCCAATTCTGCGTTGAAAAAGTAAAACAGTGCTCCTTCCCTTCCAAGCTCTCCCGTGCGCCCAAACAGGGGTTTACCCCAACATATGGGGTATCAGCGTACTCGGAACAGATTGGAGAATAACTTTTGGGGTCCAATTTCTCCTGTTACCCTTGGGAAAATACAAAACTAGGGGCTAAAAAATAATTTTTGTGGAAAAAAAAATATTTTTTATTTGCATGGCTCTACGTTATAAACTGTAGTGAAACACTTGGGGGTTCAAAGCTCTCACAACACATCTAGATGAGTTCCTTGGGGGGTCTAGTTTCCAATATTGGGTCACTTGTGGGGGGTTTCTACTGTTTAGGTACATTAGGGGCTCTGCAAACGCAATGTGACGCCTGCAGACCATTCCATCTAAGTCTGCATTCCAAATGGCGCTCCTTCCCTTCCGAGCCCTCCCATGCGCGCAAACGGTGGTTCCCCCCCACATATGGGGTATCAGCATACTCAAGACAAATTGGACAACAACTTTTGGGGTCCAATTTCTCCTGTTACCATTGGGAAAATACAAAACTGGGGGCTAAAAAATAATTTTGGGGGAAATTTTTTATTTTTTTATTTTCACGGCTCTGCGTTATAAACTGTAGTGAAACACTTGGGGGTTCAAAGTTCTCACAACACAACTAGATAAGTCCCTTGGGGGGTCTAGTTTCCAATATTCGGTCACTTGTGGGGGGTTTCTACTGTTTAGGTACATTAGGGGCTCTGCAAACGCAATGTGATGCCTGCAGACCAATCCATCTAAGTCTGCATTGCAAATGATGCTCCTTCCCTTCCGAGCTCTGCCATGCGCTCAAACGGTGGTTCCCCCCAGATATCAGGTATCAGCGTACTCAGGACAAATTGGACAACAATATATAGGGTCCAATTTCTCCTGTTACCCTTGGAAAAATACAAAACTGGGGGCTAAAAAATAATTTTTGTGGAAAAAAAAAAAATTGTATTTGCACGGCTCTGC
This sequence comes from Ranitomeya variabilis, assembly GCF_051348905.1. NCBI lineage: Eukaryota > Metazoa > Chordata > Amphibia > Anura > Dendrobatidae > Ranitomeya > Ranitomeya variabilis. The sequence continues at coordinate 135,891,898 of NC_135232.1, read as the reverse complement.
GTTATAAACTGTAGTGAAACACTTGGGGGTTCAAAGCTCTCACAACACATCTAGATGAGTTCCTTAGGGGGTGTACTTTCCAAAATGGTGTCACTTGTGGGGGATTTTTACTGTTTAGGTACATTAGGGGCTCTGCAAACGCAATGTGACGCCTGCAGACCATTCCATCTAAGTCTGCATTCCAAATTGCGCTCCATCCCTTCCGAGCCCTCCCATGTGCCCAATCGGTGGTTCCCCCCCACATATGGGGTATCAGCATACTCAAGACAAATTGGACAACAACTTTTGGGGTCCAAGTTCTCCTGTTACCATTGGGAAAATACAAAACTGGGGGCTAAAAAATAATTTTTGGGGGAAATTTTTTTTTTAAATTATTTTCACGGCTCTGCGTTATAAACTGTAGTGAAACACTTGGGGGTTCAAAGTTCTCACAACACAACTAGATAAGTTCCTTGGGGGGTCTAGTTTCCAATATTGGGTCACTTGTGGGGGGGTTTCAATGTTTAGGCACATCAGTGGCTCTCCAAACGCAACATGGCGTCCCATCTCAATTCCTGTCAATTTTGCAGTGAAAAGTCAAACGGCGCTCCTTCCCTTCCGAGCTCTCCCATGCGCCCAAACAGTGGTTTACCCCCACATATGGGGTATCAGCGTACTCAGGACAAATTGTACAACAACTTTTGTGGTCCAATTTCTTCTCTTACCCTTTGGAAAATAAAAAATTGGGGGCAAAAAGCTCATTTTTGTGAAAAAATAAGATTTTTTATTTTTACGGTTCTGCATTATAAACTTCTGTGAAGCACTTGGTGGGTCAAAGTGCTCACCACACATCTAGATAAGTTCCTTAGGGGGTCTACTTTCCAAAATGGTGTCACTTGTGGGGGGTTTCAATGTTTAGGCACAGTAGTGGCTCTCCAAATGCAACATGGCATCCCATCTCAATTCCAGTCAGTTTTGCATTGAAAAGTCAAATGGCGCTCCTTCGCTTCTGAGCTCTGTCATGCGCACAAACAGTGGTTTACCCCCACATATGGGGTATCGGCGTACTCAGGATAAATTGTATAACATCTTTTGGGGTCCATTTTCTCCTGTTACCCTTGGTAAAATAAAACAAATTGGAGCTGAAGTAAATTTTGTGTGAAAAAAAGTTAAATGTTCATTTTTATTTAAACATTCCAAAAATTCCTGTGAAACACCTGAAGGGTTAATAAACTTTTTGAATGTGGTTTTGAGCACCTTGAGGGGTGCAGTTTTTAGAATGGTGTCACACTTGGGTATTTTCTATCATATAGACCCCTCAAAATGACTTCAAATGAGATGTGGTCCCTAAAAAAAAATGGTGTTGTAAAAATGAGAAATTGCTGGTCAACTTTTAACCCTTAACTCCCTAACGAAAAAAAATGTTGGTTCCAAAATGGTGCTGATGTAAAGTAGACATGTTGGATATGTTACTTATTAAGTATTTTGTGTGACATATCACTGTGATTTAATTGCATAAAAATTCAAATTTGGAAAATTGCAAAATTTTCAAAATTTTCACCAAATTTCCATTTTTTTCACAAATAAACACAGGTAATATCAAAGAAATTTTTCTACTATCATGAAGTACAATATGTCTTGAGAAAACATTGTCAGAATCACCAGGATCCGTTGAAGCATTCCAGAGTTATAACCTCATAAAGGGACAGTGGTCAGAATTGTAAAAATTGGCCCGGTCCATAACGTGCAAACCACCCTTGGGAGTGAAGGGGTTAAATAACCAATACATTTCTTTCAACTTCACAATTGTGTTCCACTTGTTGTTGATTCTTCACCAAAAATTTATGATTGAAGCATGATATGTGTGAAAAGATTGAAAAGTTCCACGGAGCCGAATACTTTTGAAAGGCACTAATTATATATACCGTATGTACAGTAGAGACCAAAAGTTTGGACACACCTTCTCATTTAAAGATTTTTCTGTATTTTCATGACTATGAAAATTGTAAATTCACACTGAAGGTATCAAAACTATGAATTAACACATGTGGAATTATATACTTAACAAAAAAGTGTGAAACAACTAAAAATATGTCTTATATTCTAGGTTCTTCAAAGTAGCCACCTTTTGCTTTGATGACTGCTTTGCACGCTCTCGACATTCTCTTGATGAGCTTCAAGAGGTAGTCACCGGAAATGGTTTTCACTTCACAGGTGTGCCCTGTCAGGTTTAATAAGTGGGATTTCTTGCCTTATAAATGGGGTTGGGACCATCAGTTGTGTTGAGCAGAAGTCTGGTGGATACACAGCTGATAGTCCTACTGAATAGACTGTTAGAATTTGTATTATGGCAAGAAAAATGCAGCTAAGTAAAGAAAAATGAGTGGCCATCATTACTTTAAGAAATGAAAGTCAGTCAGTCCGAAAAATTGGAAAAACTTTGAAAGTGTCCCCAAGTGCAGTTGCAAAAACCATCAAGCGCTACAAAGAAACTGGCTCACATGAGGACCGCCCCAGGAAAGGAAGACCAAGAGTCAACTCTGCTTCTGAGGATAAGTTTTTCCGAGTCACCAGCCTCAGAAATCGCAGGTTAACATCAGCTCAGATTAGAGACCAGGTCAATGCACACAGAGTTCTAGCAGCAGACACATCTCTACAACAACTGTTTAGAGGAGACTTTGTGCAGGAGGCCTTCATGGTAAAATAACTGCTAGGAAACCACTGCTAAGGACAGGCAACAAGCAGAATGGACTTGTTTGGGCGAAAGAACACAAGGAATGGACATTAGACCAGTGGAAATCTGAGCTTTGGTCTGATGAGTCCAAATTTGGGATCTTTGGTTCCAACCACCGTGTCTTTGTGCGACGCAGAAAAGGTGAACGGATGGACTCTACATGCCTGGTTCCCACCATGAAGCATGGAGGAGGAGGTGGGATGGTGTGGGGATGCTTTGCTGGTGACACTGTTGGGGATTTATTCAAAATTGAAGTCATACTGAACCAGCATGGCTACCACAGCATCATGCAGCGGCATGCTCTTCCATCCGGTTTGCATTTAGTTGGACCATCATTTATTTTTCAACAGGACAATGACCCCAAACACACCTCCAGGCTGTGTAAGGGCTATTTGACCAAGAAGGAGAGTGATGGGTGCTACGCCAGATGACCTGGACTCCACAGTCACCAGACATGAACCCAATTGAGAAGGTTTGGGGTGAGCTGGACCTCAGAGTGAAGGCAAAAGGGCCAACAAGTGCTAAGCATCTCTGGGAACTCCTTCAAGATTGTTGGAAGACCATTTCCGGTGACTACCTCTTGAAGCTCATCAAGAGAATGCCAAGAGTGTGCAAAGTAGTCATCAAAGCAAAAGTTGGCTACTTTGAAGAACCTAGAATATAAGACATATTTTCAGTTGTTTCACACTTTTTTGCTAAGTATATAATTCCACATGTGTTAATTCATAGTTTTGATGCCTTCAGTGTGAATGTACAATTTTCATAGTCATGAAAATACAGAAAACTGTATTGTATATATATATATTTATATATATATATATATATATATATATATATATATATATATAAAAATAAATATATATATGTAACATTCATGTCATTTTTACATATGCATATGTATATGTAAAAATTACATGATTATTAGGCCCTGTGAACTGAAGCAAACATTTTTGAATATCCAGGTAGGAATAAGAGTAGAGCTCTTAAAATTACTTGTATGAAAAAAAAATGAAAATGTGCCTGGTCTTGAATGAGGAGAGGTGGCCAATCTTAAACTGATTAACACCTTCAACCCCTGGCCCTTTTCCATTTTTGCATTTTTGCTTTTTGCTCCCTTGCTTTCCAAAGCCATAACTTTTTTTTTTTTCAGAAAAATGGCCATGTGAGGTGTTGTTTTTTGTGTTTTGTGGAACGAGTTTTACTTTTGAACAACAACAATTGGCTTTACCATATAGTATACTGGCAAACAGGAAAAAAAAATAAAAGTGTGGTGAAATTGCAAAAAAAAGTGCAATTCCACAATTGCTTTTGTCTTTCTATTTTTACCATGTTCACTAAATGCTGAAGCTTACTTGCTATTATGATTCTCCAGGTCATTACGAGTTTGTATATACCAAACATGTCTAGTGTATTCTTTATTTAAGTGGTGAAAAAGAAATTTAAAAAAGTAAAAAAACAATTGTGTAATATTCCAAGACCTATCGCATTTCCAATTTTTAAGATCTGGGGCTGAGTGAGGGCTTATTTTTTGCATGCCAAACTGGTGTATTTATTGATATTGATATATGTTGGTGTAGATGAGATATTTTGAGTGCCCATTATTGCATTTTAATGCTATGATGCGGTGACCCAAAAAATTTAATTCTGGCACTTTTACTTTTTTTCTCGCTGCGCATTATGATCGGATTAATTATTTTTATATATTGATAGAATGGGTGATTCTGAATGCAACGATACCAAATATTTGTATTTTTTATTTACTTTAATTGTTTTTATTTTGGAATGATTTATACTTAAATATTTTTGACCCCTTTACCCCCAATGGCGGTTTGCATGTTAATGACCAGGCAATTTTTACAATTCTGTCCACTGTCCCTTTATGAGGTTATAACTCTGGAATGCTTCAACGGATTCCAGTGATTCTGACATTGTTTTTTCGAGACATATTGTACTTCATGATAGTGGTAACATTTCTTTGATATGACTTTATTTTTTAAAATACTGAAATTTGGCGAAAATTTGGCAGTTTTCCAACTTTTAATTTTCATGCCCTTAAATCACACAGATGTCATGCAAAATTCTTAATAAGTAATATTTCCCACATATCTACTTAACATCATCAAAATTTTGGAACCAATTTTTTTTTGTTAGGGAGTTATAAGGGTTAAAATTTAATCAGTGATTTCTCATTTTCAACACCATTTTGTTAAAGGACCACATCACATTTGAAGTCACTTTGAGGTGTCTATATGATAGAAAATACCCAAAAGTGACACCATTCTAAAAACTGCACCCCTCAAGGTGCTCAAAGCCACATTCAAGAAGTTTATTAATACTTCAAGTGCTTCACAGGAATTTTTGGAATGTTTTAAAAAAATGAAAATGTAACTTTTTTCACAAAAAGTTAAATTCAGATCCAATTTGCATTACTTTAGAAAGGGTAACAGGAGAAATGGGGCCCCAAAAGTTGTTGTGCAATTTCTCCTGAGTACATGGATACCCCATATGTGGGGTAAACCACTGTTTCGGTGCATCGTAGAACTCAGAAGGGAAGGAGCGTCATTTGACTTTTCAATGCAAAATTGGCTGGAATTGAGATGGGACGCCATGTCGCGTTTGGAGAGCCCCTGATGTGCCTAAACAGTGGAAACCCCCCATAATTGACACCATTTTGTAAAGTAGACCCCCTAAGAAACTCATCTAGATGTCTGGTGAGCACTTTGAACCCCCAAATGCTCCACAGAAGTTTATAATGTAGAGACATAAAAATCAAAAATTATTTTTCACAAAAATACATTTTTGCCCCCAATTTTTTTTCCCAAGGGTTACAGGAGAAATTGGACCACAGAAATTGTTGAACAATTTGTCGTGAGTATTCAGATACCCCATTTGTGGGGTAAACTACTGTTTGGGCACACAGCAGAGCTCGGAAGGGATGGAGCACCATTTGACTTTTTCCACTCAGAATTGACTGGAATTGAGATTGGACACCATGTCCCATTTGGAGAGCCCCTGATGTGCCTAAACAGTGGAAACCCCCTAATTCTAACTCCAACCGTAACCCCAACACACCCCTAACCCTAATCCCAACCCTAACCATAACCCTAACCACACCCCTAACCTGAACACACCCCTAACCCTAATCCCAACTCTAGCCAAAACACTAAGCTCAACCACACCCCTAACCCAACACACCCCTAACCCTAGTCCCAACGCTAACCCTAATCCAAACCCTAACTTTAACCCCAACCCTAACTTTAACCCCAACCCTAACTTTGGCCCTAACCCTAACCCTAATGGGAAAATGGAAATAAATATTTTTTTTATTTTATTATTTTTCCCTAACTAAGTGGGTGATAAAAGCGGGTTTGATTTACTATTTATAGTGGGTTTTTATGTTTGGCAGCTGTCACATGCTAAGAGATGCTTTTCTATTGCAAAAAAAATAGTTTTTGCATTACCATATTTTGAGAGCCATAATTTTTCCATATTTTGGCCCAGAGAGTCATGTGAGGTCTTGGTTTTTGCGGGACGAGTTGACTTTTTATTAATACCATTTTTGAGCATATGACATTTTTTGGTCGCTTTTTATTATGTTTTCTGGGAGGCAGAATTAACAAAACCCAGCAATTCATGAATTTCTTTTGGGGGCATTTGTACCATTTTGCGTGGGGTAAAATTGATAAGGCAGTTTAATTCTTTGGGTCAGTACAATTACAGTGATACCTCATTTATATCTTTTTTTGTTTTGGCGCTTTTATGCAATAAAAACTATTTTATATAAAAAAAATTCTTTTTCTTGCATCACTTTATTCTGAATGCTATATCTTATTCATTTTTTCACTCATGATGCTGTTTGGCAGTTCATTTTTTGAGGGACAAGATGATGTTTTCAATGGTACCACGTTTATTTATATACATCTTTTTGCTTGTGTGTTATTCCACTTTTTGTTCAGCGGCATGATGATAAAGCATTGTGTTTTTGCCTTTTTTATGGGGCTCACCAAAGGGGCTAACTAGTTGGACAGTTTTATAGGTTGGGTTGTTACAGACACTACAATGCTAAATATGTGTACTTTTATTGTTTTTTATTTACATAAAGAAATGTATTTATTGGAAAAATCTTTATTTTTCTATTTATTTAGGAATTTAAAAAAAAAATATTTTTACACATACTAATATTTTTTTTTTTTCTTTTTTACATTGTCCCAGGATGGGACATCACTATATAAAGTCAGATCTCTGATCTGACACTTTGCATTGCACTGTATCAGATCAGCGATCTGACAGGCAGCGAAGGAAGTTTCTCAGGCCCTGCTCTCAGCAGACACTGAGAAGCCACCTTCCTGCAGGACCCAGAAGGACCTCACAGCCATCTTGGTGCTGGGGGTCTCCATGGAGACCCTCAGGACAACGCGATCACATTGTTCTGAGGGAAGCATGCAAGGAGCCCCCTCCCTACGAGATGCTTCTCTATGCCACCGAAATGCTACTAACTTGTTTGATCGCAGTGTTCCGGGGGCTAAAGTGCCGGAAGCAGTCCGAGACCACTCCTGACACTTAATGCGTTGTGTCAGCTGTGAGAATCAGCTGACACCCAGCCCTGTTCGGCCGCACACCACCCGTGTTCGTGGCCAATAGGCTTCGACTTACTATCCTGTCCATAGTAAGATGAGCCCATCCCACTTGGATAGGATAGTACATCGGATGTCAGAAAGGGGTTAAAACTTTTTTTTATTTTTATCTGCTTCAATAGTTTTCATGGGAGACTAGAAGCTGTGATCACCCGTACTACACACAGCAGGGCTTCAACTCTGATTTGTGTAGCAGAAATGCTCACTTGCTATTGAGTGTCAATCCTTTGTATTTTAGGAAAAACAAAATATATATTGCATTCTTTACATTTTAAAAATTAAAAAAGGAAGATTAATGTATGCATATGTTTGGGCACCCTTGGTGATATGTGTGCTCAGATAACTTTGAGCAAGGTTTCAGACGTTAATTAGCCTGTTAGGGTTGTTCACTATTATCATCAGGAAAGGCCAAGTGATGGCTTTATAAAAACCCAGCCTCCTCTAACCTTGTGCCAAAAAACACCAGCCATGGGTTCTGCTAAGCAGCTGCCCTGCACTCTAAAAATAAAAATAGTGTAGGCCCACAAAGCAGGAGAAGGCAATAAGGAGATAGCAAAATGTTTTCAGGTAGCCCTTTCCTCAGTTTTAAATGTAATTAAGAAATGGCAGTTAACATTAGCAGTGGAAGTCAAGATAAGGTCTGGAAGACCAAGCAAAAAAGTGAGAGCTCCTCGTAGGAATGCTAGAGAGGCAAATCAGAACCCCTGCTTGACTGTAAAAACCTTCATTAAGATTTAGCAGACTCTGGAGTTGTGATACATTGTTTTTCTGTTCAGAGGCAGCTGCACAAATGCCTTCATGGAAGAGTCATCAGAAGAAAACCTCTCCTGTATCCTCACCATAATATTCAGGGTTAGAAGTATGCAAAAGAACATATAGTACCCTGATCTGAACATCATTGGCTATTGGCATCAGTGGCTAGACCTCAAAATTGCAGTGCATGCAAGATGACCCAGGACTCTCACAGAACTAGAAGAATTTTCCAATGAAGAATGGATGAAAATCCTTCAAACGAGAATTGAAAGACTCTTGGTTGGCTACAAAAAAACATTTACAAGCTGTGATATTTTCAAAAGGGGATAATACTAGGTAGTATCCATGCAGGTTGCCAGAACTTTTGCATTGGCCCATTTTCCTTTTTGTATTTTTTAAAATTTAAAAGATATATATATATACTGTTGAAGAAATAAAGGGAACACTTAAACAACAGAATATAACTCCAAGTAAATCAAGCTTCTGTGAAATCAAACTGTCCACTTAGGAAGCAACGCTGTTTGACAATCAATTTCACATGCTGTTGTGCAAATGGAATAGACAACAGGTGGAAATTATTGGCAATTATCAAGACACACTCAATAAAGTAGTGGTTCTGCAGGTGGGGAAAACAGACCACATCTCAGTACCAATAATTTCTGGCTGATGTTTTGGTCCAGGATGGCTCATCAGTGCGAGCTGTGGCAAAAAAGTTTGACATGTCTGTCATCGTAGTGTGCAGAGGCTGGGGCCGCTACGAGGAGAAAGGCCAGTACACCAGGAGATGTGGAGGGGGCCATAGGAGGGCACAACTCAGCAGCAGGACCGCTACCTCAGCCTTTGTGCAAGGAGGAACACTGCCAGAGCCATGCAAAATGACTTCCAGCAGGCAAGAAATGTGCATGTGTCTGAACATAGTTAGAAACCAACTCCATGAGGATGGTTTGAGTGCCTGATGTCCATAGATGGGGGTTGTGCTCACAGCCCAACACCGTGCAGGATGCTTGGAATTTGCCACAGAACACCAAGCTTGGCAAATTTGCCACTGGTGCCCTGTGCTCTTCACAGATGAAAGCAGGTTCACACTGAGCACATGTGACAGACATGACAAAGTCAGGAGATGCCGTGGAGAGCGATCTGCTGCCTGCAACATCCTTCAGCATGACCAATTTGGCAGTGGGTAAGAAATGGTGTGGGGTGGCATTTCTTTAGAGGGCTGCAGAGCCCTCCATGTGCTTGCCAGAGGTAGCCTGACTGCCATTAGGTACCGAGATGAGATCTTCAGACCTCTTGTGAGACCATATGCTGGTACGGTTGGCCCTGGGTTCCTACTAATGCAGAACAGTGCCAGACCTCATGTGGCTGGAGTGTGTCTGCAGTTCCTGCAAGATGAAGGCATTGAAGCTATGGACTGGCCAGCCCATTACCCAGACCTGAATCTGATTGAACACATCTGGGACATCATGTCTCACACCATCCACCAACGTCACATTGCACCACAGACTGTCCAGGAGTTGGTGGATGCTTTAGTCCAGGTCTGGGAGGAGATCCCTCAGGAGACTATCAGCTGCCTCATCAGGAGCATTCCCAAGCATTGTAGGTAGGTCATACAGGCACGTGGAGGCCACACACTACTGAGCATCATTTCCTTGTCTTGAAGCATTTCCACTGAAGTTGGATGAGCCTGTAACTTCATTTTCCACTTTGATTTTGAGCATCATTCCAAGTCCAGACCTCCATGAGATATTAGTTGTGATTTACGTTGATAATTTCTAGGTTTTTATTGTTCTTAACACATTTCACTATGTAATGAATAAAGATTTACAACTGGAATATTTCATTAAGTGATATTTTTTGAGCAATATATATATATATATATATATATATATATATATATATATATAACAGCGTGGCTAAAGGTTGTCTAGTCGACGGGAGATATGTGTCACATAGGTGGCTTGTCGCTGTGATGGAACCATACCTATCTATATATGTTTTAGGACCTGTAGTGATGTCATAACCACATGTCTAATCATGTGATGGGTTTCTGGGTGTGGTTAGACCTATAAAAGAAAGGCTAATGCTTAACACAAGAGGTATGTGTGGAGGTGAGAGCCCAGAGTGTGTTAAGGCTCCAGGACTGAGCCTGAAGGACTGGACACTTGTTTTTCCTGAGCTAAAGGCTATTAGTTTTCTGTTTTGCTATGTGGTTTATGGAGCAATAAACCCTTTGAACTTTTAATGGAACGGGCCTCCTGAGTGTCAGCCATCACACCTGAGCGAGTGAAACCCTACAATTGGTGGTTGACGTGCAGGCAGCGTTCCCAGCGGAGACGTAAGTCTATTATTGAATGTCCTGGGTCAAGTCTGTCGTAAGCCAGCAAGCATTGCCTGGGAAAATGGAGGACCTGCTGAAACACTTGGTCCAGTTGCAATCACAGTAGGAGCAACGGCAGCAGATACAGCAAGAGACCAACAAGCTGTTGATGCAGCAGATACAACAGAGCCAGCAGGAGCAATGGCAGAGCCAGCAGAAGCAATGGCATCAGATACAACAGAGCCAGCAGGAGCAACAGCAGCAGATGCAACAGTACCAGCAGAAGCAACGGCAGCTTCTGGCAACCGCCATCCAGGGCAAGACGAGCACCTCATCCCCAGGTCTGGCTGATGACACCCACGTCCGGAAGACGGTAAGACACGCATTGCAGAAAATGACTCCCGGGGATGATGTTGAGGCCTTCCTGACGGTGTTTGAGAGGGTCGCTGAGAGGGAAAAACTTCTGCCAGAGCAGTGGGCAGAGGTACTGGCGCCTCACCTGATGGGAGAACCTCAGAAGTCGTACTATGATTTGACCTTACAGGATTCCAAGGAGTATCACAAATTTAAAGCCGAGATTCTCGCACGTTTGGGGGTGACACTGACTGTTAGGGCACAGCGAATTCACTGCTGGGCCTATCACAGGGACAAACCGCCTCGCTCCCAAATGTTTGACCTGTTGCACCTGGTCCAGAAATGGCTGCAGCCAGAGTCCTCTACGCCTGCACAGATGGGGGTCCCAGAAAGGAGCTGCGTCCCAAAAAGGGGTGGGGTGTCTAAGGTCACAAAGGGTGGGGGAGGTGGTGTCCAAGGTCCCTGCGGGTGATATTATTTGCTGAAGGTGCCACGGGCCAGGACATATAGCTGCCCGTTGATCCCAGACCACTGAGCAGATGGACTGCAGCATGGGACGCCATAGTTCATACTATGCATATCCAGCCTGCAGTGTAAACTCTCCGCCCAACGAGGGGCCTCAAGCATGTCTCATAAAGGTGAACGGTCGAGCAGTAATGGCGCTTTTAGACTCGGGGAGCTTAGTGACCCTGGTGAGGGCCACTTTCCCTCTCCACCGGCTCCCGGGAAAGAAGGTCGGCATGCAGTGCATACATGGTGATGCAAAGGACTACCCTATGGCCAGGGTGGATATTGAAACAGTGTGTGCACTGAGTCCCATGAAGTCGGCGTCGTTCGGGACTTGTTGCACCCTATAATTATTGGCCGGGATTTCTGTATGTTTTTGGATTTGTGGGGAAAGGGTTCTGAGGTCGCTAGCAAGAGTAGGGAACCAATGAACCCTAAAAAGGTATTGCCACACCCAGAGACAAACAGGTTTCCTTTTTGTGTCCTGGTTGGGGATGAGGAGGAAGTGTCCCCTGCATCTGACATTCTGGAGTTAGAGGTAACCGGTGAAAATTTTGGGACTGCCCAACATAGGGACCCCACTCTGAGGGAAGCCTTTAATAATGTCACAGTTATTAATGGGGTTGTACAGGAGCCGGGGGCACACACAAGATTTCCCCATTTTCCTAATGAATGGGGAGTTGTTGTACCGGGTCACGAAAATAAGGGAGGAGTTGGTAGAGCAGTTGGTAGTGCCGGGTCCATATAGCCGGAAAGTGTTGGACATGGCCCATTCACACATCTTGGGTGGACACCTAGGGGTGGAAAAAATGCAGGAACGGGTTATGCAGAGGTTCTATTGGCCTGGGTGTCATCGGGAAATAGTGAACTATTGCAGGTCCTGCCCTACATGTGAGCTAACTGCCCCCACTCCTCATTTCCGGAGCCCCTTTGTGCCCTTGCCCATTATTCAGGTGCCATTCGAGAGAATTGCCATGGACTTGGTCGGTCCCTTAGTTAAATCAGCCTGGGGCCATCAGTATATATTAGTCATCATGGACTATGCCACACGCTATCCTGAGGCAATTCCCCTGAGAAATTCTTCCACGAAGAGTATAGCCCGTGAGTTGGTCCATGTGTTTTCCCGGACAGGTCTGCCGAAGGAGATCCTGACTGACCAGGGGACACCTTTCATGAGCAAGGTGATGAGGGAGTTATGCAAAGTCCTGAAAATCTCCCAGTTGAGGACCTCAGTGTACCATCCCCAGTCAGATGGCCTTGTTGAGAGATTTAACAAGACACTGAAGAGCATGCTGAGAAAAGCTATAGAGAAAGACGGTAGAGACTGGGATTGTCTCTTACCATAGCTGATGTTTTCCATTCGTGAAGTTCCACAGGCCTCAACAGGATTCTCACCATTTGAGCTTCTATATGGCCGACATCCAGGAGGACTCCTGGATATAGCCAAGGAAACCTGGGAAGCCGAAGTCACACCCCACAGAAGTGTCATTGAGCATGTGGCCCTGATGCAGCAGAGGATTGCAAAGGTGATGCCTATCGTGAAAGAACACCTCCTCCAGGCACAAGAAGCTCAGGCCGGGGTCTACAACCGGTCTGCAAGAGTTAGGCAGTTCAATCCGGGAGACCGAGTTCTTGTGTTAGTTCCGACGGTGGAGAGCAAGTTCTTGGCCAAATGGCAAGGGTCATATGGGGTCATTGAGAAGCTCGGTGAGGTAAACTATAAAATTCACCAACCAGCAAGACGGAAACCAATCCAAGTCTACCATGTCAACCTCATCAAGCCATGGCAAGATAGAGAGCCGGCAGTAACTCCATCTTTGTTAAGCAACCCAGAAGGTGAGGTTGGAGGGGTTAATATAGTGGAGATGCTATCGAAGGCCCAGAAACAGCAGTGCCGGGAGTTACTCCAGAAGAACAGGGACCTGTTTTCAGAGTTGCCAGGATACACAAAGGTCATAGAGCATGAAATCCTGACAGAGCCCCATGTGCGGGTGAACATGAAGCCCTACCGAATTCCTGAGGCCCGTCGAGAAGTAATCTCCAAGGAGGTGGAGCATATTTTGAAGCTTGGAGTCATTGAGGAATCCAAGAGCGGTTGGTCGAGCCCAATTGTCCTGGTCCCAAAACCTGATGGGGAGTGGAGATTTTGCAATGACTATCGGAAGTTGAATGACGTCTCCAAGTTCGATGCATATCCCATGCCGCGCGTTGATGAGCTCATCGAAAGACTTGGCCCCGCCAGGTATATAACCACCTTAGATTTGACGAAGGGGTATTGGCAGATCCCCATGGCACAGGAAGCCAAGGAGAAGATGGCGTTTTTTACACCAGATGGATGCTTCCAGTATGTCCGGATGCCATTTGGCCTACAGGGAGCTCCGGCGACCTTCCAGAGGGCCATGGACAGAATCCTTGCACCCTATAAGCCATACGCTGCTTCATACCTGGATGATATCATTATCTTTAGCCCGGACTGGGAGAGTCATCTGGAAAAAGTCTAAGTGGTGTTTGATGCTCTAAGGGAGGCGGGGTTTACAGTAAACCCAAAGAAGTGTGCCTTGGGAAAGGAAGAAGCTAAGTACCTAGGATATATAGTGGGTCGTGGAGAAATAAAACCCCAAATCAGTAAAGTGGAGGCAATTCAAACATGGCCAAAACTGCTCTCCAAAAAGCAAGTTAAAGCCTTTCTGGGGATCATGGGATATTACAGGAGGTTCATCCCAAACTTCGCCACAGTGGCTGCACCTCTGACTGATCTGCTAAAGAGGTCAAAATCAGTAATGGTTAAATGGTCCGAAGAGACAGAGTCAGCCTTCCAAAAAATGAAAGAGGCTCTGTGTAAGCAACCCGTTTTGATGGCCCCAAACTTTAAGAAATAATTTATTCTTCAAACAGATGCCTCAGATGTTGGGGTAGGAGAAGTTCTTTCCCAAGAGCTACATGGGGAGGAGCATCCTGATCTCTATCTGAGTAGGAAACTGTCCTCGTCTGAAAAGAACTACTCAGCCGTAGAGAAGGAGTGTTTGGCAATAAAGTGGGCGGTGGACACGTTACGGTACTATCTGCTGGGACGTAAATTTAGGCTGATATCCGACCATGCCCCACTTAGATGGATGAGGGAAACAAAGGGTAGAAATGCTAGTGTCACACGTTGGTTCTTAGCCTTGCAGGACTTCAGTTTCCATGTGGAACATAGGGCCGGGAAGCTGCACGGTAATGCTGATGCCCTGTCAAGAATTCCTTGTCTAGTGGGGGAAAGTGCCAAGCCCCACGGCTTTAGGCAGAGGGGGGAGGTATGTAGCATGGCTAAAGGTTGTCTAGTCGACGGGAGATATGTGTCACATAGGTGGCTTGTCGCTGTGATGTAACCATACCTATCTATATGTGTTTTATGACCTGTGGTGATGTCATAACCACATGTCTAATCATGTGATGGGTTTCTGGGTGTGGTTAGACCTATAAAAGAAAGGCTAAAAGTACCGTCACACTCAGCGACGCTGCGGCGATATAGACAATGAGCCGACCTAAACTAGATCGCTGGAGCGTCGCTGTTTAGGTCGCTGTAGAGACGTCAAACACAGCAACTCCAGAACGATGCAGGAGCGATCCAGTGATGTAACGGTGACTCACTTCTCGTTCTCGCTGGTTGTTAGCTCCATTACATCCATTGTTAGCGTCGTTGCTTTTGATGTCAAACATGACGATACACACCGACCTGGCGACAAAATAAAGTTCTGGACTTCTAGCTCCGACCAGCGATGGCACAGCGGGATCCAGATTGCTGCTGCATGTCAAACACAAAGAGATCGCTATCCAGGACACTGCAATGTCACGGATTGTTGTCCTTCTCTTTGCAAAGTTGCTGAGTGTGACGGTACCTTAATGTGTAACACAAGAAGTATGTGTGGAGGTGATAGCCCAGAGTGAGTTAAGGCTCCAGGACTGAGCCTGAAGGACTGGACACTTGTTTTTTCTTTTCCTGAGCTAAAGGCTATTTGTTTTCTGTTTTGCTATGTGGTTTATGGAGCAATAAACCCTTTGAACTTTTAATGAAACGTGCCTCCTGAGTGTC
Organism: Ranitomeya variabilis; assembly: GCF_051348905.1. Classification (NCBI taxonomy): domain Eukaryota; kingdom Metazoa; phylum Chordata; class Amphibia; order Anura; family Dendrobatidae; genus Ranitomeya; species Ranitomeya variabilis. The sequence continues at coordinate 135,876,548 of NC_135232.1, read as the reverse complement.
AGCCGTCGCACCTGAGCGAGCGAAACCCTACAATATATATACATATACTGTATATGTATAGTTTTTTGCCTAAAATACAAAGGAAATGTGTCAACTTCAAGTTTATGCTTTTTAGAGATTTCAGCTTGCTTAACTGTTCACAATAACATTAATTTTGACCAGAGGTGCACAAACTTTTACATGCCCCTGTATATTTTGTTAGTAACTTTTAACTTAAGTTATGTGCAAACACCTACATGGGCAAGCGGCATAGTGTCATGTTTAACAGAGATCAATGTACTTTAGAACTTGAATTTTTAAAGTTTCCTAGAGCGCTTCAGCAACTAATTGGAAATATATGAAATACATCTGTTGTTTGACTCCAAAATTCCACAGATGTAGAACTAGTAAAGTTTTTTAAAGAAAAAGTAAATCAAAGTCTGAAAAGTAACCTTATGTTCATATACTTGTTAAATTACTTTTTTTTACAGTCTGTTATTATTAGAAATTGGATTGCCTTTAAAACTAATGTGGTCTGGCGGGCAAAAATGAGTGAAACCGCAAAGCCTGGAGGAACACTAATTACTAGTTTTAATTAGAAGCAGATTTCACAGGAGTAAAATCTCCCTATTGTCCTCTTTTTTGGTAGGTGTGGGTAAAGTGAAATAAAACAAACCAATAAACTCTTCCTTGCCTGAAATGAGAGCAATGTTAGGATTTCTACTTGAGATACATTTACTCCAAACAGATTTCAAGTTGTTGAAGCATAACGTCCAGCAACAGAATATTCATTCAAAGAGTCCTTGCAATCAGTACTACAATGATGCCTATTATTTTATACTGCTACATCATAAAAGTCCTTTTTGTTTCATTTACATCCACAAAAAAGAGCTTTAATCCATTCCCTTTCAGACTTGTGTGTTAAGAATTCCAGAGGGGCATACTATAGGACTTGAAATGGTCCGCTCAAAAACAGCAGGCCCAGCTTTGAGCTTTTCTTTCCATGTCACTCTAAAAAGAACAATAATTTGCTCTTTCGATCCTTTTCTCAGTTTAAACCTTTCATTAAAAACTAAGAAAGCATCTTATCAAACTTTTTGTATTGCCAAATTAGACATAAAAATCTAAAGAAAAAACATCAATGGAACATTTATTGACAGCAAAGGTGTTTTTCATTGGTTGAATTTGGGCCTAGAGTACTGTGATAAAAGGACAACTGAATGAAAGAAAGACCTATTTAACTGTATAGATCACTGCTATATTGCCCTCACTGGGGGGAGATAAATCATTCAGAATTCTGGTGAAATTCATCAAAACACAGTCTCTCATGATCTGCAATATAATAATGATCTGTTTTAGAAACTTTCTCTGCCTTGGATGACAAGGTAGCAGTATCTCATTGAATAAGGGTTTTGTCTTGCTTGAAATGGGGCATTACCAAATAAGCCTATTAAAAAGTGGTGAAAACTTAGACTGTGCATCAGTGAGCTTTGTGTGTTCATGATCTTATTGTTGGTAGTGGTTAATGATTTATCCATTTTTGTTTCTAGATATTAATTACTGTATACTAAAGGTACCTTCACACTAAACGATTTACCAACGATCACGACCAGAGATACGACCTGGCCGTGATCGTTGGTAAGTCGTTGTGTGGTCGCTGGGGAGCTGTCACACAGACAGCTCTCTAGCGACCAACGATGCCGAAGTCCCCGGGTAACCAGGGTAAACATCGGGTTACTAAGCGCAGGGCCGCGCTTAGTAACCCGATGTTTACCCTGGTTACCAGTGTAAATGTAAAAAAAAAAAACAGTACATACTCACCCTCTGCTGTCTGTCACATGTCCCTCGCCATCTGCTTCCCGCACTGACTGTAATTGCCGGCCGTAAAGTACAGCACAGCGGTGACGTCACCGCTGTGCTCTGCTTTTACTTTCCAGCCGGCGCTCACAGTCAGTGCGGGAAGCAGACAGCGAGGGACGTTTGACAGACAGCAGAGGGTGAGTATGTACTGTTTGTTTTTTTTACTTTTACAATGGTAACCAGGGTAAATATCGGGTTACTGAGCGCGGCCTTGCGCTTAGTAACCCGATATTTACCCTGGTTACCATTGTAAAACATCGCTGGCATCGTTGCTTTTGGTGTCAAACACGACGATACACGCTGATCTGACGACCAAATAAAGTTCTGAACTTTCAGCAACAACCAGCGATATCACAGCAGGAACCTGATCACTGCTGCATGTCAAACACAACGATATCGCTATCCAGGATGCTGCAACGTCACGGATCGCTATCGTTATCGTTGCAAAGTCGGTTAGTGTGAAGGTACCTTAATTGCGCTCTGTAAGATCTGCTGTCTTGTGGATAAAATTTTATCAGGATTTACAATTGCAATATGCATGCTGATTGCATTCACTAGTGTGTTACTTCAACCTTATCATGGGTATTTTCTAAAGGGAACCAGTCAGTAGAACAAAAGCTGTTAGACTGGGGTCACACTTGTGAGTGCAATGCGAGAAACTCAAATGAGTCTCTCGCATTAATACCCGGCACTGCCGCCGGCACTCAGGATCGGAGCGTGCGGCTGCATGTATTTCTATGCAGCCGCTTGCTCTGGTCCCGAGTGCCGGTGGCAGTGCCGGGTATTAATGTGAGAGACTCATGCGAGTTTCTCGCATTGCAGTCCCAAGTGTGACCCCGGCCTTAACCTGCAGATATGGCAGGTTATGATTGACACTAGCTCTGCATTAGGGTCGGCTGTCAAGTCAGGGCCGGGGGCACAGTTACAGCTGCTGCTCTGTATACTCAAAGCAGTGACTGAACCAGCACTGGCGCTTCCCCCATGACTGAAACTGCAATGATGCCAGTGGAATAAAGGTAATTTTTACCCTGCAACATTCGGCTAACTGCTGGACAGGTTAGTAATGCTATTAATCTTCAGATTAACTCAATATCTGCAGGTCGATAGAGTTTTTTCTGCTGACAGGTTTCCTTTAAGCAAATTATAGTAGTTTAAATTATCATATAATAACAATATGATTAATAATGGTAATGTTCCTTTTAATCCCTTCCCAACATGGCCAGTTTCCATTTTTTATTTTAGCTTTTTCCTCTCCTTCTTCCAACAGCTATAACTTTTCTGTCCATATAGGCATATAAGGGCTTTTTCTTTTGCGTGATGAGTTGTAATTTTGAAAGAAACTGATTCCTTTTGTCACATAGTCTATGGGAAAACAGGATAAAAAATTCCAAGTGCTGTGAAATAACAAAAAAACCAAAACGCAATTCTGAGATTTTTTGGGGGGGAATTGCTTTTACAGCATACATTATGTGGTAAAAGTGACCTGTCAATATAATTCTACTCATCAGTACGATTATGGTAAAATCAAATTTGTCCAGGTTATTATCATTTTAGTGGTTGAAAAAAATCAGACATTGGAAAAACAAAAATATTTTGATTGGGTTGCAGTTTTCCAAGACCCATAACACTTTAATTTTTTGGTTTATATTGCTGTGTGATGGGTTATTTTTTGCTTAACGACATGACATTTTTATTTATAGCATTTTTAAATAAATATAATATTTTGTTGCTCATTTTAGCATTTTTTGCTGTAAAAAATGCTATACACTATTTTTAATATATAGAGTATTGCTGCATATAGTAAAAATTACAGTCTCAATCGTTGCATTTTTTGAAAACTATTTTTAAGATCTCCAACCGGCGCTAATACTCTTACTGCTAATCATAGGCAGTGTTTGCCACGCTGTCATGCAGAGGACGGCGTGGCAAACAATGGATGTTCGGCTTCCCATGCATGTGAATGGAGTCCGGGTTCAGGTTCTGGTACCTACCTCCACGGGTTCACCCATTACTAATTGTGAATGGGCGGTCTCAGTGAAAATAGGCATATTTAATTAATATTTGTACAGAATTTTCAGTTTTTGTGTGTTTGGCAAAAGTAGTGCCTACAAAGACACTTCTCAAAATATGCAGATTTATATTCTAGAAACTCAAGAGCTCAAATGTAAAACTATGCTTTTAAGGTAACACAAGATGTTATAAAAATGTAACAGAAGAGAAAAAATGTGATAGTTCCAAACAATGAAACACAAATCTACTCTTGAAATCAAAGTCTGAACCATTGATACAAACTATAAAAACTGTAAACTATAGCCTATGACATCCAGGCTACAAAAGATACTGCTTATTTTTTCTCCTTCTTTCATCTACTTTCTGTAAGTTTGTGGTTCATTTAAAACCATAGCACAATGCTATTCAAAAAAGTGTCTTTGGATAAAAAGTCACAGTAAGTCTAAAAGGAAATAAATTCCTAATCCTCTAACCCCTTTGACTTTTGCATCTTGCTGAACAGCACTGTGCTTTCAACCATTAAACTACCTTAACCTTCTGAAAAGACAAATCAGTTTACATTGATTGAAAATTTGCACAAAACCACATAGGATTTCATTGATTTCTACTTACACACTGCATTACAGACAACAGGCGGTCAAGATATTTCCTAACAAGCAAAAGAGATTTCTTTATTTTGCTTGAGTTTTTTTCTTTTTCCGTTTTTTTCTTCTTTCTTGAATGGTGTACATAATATAACTAACATTTGCTATTGCTCCATTTATTATAAATCAATATCGTAATTTTTCAAGCACAAGTAATTTTATGCTTTGAATGTCTACCATTGTATATTGCATTACTATGTTCATACAGCATAAAGGGGTGTTTTTTATGAGCATGGCTGCAATATACATTTTTTTAGTTTATCTGACAACGTTTGGCATCACATTTGGCAGAAGTGCTTGAAATTGACCTTTTAATGTATTCTATAGATGCATACAACTTTATGCCTAGACATCTGCATAAATCTGACATTGACTTCCATTAATTAAAATGCATGCGTTAACAAAGCAAATCATGACTGGACATATATGCTTTTCAAAACAGTATAGGAAAAGGTATGACAACCTATACCAATGAAACACATGCCAACAGAACATTGGCGTAATTGCTGTGGAAACCCTTCTTAAAGTCCTGGAAACTATCATGAGGGCTACCACCAACCGTCATTAAAATAGCCTATCCATTTTGTAGGCCTCAAGGAACATTTCAGTATTCACTTTTTCACCCTATGTAAGGATCTGACCATACATGTAAAGGACAAGTGTCTGACACTAGAGGTAGAAAAAATGTGTTTAATTGTCACTGGAAAGGAAGTCAGTGGGAGGTTTAATTACAGCTCCATGCCCTGTCATTGGCTACTAAGCATCTATTGACAATGATGACATAGAATGATACCAATGACATCAACACATGACTAGTGTTGAGCGATACCGTCCGATACTTGAAAGTATCGGTATCGGAAAGTATCGGCCGATACCGGCAAAGTATCGGATCTAATCCGATACCGATACCCGATACCAATACAAGTCAATAGGACAACAAGTATCGGACGGTATCCTGTATGGTTCCCAGGGTCTGAAGGAGAGGAAACTCTCCTTCAGGCCCTGGGATCCATATCAATGTGTAAAAGAAATAATTAAAATAAAAAATAGGGATATACTCACCCTCTGACGCGCCCTGGACTTTACCGCCATAACCAGGAGCCGTTGTACCTAAGAATGCGCGCTTGAAGGGCCTTAGATGATGTCACGGCGCTCTGATTGGTCCGTAGCGGTCGCGTGACCGCTACGCGACCAATCACAAAGCCGTGACGTCACCTAAGGTCTTTCAAGCGCTTGAAAGACCTTAGGTGACGTCACGGTTTTGTGATTGGTCGCGTAGCGGTCACGCGACCGCTACGGACCAATCAGAGCGCCGTGACCTCATCTAAGGCCCTTCAAGCGCGCATTCTTAGGTACAACGGCTCCCGGTTACGGCGGTAAAGTCCAGGGTCCGCCGGAGAGGTGAGTATATCCCTATTTTTTATTTTAATTCTTTCTTTTACACATTGATATTAATCCCGATACCGATTCCCAATACCACAAAAGTATTGGATCTCGGTATCGGAATTCCTATACCGCAAGTATCGGCCGATACCTGATACTTGCGGTATCGGAATGCTCAACACTGCACATGACTAGTTGAGTATTTAACATTATCCTACATCTGCCTACTACTAGTGGGCACAATAGATGTATATTTTGAAAGTGTATCCTACCTAACAAATGCCGCAGGTGCACTATCTTTAAACTGTAATTATTTCCTGCATACAATCAATAAAATCAAATTCTATAGTGTAACAATACATGTAGAAAAATATGCTGAGAAGAATCAATACATTTTAGAACAATAAATGTTTTAAAAAGAAAAGATTTATCTGCAGGAAAAAATCCCTTTTTGTACCAAAAACTTAACAAATAAAAACTACCCAAACTTTAACCCCTTTCTGACATCCGACGTACTATCCCGACCATGTGGGCTGGGCCTGTCTGACCATGGAGAGGATAGTATGTCAAAGCCGATCGGCTGAGTACACGGGTGGTGTGCGGCTGATCGGAGCAGGGTGTCAGCTGATTCTAACAACTGACACGGACCGCTCTTGGCACTTTAGCCTCCGGAACACTGCGATCAAACAAGGTGCCGGCAGAGGCATAGAGAAGCATTGCGCAGGGAGGGGGCTCCCTGTGTGCGTCCCTTAGAACAACGTGATGCAATTGCGTTGTCCTGAGGGTCTCCATGGAGACTCCTGGCACCAAGATGGCCGCGGGGTCCTTTTGGGTCCTGCAGGGAGGTGGCTTGTGAGCTCCTGCACTGCCTGTCAGATCACTGATCTGTTACATTGCAGTGCAAAGTGTTAGATCAGCGACCTGACTTTATATAGTCATATCCCATCCTGGGACAATGTAAAAAAGTAAGAAAAAAAATATTAACATGTGTAAAAACATTTTTTTTAATTCCTAAAAAAAAAAAGTTTCCAATAAATACATTTCTTTATGTAAATAAAAAAACACTAAAAGTACACATATTTAGTATCGCTGCGTCCATAACGACCCGACCTATAAAACTGTCCTACTAGTTAACCCCTTTAGTGAACCCCATAAAAAAAACAAGACAAAAAACAATGCTTTATCATCATACCACCGAACAAAAAGTGGAATAACACGCAATCAAAAAGACGGTTATAAATAAACATGGTACTGCTGAAAACGTCATCTTGTCCCTCAAAAAAGAGCTGCCACACAGCGTCATCAGCGAAAAAATAAAAAAGTTATAGCTGTCAGAATAAAGTGATGCAAAAATAATTTATTTTATTATAAAATAGTTTTTGTTGTATAAAAGCGCCAAAACATAAAAAAGATATAAATGAGGTATCGCTGTAATCATATTAACCTGAAGAATAAAACTGCTTTATCAATTTTACCACACGTGGAATGGTATAAATGCCCCCTCCCAATAAATTCATGAATTGCTGGTTTTTGTTCATTCTACCTCCCACAAATCGGAATAAAAAGCGATCAAAAAATGTCACAAGTCCAAAAATGGTACCAATAGAAATGTCAACTCGTTCCCCAAAAAACAAGACCTCACATGACTCTTTGGGCCAAAATATGGAAAAGTTATAGCTCTAAAAATGTGGTGATGCAAAAAATATTTTTTGCAATAAAAAGCTTGTTTTAGCATGTGACAGCTGCCAAACATAAAAACCCACTATAAATAGTAAATCAAATCCCCCCTTTTATCACCCCCTTAGTTAGAGAAAAATGATAAAATAAAAAATGTATTTATTCTCATTTTCCCATTAGGGTTAGGGCTAAAGTTAAGGATAGGATTGGGGCTAAAGTTAGGGTTGATGCTAAAGTTAGGGTTAGGGTTAATATTATGGTTAGGTTTGGGGCTAAAGTTAGGGTTAGGGTTGGGATTACATTTACGGTTGGGATTTAGGGTTAGGGTTAGGATTAGGAATAGGGGTGTGTCATGGTTAGGGGTGTGATTAGGATTATGGCTAGGGTTGAGATTTGGGTTAGGGGTGTGTTGGGGTTAGGGTTGGAGTTAGAATTGGGGGATTTCCACTGTTTAGGCACATCAGGGGCTGTCCAAATGTGACATGGCATCCGATTTCAATTCCAGGCAATTCTGCGTTGAAAATGTAAACGGTGTTCTTTCCCTTGTGAGCTCTGCCATGCACACAAACAGTGGTTTACCCCCACATATGGGGCATCAGCGTACCCAGGACAAATTGTACAACAACCTTTGGGGTCCAATTTCTCCTGTTATCGAAGGTAAAATAAAACAAATTGGATCTGAATTTAATTTTTTGGGAAAAAAAGTTAAATGTTCACTTTTTTTTAACATTGCAAAATATCCTGTGAAGTACCTGAAGGGTTAATAAACTTCTTGAATGTGATTTTGAGCACCATGAGGGTTTCAGTTTTTAGAATGGTGTCAGTTTTGGGTATTTTCTTTCATGTAGACCCCTCAAAGTGACTTCAAATGTGATGTGGTCCCTAAAAAAAATGGTGTTGTAAAAATGAGAAATCGCAGGTCAAATTTTAACCCTCATAACTCCCTAACAAAAAAAAAATTTTGGTTCCAGAATTGTGCTGATGTAAAACAGACATGTGTAAAATGTTACTTATTAAGTATTTTGTGTGACATATCTTTGTGATTTAAGGGCATGAAAACTTTAAGTTGGAAAATTGTGAAATTTTCTAACTTTTTCCCAAATTTCCATTTTTTTCGCAAATAAACGCAAGTCACAGCAAAGAAATTTTACCACTATCATGAAGTATAATATGTCATGAGAAAACATTGTCAGAATCACTAGGATTCATTGTTGCATTCTAGCATCATAATTTCATAAAGGGACAGTGGTCAGAATTGTAAAAATTGGCCTGGTCATTAACATGCAAACCGCCCTTCGGGGTAAAGGGGTTAAAATTAACATGGAATTTCTCTTGCAATGTGAACATCCTAAAGAAAAATCTCTTAAAATGCCAATTTTATCGTTCTTTTTTATGTTATGTCTCCTCCAATTAAATGTATAAAATATGTTAAAAAAATTGTATGTAGTCATTTAAATAAAATTATAGCAGCGAGTGTTTAAAGTTTTTTTATCATAAAAAAACAATAAAGTATTAATAAAATGCTGTATTGTTGGAATTATACTCAAACGGCCAAATCAATAAACATGTTGTTAGGGGTTGATTTCCCGCCTCTGCACAGGGGGAATCTCGGGCCATCTCCGCTGAAGTCTCCTATTCTTCTTCTGCCACAGTGGAGCCTGCTCAGCGGAGACGTCTGTCCCAGCATCTTGCTCAGTCTCACTCTGTGCAAAGGGTTACTGCTGCTTTTCCAGCTTCTGCCATTTAATCTAGTGCTGGGCAGCGGCGAGCAGACTCTTTTGGGACTAAGTCCTGCTTTTCCTCTTCTGAGCATGCCCAGGGCAAGATCTCCCATTGGAGATCGAGGGTCACATGCTCAGATACTGCAGCAGATTCCATTGGTCCTCCAGGAAGGTCCTGAAGGTGCTCAACTTCTGTGGCAGCCTCCCATTGGTCCTTCTGGGAAGGTGCCGTACATGCTGCAGCTATAAAAGGTTCGCATGACCGCATGGCCATGCGCTAGTGTACATTTGTATACGTGTGTGTGTGTTGATGAGTGCAAGTTGTTCTTTAAAATCCCCTCCCTTGTGTATGACTGTTCGCATATGGTCTATGGCTGCTATCTAGCACCCGGCTGAACGGTCAGCATTGTAACACACAAAACAGCGTCTACTGCTGTGACTGCCAGTACGGCGCCACGTGCCATTAGAGCGCTTCCTTAGCCCAAGTCTGGGTGGTTAGTGGCGTCCGCCAGTATGGCACAGCTTGCACTCTTGTGCTCTAAACTATTATTCCAGTTTGTCTCTTACACCCAGTAGCGGTGTCAAGCGCAAGTAGTCTAGACGGACTCAAATCCCGAGTCTTGGCACTGAGTTCGGTGTCTCCTTGCTTGCGGTAAATGTTGTTGTCCAGTTTGTCCTGAGTACGATGATACCCCATATGTGGGGGTAAACCACTGTTTGGGCGCACGGCAGGGCTTGGAAGGGAAGGCACGCCATTTGGCTTTTTGAATGGAAAATTAGCTCCAATCATTAGCGGACACCATGTCGCGTTTGGAGAGCCCCTGTTTGCCTAAACATTGGAGCTCCCCCACAAGTGACCTCATTTTGGAAACTAGACCTCCCAAGGAACTAATCCAGATGTGTGGTGAGCACTTTGAACCCCCAAGTGCTCCACAGAAGTTGACAACGCAGAGCCATGAAAATAAAAAATAATTTTTATTTTCTCAAAAATGATATTTTAGCCCACAATTTTTTATTTTTCCAAGGGTAACAGGAGAAATTGGACCCCAAAAGTTGTTGTCCAGTTTCTCCTGAGTATGCTGATACCCCATTTGTGGGGGTAAACCACTGTTTGGGCACACGTCGGGGTTTGGAAGGGAAGTAGTGATGTTTTGAAATGCAGACTTTGATGGAATGCTCTGCGGGCATCACGTTGCGTTTGCAGAGCCCCTGATGTGCCTAAACAGTAGAAACTCCCCACAAGTGACCCCATTTTGGAAACTAGACCCCCAAGGGAACTTATCTAGATGTGTGGTGAGCACTTTGAACCCCTAAGTGTTTCACAGAAGTATATAACGCAGAGCTGTGAAAATAATAAATGTGTTTTCTTTCCTCAAAAATATTTTTTTAGCCCAGAATTTTTTAATTTTCCCAAGGGTAACAGGAGAAATTTGACCCCAGGAGTTGTTGTCCAGTTTCTCCTGAGTATGCTGATACCCCATATGTGGGAAAAAAAACACTGTTGGGCACATGCCGGGGCTCGGAAGGGAAGTAGTGACGTTTTGGAATGCAGACTTTGATGGAATGGTCTGCGGGCATCATGTTACGTTTGCAGAGCCCCTGATGTGCCTAAACAGTAGAAACCCCCTACAAGTGACCCCATTTTGGAAACTAGACCCCCCAAGAAATCTATCTAGATGTGTAGTGAGCACTTAGAACCCCCCAAATGCTTCATAGAAGTTTACAACGCAGAGCCGTGAAAATAAAAAAATAATTTTTCATTCCTCAAAAATTATGTTTTAGAAAGCAATTTTTTATTTTCGCAAGAGTAACATGAGAAATTGAACCCAAATAGTTGTTGTCCAGTTTGTCTTGAGTATGCTGGTACCCTATATGTGGGGGTAAACCACTGTTTGGGCGCACGGCGGGGCTCAGAAGGGAGGGAGCACCATTTGACCTTTTGAACGCAAGATTGGCTGGAATCAATGGTGGCTGTTGTGAATTTGCTTTTTGCTCCCTCTAGTGGTTACTAGTTTTTTGACTCTGGTTTTTCTGTCTTTCCTTTTATCCGCACCTGGGTCGTTAGTTAGGGGTGTTGCTATATAAGCTCCCTGGACCTTCAGTTCAATGCCTGGCAACGTAGTTATCAGAGCTAGTCTGCTGTGCTCTTGTCTACTGATCCTGGTTCCAGTTATATCAGCTAAGTCTGCCTTTTGCTTTTTGCTATTTGTTTTGGTTTTGTATTTTTGTCCAGCTTGTTCCAAATCTATATCCTGACCTTTGCTGGAAGCTCTAGGGGGCTGGTGTTCTCCCCCCGGACCGTTAGACGGTTCGGGGGTTCTTGAATTTCCAGTGTGGATTTTGATAGGGTTTTTGTTGACCATATAAGTTACCTTTCTTTATTCTGCTATCAGTAAGCGGGCCTCTCTGTGCTAAACCTGGTTCATTTCTGTGTTTGTCATTTCCTCTTACCTCACCGTCATTATTTGTGGGGGGCTTCTATCCAGCTTTGGGGTCCCCTTCTCTGGAGGCAAGAAAGGTCTTTGTTTTCCTCTACTAGGGGTAGCTAGATTCTCCGGCTGGCGCGTGTCATCTAGAATCAACGTAGGAATGATCCCCGGCTACTTCTAGTGTTGGCGTTAGGAGTAGATATATGGTCAACCCAGTTACCACTGCCCTATGAGCTGGATTTTTGTATTCTGCAGACTTCCACGTTCCTCTGAGACCCTCGCCATTGGGGTCATAACAGTTTGCCAGGCCAGTATTAAATGTTTAATGCATTGCAGAAGAGGGATTATAAGAAAGAAGATTCTGAGTTTTTTTTTTCTCCTTCCCCTTTACCTCAGAGTGGCTATGCTTGCTGCAGACATGAATGTCCAGACCTTGATTACAAGTGTGGACCAGCTGGCTACTCGTGTGCAGGGCATACAAGACTATGTTATCAGAAATCCTAGGTCAGAACCTAAAATACCGATTCCTGAACTGTTTTCCGGAGACAGGTTTAAGTTTAGGAATTTCGTGAATAATTGTAAATTGTTTTTGTCCCTGAGACCCTGTTCATCAGGAGATTCTGCTGATCAGGACGATTGGGTGACATTCTTGCCGTTGGCTGAGTTTGCCCTTAATAATCGGGCTAGTTCCGCCACCTTGGTTTCGCCTTTTTTCTGCAACTCTGGTTTCCATCCTCGCTTTTCTTCGGGTCATGTGGAGCCTTCTGACTGTCCTGGGGTGGATTCTGTGGTGGATAGGTTGCAGCAGATCTGGAATCATGTGGTGGACAACTTGAAGTTGTCACAGGAGAAGGCTCAGCGCTTTGCCAACCGCCGCCGCGGTGTGGGTCCCCGACTACGCGTTGGGGATTTGGTGTGGCTTTCTTCCCGCTTTGTTCCTATGAAGGTCTCCTCTCCCAAATTTAAACCTCGTTTTATTGGGCCTTACAAGATATTGGAAATCCTTAATCCTGTATCTTTTCGTCTGGATCTTCCTGTGTCGTTTGCTATTCACAATGTATTTCATAGGTCCTTGTTGCGGCGGTACATTGTGCCTGTAGTTCCTTCTGCTGAGCCTCCTGCTCCGGTGTTGGTTGAGGGCGAGTTGGAGTACGTGGTGGAGAAGATCTTGGATTCTCGCCTCTCCAGGCGGAGGCTTCAGTACCTGGTCAAGTGGAAGGGCTATGGTCAGGAGGATAATTCCTGGGTGGTCGCCTCTGATGTTCATGCGGCCGATTTAGTTCGTGCCTTTCATGCCGCTCATCCTGATCGCCCTGGTGGTCGTGGTGAGGGTTCGGTGACCCCTCACTAAGGGGGGGGTACTGTTGTGAATTTGCTTTTTGCTCCCTCTAGTGGTTACTAGTTTTTTGACTCTGGTTTTTCTGTCTTTCCTTTTATCCGCACCTGGGTCGTTAGTTAGGGGTGTTGCTATATAAGCTCCCTGGACCTTCAGTTCAATGCCTGGCAACGTAGTTATCAGAGCTAGTCTGCTGTGCTCTTGTCTACTGATCCTGGTTCCAGTTATATCAGCTAAGTCTGCCTTTTGCTTTTTGCTATTTGTTTTGGTTTTGTATTTTTGTCCAGCTTGTTCCAAATCTATATCCTGACCTTTGCTGGAAGCTCTAGGGGGCTGGTGTTCTCCCCCCGGACCGTTAGACGGTTCGGGGGTTCTTGAATTTCCAGTGTGGATTTTGATAGGGTTTTTGTTGACCATATAAGTTACCTTTCTTTATTCTGCTATCAGTAAGCGGGCCTCTCTGTGCTAAACCTGGTTCATTTCTGTGTTTGTCATTTCCTCTTACCTCACCGTCATTATTTGTGGGGGGCTTCTATCCAGCTTTGGGGTCCCCTTCTCTGGAGGCAAGAAAGGTCTTTGTTTTCCTCTACTAGGGGTAGCTAGATTCTCCGGCTGGCGCGTGTCATCTAGAATCAACGTAGGAATGATCCCCGGCTACTTCTAGTGTTGGCGTTAGGAGTAGATATATGGTCAACCCAGTTACCACTGCCCTATGAGCTGGATTTTTGTATTCTGCAGACTTCCACGTTCCTCTGAGACCCTCGCCATTGGGGTCATAACAGGTGGCGCCATGTTGCGTTTGGAGATCCCTGATGTGCCTAAACAGTGGAAACCCCTCAATTCTAACTCCAACACTAAGCTCAACACACCCCAAACCCTAATTCCGACTCTAGATATAACCCCAACCCCAACACACCCCTAACCACAACCCTAACCCAACACACCCTTGTGCCCACATTGCGGATTCATGTGAGATTTTTCCGCACCATTTTTGAAAAATCCGCAGGTAAAAGGCACTGCGTTTTACCTGCGCATTTACCACGGATTTCCAGTGTTTTTTGTGCAGATTTCACCTGCGGATTCCTATTGAGGAGCAGGTGTAAAACGGAATCCGCACAAAGAATTTACATGCTGGGGAAAAAACAACACAGCGTTTCCGCTCGGTACTTTCCGCACCATGGGCACAGCGGATTTGGTTTTCAGTAGGTTTACATGGTTCTGCAAACCTGATGGAAAACTGCTACGAATCCGCAGTGGCCAATCCGCTGCGGATCCACAGCCAAATCCGCACCATGTGTGCACATAGACTAATCTAACCCTAACTCTAGTTCTAACGCCAATTCTAACCCTAACCCTAGCCCTAACCCTAACCCTAACCCTAGTGGGGGAAGAAAAAAAGATATATATTTTCTTTATTTTTATTATTGTCCCTACCTATGGGGGTGATAAAGGGGGGGTTCATTTACAATTTTTTTTATTTTGATCACTGTGATAGGTTTTATCACAGTGATCAAAATGTACCTGGAACGAATCTGCCGGTCGGCAGATTCGGCGGGCGCACTGCGTATGCGCACGCTGTTTTGGAAGATGGCGGCACCCATGGAGAAGACGGACGGATACCGCGAGGCTCGGTAAGTATGAGGGGGTGAGATCGGAGCACGGGGGGAGATTGGAGCATGGGGGGGATCGGAGCACGGGGGGTGGATCGAAGCACGGGGGGAGCGGACAGCAGGACGGGGGAGCGGACAGGAGGACAGAGGGGAGCGGACCACAGTACGGGGCAGAAAGGAGGACTGGGGAGGCAATCGGTGGCGGTGGGGGGGCAGATTAGGTTTTCCAGCCATGGCCGATGATATCGGCCATGGCTGGATTGTAATATTTCACCATTTTCATATGTGAAATATTACAAATTGCTCTGATTGGCTGTTTCACTTTCAACAGCCAATCAGAGTGATCGTAGCCACGGGGGGGTGAAGCCACCCCCCCGGGCTGAAGTACCACTCCCCCTGTCCCTGCAGATCGGGTGAAATTGGAGTTAACCCTTTCACCCGATCTGCAGGGACGCGATCATTCCATGACGCCACATAGGCATCACAGGTCGGATTGGCAACGACTTTCATGACGCCTACGTGGCATCAAAGGTCGGGTAGGGGTTAATAACTAGTAATTATTTTAAAACCAGAGGCGACAGGAGGTGGCGAGAGATTGGATGTGCGGTTTGAAGGACAGGGCAGAATCCAGGGCCACTCCGAGGCAGCAGATTTTTGGGACAGGGGAAAGTGTGATTTCATTTATTTTGATAGATAGATCAGGTAAGGAAAATGTGCGAGATGGAGGAAAGATAATTAGTTCAGTTCACTCTACTAGCAATGGTACAGCTCTTTACTTTATCTTACCTGGCTGTGCTGTTTGTCTGCATGTGATTAGCAGCACATGAGTCTTTGTGTTTCTAAAAAACTCTGTATATGATATGACCATATTTTTATGTTGTTTCTGTGCCTTATAGTTATTAGTAAAATAAAAATTATCTTGATTTTACTTCTTTTTGGATCTTTGTACTCTAATTTCTTGTTTGTATACAATATTATCGGGAGTAGTTCCATGGCTATTGCATGTAGTGGTTGGGTTACTCAGGCCTGAGGCCACCTCTATTGATATGTATGATGTCTTAAAGATTTTGCTTGCACATATTGAGCATTGTTGTATCTCTCAGATGCCTGACCTATCTGTGGGCTACAAATTTGGGCATTTAAGGCCTCTACTCCAATGTATTTGCTGTCTGTTACCCTCATTCTTTACAGTATTTTGGGGTAAAATATACAAAAATGCATGCCACATATTGAGCATTGTGGTATCTCTGTCAGATGCCTGATCTATCTGTGGGCTACAAATTTGGGCATTTCAGGCCTCTATTCCACTGCATTTGCTGTCTGTTACCCGAGTTCTATACAGTATTTTGGTGTAAAAAATACAAAAATACAGGCCATATATTGAACATTGTGGTATCTCTGTCAGACGCCTGACCTATCTGTGAGCTACAAATTTGGGCATTTCAGGCCTACATTCACCTTTTTTTGCTGTGTTTTACCCTAGTTCTAAACAGTATTTGGGGGTAAAAAATACAAAAATACAGGCCACATATTGAACATTGTGGTTTCTCTGTCAAACGCCTGATCTATCTGTGTGGTACAAATTTTGGCATTTCAGGCCTCCATTCCACTGTATTTTCTGTGATAGGCTGGTTTCACATTTGCGGTTTTTGCCGCTGCGTTTTACTGCAAAAAAACGCATGCGTTTTTTTCTCTATATTTCACATTAAAAACGCATGCGTTTTTTTTGTATGCGCTTTGCCGCGTTTGACGACGCATGCGTCTTTTCTATGCTTGCGTTTTGTTGCAGAAATGCAACATGTAGTAATTTCTAGAGGCTTTTTTTGCGGCAAAAAAACGTATCGCTGTCTATGTCAATGCATGCGTTTTTAAGCACATGCGTTTGGTTGCGTTTTAAACGCATGCGTTTCAATAGAAAAAAACAAGAATACACACTGATAAGCTACCCCCTACCATCAAGGTGATAAAGGGATCCAAACCCTAACCCTAACCCTACCCCTAACCCTACCCCTAACCCTAAAGCCGGTAATTCAATTGCCGGCTTTTCATTTCTCCTGCCTAAACCCGACATGATATGAGACATGGTTTACATACAGTAAACCATGTCATATCCCCCTTTTTTTTGCATATTCCACACTACTAATGTTAGTAGTGTGTATGTGCAAAATGTCGGCGCTGTAGCTACTAAATTTAAGGGTTAAATCGCGGAAAAAATTGGAGTGGGCTCCCACGCAATTTTCTCCACCAGAGTGGTAAAGCCAGTGACTGAGGGCAGATATTAATAGCCTGGAGAGGGTCCACGGTTATTGCCCCCCCCCCTGGCTAAAAACATCTGCCCCCAGTCACCCCAGAAAAGGCACATCTGGAAGATGCGCCTATTCTGGCACTTGGCCACTCTCTTCCCATTCCCGTGTAGCGGTGGGATATGGGGTAATGAAGGGTTAATGTCACCTTGCTATTGTAAGGTGACATTAAGCCATATTAAAAATGGAGAGGCGTCAATTATGACACCTATCCATTATTAATCCAATTGCATGAAATGGTTAAAAAAAACACACACACAATATTGCAAAGTATGTTAATGAAATAAACGCACAGGTTGTTGTAATATTTTATTGCTCTCTCAATCCACCTGAAGACCATCGTTCTGTAACAAATTAAAAATAGTAAACCAACAATATACATACCTTCCGTAGATCTGTAACATCCCACGATGTAAATCCATCTGAAGGGGTTAAAATATTTTACAGGCAGGAGATCTGCTATAATGCAGCTGTGCTCGTGCCTGTAAACCCCGGGGAATGAAGGTGATGTAGGTCAATGACTAGTGTTGAGCATTCCGATAACGCAAATATCGGGTATTGGCCGATACTTGCGGTATTGGAATTCCGATACCGAGTTCCGATATTTTTGTGGTATCGGAAATCGGAATCGGAAGTTCCCAGTGTATGGTTCCCAGGGTCTGGAGGAGAGGAGACTCTCCTTCAGGCCCTGGGAACCATATTCATGTAAAAAATAAAGAATTAAAATTAAAAATATGGATATACTCACCTCTCCGGCGGCCCCTGGACCTTACCGATTGTAACCGGCAGCCTCCGTTCCTAAGAATGAGGAGTTTAGGACCCTCGATGACGTTGCGGCTTGTGATTGGTCGCGTGCCGCTCATGTGACCACTCACGCGACCAATCACAAGCCGTGACGTCATCGCAGCTCCTAAACTCCTCATTGAGGAAACTCTCCTTCAGGCCCTGGGATCCATATTCATGTAAAAAATAAAGAATTAAAATAAAAAATATGGATATACTCACCTCTCCGGCAGCCCCTGGACCTTACCGATTGTAACCGGCAGCCTCCGTTCCTAAGAATGAGGAGTTTAGGACCCTCAATGACGTCGCGGCTTGTGATTGGTCGCGTGCCGCTCATGTGACCGCTCACGCGACCAATCACAAGCCGCGACGTCATCGCAGCTCCTAAACTCCTCATTGAGGAAACTCTCCTTCAGGCCCTGGGATCCATATTCATGTAAAAAATAAAGAATTAAAATAAAAAATATGGATATACTCACCTCTCCGGCGGCCCCTGGACCTTACCGATTGTAACCGGCAGCCTCCGTTCCTAAGAATGAGGAGTTTAGGACCCTCGATGACGTCGTGGCTTGTGATTGGTCGCGTGCCGCTCATGTGACCGCTCACGCGACCAATCACAAGCCGCGACATCATCGCAGCTCCTAAACTCCTCATTGAGGAAACTCTCCTTCAGGCCCTGGGATCCATATTCATGTAAAAAATAAAGAATTAAAATAAAAAATATGGATATACTCACCTCTCCGGCGGCCCCTGGACCTTACCAATTGTAACCGGCAGCCTCCGTTCCTAAGAATGAGGAGTTTAGGACCCTCAATGACGTCGCGGCTTGTGATTGGTCGCGTGCCGCTCATGTGACCGCTCACGCGACCAATCACAAGCCGCGACATCATCGCAGCTCCTAAACTCCTCATTGAGGAAACTCTCCTTCAGGCCCTGGGATCCATATTCATGTAAAAAATAAAGAATTAAAATAAAAAATATGGATATACTCACCTCTCCGGCGGCCCCTGGACCTTACCGATTGTAACCTGCAGCCTCCGTTCCTAAGAATGAGGAGTTTAGGACCCTCGATGATGTTGTGGCTTGTGATTGGTCGTGTGCCGCTCATGTGACCGCTCACGCGACCAATCACAAGCCGCGACATCATCGCAGCTCCTAAACTCCTCATTGAGGAAACTCTCCTTCAGGCCCTGGGATCCATATTCATGTAAAAAATAAAGAATTAAAATAAAAAATATGGATATACTCACCTCTCCGGCGGCCCCTGGACCTTACCAATTGTAACCGGCAGCTTCCGTTCCTAAGAATGAGGAGTTTAGGACCCTCAATGACGTCGCGGCTTGTGATTGGTCGCGTGCCGCTCATGTGACCGCTCACGTGACCAATCACAAGCCGCGACATCATCGCAGCTCCTAAACTCCTCATTGAGGAAACTCTCCTTCAGGCCCTGGGATCCATATTCATGTAAAAAATAAAGAATTAAAATAAAAAATATGGATATACTCACCTCTCCGGCAGCCCCTGGACCTTACCGATTGTAACCGGCAGCCTCCGTTCCTAAGAATGAGGAGTTTAGGACCCTCGATGACGTCGCGGCTTGTGATTGGTCGCGTGCCGCTCATGTGACCGCTCACGCGACCAATCACAAGCCGCGACGTCATCGCAGCTCCTAAACTCCTCATTGAGGAAACTCTCCTTCAGGCCCTGGGATCCATATTCATGTAAAAAATAAAGAATTAAAATAAAAAATATGGATATACTCACCTCTCCGGCGGCCCCTGGACCTTACTGATTGTAACCGGCAGCCTCCGTTCCTAAGAATGAGGAGTTTAGGACCCTCGATGACGTCGTGGCTTGTGATTGGTCGCGTGCCGCTCATGTGACCGCTCACGCGACCAATCACAAGCCGCGACATCATCGCAGCTCCTAAACTCCTCATTGAGGAAACTCTCCTTCAGGCCCTGGGATCCATATTCATGTAAAAAATAAAGAATTAAAATTAAAAATATGGATATACTCACCTCTCCGGCGGCCCCTGGACCTTACCGATTGTAACCGGCAGCCTCCGTTCCTAAGAATGAGGAGTTTAGGACCCTCGATGACGTCGCGGCTTGTGATTGGTCGCGTGCCGCTCATGTGACCACTCACGCGACCAATCACAAGCCGTGACGTCATCGCAGCTCCTAAACTCCTCATTGAGGAAACTCTCCTTCAGGCCCTGGGATCCATATTCATGTAAAAAATAAAGAATTAAAATAAAAAATATGGATATACTCACCTCTCCGGCAGCCCCTGGACCTTACCATTTGCAACCGGCAGCCTCCGTTCCTAAGAATGAGGAGTTTAGGACCCTCGATGACGTCGCGGCTTGTGATTGGTCGCGTGCCGCTCATGTGACCGCTCATGCGACCAATCACAAGCCGCGACGTCATCGCAGCTCCTTAACTCCTCATTGGGAAAACTCTCCTTCAGGCCCTGGGATCCATATTCATGTAAAAAATAAAGAATTAAAATAAAAAATATGGATATACTCACCTCTCCGGCGGCCCCTGGACCTTACCGATTGTAACCGGCAGCCTCCGTTCCTAAGAATGAGGAGCTTAGGACCCTCGATTACGTCGTGGCTTGTGATTGGTCGCGTGCCGCTCATGTGACCGCTCACGTGACCAATCACAAGCCGCGACATCATCGCAGGTCCTAAACTCCTCATTGAGGAAACTCTCCTTCAGGCCATGGGATCCATATTCATGTAAAAAATAAAGAATTAAAATAAAAAATATGGATATACTCACCTCTCCGGCGGCCCCTGGACCTTACCAATTGTAACCGGCAGCTTCCGTTCCTAAGAATGAGGAGTTTAGGACCCTCGATGATGTTGCGGCTTGTGATTGGTCGCGTGCCGCTCATGTGACCGCTCACGCGACCAATCACAAGCCGCGACGTCATCGCAGGTCGTAAACTCCTCAATGAGGTAAGGTCCAGGGGCCGCCAGAGAGGTGAGTATATCCATATTTTTTATTTTAATTCTTTATTTTTTACATGAACCATCCAGGATAGCTTCCGATACTTGTGTCCCATTGACATGTATTGGTATCGGGTATCGGTATCGGCGATATCCGATATTTTTCGGGTATCGGCCGATACTATCTGATACCGATACTTTCAAGTATCGGAAGGTATCGCTCAACACTATCAATGACCTGTAGTTACCTTCAGTCGCGGTGATGCGCCCTCTGCTGGATGTCCTCATATGACCTCGAGCCTGGGAAATTTTTCCCACGCTCGACGTCATCTGAGGACATCCAGCAGAGGGCGCATCACCGCGACTGAAGGTAACTATAGGTCATTGACCTACATTACCTTCATTCCCCGGAGTTTACAGGCAGGAGCACAGCTGCATTATAGCAGAGCTTCTGCCTGTAAAATATTTTAACCCCTTCAGATGGATTTACATCATGGGATGTTACAGATCTACGGAAGGTATGTATATTGTTGGTTTATTATTTTTAATTTGTTACAGAACAATGGTCTTCAGGTGGATTGAGAGAGCAATAAAATATTACAACAACCTGTGTGTTTATTTCATTAAAATACTTTGCAATATTGTGTGTGTGTTTTTTTTAACCATTTCATACAATTGGATTAATAATGGATAGGTATCATAATTGACGCCTCTCCATTTTTAATATGGCTTAATGTCACCTTACAATAGCAAGGTGACATTAACCCTTCATTACCCCATATCCCACCGCTACACGGGAATGGGAAGAGAGTGGCCAAGTGCCAGAATAGGCGCATCTTACAGATGTGCCTTTTCTGGGGTGGCTGGGGGCAGATGTTTTTAGCCAGGGGGGGCCAATAACCGTGGACCCTCTTGAGGCTATTAATATCTGCCCTCAGTCACTGGCTTTACCACTCTGGCGGAGAAAATTGCGCGGGAGCCCACGCCAATTTTTTCCGCAATTTTTTCTTAAATTTAATAGCTACAGCGCCGAAATTTTGCACATACACACTACTAACATTAGTAGTGTGGAATATGCAAAAAAAAGGGGGATATGACATGGTTTACTGTATGTAAACCATGTCTCATATCATGTCGGGTTTAGGCAGGAGAAATGAAAAGCCGGCAATCGGCTTTTCTGCTATATCGCGCTGAAGTAAATATATATATATATATATATCTCAATGATATACATATATATATATATGTCTCAATGACACCACATGAGAAAACGCATGTGTCTAATAAACGTAGCGTTTGCACACGTTTACATGCATTTTTTCACCACCTGCGTTTGCGTTTTAAACGCTGCGTTTTTAAACGCAAATGTGAAACTAGCCTTACCCTAGTTATATACACTATTTTGGAGTAAAAAATACAAAAATGCAGGCCACATATTGAACATTGTGGTACTACAAATTTGGGCATTTCAGGCCTACATTCATCTTTTTTTGCTGAGTTTTACCCTAGTTCTAAACAGTATTTTGGGGTAAAAAATACAGGCCACTTATTGAACATTATAGACATAAGGATGAATGACCTCGGGGAGATCAAAACATCCAACACCGCGGAGACACCATCACATGTTTCTCAACGCAGTGATCCAGAACACTGCCCCCATCCCTGAAGGGAAATATGCAAATGCATGTAGAAAAGCCGCGGAGACACCATCACGTGTTTCTCAACGCAAGCAATGAATAGCCAGGTCTTTCACCGGGAAGGAACAACCACGGGAAGGGCAGCATCCAATAAAGGAAAACCACCTATGCCAAAACATGGTATCCAGCCACAGACAGCTGTTTCGAGGTATTTGCCCCTCATCAGTGTGGAGTAGGAAACTGGCTAGGCACTGCTCCTAATAGCCAGTTTCCTACTCCACACTGATGAGGGGCAAATACCCTGAAACAGCTGTCTGTGGATGGATACCATGTTTTGGCATAGGTGGTTTTCCTTTATTGGATGCTGCCCTTCCCGTGGTTGTTCCTTCCCGGTGAAAGACCTGGCTATTCATTGCTTGCGTTGAGAAACATGTGATGGTTAGTGTTGAGCAATCCGATACCGCAAGTATCGGGTATCGGCCGATACTTGCGGTATAGGAATTCCGATTCCGAGTTCCGATACTTTTGTGGTATGGGGAATCGTTATCGGAACCATATTCATGTATAAAATAAAGAATTAAAATAAAAAATATGGATATACTCACCTCTTCGGTGGCCCTGGATATTACCGCTGTAACCGGGAGCCTCCGTTCCTAAGA
Source organism: Ranitomeya variabilis (assembly GCF_051348905.1). Lineage (NCBI taxonomy): Eukaryota > Metazoa > Chordata > Amphibia > Anura > Dendrobatidae > Ranitomeya > Ranitomeya variabilis. Next base: position 135,853,555 of record NC_135232.1, on the reverse strand, counting down.
ATGAGCATGTGAAGGGCCTTTGATGACTTCGCGGCTTCTGATTGGTCGTGTGACCGCTCATGTGACCGCTCACGTGACCAATCAGAATCCGCGACGTCATCGAAGGTCCTTCACAGGCTCATTCTTAGGAACGGAGGCTCCCGGTTACAGCGGTAAGGTCCAGGGGCCGCCGGAGAGGTGAGTATATCCATATATATCCATATACTCACCTCTCCGGCGGCCCCTGGACCTTACCGCTGTAACCGGGAGCCTCCATTCCTAAGAATGAGCCCGTGAAGGACCTTGGATGATGTCGCGGCTTCTGATTGGTTGCGTGAGCGGTCACATGAGCGTTCACGCGACCAATCAGAAACCGCGACGTCATCGAAGGCCCTTCACGCGCTCATTCTTAGGAACGGAGGCTCCCGGTTACAGAGGTAAGATCCAGGGGCCACCGGAGAGGTGAGTATATCCATATTTTTTATTTTAATTCTTTATTTTACACATGAATATGGATCCCAGGGCCTGAAGGAGAGTTTCCTCTCCTTCAGACCCTAGGAACCATTCCGATACATTGCGTCCCATTGAAATGCATTGGTATCGGGTATCGGTATCGGCGATATCCGATATTTTTCGGGTATCGACCGATACTATCCGATACCGATACTTTCAAGTATCGGACGGTATCGCTCAACACTAGTGATGGTGTCTCCATGGCTTTTCTACATGCATTTGCATATTTCCCTTCAGGGATGGGGCAGTGTTCTGGATCACTGCGTTGAGAAATATGTGATGGTGTCTCCACGGTGTTGGATGTTTTGATCTCCCCAAGGTCATTCATCTTTATGTCTATAGTCTTTTCACTAGGCACTGCACCTAATAGCCAGTTTCCTACTCCACACTGATGAGGGGCAAATACCCCGAAACAGCTGTCTGTGGATGGATTCCATGTTTTGGCATAGGTGGTTTTCCTTTATTGGATGCTGCCCTTCCCGTGGTTGTTCCTTCCCGGTGAAAGACCTGGCTATTCATTGCTTGCGTTGAGAAACACGTGATGGTGTCTCCGTGGCTTTTCTACATGCATTTGCATATTTCCCTTCAGGGATGGGGGCAGTGTTCTGGATCACTGCGTTGAGAAACACGTGATGGTGTCTCCGTAGTGTTGGATGTTTTGATCTCCCCAAGGTCATTCATCCTTATGTCTATAGTCTTTTCACTAGGCACTGCTCCTAATAGCCAGTTTCCTACTCCACACTGATGAGGGGCAAATACCCCGAAACAGCTGTCTGTGGATGGATACCATGTTTTGGCATAGGTGGTTTTCCTTTATTGGATGCTGCCCTTCCCGTGGTTGTTCCTTCCCGGTGAAAGACCTGGCTATTCATTGCTTGCGTTGAGAAACACGTGATGGTGTCTCAGCAGCTTTTCTACATACTTATTGAACATTGTAATTTCTCTGTCAGACGCCTGATCTATCTATGGGCTAAAAATTGTGGCATTTCAGGCTTATATTGAACTGTTTTTGCTGTGTGCTACCCTACTTACTGACACTATTTTACTGTAAAAAAAATACTGGCCATATATTTTACAGTGTGTTATCTCTGTGACACACCTCATCTATTTGTGGGCTACAAATTGTGGCATTTGAGGCTTCCATTCACTTTATTTTGCTGTGTGTTACCCTAGTTCTATACACTATTTTGCTGTAAAAAATAAAATAAAAACAAGTCACATATTTTACAGTGTGGTATCTCTGAAAAAATAGTTTTGTTGCTAATTATTACGGCTACTTCATGACTGTGTCTCAAATCCACCAACTACTACCACCATCATCATCTTCCGCCTAGAGGCAGTTACTGCGCAGAAAGAAAGTCTTGAGGAGCAGAGGGTGAACGTTTTGGCAGTGTTATACTCTGTCAGCAGATTACGAAGGCGAAAGCTTCTAGATTAAAGGGACTCTGTCACCTGAATTTGGAGGGAACAATTTTCAGTCATATGGGCGGGGTTTTCGGGTGTTTGATTCACCCTTTCCTTACCCGCTGGCTGCATGCTGGCTGCAATATTGGATTGAAGTTCATTCTCTGTCCTCCGTAGTACATGCCTGCACAAGGCAATCTTGCCTTACGCAGGCGTGTACTATGGAGGACAGAGAATGAACTTCAATCCAATATTGCAGCCAGCATGCAGCCAGCGGGTAAGGAAAGGGTGAATCAAACACCCGAAAACTCCGCCCATATAACTGAAAATTGTTCCCTCCAAATTCAGGTGACAGAGTCCCTTTAAATCATGATTGGAAGAGCAAGAGCACATGCAAGAGCACCAGGCCATGACTCACAATGACCCAAGCATGGTGTTCCTGGGCCTGATTCTGACAATCCTTCACCTACTAGTACTGAACTTGTTGGATAAGTGTTGTGAATTTGGTTTTTGGGCTCCCCCGGTGGTCGCTGGTGGTACTGGACTTGTGTGCTTCACTTTCTCTGTTCACCTGTTTCCATCAGGATGTGGGAGTATCCTATTTAGCCTTGCTGCTCAGTTATTCTAGTGCCGGCCATCAATGTAACCAGAGCCTTTCTGTTGCATGTTCCTGCTTCTAGACTACTATCAGCTAAGTTGGACTCTTAGTCCTAAGTTTGTTTGCATTTTTGTTCCAGTTCACAGTTATGTTATGTTTCTGTAGCTGGAAGCTCTTGTGGGCTGAAATTACCACTCCGGTGTCATGAGTTGACACATGAGTCTTAAAGTAATTTCTGGATGGTATTTTAATAGGGTTTTCAGCTGACCGTGAAGTTCCCTATTGTATCTTCTTGCTATCTAGTAAGCGGACCTCGATTTGCTGAACCTACCTTCATACTGCGTATGTCTTTTCCTCTGAACTCACTGTCAATATATGTGGGGGGCTTCTGTCTCCTTTTTGGGGGAATTTCCCTAGAGGTAAGCCAGGTCTGTTTTTTCCTCTATTAGGGTTAGTTAGTTCTCCGGCTGGCGCTGGGCGTCTAGGGATAAAACGTAGGTACGTCACCCGGCCACTGTTAGTTGTGTGGTAGGTTTAGCTCACGGTCAGCTCGAGATTCCATCACCCAAGAGCTAGTCTGTTATTTAAGTTCTCTGACGTTTCCTTGCCATTGGGAACCATGACAGTATGGCCGGCCAAGGGTTAAAACCGTTGGCAGAAGAAAGGAGAGAAAAAGAAGTCTGCAGATTTTTTTTTTTTTTTCCTTCTGAACTTGCTCTATAGTTTACTCAGTTGCATTTCTGCTCTAATTGCAGCCTTTGCCTCTCTCTCTCCTTCTAATCCTTGAATGGCTCTGATCTCACCTGATTAAAATGGATCCTCAGAGTTTGGCTACAGGTTTGAATAATCTTGCTACGAAGGTTCAAAATTTACAGGATTTTGTTATTCATGCTCCTATATCTGAACCTAGAATTCCTATACCAGAATTTTTCTCCGGGGATAGATCTCGTTTCCTGAATTTCAAATATACACTCACTGGCCACTTTATTAGGTACACCTGTCCAACTTCTTGTTAACACTTAATTTCTAATCAGCCAATCACATGGCGGCAACTCAGTGCGTTTAGGCATGTAGACATGATCAAGACAATCTCCTGCAGTTCAAACCGAGCATCAGTATGGGGAAGAAAGGTGATTTGAGTGCCTTTGAACGTGGCATGGTTGTTGGTGCCAGAAGGGCTGGTCTGAGTATTTCAGAAACTGCTGATCTACTGGGATTTTCACGCACAACCATCTCTAGGGTTTACAGAGAATGGTCCGAAAAAGAAAAAAAATCCAGTGAGCGGCAGTTCTGTGGGCGGAAATGCCTTGTTGATGCCAGAGGTCAGAGGAGAATGGGCAGACTGGTTCGAGCTGATAGAAAGGCAACAGTGACTCAAATCGCCACCCGTTACAACCAAGGTAGGCCTAAGAGCATCTCTGAACGCACAGTGCGTCGAACTTTGAGGCAGATGGGCTACAGCAGCAGAAGACCACACCGGGTACCACTCCTTTCAGCTAAGAACAGGAAACTGAGGCTACAATTTGCACAAGCTCATCGAAATTGGACAGTAGAAGATTGGAAAAACGTTGCTTGGTCTGATGAGTCTCGATTTCTGCTGCGACATTCGGATGGTAGGGTCAGAATTTGGCGTAAACAACATGAAATCTTTGGGATGTGGTGGAATGGGAGATTCGCATCAGGGATGTGCAGCCGACAAATCTGCGGCAACTGTGTGATGCCATCATGTCAATATGGACCAAAATCTCTGAGGAATGCTTCCAGCACCTTGTTGAATCTATGCCACGAAGAATTGAGGCAGTTCTGAAGGCAAAAGGGGTCCAACCCGTTATTAGCATGGTGTACCTAATAAAGTGGCCAGTGAGTGTAATTGTAAATTGTTTCTTTCCCTGAGATCTCGCTCCGCTGGAGATCCCGCACAGCAGGTTAGGATAGTAATTTCCTTGCTGCGGGGTGACCCTCAAGACTGGGCATTTGCATTGGCACCCGGGGATCCTGCGTTGCTCAATGTGGATGCGTTTTTTCTGGCTTTGGGGTTGCTTTATGAGGAACCTAATTTAGAGATTCAGGCTGAAAAAACCTTGATAACCCTATCTCAAGGGCAAGATGAAACTGAAATATACTGCCAAAAATTTCGTAAATGGTCTGTGCTTACTCAGTGGAATGAGTGCGCCCTGGCGGCGAATTTCAGAGAGGGTCTCTCTGATGCCATTAAAGATGTTATGGTGGGGTTCCCTGCACCTACAGGTCTGAATGAGTCCATGACAATGGCTATTCAGATTGATCGGCGTTTGCGGGAGCGCAAACCTGTGCACCATTTGGCGGTGTCTTCTGAGAAGGCTCCAGAAAATATGCAATGTGATAGAATTCTGTCCAGAAGCGAACGGCAGAATTTTAGGCGAAAAAATGGGTTGTGCTTCTATTGTGGTGATTCAACTCATGTTATATCAGCATGCTCTAAACGTACAAAAAAGGTTGATAAGTCTATTTCAATTGGCACCTTACAGTCTAAGTTTATTCTGTCTGTGACCTTGATTTGTTCATTATCGTCAATTACCGCGGATGCCTATGTCGACTCTGGCGCCGCTTTGAGTCTAATGGATTGGTCCTTTGCCAGGCGCTGTGGGTTTGATCTGGAGCCTCTGGAGGTTCCTGTACCTCTGAAGGGTATTGACTCTACACCATTGGCTAGTAATAGACCACAATACTGGACACAAGTGACTATGCGTATGAATCCAGACCATCAGGAGACGATTCGCTTCCTTGTGTTGTACAATCTACATGATGTTTTGGTGCTCGGATTACCATGGTTACAATCTCATAACCCAGTTCTTGACTGGAAAGCAATGTCTGTGTTAAGCTGGGGATGTCAGGGGGCTCATGGGGACGTACCTTTGGTTTCCATTTCGTCATCTATTCCCTCTGAGATTCCGGAATTTTTATCTGATTATCGTGATGTTTTTGAGGAGCCTAAGCTTGGTTCACTACCTCCTCACAGAGATTGCGATTGTACCATAGATCTGATTCCGGGCAGTAAATTTCCAAAGGGTCGTTTATTTAATCTATCTGTACCTGAACATGCTGCTATGCGAGAATATATTAAGGAGTCCCTGGAAAAGGGACATATTCGTCCTTCTTCATCTCCCTTAGGAGCCATTTTTTTCTTTGTATCTAAAAAAGATGGCTCTTTGAGGCCGTGTATTGATTATCGACTCTTGAATAAAATTACAGTCAGATATCAGTATCCTCTGCCACTGCTGACTGATTTGTTTGCTCAAATAAAAGGGGCTAAGTGGTTCTCTAAGATTGATCTCCGTGGGGCGTATAATTTGGTGCGAATTAAGCAGGGGGATGAGTGGAAAACCGCATTTAATACGCCCGAGGGCCATTTTGAGTATTTAGTAATGCCTTTTGGTCTTTCAAATGCCCCTTCGGTCTTTCAGTCCTTTATGCATGACATTTTCCGGGAATATTTGGATAAATTCATGATCGTGTATCTGGATGATGTTTTGTTTTTTTCGGATGACTGGGATTCTCATGTCCAACAGGTCAGGAGGGTTTTTCAGGTTTTGCGGGCTAATTCCTTGTGTGTGAAGGGTTCTAAGTGTATTTTTGGGGTTCAAAAGATTTCTTTTTTGGGGTACATTTTTTCCCCCTCTTCCATTGAGATGGATCCTGTCAAGGTTCGGGCTATTTGTGATTGGACGCAACCTTCTTCGCTTAAGAGCCTTCAGAAATTTTTGGGCTTTGCTAATTTTTATCGTCGATTTATAACTGGTTTTTCTGATGTTGCTAAACCTTTGACTGATTTGACCAAAAAGGGTGCTGATGTTGCTGATTGGTCCCCTGCTGCTGTGGAGGCCTTTCGGGAGCTTAAGCGCCGCTTTTCTTCCGCCCCTGTGTTGCGTCAGCCTGATGTTACTCTTCCTTTTCAGGTTGAGGTCGATGCTTCCGAGATCGGAGCTGGGGCGGTCTTGTCGCAGAAAAGTTCCGATTGCTCCGTGATGAGACCTTGTGCGTTCTTTTCTCGAAAATTTTCGCCCGCCGAGCGAAATTATGATATTGGTAATCGGGAGCTTTTGGCTATGAAGTGGGCTTTTGAGGAGTGGCGTCATTGGCTTGAGGGGGCTAGACATCAGGTGGTGGTATTGACCGATCACAAGAATTTGATTTATCTTGAGTCTGCCAGGCGCCTGAATCCTAGACAGGCGCGCTGGTCGTTGTTTTTCTCTCGGTTTAATTTTGTGGTCTCATACTTACCAGGTTCTAAAAATGTGAAGGCGGATGCCCTTTCTAGGAGTTTTGAGCCTGATTTCCCTGGTGATTCTGAACCTACAGGTATCCTTAAGGATGGGGTGATATTATCTGCTGTTTCCCCAGACCTGCGACGGGCTTTGCAGGAGTTTCAGGCGGATAGACCTGATCGTTGCCCGCCTGGTAAACTGTTTGTTCCTGATGATTGGACCAGTAGAGTCATCTCGGAGGTTCATTCTTCTGCGTTGGCAGGTCATCCCGGGATCTTTGGTACCAGGGATTTGGTGGCTAGGTCCTTCTGGTGGCCTTCTCTGTCTCGAGATGTACGAGTTTTTGTGCAGTCTTGTGATGTTTGTGCTCGGGCCAAACCTTGTTGTTCTCGGGCTAGCGGATTGTTGTTATCTTTGCCTATTCCAAAGAGGCCTTGGACTCACATCTCTATGGATTTTATTTCTGATCTCCCTGTTTCTCAGAAAATGTCTGTCATCTGGGTGGTGTGTGACCGTTTTTCAAAGATGGTTCATTTGGTGCCCTTGCCTAAGTTGCCGTCCTCTTCCGAGTTGGTTCCTCTGTTTTTTCAAAATGTGGTTCGCTTGCATGGTATTCCGGAGAATATCGTTTCTGACAGGGGGACCCAGTTCGTGTCTAGATTTTGGCGGGCGTTCTGTGCTAGGATGGGCATTGATTTGTCTTTTTCGTCTGCGTTCCATCCTCAGACTAATGGCCAGACTGAGCGAACTAATCAGACCTTGGAGACTTATTTGAGGTGTTTTGTGTCTGCGGATCAGGATGACTGGGTTGCCTTTTTGCCGTTGGCGGAGTTTGCCCTCAATAATCGGGCTAGTTCTGCCACTTTGGTTTCTCCTTTCTTTTGCAATTCGGGGTTTCATCCTCGCTTTTCTTCTGGTCAGGTGGAGTCTTCGGATTGTCCTGGAGTGGATACTGTGGTGGATAGGTTGCATCGGATTTGGGGACAGGTGGTGGACAATTTGGAGTTGTCCCAGGAGAAGACTCGGCATTTTGCTAACCGCCGTCGTCGTGTTGGTCCTCGTCTTCGTGTTGGGGACTTGGTGTGGTTGTCTTCTCGTTTTGTCCCTATGAGGGTTTCTTCTCCTAAGTTTAAGCCTCGGTTCATCGGCCGTATAAGATTTTGGAGATTCTTAACCCTGTGTCCTTTCGATTGGACCTCCCGGCATCTTTTTCTATCCATAATGTCTTCCATCGGTCATTATTGCGCAGGTATGAGGTACCGGTTGTGCCTTCCGTTGAGCCTCCCGCTCCGGTGTTGGTTGAATTGGAGTACGTTGTGGAGAAGATCTTGGACTCCTGTGTTTCCAGACGGAAACTTCAGTATCTGGTCAAGTGGAAGGGCTACGGTCAGGAGGATAATTCTTGGGTGACAGCCTCTGATGTTCATGCCTCTGATTTGGTCCGTGCCTTTCATAGGGCTCATCCTGATCGCCCTGGTGGTTCTTGTGAGGGTTCGGTGCCCCCTCCTTGAGGGGGGGGTACTGTTGTGAATTTGGTTTTTGGGCTCCCCCGGTGGTCGCTGGTGGTACTGGACTTGTGTGCTTCACTTTCTCTGTTCACCTGTTTCCATCAGGATGTGGGAGTATCCTATTTAGCCTTGCTGCTCAGTTATTCTAGTGCCGGCCATCAATGTAACCAGAGCCTTTCTGTTGCATGTTCCTGCTTCTAGACTACTATCAGCTAAGTTGGACTCTTAGTCCTAAGTTTGTTTGCATTTTTGTTCCAGTTCACAGTTATGTTATGTTTCTGTAGCTGGAAGCTCTTGTGGGCCGAAATTACCACTCCGGTGTCATGAGTTGACACATGAGTCTTAAAGTAATTTCTGGATGGTATTTTAATAGGGTTTTCAGCTGACCGTGAAGTTCCCTATTGTATCTTCTTGCTATCTAGTAAGCGGACCTCGCTTTGCTGAACCTACCTTCATACTGCGTATGTCTTTTCCTCTGAACTCACCGTCAATATATGTGGGGGGCTTCTGTCTCCTTTTTGGGGGAATTTCCCTAGAGGTAAGCCAGGTCTGTTTTTTCCTCTATTAGGGTTAGTTAGTTCTCCGGCTGGCGCTGGGCGTCTAGGGATAAAACGTAGGTACGTCACCCGGCCACTGTTGGCTGTGTGGTAGGTTTAGCTCACGGTCAGCTCGAGATTCCATCACCCAAGAGCTAGTCTGTTATTTAAGTTCTCTGACGTTTCCTTGCCATTGGGAACCATGACAGATAAGGGTGTTAAACAGGAGACCCTGCAGTTTGTAGAACAGAAGCTATACATTTAGAAATTTCAGCTGGATTTCAAGATGTGTCTATTGAAGAGCGTGGTGGTCTTAGATGTGATTTCCATGATATGGGTGTTTCCACTAGACAATCCATCTTACATGTCATTGAATCAAAATCTGTTTTTTCTCGCAACTCTATTCAGCTGTGCACAAACTATATCAAATTGCTAGCTAGACCCCAGTGGGCCTTGTCACAGTACCATGTTGACTACAGTCCACAGATGTTATCTAGATCCCGAATGTCACCTCTACTTTACCAGCATGATGAATTAATAGGAAAAGCACATTATTTTGATGGAGCTGTTCTTTTCTTGCCAAAGAAACTAAATAAGATCAATGAATGAGGTGGTTAGTTGCACACACAATGGAGAAATAGTAAAGATTACAATTACTTTAAAAAACGACTTATTACTTCACTTACTTGCTTTAACTGTTACAACATTATATTCCGAAGGCTTCTAAAGATGATGAATATGAAGCAAATAAGTATGAATTATTATCACCCAAATGATGTTACAGAAGTCAGAACAGACAACCTATCTGTGTGGCAAGGATTTACCACCAACATTTTGAATTATATTAGTATCATGTTGTGCATTGCTGTGAGCCACAAAGTCATTCAAAGTGAAACTGCTCTTGATGTAATGTACAATTTGCACTCAAAAATTGGATTACATGCCTTCTATGATGCTTGCATTAAAGAACTGATTGGACAGTTTTTTAAGGAGGAAGACCGGGTTGCGTGTACCTGTGCAGCACCGGGTCCGGAACTGTAGAGGCGGCATCCTCTGTTTCCCGGGTGAAGGCGTAGGGGATCAGACATGTCCCATGACCAAGGAAGAAGTGGCGTGTTAAGACAGGGAACCTGGGCGGAAGCTGAGGGAAAAAGCGCACAAAGCAGGAGTGAGTCCCCTGCTGTCAGTGTGCAAGTAGCAAGGGGGGCAGCGCACTAAGCACCCGAACTGCCGACGCTCTGACGGACTGCAGCAGACAGACCTGGTTACCTAGAGGCAGTGGGCAAGGTTAAGATAAAGCAGGCAGGACAGCAGAAACATTCTGGGTGGACAAGCAGCACGTAGTAGGCTGAGCAGCATGCTCTTTCCATAGGCCACTGGCACCTCAAAGGACTGTTCCCATTGGCTACAGCCGCTAACAGTGGTACTGTCAAAGGGCAAGGCGCCGTGTGCTCCCTGACCATGAATGCACCGCACGTGCGCAGTAGAGAGAGCTAGTTCATGCCACATGTCCAGCTTGGATAACCAATAATTATATGGCACAGTGGAATCTTGTAGGATGTTGGCACAGTCAGCAAGGAACTCCCTTAGCATGTTCCAAAACTTTGCACTCCTTGTGATAGTACCATACAGCTCAGAGCCAGGGCGATGGGAGGGTCTGAGAAATCTCTCCCAGAACTTTTCCAGTGTTCCACTGCCTCTGCTGGATAGGAGTTGTGCCTCTCTCACACCTGTCCTCCTTGGTAGGGTAACGAACTATGACCTCTGCGGCCAGCGTTTTCAGATGTGGTTTTGTTTAATAATTCCACAAGAAGGGCCCTCTGGTACTCCAACATTTTAGTACACCTGTCTGCCACTGGAATAAGAGATATAAAGTTCTCCTTGTAGCGTGGGTCTAGAAGTGTCAACAAACAGTATTGCCTCTCACCAAAAATATGAAAATGCAAGGGTCACGGGAAAGGCAGCGTAACAAACTTAGCCATGCGTGCCAGACTGCTAACAGGGAAGACTTCTGTGTCCTCAACAAGAGGACGACAGACCATGCTCCCCTCCTCCTCCTTCTCTTCCTCCTCCTTCTCTTCCTCCTCCCTGTCCTCAGGCCATCCATGCTGAACAGACAGTCTGACAGTTGAACTTGTAGTACCATGGATAGCGCATGAAATTACCTCCTGTTCTTCCTCCTCCTCCTCTTCCTCATTGTCACCCAATCCACGTTGGGTTGAGATGAGGCTGGGCTGTGTGTAATCACCCTGCATGGTTCCTAGCTCTGCCTCATCATGCTCTGCAAGCAATGCATCCTCTTTGCTTGTGAGCAGAGAGCATTTAACACTCTATTAATTGGCCTCCCCTCCTTCAACTTTCCCCTCTCCAGTCCATCCTTAATGAAGCAGCCAGTGTCATCCATCTGGCTAATCAGTACTCGGAAGCATCCGCTATTCACCAGTCCTTACACTGGCTGCCCAATCATTATAGGATCCAATTCAAAGTACTTGTTCTCACCCACAAAGCTCTCCACAGTGCGGCACTCTGCAAACCAATTTTGAATAACCTCTGCACACATCTTTACCTCACGCTCCCAACTCAAAAACTTTCCCCATATTGCGACAATCATATGGAATGCTGTATCCCAAGAAATTTGGACCAGCTCCAACTTGCACAGTTTTAGGTGCTCCCTCAAAACACATTTGTTCAGAGTGGCCTATCACGTTCCCTAATCCAAGCATTTTATGTGTAAGTGTATGTGTAGCCTGTTCACTATCTCTATGTACCCCCCACTCCCTGAAGATGGCTGGACTATCAATGTAAATACATCATTGTGAATACACACCTGTATGTTATTTCTCCCCTTCCTCATTGTAGATTTTAAGCTCTCATGAGCAGGGGCATTTTATTTTGCATTAATTATTGTATTATTGTTAACGTTGTTACTTATGACTGTATTGTTTGAAACTGTTACACTGTAAAGCGCTGTGGAATATGTTGGCACTACATAAATAACGATTATTATTATAATTATTAGCACACAGAGAAGCAGGATGGTGACGCTAATTATGGTGTGACCGCCGCTCACCATCTTGGTGGAGCCCTCAAAGTTTTGGAGGATGGTACATATGTCTGACATCCATGTCTACTCCTGAGGTTTTATGTATGTAGTCTGAACTGAATACCATCACCCTTGTTGATGTTTGTAGTCTTCTTGGTGGGGATGTTGGAAAGTTCAAAGTTGTCATCAATTCCGTCCCTATATTGTCAATAGGAAATCTGTTGTTTCCCAGGGTAGTGGTTAACTACATTTATTGGCATTCCTTCAACAGTGTTTGTAACACTGGAAAATAATTTTTTAGGATGTGACATTTGGATATTCTTGGTAAGATGTATGGGTGAAGATGAAGAACCTTGTGCCATGGGTGTGTTGATAGTTACGGCCTGTGCACTCCGCTTGAAAATTAGTTTTAAATGGGCATCCATAACTATGTTTAGTTTTCCTCCAACACTGATGTGCTACTTTCTAAAATTAAGCATCTCACCAGCATCTTGCACTTTACCATTTACGGACACCTGCGTTTTTGACAACCTATTTCTCATGGGCATCTTTTATGTCAAGCTTCAGATGCACATCTGTTACACCGATCTTCTATCGGGCATCAAACACATTCTGTTAATTGTAGGTGGGTAAACGACTAATCATTGTAGGCTGGATCCTGAATTACATACCTCCCATAGCCCCCGCTGTTAGTAATCCTGTACGTTCCCATTCCTGCCATCACCATGCCCCTTTTCCTGATCACTTAATCCAACGACTCGTCCGCCATATTTCTGCAAAAAACCTGCAACTGTGTTGGAAACCACATTATTGTTTTCAACAGTGTTTATGATGTTCGTACCAAAAAAGTGTTTGTCAGCCCATACACTTAGTGTATGGTCATTACAGGTATAGCAGACCCGCTCCTTTAAACTGGGAAAATATTTTTCGGAGGCCTTCCTCCACGTCTGTTAAGACACCACACCACCAGTTGATCACCATGGTGAACGTGTTCCGTGCTGCAACAGCCTTTTTACTGTTGTCAAAGGTGTTTATGATGCCATTATAAAAAATGTTTACACAGTAGGTTGATTCCTACCCCCCAGGGGGAAATTTTGTCAGCCCATACACTTAGTGTATGGGCATTACAAATAGAGGAGACCATCTCCTTTAAACTGGGAAAACATTTTTTGTAGGCCATCCTCCACATTTCTTCCTTGGGCGATTGGAGTGCGTGCAAATTTGGTGCAGGCCTTGTATTCACTCCATGGGTAAACTTTATGTGACTTCTAAAAATTATAATAATGGGAACTTTGCTTTCATGTGGCCATCCAGGATGTCATTTCAAAGGGTTATTGGGGTGCGCGTAACTTTGCGACAGGGAAGTCCTTGAATTCAATGCATAGGCAAAGAGTATGGCAGTACCAAATGAGTAATGTGAACTTGGTTTTCCTGTGGCCATCCAGTACGTTGTTTCAAAGACTTATTGGGGTGCGTGTGCATTTGGGGCAGGGCAGGCATTGCATTCACTGCATAATCAAACAGTGTGGTGGTACCAAATGAATAATGTGAACTTGGTTTTCCTGGTGCCATCCAGTATGTCGTTTCAAAGGCTTATTGGGGTGCGCGTGAATTTGGTGCAGGGCAGACCTTGCATTCAATGCATAAGCAAAAAGTATTGGAGTGCCAAATGAATAATATGAACTTCTTTTTCATGTGGCCATCCAGTACGTGGGCTCAAAGGCTTATTGGGGTGCATATAACTTTGGGGCACGGCAGGACTTGCATTCAATGCATAGGCAAACACTATGGGAGACCCTCTTTCTTATAAAGGAGACCAAATTCTCTCCTTTCAAAGCAGCATAAGGCTCACTCATTCAGACAGTTAAACCTTTTCCTTTACTGAAGAATGGCAAGGCTAATATCTTTAATATTAGCTTAGCCGATATCTCTAATTTTGTAGCAAGGGTCATAAATGGTTTATTTACTTCACTAGATGGTGGCCCGATTCTAACGCATCGGGTATTCTAGAATATGTATGTATGTACGTTGCGCTGTGAGTGGGGGTTAAATTCCGCGCCAATATCGCTGATTGGTCATGCCCGGCTGGCCGATCAGCGAAGCGTGGTTCAAATCTGGCGCCAATTTGTGGCCGGACTGCGCCTGTCGCTGATTGGTCGCGGCCGGCCAGGCACGACCAATGACCGAAGCGGTGTTTAAATACCACGCCAATATCGCTGATTGGTCGCAGCCGGCCGTGAGCTACCAATCCCCAAAGCGGTGTTTAAATCCCGTGCCACGTAGTATATAGCACTGCCACATAGTATGTAGTATATAGCACAGCCACGTAGCATATGGCACAGCCACGTAGTATATAGCACAGCCACGTAGTGTATAGCAGCCACGTAGTATATAGCACAGCCCGTAGTATATAGCACAGTCACATAGTATATAGCACAGCCATGTAGTATATAGCACAGCCATGTAGTATATAGCACAGCCACATAGTATATAGCAGCCACGTAGTATATAGCACAGCCACATAGTATATAACACAGCCCACATACTATATAATACAGACAGCCACGTAGTATATAGCAGAGCCACGTAGTATATAGCACAGCCACGTATATAGCAGCCACATAGTATGTAGCAGCCACACAGTATATAGCAGCCACATAGTTTATAGCAAAGCCATGTGGTATATAGCAGCAATGTAGTATATAGCAGCCACGTAGTATATAACAGCCCAAGCAGTAAATAACACTGCCCACGTAGTACATATCAGTCACGCAGTATATAACACAGCCCACGTAGTATACAGCAGTGTGGGCACCATATCTCTGTTAAAAAAATAATTAAAATAAAAAATGGTTATATACTCACCCTCTGGCGTCCACCGAAGTTGTCCCGATGTGTGCGAGGCTGCCGACAGCTTTCGTTCCCAGTGATGCATTGAAAAATTACCCAGATGACTTAGCGGTCTCACGAGACCACTAAGTCATCTGGGTAATTTCGCAATGCATCTCTGGGAATGGATATTGCCCAGCCACGTATTATATAGCACAGCCCCCGTAGTATATAGCACATACACATAATATATTGCCCAGCCACGTAATATAGTGCACAGCCACGTAATATAGTGCACAGCCACATAATATATTGCACAGCCACGTAGTATATAACACATCCACATAGTATATAGCACAGAGACATAGTATATAACACAACCCATGCAGTATATAACACAGGCCACATAGTATAGAGCACAGCAATGTAGTATATTGCCCAGCCACGTAATACATACCACAGCCAGGTAGTATAAAGCACAGAGGTGTAGTATATAACCCAGCCCATGCAGTATTTAACACAGCCCACATAGTATATTGCACAGCCACGTAATATATTGCACAGCCAAGTAATATATTGCACAGCCACATAATATATTGCACAGCCACGTAGTATATAGCACAGCCACATAGTATATAACACAGCCAATGCAGTATATAACACAGCCCACATAGTATATTGCACAGCCATGTAATATATTGCACAGCCATGTAATATATTGCACAGACAAGTAATATATTGCACAGCCAAGTTATATATTGCACAGCCACGTAGTATATAGCACAGCCACATAGTATATAACACAGCCCATGCAGTATATAACACAGCCCACATAGTATATTGCACAGCCACATAATATATTGCACAGCCAAGTAATATATTGCACAGCCACGTAATATATATCACAGCAATGTAGTATATAGCACAGAAATGTAGTATATAACACAGCCCATGCAGTATCTAACACAGCCCAGGTAGTATATAGCAATGTGGGCACCATATCCCTGTTAAAAAAAGAATTAAAATAAAAAATAGCTATATACTCACCTTCCGTTGGCCCCCCGATCCAGCCCAGGCATTTATCGATGCTCCTCACGACACTCCGGCCCCAAGAATGCATTGCGGTCTCGCGAGTAGTGTTGACTGTTGAGCGATACCGTCCGATACTTGAAAGTATCGGTATCGGAAAGTATCGGCCGATACCGGCAAAGTATCGGATCTAATCCGATACCGATACCCGATACCAATACAAGTCAATGGGACTCAAGTATCGGAAGGTATCCTGATGGTTCCCAGGGTCTGAAGGAGAGGAAACTCTCCTTCAGGCCCTGGGATCCATATCAATGTGTAAAAGAAAGAATTTAAATAAAAAATAGGGATATACTCACCCTCTGACGCGCCCTGGACTTTACCGCCATAACCGGGAGCCGTTGTACCTAAGAATGCGTGCTTGAAGGGCCTTAGATGACGTCACGGCGCTCTGATTGGTCCGTAGCGGTCGCGTGACCACTACGCGACCAATTACAAAGCCGTGACGTCACCTAAGGTCTTTCAAGCGCTTGAAATACCTTAAAAGACGTCCGCAGCTTCTGATTGGTCGCGTAGCGGTCGCGTGACCGCTACGCGACCAATCACAAAGCAGTGACATCACCTAAGATCTTTCAAGCGCTTGAAAGACCTTAGGTGACGTCACTGCTTTGTGATTGGTCACGTAGTGGTCACGCGACCGCTACGGACCAATCAGAGCGCCGTGACGTCATCTAAGGCCTTTCAAGCGCGCATTTTTAGGTACAACGGCTCCTGGTTACGGCGGTAAAGTCCAGGCTGCGTCGGAGAGGTGAGTATATCCCTATTTTTTATTTTAATTCTTTCTTTTACACATTGATATTAATCCCGATACCGATTCCCGATACCACAAAAGTATCGGATCTCGGTATCGGAATTCCGATACCCGCAAGTATCGGCCGATACCCGATACTTGCGGTATCGGAATGCTCAACACTACTCGCAAGATGATGACGTAGCGGTCTCGCATGGACCGGAGCATCTCAAGGAGTAGTGGGAAAGGCGACTGAAGGTGAGAATATAATGATTTTTTATTTTGTTTATTATTTTTAACATTAGGTCTTTTTACTATTGATGCTGCATAGGCAGCATCAATAGTAAAAAGTTGGTCACACAGGGTTAATAGCAGCGTTAACGGACAGCATTACACCGCGGCATAACGCGGTGTAATGCAGCCATTAACCATGTGTGAGCGCTGACTGGAGGGGGCACTGACAGAGAGTAGGAAGGGGCGAATTCGCTGCCGGACTGTGCCCGGGATTTCTGTGACAGACAGGCAAACAGACAGACAAACAGACGGAAGTGCCCCTTAGACTATTATATACACTCACCGGCCACTTTATTAGGTACACCATGCTAGTAACGGGTTGGACCCCCTTTTGCCTTCAGAACTGCCTCAATTCTTCGTGGCATAGATTCAACAAGGTGCTGGAAGCATTCCTCAGAGATTTTGGTCCATATTGACATGATGGCATCACACAGTTGCCTCAGATTTGTCGGCTGCACATCC
Source organism: Ranitomeya variabilis (assembly GCF_051348905.1). Taxonomy (NCBI): domain Eukaryota; kingdom Metazoa; phylum Chordata; class Amphibia; order Anura; family Dendrobatidae; genus Ranitomeya; species Ranitomeya variabilis. Next base: position 135,836,326 of record NC_135232.1, on the reverse strand, counting down.
CAAAGATGCTCCATACAAGGCAGGATGGATCCATGCTTTCATGTTGTTTACGCCAAATTCTGACCCTACCATCCGAATGTCGCAGCAGAAATCGAGACTCATCAGACCAAGCAACGTTTTTCCAATCTTCTACTGTCCAATTTCGATGAGCTTGTGCAAATTGTAGCCTCAGTTTCCTGTTCTTAGCTGAAAGGAGTGGTACCCGGTGTGGTCTTTTGCTGCTGTAGCCCATCTGCCTCAAAGTTCGACGCACTGTGCGTTCAGAGATGCTCTTAGGCCTACCTTGGTTGTAACGGGTGGCGATTTGAGTCACTGTTGCCTTTCTATCAGCTCGAACCAGTCTGCCCATTCTCCTCTGACCTCTGGCATCAACAAGGCATTTCCGCCCACAGAACTGCCGCTCACTGGATTTTTTTTCTTTTTCGGACCATTCTCTGTAAACCCTAGAGATGGTTGTGCGTGAAAATCCCAGTAGATCAGCAGTTTCTGAAATACTCAGACCAGCCCTTCTGGCACCAACAACCATGCCACGTTCAAAGGCACTCAAATCACCTTTCTTCCCCATACTGATGCTCGGTTTGAACTGCAGGAGATTGTCTTGACCATGTCTACATGCCTAAATGCACTGAGTTGCCGCCATGTGATTGGCTGATTAGAAATTAAGTGTTAACAAGAAATTGGACAGGTGTACCTAATAAAGTGGCCAGTGAGTGTATATATAGATAGCATCCTTTCCTTGAGCAAAACTTATTTGCAGACTCTTATGGTAAATATTGCATTTTCTGTCAATTGTACAGTAAATCGAATTTACAGGTTCTGACAACTTCAAAAATTTGCGAATGACCAAATATAAATGCCTATCAACTTGTTACACATTTTAGAAGGTTGCATCAGCCTCAAAAAGCTGACATTGCATGAGGTGCAACAGGGCAGTCTCCATCATAAGGCCTTAAAGCAGGATTGGAAATGCAAGCTGCACTGGTGCCCAGAGGTGAAAGAGGCACTTTCAGGGACCTATAATGATGGCACTTAGGCCAGATTGCCCTCGTAGTTAGCGGTGTTTGGGTGGGGAGTGATCCTGCAACCTTTCTGCCTACAGTAGAAAATAGCAGAGGAGCTATAAGAAACCATATTCAGCTTCCTGCTCGGCACTTTCTTTTTGACTTAGGCATATGAGCAAGTCGTAATGATAACAGCAAGCCTTTCGCACCTGCATCATTTAGAAGGTACCCAGCAAGAAGAGGAATAAAGTGATGCAATGGACTGAATGTTCGGAGTGAGTGGTTTTAATAACACACTGGAAAACTAAAGACAGAAACATAATGATTAAAAATTTGAGTTAGGACTGTCCCAATTACAGTCACCATAGAGTGGTGTGACAATTACAGTCACCGTAGAGTGGTGTGATGGATTTCGCATTTTTTTATATAAAAAAACATGTCAACTAAGTACCGTTTATTATTTTTTCACACTATGCTCTTTATTTATTTACTACAGGGTATTTAATAATTTGTTTTTTTCTGTTCAGTGGCTAGTGTGAACATAGGTTTATAAGCTGCACTTACACCAGTTTATTTCCCAGTTCATACCTTGTTTTTGTTTTTTTTTTAGCTTTTTTGCATCATGTGCATATAAAAGGTGTGTGTGATGCTGGGTGACTGAAAAGCTAGGTGCATAACAACAAGAAAGGGGTGGGGAAGCCAAAACAATAGGAAAGGGAGGAGTGGAAACCCCTAAGCCGATCTGACAACACCATGTATCCCCTAACTTCCCTAAATAGGTTCCGCACATATCGCCGAACAGGAGCCTAAACCCTAACTACCCCTAGAGATAGGCCCTGGATAGGGAGGGGACGGGGTAGCACTAGTCAGCCCCCACTACAATTATAGACTCCGGGAAAATGGCCGCCGGAATCTCAGGAGATGAGATTTCAGCGCTGAGATCTTATCTCTTGCGAACTTGGTCCCAAGATCTTTATCTGCGCATGCGCCGCCTCCCAGTGGCCATTTTCCTGAAGTTTACCCCACAGGATAGCATGGGCGAACACAAAATGTTAGCAGAGCTCCCGCAGCACCGGAGACACCACCCGCACACACCCTTGCAGCACCGAGCCCTCCTGCAGCACAGGAGCCCCCTTCATCACAGGACACCTGCACACTCCATCATCTCAGCCTGCAGCAACGCTCCACTCCTGCCTTCTCCAGCAGTGACCCTGGGACCCTGATCCACCGCAGCCACAACCCCCAGTAAGCAATAAGACGCATGGATTGTAAGAAGCCCCACCAATTTATTAAAAAAAGTTTTTTCCTTACAAAGCGAAAAATACGGTAATTATGCCAGCCTCACAAAGTGAGTCTCAAACTTTATTTATTTTTTTTAGATCTGCTCTACTAACTAAACCTTACATCTATACATGCCATTCCAAGACAATGCCCTGTCACAGGTGCTGGCTTTTTATATGTGTACGTACCTAACATGTCTTCATTCAGAAATTTGGGAAAGTTTGTTAAATTTTGTTGAAAGAACAGAAAAATAAAGATGTAGACATTTAACTGAGCATGTCTGATTTTGCACACCTGTTTTATTAGTCCAATTTGACTAACGTGTACACCATACCTATACTGCAACTTGCTGACACATTTTGCTTTCTGTGCATGCACCTGCCTAATTTGAATTTTGTGTTACATGCTATTTCGCCAGGGTTCAATTATAATAATAATAACAATAATAATAATTTTATTTATATAGCGCCAACATATTCCGCAGCGCTTTACAAATTATAGAGGGGACTTGTACAGACAATAGACATTACAGCATAACAGAAATCACAGTTCAAAATAGATACCAGGAGGAATGAGGGCCCTGCTCACAAGCTTACAGACTATGAGGAAAATGGGAGACACGAGAGGTGGATGGTAACAATTGCTTTAGTTATTTGGACCAGCCATAGTGTAAGGCTCGGGTGTTCATGTAAAGCTGCATGAACCAGTTAACTGCCTAAGTATGTAACAGTACAGACACAGAGGGCTATTAACTGCATAAAGTGTATGAGAACATGATACGAGGAACCTGATTATGTTTTTTTTTTTTATGATAGGCCACACAGGGATCATTAGGTTAATGCGTTGAGGCGGTAGGCCAATCTGAACAAATGAGTTTTTAGGGCACTCTTAAAAGTGTGGGGATTGGGGATTAGTCATATTAACCTAGGTAGTGCATTCCAAAGAATCAGCGCAGCACATGTTAAGTCTTGGAGATGGGAGTGGGAGGTTCTGATTATTGAGGATGCTAACCTGAGGTCATTAGCGGAGCGGAGGGCACGGGTAGGGTGGTAGACTAAGACCAGAGAGGAGATGTAGGGTGGTGCTGAGCCATGGAGTGCTTTGTGGATGAGGGTAGTAGTTTTGTACTGGATTCTGGAGTGGATGGGTAGCCAGTGTAATGACTGGCACAAAGTAGAGGCATCGGTGTAACGGTTGGTGAGGAATATGATCCTGGCTGCAGCATTCAGGACAGATTGGAGCCGGGAGAGTTTGGTAAGCGTGAGGCCGATTAGAGTTACAATAGTTCAGACGGGAATGAATAAGTGAGACAGTAAGAGTTTTTGCAGAGTCAAAAGTAAGAAAAGGGCGAATTCTAGAAATGTTTTTGAGATGCAGATAAGAAGAGCGAGCCAGTGATCGGATGTGGGGGGTGAATGAAAGCTCGGAATCAAGGATGACCCCAAGGCAGCGGGCATGTTGCTTTGGAGTAATGGTGGAACCGCACACGGAGATGGCAATGTCAGGCAAAGGTAGGTTAGTAGAGGGAGAGAACACAAGGAGTTCAGTTTTTGACAGGTTCAGTTTCAGATAGAGGGAGAACATGATGTTAAAGACAGCGGTAAGACAATCACTGGTGTTTTCTAAAAAGGTCGGCGTGATAACAAGAGAAGAGGTGTATAATTGGGTGTCGTCAGCATAGAGATGCTACTGGAAACCAAATCCACTGATTGTCCAATAGGGGCAGTATACAAAGAGAAGAGGAGGGTGCCTAGGACTGATCCTTGAGGAACCCCAACAGTAAGGGGAAGGTGAGAGGAGGAGGAACCAGCAAAACATACAGTGAAGGATCGGTCAGAGAGACAGGAGGAGAACCAGGAGAGAACAGTGTCCTTGAGGCCAATGGAGCAGAGCATATTGAGGAGGAGCTGATAATCCACAGTATCGAATGCTGCGGAGAGATCCAAGAGAATTAGCATGGAGTAGTGACCATTAGATTTAGCTGTTAGTAGGTCATTAGAGACTTTAGTGAGGGCAGTTTCAGTAGAGTGTAAAGAGCGGAAGCCAGATTGAAGAGGGTCGAAAAGAGAGTTATCTGAGAGATAGTGGGTAAGACGGGAGTGGACCAGGCGTTCGAGGAGTTTAGAGATGAAGGGAAGATTAGAGACAGGTCTATAATTAGTGGCACAGTTTTGGTCGAGGGATGGTTTTTTAAGTAATGGATGTATGATGGCATGCTTAAATGAGGAGGGAAAAATACCGGAAGTGATGGAAAGGTTGAATATTTTTGTTAGGTGAGAGGTGACAGCCGGGGAAAGGGACTGGAAGAGATGTGACGGAATGGGGTCGCTGGTGCAAGTGGTCGGGCGAGAAGATGCAAGGAGCCCGACTACTTCTTCTTCTGTAACTGGCTCAAAGTCAGAGAGTGAACTAGATGCAGTGGGGGAGGGAGGACAGTGCATGGTATGAAGAGATTGGGAGATGATTTCCTGTCGAATGTGGTCAATTTTTTCTTTGAAGTAATTGGCCAGATCGTCAGCGTGGAGATCCTTGGTTGGGGCCTGCTCTCTTGGGTTGAGTATTTGGGTTGAGAAAATTGGCAAAAGTTTATTACAGTGTTGTAGAAATTGTATGATAAAAGAAAAAGAGGTAATGGCAATGAATGGGATAATGCAGCAGAAAAAAAACATAACATGGCTAGAAATGTGGGAATGGCTAGCAGCATCAAAGTCACTACCATCTGGGCAGGAAGGCTTTATGGAATTATGGAAATTATAGTACAACACAGCAAGATGATATTACCTTTAACAGCGACAGTTAGTTTGAGTTAAATTTCTGCACAAAATGGTCAGCCTGATCACAAATTATTAAAATCGATAATTTTTGGATTGTGGTTCAATTGAGAAAAACTAGAAAGGACTGACAGTGCACTGATATATTTAATAGGCTTATTGTTACTATAGGATAACCATCTGTATCTATGGTAATGTCATATTCACATTATTAAAGCTGTGTTTAGGTTAAAGTGATTGAAAGAGATTGGATACAGTCCTAGGAGACCTCAGTGTGAAAAACACATATTTCCAGGACAATTGGAGTATCTGTGATTGGCAGTGAAATCAAAATTTAAAATATCTGGCGAATGTGAATTTCAAAAGTTTTGATGATCAACGGTCAGCTGCATTATATTGAGTTCACAAACTGAACACAAACAATCATTGCAACAAAAATTTCAACACTGTGGCATAATGTAATGAACGTTTGTGTTATTTTCTTTAACAGAATTCACATAAATAACAAACCAATTCCTAATGTCCTAATGCTTAGTAGTTCAGTAAAACACATCCATCAACCCATCTAACATATCTGTAATAAATTGTTTCTATATATTCCACAAGTTTTTACTGCAGGAAGAATTTTATTGAATAAAACTGCTCTACTTGGCAGTTTTCCACTACACCCTGCTGCTAACAAAACTACTATTTCTTGTTTGAAGTTTTTCAGAAGATGATCATTCTAGACAAAGCCAATGGCCAGAGAACATTTACTGCATTTATCTACAAATTATTATTTTTTGCCAAGCACCTATACTACACACCTTACCTAATCTTTAAATTATAAGCAAACACTACAAGTGGGTTTTAAGATTTGGAAGCTTAAGAGACATTAGAGATTTAAAGCTTTCTGATGTCAAAGTCTGTGAGTGACCTACAGCACACCAGGACTGATATCTCCTCTTTCTTATTCATCATAAGTGCAGCTGTCTTCAAATAAACCTCCCGAGCTCATTAATGCCCATCCATCCCTTTGTGGTAAATAAGCACAGCCCGAGCTGTACTTTGTAATTCTCCGCTCTTATGTGTTGAAGAGAAAATTAGATTTTCACTTTATTTTCTACAAACAAATTCAATTACTGTGTCACTTCAGCATGGGTGATTATAAAATTGTGCTAATCCAGAATATACTGTATATTCCAGTGTCTAATTAAAAATATCATGTTTGAAACATTATCTCATTTCTTGAAAATAACAAAATGCACTTCATTTTCAATGTTGCCTTTAATCTCCCTGAGTACAAGGTGGCTTGGCGAATAAAGCATCGCTAATTAAAAAAAAAGGGGAGAGAAATAATGAAGATGTGTTTAAAGGTAAAATGAAGAGTTGAGAATGAGAATAAGCTAGTCCCACTTCAATTTGCTTCCCGTTAATAAAATATGCATTGTTTTCTTTCTTAGGAACTTATTAGTGACAACACATTCTTCGCAAAGCTTTGTCTCTTTGGAGATGAAGCTTTTGTTTAGACGTTGCCAGTGCTGTTTTGTGCCATTGTCTAGTCTGTCAGATTAGATGAGCATGTGTATTTAGGGGTGCAAAAATGTTCTGCCACACCTGCTGTGCAAAGCTGTGAATTCACAACTCTTCAGAGTATTTAAAAGTGTGGTGCTGGGAGCTTTTTTGTAGTAATTGAACTGTCGGTGATTGCATGCCTCAAGTGTCAGAAGTGTCTGTCGTTATTAGATCACAATAATTGCTCCAAAATAGACTCCTCTTCTGAAAATCTTATGTTTTTAAATGGAACAGAACTAGCACCAATTTATATCAAATAAAGGAAATTAAATAAAGTGCATAGATAAAGATAGATAGATAGATAGATAGATAGATAGATAGATAGATAGATAGATTCAGGCCGTATATTTGCCACTAGGCACCGTTGCCTGGGTCAAGATTTAAAAAAAAAAATGTTTAAATCTCCCTACTTCCTCCAGACATCTTTCTGGAGGGAGGAAGGGGCTGACCGCAATTATTTGCATTCTTGTCTTTAAGTTCGAAATGCAAATAATCCTCCTTGTGAAACGGCTCTGACCCGACGTGTGGCTGTGGCGTGCACATGCGGCTGATGCCACGGCAGCACGATGAGAGTACCTCATCATGCTGCCAAAATTAGTGCAGTGCACTGCGGAGGAATACAAGCCAGATCCTGGAGCTGAAGATGCAGCATAGTGGGGGAGGCAGCACTTTAATTTGGAGAACATGAGGGTGAAGCACATTATGAAAAACATGAGGGGGATGCATGGTATGGAGAACATGGGTGGGGAAGTACTGCATGGAGAACATGAGGAGGGAAACACAGTATGAAGAACATGAGTGGGGGAAACACAGTATGGAGAACATTAAGACAGAAGCACAGTGTGCAGAACATGAAAGGGAAATAGTGTGGAAAGCGTGTATCATAAGTGAGACAGTGTGGGGTAATTATTTGTGCAGGGAGCACAGTGAGGGACAATTATTTATTTAGGGACACAACATATGGCTTATTTAGGGCACACCATGAAAGTTTTTTTTCTTATTCAGGAACACTATAATGAGACTGTTATATTCAAGAACACTGTTTCGGGATCTGCTGCGGAAGACCAGAGAAGATGGAAGCCTGCAGAGACAAGCTGTGGCTGTGAGAAGTCATAATAATAATCTTTATATAGTGCTAACATATTCCGCAGAGCTTTACAGTTTGCACACATTATCATCGCTGTCCCCGATGGGGCACACAATCTAAACTCCCTATCAGTATGTCTTTGGAATGTGGGAGGAAACCGGAGTACCCGGAGGAAACCCACGCAAACACTGAGAGAACATACAAACTCTTTGCAGATGTTGTCCTGGGTGGGATTAGAACCCAGGACTCCAGGCTGCTGTGCTAACCACTGCGCCACCATGCTGCCCATCATGAAGTCAGGTACTTAGATCTAAGGTGCATTTGCAGCATTTGAACAACCACTGACATGCTATATGCAGCCAATCAACAGTCATTTAATAGCCTGTTAGGCCAGGTTCACACTTGCGTACTGGGGCTTTGTGGAGGGCTACGTACTTCCTCTGCTAAGCCCCAACTACTTCCGCACACTTCTGCATGCGTCTTGCGTACCTATCTTTAACATTGGCTACGCAGGACATGCAGATGTATGCAGAAGTATGCGGATGCGGTACCCAATGTTAAAGATAGGTATGCAAGACGTTGACAGCAACACGTGTATACAGGGCAATTTGTTGCTGAGAATGATGATTTATAAAAGGAGTCTTTTACTCCCAAAATGCCAGTTATTCAGCATATACATTTATATAGGAGACACAGCCCAGGCATATACAGTTTTAACTTAGCTTAATATTTTATTTTTTTATATGCAAATGAGGATGCTTCTGTGCACCCTTGGCATTGCCTGTTAGACCCTCCTATTTGCATATTAAAGTCATTCTCTTATATTAATTGACAGATGTCTTTTGGTTAGAGTAAGTGCGCTTGTGCCCTGACACTAGAGGAGCACAGCACCGCTCTAAGTGTCAGTGTGAACATAGACACTATCATTTGCACAAGGAAACATGAGAAGCAATGGAATGAAACTGAAGGATTAGATATTAGAAAAACTTAGAATCAGCTGTGGTATAATCCCCAGAAAGATTAGGTAAATAATATAAAGGATTAAAATATAACTTTTACTGGATATAGTTAAAATATTTCACAAAGATAAAGTGCAATACAAAAATAGACAAACAAACAAAGCGTTGGTGGCGCTCTAGATAAAGTGCCTAATTAACACCTCTAGGTAATAGCCTACTAGCCACCAAAGTACAACAAATATTGCTGAGGCTACTCATGTTCCCACAAAGAACCACAACTCAGCCAATACAGTGTACCTATCAGCACTAATATGCACTCCCAAAACTACAAAAACTCTGTAGAGTTATTGACCCCAGAGATACTCAAAAGAAAACCCTGTTAGGGGAACTTTAAATTTGGGATATTGCAGTGGATACCATATTCTACAGTCTAACAGCAACCAGCCCGCAGACTGATTCTGCTGCACAGCGCAGATCCGTATCCAATATCATGGCTGGAATAGTAACATAGAACGGTCTCACCCGGAGCTGTCTGCATCAGACCCTTTCAGCTCTACTCATGGCCGTGGACCTCTTCCCCTACTTTCCCGATGCGTTTCGATAGTTTCTCATCAGGGGATAGCGTTGGGGGTCATCACACATCTAGCATCCAGCCGACGCTAGATGTGTGATGACCCCCAACGCGGCCATGAGTAGAGCTGAAAGGGTCTGATGCAGACAGCTCCGGGTGAGACCGTTCTATGTTACTATTCCAGCCATGATATTGGATACGGATCTGCGCTGTGCAGCAGAATCAGTCTGCGGGCTGGTTGCTGTTAGACTGTAGAATATGGTATCCACTGCAATATCCCAAATTTAAAGTTCCCCTAACAGGGTTTTCTTTTGAGTATCTCTGGGGTCAATAACTCTACAGAGTTTTTGTAGTTTTGGGAGTGCATATTAGTGCTGATAGGTACACTGTATTGGCTGAGTTGTGGTTCTTTGTGGGAACTTGAGTAGCCTCAGCAATATTTGTTGTACTTTGGTGGCTAGTAGGCTATTACCTAGAGGTGTTAATTAGGCACTTGTTCTAGAGCGCCACCAACGCTTCGTTTGTTTGTCTATTTTTGTATTGCACTTTATCTTTGTGAAATATTTTAACTATATCCAGTAAAAGTTATATTTTAATCCTTTATATTATTTACTTAGAAAAAACTTGTTAACAGTGAGGGTGATCAATGAGTGGAACAGACTGTCACAAAAGGTGGGGAGTTCTCCTTCAATGGAAGTCTTTAAACAGAAGACAGACATCTGTCAAATATGGTTTAGTGAATCCTGCATTGAGCAGGGGGCTGGACACGATGACCCTTGAGGTCCCTTCCAACTCTAACATTCTCTTATTCTATGCATACAATTAGTCTGCAAGCGCATTCTGCTTTTAGCTGTGGACTCAATGAGGAGAAAGGATGTTGAAGTGATCATCTCAGCGTCTTGTCCCCCTCCTCACTGAAGCTGTTCCTTCACTACTTCTACATGCACCGAGTGGCATCCGCAAACAGGCAGGATCCAGGTGTCAGAATGCACCCACAGACACATACTGTATGCACACCTGTACTGACACTGGAGTAAGCTGCTGTGCTCCTCCACTGTGGGTGCACAAGTACAGACATGTGAATTGATGTTAGGCTGTGTTTGCTCTTACCAACAGATCACTATTAATCAAGACTAGAGATGAGCAAATATGTTCAGCTCCCTTCTTATTCAGCAAGCTATAGCACTTACTGAATAAGCTGCAGAGGGAACCCGGCTACCTGAATCACTTCTGCTGATCAGCTGTCTGGCGCTGCAGCTGCATGTGTCGTGGCTGTTTCACTGTCACAACACATGCATGGATAGCCTGTTTGTTGGGCTCTCCATGCATGTGTTGTGACTGTGAAATGAAGACGAAGGCAGACGTCGAAACGCGCGTTGGGGTGGATGCATCCTCGGGACAGAATTTGGACCCTTTCATCTACTTTTTCAGCAGGTATTTAACTATTGCCTCTTATGGCAGTTTAGTGATCTTGTTTTCCTTATTAGTACATATATTGCTATACTGTTTTGGCACTGATTATGTGGTCACCAGTGACTTAAGGTGTCAGTTTAAGCTTATTGTTATTGACAAATTAGTAATTTTTTAATACTGCAATTATTTTTTCCCCATCACATTATTATCTGCCTTCCTGCTATATATTACATCTCAAAAAATCTTTCTACAAGGGTCCATTTCTCTATGTATAGTCATCATTGGGTTTTTTCTGCTATACCTGCATCTTAAAATAATTATTATACATTGGATTACATTAATTATTATTTGTTATTTTGCTGCTATTATTAGTATTATTAAAATCTTTTTCTCATATCTCCCATCTGTACCCTGTGTATTGCGTCCCTTTTGTCCCCTGAGTATTTGTTTCCACCCTTACCGATATTTTAAATATTATTGTGCCAAATAAAATGTACTTTTTAATATCAGGTTGTAAATTCGGCTTTCTTCTCTTCATTTTTGAAATATAAAATTGGCATCAGCTGTCCAGTTGCATTTTTAGTCCCCTAAAATACTATTTCTGGATCCGTGTGTGTTTTCTAGTAGTCTGAGAAATAAATAATTTGCATTAGCTTACTCATTGCCAGTAGTAATCCAGACAATTATTTATAATTTTTGAGGAACGGTATCTGTTTTCTAATAGTCTGGGAAATAAATAATTGGCATCAGCCATCTTGTAGCCATTTCTAGGCCAAATAAATACATTCTCTTGCTCAGTGTGTGTTTTTCAGTAGTCTGTGAAATAAACAATTTGCATCAGCTGACTCGTTTCCATTTCTAGGCCAAACCAATAATTTTACTGTACTGCTGTGTCTATATGAGTAGTGTGTATAAAAAATAAGTGTACTATGCAGGATTTTTTGTGAGAAATGTGTGTAAAAAATTAGTGTCCTCTACAGGTTTTTCTCGAGTAGTGTGTCTAAAAAATGTGTGTACTGTGCCTAAAAAAACTTTACCTTTAAGCCTCAGCAACCTTGCCTATGGGAGCACTGTGCCAAAAATCATCTGTGTGTACACCAATGAGGGTCAACGTGAAGTGGTGGGAAGGCTTTTGAATTTTTTGGATCAAAATTATGTTAACTAAGTACCCTTTACTATTTTCATGCACCATAGCTGTTTATTTATTTAGAAAACAGCCTATATGACAACTACATATGGTGCACCCTAACCGCAACCCACAATGATCCATGTTAATATACAGTATAATAGGACTATAGTGACCAATCATCACTGAAACATACCCACATGAAAAAAGATGATACTGAGGTCGATAATATAAAAAAAAAAATTAACAAAATGTATTGATATTAACATAGACACAGGTGAAGGGGAATGAAAACACAAGACACCACTGCTACATGTGTATTGTACAGACGCACAACAACCTGGATATTCCATCAGTAGTGAATATTATATATTATAATCCCATGCTCCTATATATGTAGCCCAATCAAATAGAATAAATACAGAGTGTGTAGGAGCAAGTCACAAAGGGAAGTACAGTAACTAACTGCTGGAACCTAAACTGCAACACCCACCGTTCCCATAGTAAATTCAGACTCCCATACAGACTGTGTCTGCAGGAGTGTAGTCATAAAGAATAAGTGAGACCATAATCCTTACCAGCAGCAGAGTGTAGACTATGTATCCAGGAGGCACGCATCCGTCAGTTATGTTTCTGATTTTTTTTTTCTGTTCAGTGGCCAGTTTGAACATGCGCTTATATACTGCATGCACACCAGTTTGTATCCCAATTCATTTCTTTAGGCTTTTTCATTCTTTGTACAATGTGCATATAAAGGTGTGGCCTTACGTTTCTTTGAGCTGGACATTATATTGATGTGGTTTCCCATTGCTGTGTGTCTACTAGCTGGGCTCAGTCTTTCTCAGCCCTTATCCACATGCATTTCACTTGAAAACGGTAAGGTTTTTAACATTAGCAATAGGACCATCCCAATTGCGGCCATTTTTTTTAATCAAAATTATGTTAACTAAGTACCCTTTATTATTTCCATGCAGTATTGCTGTTTATTTACTGCAAGGTATTTTTGGGAGTAATGTGCCTAAAAGCCTTTCTGTGTACTCTGCAGCTGTGTATGTGAGAGTAGTGTGCCTTAAAAAATAATTATACTCTACTGCTGTGTCTGTACGAGTTGGGTGCCTAAAAATAGTTATAATCTGCACCCATGTCTGTTGGAGTACTGTGCATAAAACCAATTTTTTCTACTATGCCTCTGTGTCTGTGGGAATACTGTGCCAGAAAAACCTGTGTGTACTTTATACGCATCTCTATGTGGACACTCTGAAAAAAGCCTCTTTGTGGATACTCTGCAGGACATCCTAAGGTGCGGACAAGTCCTATGGGATCCACACCTGGTTCACTTTCATATGAGCTTGCCAACATTGGCTGTGGACAGGCGCATGCACCTGTCTGTGATTACCTCCTGCCATGCTAAACCCATGTTTCAACAGTACATTTTACACAGGGCAGGCCAGCACCTCCAAGGCATGAAGGGCAAGCTCAGGCCATGAGTCCAATTTGGAGACCAGAAGTTAAATGTGCCAGGCCCGTCAATCAGTATGTGGAGACAAGTGGGCACATACCCTTTCACCAAGTTGTTGAAACTGTCATGCTCATGGATTTGATCCCTTGTGCTTGTGATTTGTGGTCAGCTTCTCTTTCTGCTGAGCCACAGGAAACACACCTAATGTCACGACCCAACAGGGGTCGGTACAGCGGACGGCACAACACACACAACGAGATGGAAAAAGGGAGAGGAAGGCCCTAACTATAGGGGACGAAGGCTGGGGAACCTCCTAAACAACAATCTGTGCCTATCGCTAAGCTCCCCTAATGCCCTATGTGGGTCCTTCCCCCACCGCAGTCTCATGCCTAGTCCCTAGCTGTCACCTCACTATACCCTAGCTAGGTCACTGGCTAGCAAGGACGCTAGCCTCACCTCTGCAGATGGTATCAACACAGGGAGTAGTGATAAGCATGCGACAGACACAAAAAGGAACAATAAAAAACTTACTTCAAGGTTGTGCTGCAAGCTCCACACAGCAGAGGATGCAGAAGCAGGACCTCAAGCAGCTGATACACTGATGGCACCAGAGAGCTTCCAGAGAAAAACTGCATTACCATCAGTCAGTTGATCAACATCAGCTGACCAGCAACACAGCAGCTGCCAGCAAGGAAACTGACATCAACCCTTGCTGGCCCAAAAGTAAAAACCATGTTTAAATTAAAGCAGAACCAGAGCTGTCACGACTGTCAAAAAGGAATCGTGACACCTTTTGCCTGAGTGCTTGGGTTCTGTTTTCTGGCTGCAATCTCTCTAGCTTAACATAGGGTTTCTTTGGCCACCTATCACCTTTTGGATGCAGCTTTATATACTGTCCCCCAGAGGCTGTTTCCTGCTTGTGATAGATTTATTTAAATGTTCTGACAATGTATTGATGCTTGTAGCCAGTCTGTGAGAATTAAGCTAAGAATTTTCACCTTGTTGTTTCCTTGCTATACTTTGCACCTCTCTTATGTTTAAATTTAGTAAGTAGGTTGTATATTTGTTAATAGTAGTTTCTTAATAATTTTATTGTTATTTTGTTATTTAATTTATTCACTATAATATCTTTCCTTTGTTCAGCACACTTCTCCTCTTGTAGTTAGTTCACACTTTGCTGTCTAGTTGTTTAGGGTGAATGTGAAGCTACTCATCTGCCATTTAGGGAGTGCAGGTCTGAGTTGCCATCTAATAGTTCTTTGGTTAGGACTATCTCCATTTCCGCAGGCACCATTAGAAACTGTGGTGTCCGGATATCCAGTCTGATCAGGAACCAGCAGGCTCAATTGGGATTTTTTAGTGTCCAAGCTATTAATCCCAAGTGAGTTGCTACACAGGTATAAACTAAACGCTGCCTACTGCTGACATGGACCATATCACATGGTGGTGCTGGATGTTGTGAAGTGCTGAGTAAGGTTTTGCACATCTCTGCATGCTAACCTTCCCTTCCCAGCCTCATTGTCAACTTTCTTCTCCTCCTCTTCCTTATGCTTCCACTGAGCCCCCCGCTGTCAGGTGAGGGCACCGTCAGTAGTGCATCTATCAGTGTGCGCTTGTATTCCCGTATTTTAGGATCACGTTCTAGTAACAGAAATAAGGATGACACATTGTGCTTGTAGTGGGGATCAAGCAGGGTGTCCACACAGTAGTCAGCACTTGAAATAATCCTGCCAACTCGGCGGTCATTGCGCAGGCACAGCAGCATGTATTGCCTCATGCCAGAATGCTCAGAGGCAAGGGCAAGCTGTCCTTGGAGGAGGTGTTTCTTCTGTGTCCTCTCTATAGTTATCTCCCTGAGCCATGCTTTGTTGATGCCCGAGAGCTACTTTCAGTGCCAACCTGCTTTGTAGCAGCTGATGTAAAAGCTAGGGGCCGGCCGCGGTGCGCAGTAGCAACCTGCTTAATAGCTAAGGGCCGGTCACAGTGCTTTTGCATACAGATCCCTCTTTTGCTGTGCAGCTGGGACAGCATGACTTTCACTTCTTCCTCCAAGCTGCCCACGTCACTCGGATGGCCTTGACTCCATGTGAGGTCTAGAACCTCACCATCCTCTCCTCCACAATTGTGTATTCCTCATCCAATCGCCTGCAAGACTTTTCCCGAGCATCCCTCGTCCTGTAGAATTCTGTGGCCAACACATCCGACTATCCCCTACATTCTGAAATTTCAAGTGGATCTTGAAAACACAAGTCTTCAGAACAGCTTATTGCATGTAATGACCCCGCTGCAACCCCAGAACCTACTTTTCTCTTCCCCATTATCCTGTAGAATGTAGTAAGGCCATAAGGTTAAGGTCCTCTCCACTCTGTACCTGTCTGTCACTATTAGGCCGGCGTCACACTCAGCGTAGGGAAATACGGTCCGTATTTTACATGCGTAATACGCAAAAATGTTCCCAAAATAGTGATCCATATGTCATCCATAGGCAGGGTGTGGCAACGTATTTTGTGCATGTAAACCTCTGTATGTAATCCATATGGCATCCGTACAGCAAGATTTTCTCACCGACTTGCAAAACGGACATACAATGGATCCATGGGCTCATATATTCATGAAAACATATATACAGTCTATATATATATACATATATATATATATATATATATATATATATATATACAGAAAAAATTGGAACAGCATCCAAAAATAGCTCACATGTCGTGCAATGCTCTCCCAACCAACAATCCAATGGTTTCCAATAATAGAGTCAAAAAAAGGAAAGCAGCATTAAAATTGAAAAAAATAGTGGACTTTATTGCCTGAACGGCGTAGCGACGTTTTGGATGTAATATCCTTTTTCAAGGCTTGAAAAAGGATATTACATCCGAAAGTCGCTACGCCGTGCAGGCAATAAAGTCCACTATTTTTTTCAATTCTTTGTGCTGCTTTCCTTTTTTTGACTCTCTCTCTCTCTCTCTCTCTCTCTCTCTGTATATATATATATATTTAATACAGCGCTAGATAGCTTAAGAGCTGGTAATTCAATTGCCGGCTTTTGCTATCTCCTTCCTAAACCCGACAGGATATGAGACATTGTTTACATACAGTAAACCATTTCATATCCCTTATTTTTTTACATATTACTCATTAGTAATAGTCCAAGTGTCTGTTTGCAAAATTTTGGGGCTCTAGCTGTTAATATAAAGGGTGAAATCACTGAAAAATTGGCGTGGGCTCCTAGACTTGCGGTGCTGCGCCCCCCGCTGGTATAACCTCAGATGAACTCAAGAGTGAGAAAATATTCAGAAAAGTTCCCACACTCGAGTTCATATGAGGTTATGTCAGCAGGGGGCACAGCACCGCAAGTCTAGGGAGCTATGTTCCCCTGCATTCCATTCATTCTCCAACGTTTATAGTCAGGAGAACAGCTGCATTAGCAGAGCTCCTGCCTGTAAAATTATGTAACCCCTTCAGATGGATTTACAGCATGGGACAAGACTGAACGACGGAAGGTATGGGATATTGTTGTTTTTTATTTTAACTTTGTTTCAGTTGACAAGGGTCTTCAATTGGATTGAGAGTATAACAAAACTATTACAACACCATGTGTCTTTATTTCAATAAAATACTTTTTTCCTAATGTGTGTGTGTTTTATTAACCATTTACTACTATTGGATTAATAATGGATAGGTGTCTTATTGACACCTCTCCATTATTAACCTGGCTTAATGTCACCTTACAATAGCAAGGTGACATTAACCCTTTATTACCCCATATCCCACCGCTACTTCACCATAGTGGAGTTTGGAGTCAGACTGTTTGAGGGTGTGCACAGGTTTCTTTTTATACTGATAACAAGTTTAAACAGGTGCCATTACTACAGGTAATGAGTGGAGGAAAGAGGAGACTCTTAAAGAAGAAGTTACAGGTCTGTGAGAGCCAGAAATCTTGATTGTTTGTTTCTGGCCAAATACTTATTTTCCACCATAATATGCAAATAAAATGATAAAAAAACAGACAATGTGATTTTCTGGATTTTTATTTCTCAGTTTGTCTCCCATAGTTGAGGTCTACCTATGATGTAAATTACAGACGCCTCTCATCTTTTTAAGTGGTGGAACTTGCACTATTGCTGAATGACTAAATACTTTTTTGCCCCACTGTATATATATATATATATATATAAATATATATATATATATATATATATATATATATATATATATATATATATATATATATATATATATATGTGTCTCACTGACATATATATATATATATATATATATATATATATATATATATATATATATATATATATATATATATATACCCCTATACTATGTGTAGACAATTATTTTAGCTATTCTATTCTAACCTGTCAGTGTGACTTTACTGTACACTGCACTGAATTACCGGCTTTTCTACAGAACACCGCTGTGTATTTCTCGCAAGTCACACTGTTGGTCCGTGTGAAATCCGTATTTTTCTCGCCCCCATTGACTTTCATTGGTGGATTTTTTGCACAATACGCTGACAAACGCAGCATGCTGCAATTTTCTACGGCCGTACAAGACAGTAAAATACGGATGCGTAAAATACGCCAGATAGGAGCTGGGCCATAGAGAATCATTGTACCGTGTGCAATGCGTATTTTCTGCGCCTCCCATACGTTCGTAAAACTCGCTAGTGTGACGCCGGCCTTAGTTTGTTCATTGCAATTTATATTTGTGCTTTGTATGCAACCTCTCTTCATGTACAGCACCATGGAATCAATGGTGCTTTAAAAGAATTTACTAATAATAGTAATCCCCTGCATGATGTTCCACCCAGATTTCATCCCTGCCCTCCTTGTCAAACTACAAACAGCAGAAAGCTGCAGCAGTTGACACCTGTGTTTAATCATCATCAGGGGTCCCTGACTCCTGACTACACAACTCTGGCTCAAGAACACTGCCTCACTACTGAGCACGTACATAAACTGCAGCACAGATTAATCACAACTGAAAACCTACGTCCTTACATCAGGAATAGAGCAGACATTTATAGTACATTTCTTAACCTTCCCAAATTCTTATTTAAAAATGTGCAGCACATCCTGAACTGTACTGCTGTACCCAATTTATTAGATATTTTAGGAGTTGGACTTGGTCCATTTTATACTGACTCCAACTCCACCAAAATGACCACAAACTCCAACACCACGACTCCGATTCCACAGCCCTGGTAGCAGGCATCCTCTCTCTCCCTGCAGCAGCTACACCATCACCAGCAGCAACAGAGCCACATCCCCTATTTGATGCTCTCTTCATTGCTTTCAATCCAAAAAAATGCAGAGTATTAAGGCTGAGTCACACATAACGATATCGTTAACGATATCGTTGCAACGTCACGCTTTTGGTGACGTAGCAACGATCTCGCTAACGATCTCCTGCTGGGAGATCGTTGGTCGTTGGGGAATGATCAGGACCATTTTTTGGTCGCTGATCACCCGCTGTCATCGCTGGATCAGCGTGTGTGATGCGTGTGTGATGCCGATCCAGCGATGTGTTCACTTGTAACCAGGGTAAATATCGGGTTACTAAGCACAGGGCCACTCTTAGTAACCCGATAATTACCCTGGTTACCATTGTAAAAGTTAAAAAAAAAACAGTACATACTCACATTCTGATGTCTGTCACGTCCCCCTGTCTGTGTCAGCGCTGGCCGTAAAGCAGAGCACAGCGGTGACGTCACCGCTGTTACTGCCGGCGCTGACACATTCAGTGCAGGGAAGCTCTCGGCAGCAGCGCGTGCATTAGCAGCGCTCTTGCCGAAAGCAGTTTTAACCCTGTGGACACCGGCGGGGGATGTGACAGACATCAGAATGTGAGTATGTAGTGGTTTTTTTTTTTTTACTTTTACAGTGGTAACCAGGGTAAATATCGGGTTACTAAGCGCGGCCCTGCAATTAGTAACCCGATGTTTACCCTGGTTACCCGGGTTCTGCAGGGGGACTTCGGCATCGTTGAAGACAGTTTCAATGATGACAAAGTCGTTCCCCTGACCGTTGGTCGCTGGAGAGAGCTGTCTGTGTGACAGCTCCCCAGCGACCACACAACAACTTACCAACGATCACGGCCAGGTCGTATCGCTGGTCGTGATCATTGGTAAGTCGTTTAGTGTAACTCCAGCTTTAGATAGCCTATATACAAACAGGCAGTGGCCAGCAGATTATTACACTGTCTGTTTTCAGAGGAACCCCCCCCCCCAAAAAAAAAAACAGTAAAACCAAAACTAGTGCCGGCTACCTCCTCCTATGTTGTGTCCATCTAAATCTCAACCTCCTACTCCACTTGGACTTCCATCTCCTAGTTCTATATTGTTTTTTTTTATTACATGTTCTTTAAAGTCTGTACCCTAACTAAAACAAACACCCCACAAAAACATATCTCCTCCTCTGCTTTTTTCCACTTACATCTCCACTTCCATCTCCTCCATTTGGGCCTCCACCTTCTACTTCAAGAATGTTATTTTTTCTTTTTTTATTCTGTCTTATTTTACATAAATTCCCTATCCACATTTGCTTGCATGGCAATTGTCCTGCTCTTACCCCAAGTTATCTTCTTTTTGAATCCCCCTAGCCTTAACTATGACCATTTTACAGCCAGTTTAAAGCACTGAAGTTCGAGTCCCCATTGACTTCTATTGAGCTCGGGTCTGGGGTCAAGTTTGAAGGCAAGTTCGGACCTGAACTGAGCTTACATTGTATTTTCAGCAAACCCCAACATCTACGGGTTCGCTTATCTCTGATATTGAGGTCACAAGATGCTGAAAAGGTGGTAGATTGGATGGTTGAAAGTGACTCTAGTTCCTTGGCATTGTCCTCCATCATTTCCCCTGCAAAAAGCACAGATTTCGCACCTGCGGGCCATGGTCATGAACATTTTTCTACCTCACCCCCTTGCAAAAGAGCCAAGCTGTCTGAGCCACATGTCGAGTAGCAGTCTCTTCTGCTGTTTGAGGACTCCACTGGCTGAGGTTCCACAGCCCATCCACCTGGCCCTGCCCCACAAGTGGAAGAGACTGAGTGCACTGATGCACCGCAATTTCTTATGTAGGATGATGAGTACATGTGAGGGCCAGTTGACACAAACATAGGACCACTGCAGCACATGTCAGAAGATGAGATAACACCAGTACCACCTAGTGTGTCTTTTTTCAAAGTGCCGAACAGCACACAGTCCAGAGGTGTGGAGTGGTATGAAGATAATGCAGGGGATGATGAGGTCCAAGACCCCATATGGAGTGAAGCCATCATAGTGACATGCTCAGTTAGGAGTAAGAAGAGGCAAGGGTACAGCCCATAGCCAGTACATCGGCTGCTATTGCCCACCATGCCAAGGAAATGAGCACACCTAAGTCTGTTCAAAGGAGCTCCCTGGCATGGAATTTCTTCAGACAATCTCCTGATGACAAGACATGGGTGGCTTGCACACTGTGACATCAGAACCTGAAGCGAGGTGTACATCTGCTGAACCTGAGCATCACCTGCATGATCAGGCATTTGAAATCTAAACAGGAGCTGGAGTGGAGAACACATGTTAAAGGACGACAGATCAACAGGGCCTGCCTCCTTGCAAAGAGAGGATGTGACACTACCACCATTACCAGTGTCACCAACTATCTCCACACCATCCCATTAAACTGTTCAGGTTTCCATCCACTAAACCTTGGAGAGAAAGAACAAATTTGCCCCTAGCCACCCACGAGCCATGCTCAGCAAATACAGCATTTAAAAATTCCTGACCTTCGAAATGCTTCCATTCAGGTTTGTGGAGAGTGGAAACAGTTTTAAAAATCTGTTGGTGGTGGCTGTCACACAGTATGATGTTTCCAGCCACTACTACTTCCCCAGGTGGGCTATCCCTGCCCCGCCTTCACATGTGGCGGACAAAATCAGGTGTGCACTGTACAACTCCATCAGTGGCAAGGTCCACATAATGAATGATACGTGGACTAGTAAGTATGGCCAGGGATGTTACATCTTCCTAACTGCCCACTTGGTAAATGTACTGGTGGCTAGGCCAGAGGCAGAAGGCATTCCAGCGGATGTCCTATCACCACCGAAGATTACTGGAATTTCCTTTGGCCAGGTTGCCTCTTGCTCAATCACATCATCATCCACTCACAGTAAGACCTGCACCATCAACTCAGGCTCAGCGAAGGGGAAATGACACCAGGTGGGTCTCAAACTGATCTATTTGGGGGGACAGATGCCACACCACACAGGAGCTGTGGACTGGGACCAAAGAGCAGACAGATAAGTGGTTGGTGCCAGTGCAAAATCTGGTAGCAGCTCTGAGCCTTGCCAGGTTGATGCACATTCCTTGATTGGTTCATGTTCTTAATTTGGTCGTGCAGAGTTCCCTCAAAAATTATGCAGATATGTCCAGTCTGTCGGTGAATGGGCAGGCAGTGTGTGCACACTTTTGTTGTTTTCACCCTGCCGCTGCTCACCTATCTGCGTGTCTCTTCTCTGTTCCTGCTAATCGCCTCGTAAGCAATGTACCAACAAGGTGGAACTCCATTCTGGATATGCTGTGGCTGTGTGAGCAGCAGCAGGCAATTGTAGACTTTCAATTGCAGCTTGCATGGATGAGTCACTCAGCAGAACAACCACACTTCACCACCAATGACTTGACCTCCATACGGGACTTGTGCCGTGGTGCTGCTTAGAATATTCCAACAACATGGCCAGTGCTCATGACACCATTATCAGTGTTATGATACCAATTATTTGTCTGCTGGAAACAACACTACAGTCAATGATGCATGAGGAAGTGGAAGAGCAGGAAGAGAAGCAGGAGGAACAGGTACTGTTTGCAACGTTATCAGGTCTGTCATTAACACAAGCGTACAGCCAGGGGACAGTTTTTGGGAATGAGGAGGAGGAACAACAGCCGAGCTCACAGCATGGTAGCGCTCAGAGCAGCTCACGGGCATCACTGGAGGGATAATGGGGACACAGATGAAACACCAACAACTGATGATAGCCTGTTGTTGCCTTTGGGCAACCTGGCACACATGAGCCAATACATGCTGCAGTGCCTGCATAACGACAGGCGAGCTGCATGTATTGTCACCAGTGCAGATTACTGGGTGGCCAGTCTGCTGGATCCCCACTACAAGGACAATGTACCATGATTGCTTCAGTCAGTGGTGTGGGATCTAAAATGTGTTAATACAAGCAGATGCTTGTACAGAAACTACTAATGGCTTTTCCACTTTTCAGCGGTGTCTCAGTGGAATAACAAGGCAAAGGTGGAGGAGTAAGATACTCACACAGCTATGGAACTGCAACCATCTCAAAACGCAGGGTTAGCATAGCAGCAATTTGGCAAAATTTTATGAGCATGCCACAACATATAGTACCACCAAGCTATACTGCCCATATTAGCAGAAGTCAGTGTTTGGGCAACGTGGTGTAAGAGTGCGTGTCATATCCGCATACTAACTGATGGGTCTGCCCCATTTAACTATTGGGAGTCAAAATTAGACACATGTCCAGAGCTTACCCTGTATGTGTTGGAGGTGCTGGCCTGCCCTGTATCAAGTGTTAGCTCAGAGCATGTCTTTAGCACTGCAGGTGGTGTCATCACAGAGAGGCCCATCATCCTGTCCACAGACAAAATGGGGAAGATAACATTCCTAAAAATGAACAAGGCATGGATCACAAAGGACATGACTGTATGTGAAGAATAATGGAGATATAATTTCATGTCAATCATTTGTATCCTATTTGGCATGGGATTATAAATAGAGATGAGCGAACCTTTCAATGGCACAACAGCAGTCAGCCATGGGCCGTGCATGAAGTATCAGAGTCTGGGCCAGCATTTAGAGCTTTGAATTGAAGTTTCAATTAAGAGGAGGTGGGTGAGGGAGTGGTGTAAGCCTTCTTTGCTGGGAGCAATGATACCTCATGCAACAGCTCGAACTCATTTTCCCAGCCACACTCAGGTAGCATAAAAATCAGCTTGGTAGAGCACTAATGTTAGAAAAATGTAAGAATAGTAACACATGTTGTTGACTGATCAATTGACACACAGTAGAACATTTTATAATGGCACAGCAGCAGTCAGCCATGGGTCATGCATGAGGTATCAGGGTCTGGGCCAGCATTTAGAGCTTTGAATTGAAGTTTTAATTAAGATGAAGTGGGTGAGGGACCGGTGTAAGCCTTCTGTGCTGGGAGCCCTGATATTTCATGCTACATCTCAAACTGTTTTTTTGCTCAGCCACATACAAATATCAGCTTGTTAGACCAAAAATGTTATAAAAATTTAAGGACAGTAACACAGCTAGTTAACTGAAAGTAGGTGCAGGACTGTCAGCCAGGGAGCCCACTGCTACAGGCAACACACATGAAAGAGATCCAACTTGTAGTCTCCACATTTCAAAAAATTATTGTCACCCACCACCAAAGTGGCATCAGTTCCATTACAGGCAACCCATCATATGGAGACCCAACTTGGAGTCTCCAGTAGAGATGTGCGAAATTTTTCAGAAAATGTTCACCAATCTCAAATTCAGCACGAACGTTGCATATTCGGATTTGTGTTTGGATTCCTGAGTTTTTTTCCCAAAATTCAACAAAAGTTGGTGAAAGTTCAGCAAATGACTGAGTTCACTAAGGACTCTTTCAGATGTCAGTGTTTAAGGTAGCAGCATGGGCTGCAAAACGTCCCACACACATGCACACTGATGGCAAACGGATGACATCCCTGTGTCATCAGTGTGACTTGTACCGATGCCTCGCCTGGGAATCAGCAACACTGTTTGCACTGTTCACCAGCACTGGGTGATGAAGTGAAAACAGCTCACATAATGTCCCCAGCTCGCAGTGCAATCAGCGCTAGCAGGGGATAATGTTTACAGTTGTATTCAACTGTTAACAGTGAGAGTAGGCAGCGGCTTATGGGAGAATTCATCAGCAGCCACCTGCGCTATAATTAAAAAAAAATTACTTGGAGTTTCCCTGCATTTTTGATAACCAGCCAGGCAAAAGTGACAGCTGTGGGCTTCAACCCACAGCTGTGAGTTTTAGCAATGCTGATTATCAAGAATAGAGGGGTCCCACGCAGTATATTTTAATTATTTAAATAAATAATTAAAAAACGGCATCAGGTTACCCCCATTTTTGAAAAATAGGAAGCTAAAGTAGACACCTGGGGCTGGTGTTCTCTGGATGGTTAGGGGCAATGGATATAGCCCCCAGCCTAAAAATAGCAACCTGCAGCTGACCCAGAAAAGGTGCATATAGTAGATGCGCCAATTCTGGAGCTTTGCCCGGCTCTTTCCACTTGCCCTGTGGGTTTGGCAAATAGGGTTCATATTTGTATATAGCAATGGAAAGGCTTCTATAAGAGGCCTATCCATTACTAATCCTACAGTTATATTGTACAGTGCCTTGCAAAAGTATTCGGCTCCCTGGAACTTTTCAACCTTTTCCCACATATCATGCTTCAAACATAAAGATACCAAATGTAAATTTTTGGTGAAGAATCAACAACAAATGGAACATAATTGTGAAGTTGAATGAAATTTATTGGTTTTTTTACATTTTTGCAGAAATTCAAAAACTGAAAAGTGGGGCCTGCAATATTATTCAGCCCCTTTAACTTAATACTTTGTTGCGCCACCTTTTGCTGCGATTACAGCTGCAAGTCGCTTGGGGTATGTCTCTATCAGTTTTGTACATCGACAGACTGAAATTCTTGCCCATTCTTCCTTGGCAAACAGCTTGAGCTCAGTGAGGTTTGATGGAGATCGTTTCTGAACAGCAGTTTTCAGCTCTTTCCACAGATTCTCGATCGGATTGAGGTCTGGACTTTGACTTGGCCATTCTAATACCTAGATACGTTTATTTGTGAACCATTCCATTGTAGATTTTCCTTTATGTTTGGGATCATTGTCTTGTTGGAAGACAAATCTCCATCCCAGTCTCAGGCCTTTTGCAGACTCCAACAGGTTTTCTTCAAGAATGGTCCTGTATTTGGCTATATCCATCTTCCCATCAATTTTAACCATCTTCTCTGTCCCTGCTGAAGAAAAGCAGGCCCAAACCATGATGCTGCCACCACCATGTTTGACAGTGGGGATGGTGTGATCAGGGTAATGAGCTGTGCTGCCTTTACGCCAAACATAACATTTGGCATTGTTGCCAAAATGCTCAATTTTGGTTTCATCTGACCAAAGCACCTTCTTCCACATATTTGGTGTGTCTCCCAGGTAGCTTGTTGCAAACTTTAGACAACACTTTTTATGGATATCTTTGAGAAATGGCTTTCTTCTTGCCACACTCCCATAAAGGCCAGA
The DNA here is from genome assembly GCF_051348905.1 of Ranitomeya variabilis. NCBI lineage: Eukaryota > Metazoa > Chordata > Amphibia > Anura > Dendrobatidae > Ranitomeya > Ranitomeya variabilis. The sequence continues at coordinate 135,810,743 of NC_135232.1, read as the reverse complement.
TTTGTGCAGTGTATGACTGATTGTTGTCCTATGGACAGACTGTCCCACCTCAGCTGTAGATCTCCGCAGTTCATCCAGAGTGATCATGGGTCTCTTAGCTGCATCTCTGATCAGTCTTCTCCTTGTTTGAGATGAAAGTTTAGAGGGACGACAGGGTCTTGGTAGATTTGCAGTGATATAATACTCCTTCCATTTTAATATGATCGCTTGTACAGTGGTCCTTGGGGTGTTTAAAGTTTTGGAAATCATTTTGTATCCAAATCCGGCTTTAAACTTCTCCACAACAGTATCACGGACCTGCCTGTTGTGTTCCTTGTTCTTCATAATGCTCTCTGTGCTTCAAGCAGAACCCTGAGACTATCACAGAGCAGGTGCATTTATACGGAGACTTGATTACACACAGGTGGATTATATTTATCATCATAAGGCATTTAAGACAACATTAGATCATTCAGAGATCCACAATAAACTTCTTGAGTGAGTTTGCTGCACAGAAAGTAAAGGGGCCGAATAATATTGCATGCCCCACTTTTCAGTTTTTGAATTTCCACAAAAATTTAAAATTACTAATAAATTTTGTTCAACTTCACAATTGTGTTCCACTTATTGGTGATTCTTCGCAAAAATTTACATTTGGTATCTTTATGTTTGAAGCATGATATATGGGAAAAGGTTGAAAAGTTCCAGGGAGCTGAATACTTGCGCAAGGCACTGTAAATAAAGACACAAACAGTATAAAATATTTAAAATAATGACACAGACTCTTTACCATGTGGGGGTCCTTTATAATTTTCATAAACAGCAGAGTGAAAGCCAATGGCTGGAGGCTGATGTTAAAATTCTGGTAAAGAGACAATATTCATAAAGGTTCCAATGCTATTAATATCAGCTCACAGCTGAATACTTAGCCTTTCATGGTTATTGAAATGGGAGACCCCCAAAAATCATGTATTTAATAATCAGCAAAGGCTAGGCAGACAGCTGTGGGCTGATATTAACAGCCTAGGAAGGGGCCATGGATATTGGCACCTCCCAGACTAAAAACATAAGCTCTCAGCCATCCCAGAAATGGTGCATCCATAAAATGCATCAAATCTGGCACTTAGCCTCGCTCTTCCCAGTTGCCCTGCAGTGGAGGTAAGTTGGGTGATAGTTGGGGGGTCGATGTCACCTTTTGTATTGTCAGGTGACATCAAGGCCAGAGATCAGTAATGGAGAGGCATCTATAAGACACTCCCATTACTTACCCCATAGTCATATTGTATAAAAAAAAAACACACCTTGAAAGTCCTTTAATTGAAAAAATGAAACAGACTCCTGTAATGAAACTAAATTAAATTAAAAAAAACATATCCTTCATCTGTCCGTGATTCTTTCCCACGCCATAATCCATGTATGGGGATATACGGTTTTCAATCTGGACGGTGCCAAGACGCGACCGTCCAGGCTGAGAACCACTGAGGAATGATCTGTTGCAAGCTCAGCCTCAGTGACTAGTGGTAACATCATTGAAGTTACTGCAGGTCGGTGAGACAGTGTTCCCAACCGGCCCCTGCGCTGTGATGACCTCTGTGAGATCAGCGCTGCACAGTGAGATAAATGTCACACAGGACAAGTGGAAAGCTGTCAGTTTTGCCTGACTGTTTATCAACAATTCAGGAAAACCGACTCTGTTTTTTTAATTATTTGTTTAGAGCATTGCCTACTTCCATCAGCCGCTTCCTGCTCTCACAGTTATTAGCGGCAGCAGGCATAGGCTGATGGGGGCAGTAGTCCCATCAGCCGATGCCAATGACCGGAGGTAAACTTTTTATCTCTGATCACAGCAGCGGGCTCACGCTGTTATGCAGAAAGGAAAACACTGGATGTTTGGGCCCCTTAGTTAAGTGAATGGTACCTGAACCCAAAACTTAATTTAACTGTAGCTCCAAACCCCCAAGGGCCTGAAATTCCAGGGGCCCACCCATCTCTAAACATCATCTGTAACTTGCCATCTATAACTGGACTGTGAACACTTGTATGTTCTACCACTATTTGTTCACCATATGACAGTAATATCAGTGTTGGTCTTTGTATAGTGAGTTATTGTTACGCACATGGTTGTTAAACCTCTGTGCAGTGGTTGGGAGGAGAGCTTGGAGGGGCGTAACTAAGTGAACACCTGTTTTTTTCTCTAGAGCCCCTGATGTTGTAGTTAGACTTAAACCCATGTGGACACTAGTTGCAACTCCAGGATGGACCCTTGGAGCAGTGGCAGCTGATTCCCAAGGGGGGACAGGGAAGTATGATCTACCAGAAACTGGTTAGCAGGATGTGTGTGGCATGTAGACAGATGCGGGATCAGGCACAAGCAGGGCTCGCAGAGGAACATGAGATATCCCCAGGTACAGGATCACTCGTGCAGGCACACAGGAGTGGGATCAGAAGGATCAGGAATAGGACTAGGCAGAGGCAGGACTTATACATGTACAGGCAGGGTCAGACTGGCCTTGCGGGGTATCGGAGAAATCCCCAGAGGGCCCTTGTCCCTGGGGGCAGGAGAAGAGAAGAAGAAGAAGAAAGAATGAAGAAAAAAAGTCTGCGGTTTTTAGGGCCCTTTAAAAGCGCAGACAGAGAGAGTGCAGGGGCTCGGGCCCACGCACTATAGTAGCTGCCAATTGTGCGCCCAGCGTCATCGGCGTATGACGTCAGTGTCATGCGCCGCATGTGACGGGAACACATCAGCCACCGGCCTCATGTGATCTGTTCATGGTGTGGTGGTATTTCTTCCCTGTATGGGGTGTTATTGGTCTTGGTATAGTGGATTGTGTTGTATATGGCAGTCATCTGTTCTCTCTGATATTAATTAGGAGAAGATTCTTTATTTCCATTAGAGATTACATTGGATCAGTGTCAGAGATGCACTTACAGGGATTCTCCTGTGAAAAAAGTAATCACCTCTCCACAGAATTAGTGATAACGTATTGATTGGTGGTGGTGGTGAGTCTGACTGCTGAGACCCAGTATTCAGAATGTGGAACTTATATCCTCATTAGACTGGAGCGGTATGTCCGACTTGACCACTGATCCATTCATTCACTCTGTGGCTGCAAGCGCTGCTCTTGTTTTTTTCTGGAAGCCCCCAAAGAGAATGAATGGAGCTGTGGTCAAACATCTGAACTGCTGCTGCATTTTAGCGATCGCCTATCCTGTGGAGCCCATGGATCGGTAATAACTTGTTTAACCATAGAACCTTTAATGTAAAATTCCATAATTGTACATCCCAGTTACGGGGGCGCACATTAGATGTGCAGGAGCCCCCTGTGTTTTACAGTCAATTCTCCATTATAATGGGGATAATGACTGACAGATACAGTGTTTGCATATAGCTGTAGGGTGGGCCCCTAGCGTCCATTCCCCTGGTGGGCCCCGGACACCCCAGTCCAACCCTGTGTACAAGTACAGCAGGGGAGAACATGATCAGATACTGAGAACACAGGAATTGGGTTTTTACAACTAAGTAGCTGGATATAGACTGATAACTAAAGTTGCTTAGGCACTTTGCAATAAGGGACGGTGCCTTAAATATCAGAAATCTCCCAGAAATTCACTCTGGACGTCTTTAGCAGCATGTGCACTGGCCTTTTAAGAGGCCTGGAGTGCGTGCTCACGCTAAGCACACTTCAAATAGACCTGCATGCTGTGTGCAGGTTCCGGGAGGAAACAAATGTCGAGAGAGCATAGGTAAGTAATCATGCTGGCATCCCTGCAAGGGGAGGGAGGGAGGGAGACACGTGATGTGCCAACACTTATTTTCAGTAATAAGCATGGTTATCTGCTGAGGTTCTCCTATATCTACAGTTAGAGTGTGCCAGCGCAGTTGTAATCAGGGTTGCCTCGCTAGGGAGACACTCAGAAGTTTTGCGCCTCCCCAAGCTGAACCCCCTAGCTTAATCTCTAATATTACCATACTTTCATGTTAGGTGTTAAACAAATGTTCTATGAAACTCAGTCTTGTCAAAAGTTTGGAAATTCATCTTGTGTTTAGTAAGATATTGAATCAAATCTTATTTTTCAAAGGGGATGAGCTAATTTATGCTTAGCACTCTCTACTGGGTGGGCCATTTATATGGATACACCTAAATAAAATGGGAATGGTTGATGATATCAACTTTCTGTTTGTGGCACATTAGTATATGGGAGGGGGAAAACTTTTCTAGATGGGTGGCGACCATGGTGGCCATTTTACAACTTTTATTTTTTTCAATGGGAAGAAGGTCATGTGACACATCAAATTTATTGAGAATTGCACAAGAAAAACAATGATGTGCTTGGTTTTAACGTAACTTTATTCTTTCATTAGTTATTTACAAGTTTATGACCACTTATAAAATGTGTTCAAAGTGCTGCCCATTGTGTTGGATTGTCAATGTAACCAACTTCTCCCACTCTTGACACACTGATAGCAACACCGCAGAAGAAATGCCAGCATAGGCTTCCAGCATCCGTTGTTTCAGATGCTGCACATCTTGTATCTTCACAGCATAGATAATTGCCTTCAGATGACCCCAAAGAAAAATGTCTAAGGGAGTCAGATCGGGAGAACTTGGTGGCTATTCAACTGGATAACGACGACCAATCCACTTTCCAGGAAACTGTTCATGTAGGAATGCTCGGACCTAACACCCAAGATGGTGCACCACCACATTATGGGTAATCCATGTCTGGGGATTAATAGTTTTCAACCTGGATGGTGGCAAGATGCGACCATCCAGGCTGAGAACCACTAGTGAATGAGCTGCTGTGAGTGCAGCCTCAGTGACCAGTGGTGATGTCATCAAGGTTACTTCTGGTCACTGAGGCTGCGTTTCCAGCTGGGCTGAACTGTGGTGACCTCAGCACTGTGGGAAAATGTCAGCGAGTTTGTAGTTCAAGCTCAGTGACTTCACGGCAGATCACAGTGAGAAATTCTCAGAGCTGCAGTGATCTCATCAGTGAATTTTTCCCACGGTGCTGAGGTCACTGCAGTTCAGCCTTGCTGGGAACGCAGCCTTAGTGACGTCACTGCTAGTCACTGATGCTGAGCTCATAGCAGCTTATTCCTCAGTGGTTTTCCAGGTTGAAAACTGTTTATCCCCCAGACATGGATTGCGGCATGAGACAGAACGATCAACAGGTGAAGGCTATGTTTGTTTTTTATTTTCGTTTTATTACAGGAGATGAGGGATTCAGTGGAATTAGGCGCTAGGTGAGTATAATTGTGTTTGTTATATCTAATTAAAAATGGAAAACTGTGTTTTGTTTAAATTAAAATACTTTATTCTGGCTGTGTCTTTATTTACCATGCAACTATAGGATTAGTAATGGAGAGGTGTCTTATAGACACCTGTCCATTACTAAGCTGTGGGTTTGATGTCACCTGACAATACAAAGGTGATATCAACCCCACAACTATGAACCCCACTTGTCACTGCTACAGGGCAAGTAGGAAGAGCTGGGGAGAAAAGCCAGAATTGGCGCATCTAATAGATGTGCTTTTTCTGGGTGGCTGCAGACTGTAAGTTTAATGCTGGGGGGCCAATATCCATGGCCCCTTACCAGTCTGATAATACCACCCCCCAGCTGTCTGCTTAACCCATTACTTGCCAAATTAGCAATTTTCAGTTTTTTGTTTTTTTTAAAGGGACTCTGTCACCTGAATTTGGAGGGAACAATTTTCAGTCATATGGGCGGGGTTTTCGGGTGTTTGATTCTCCCTTTCCTTACCCGCTGGCTGCATGCTGGCTGCAATATTGGATTGAAGTTAATTCTCTGTCCTCCGTTGTACATGCCTGTACAAGGCAATCTTGCCTTACGCAGGCGTGTACTATGGAGGACAGAGAATGAACTTCAATCCAATATTGCAGCCAGCAAGCAGCCAGCGGGTAAGGAAAGGGTGAATCAAACACCCGAAAACCCCGCCCATATGACTGAAAATTGTTCCCTCCAAATTCAGGTGACAGAGTCCCTTTAATGACAGATTTTTAATGATTTGGGTCCTAATGAATCAGAAACATAATTTGCAAAATTTTTTCAAGTATGGATTTTTCAGAAAAGGGCGTTCCAATATTCAATTAAAAATGACAATGACATGATTTCCTATTTTGAAAACATTCATTTTACAAACACAACACAAAAAAATGGACCTAATTAAAATAAAGATATAAATAAAAATGATAAAATCTTAGTTGCTAGAAGCTAAAGATTAGGCGTCCCAAAAAAAGGACATTGGTAGATAATGGGTTAAGCACGGCTGGTTGTCAAAAATGGGGGATCCCACACCATTTTTTTCAATTATCTACTGTATTTAAATAATTAAAAAATATGGCTTGGGGACCGCTCTATTTTTGGTAACCAGACTTGCTGAATCTGACAGTTGAGGGTTGCCGCCTCAGCTGTGAGTTTTGCCTGGCTAGTCATAAAAAAAATACAGAGGAACCCATACCAGGTTTTTTTTTTTATTATTTATTTACTGTGCAGGAGCCAGCTGATGAATATTCTCATCAACCTCTCCTGTTCTCACTGTTATTAGCAGCAGCAAGCGTTGGCTGATGGGAGCTGTAGTCCCATCAGCTGACACCAGTGACAGGTGAACTTTATATCTCCGATTACAGCTGGCGCTCACACAGTCTTTTGACAGCGTGGGAACTGCGGCTCTCTGACCGGCTGTGATGATTTCACTGCTGATCAGAAGCGGTGTTTGCCGCGCTGTCATGCACATGACATCGTGATAAACACCCGATGTTTGGGCAGCCAATCAGAGTAATGCCACACCAAAGATGGTGCCAGCCTTACTGTGATTGGCAAGCAAGCCCAGCATGATCATTGGCTGCAAATAAAGTGCCAAATATGCTGAGCGGGTCACTCGAATATACTGAGGCAAATAGCAAATTACTCACAGTACTATTCGTGCGAGTAACGAATAGTGCCGAATATCTTCGCTTATCACTACTTATTATATATTGCTACATGGAGCGAGGCTTCAGATAATTTCCTCTACTTTCATTGATCTTCCTTCTGTATAGAATATTGCTATAATCTGTTCAATATTCAGCAGTGCACAAACTGTATACTAGACAATAGATAAATATTATGTTCAATGCTAATACGAAACAGATATATCACGGTTTTACTTTGCTATTGCACAATTTGAAAGCCATAGAATAAATATGCATGAAAGGTCAACAGCTATATTGACAATCTAAGAGTCCTTTATTATTTTACAAATGTAAAATGTATTTTTAATAAAAATAAATAAATACAAAATTTACCACAGAATTGTATTGTATAGCAGTCAAATATTACAAATTCTATTCTCCATAAATATGAGCTTTTTACTGAAACGCAAAGTAAAATACTTTTCCAATAGCATATTTCCCTAAGGAAAATCTCATGATGTCTACAAAATACCAAGCTACAATAAAATATACAGAAACTAGTAGTGTCATTTTTATAATGCTGCACAGATCACTCTGGGATTAATAGTTCATAATCTGAATAGGTCTTGCAAGGGAACTTAGACCTAAAATGCTTCATTAATTCAAATAGTACATGACAGTTCAAAGGTATAGTCTAGAGCAGAAGATTGAACAACTTTATATAAAAAAAAAACTAAGATGGTTATAATACAGAGACACAAACCAGTACATAAATCTCATGCAGGCAAAATTGTTAGATAGCTTATTTTATTTTATTTGGGGAAAAAAAATATCTCATACAAGCTGTTATGAAAATTGTACAGTTTCTCTTTTATAAGCCAAAACAAAAACTCCAAATGTATGGAGACGAATACAAACAAAACACATTGGGCCTGATTCATCAAAGCTTTTATGCCAGTGTTATGTCTTAAAAAGCTTTGAAAAGTCACATACGTTTAGTGAAACTTGTGGCTATGCCACAGTTATGTGAATTTCTGTACTCTCACATCATTTTTGTCCCGCTTCAACAAAGTGGGCAGATCTTTGGCAGGAAATGGGTGTGGTAATAGCTACTGATGTAATTCATGACAAGCTGCAGTGCTTGCAATGCAATATATCTTACTCCAGCACTTGCATCTTTGTGGCAAGATGAAAACAGAGGTGTATGCCACTTGTCCAATACACCTGATTCATGAAGAGGCATTTGGCTTTCCAAAAATCAGGACCGTCTAACTGTAGCATACATCAAAATCGACAATGGATTAGGCCCTTTGATTTTATCTAAAGCTACCAAGGACCTTATTACTCGGACCTGTGGAAGTTCGTGTTTGCTGGGTTCAGTTGAACTTGAGTTCAGAGATTGGTTCGGGTACCTGAACTTGACCCTGGACCCGAACCCCAAATCATTCAATGGTGACAGGAACTTTGGTGCTGTGAAATGGCTGTAAAATGGTCAAAGTAAAGGCTAAGGGGCTGAAAAGGGAAGCCAAATGGGGGTAAGAGCAGAACATTTGCCCTGCAAACAAATGTGGATATGGAAATGACTTAAAATAGCATAGAATAAAAATGGTAAAATAATAATCTTGAACCAAAAGGCGGAGGTCCAAATGGAAGATGTGGAGGAGGTGGATGTGATGGAGTATGTGGAAGAGACAAGGGAGAAGGTATCCAACACTTTTAATTTAATTTAATTTTTTTTTCAGGGAACTGGCTTAAAAGAACACAGAATAAAAAAAATAATAATCTAGAACCAGTAGGCAGAGCTCCAAGTGGAGGGAAAGGTTGAGTAGGTGGAGGAGATGGATATTGTGGTGTAGGTGGAAGAGGCAAAGGAGGAAGTATCAAACTTTATTTTTTCAGGGAACTGAAATAAAAACTAACAATCTAAAACCAGGAGGCAGAAGTCTAAGTGGAGGAGGAGGGAGAGAAGGTGGAGGAAGTGGAGATGGATGCGGCAGCTTTTAGTCTTGTTTTTTCGGCTTTTTTTGTTTTATTTGGGGAGGCCCCAAAATTAAACAAATGGCGAATAGAGTATAACAAAAATAGCATACCAGTGAGGCTGGTATTGTTGTCTAGTTAGCCAAAGGTATGGAAAAGTCTTGTGGGATCCACGCCTGGTTAATTTCAATGAACGTGAGCTTGCCCACATTAGCTGTGGTTAGGTGGATGCACCAGTCTGTGCTCACACTCCCTGTCATGCTAAATACACATTCTGACAGTACACTTATCAGTGAGCAGGCCAGCAACTCCAAGGCATAAATGCCCAGGCCATTTTTCCAATTTGGAAGCCCTAGAAGTTAAATGGGGCAGATCCATCAATTAGTATGTGCAGACGTGTGGGCAAATACTTTCCCACCATGTTGTTGTAACATTGACTCCTGCTAATACAACCATATCAGATGGTGTTGCCAGATGTTGTGGCTAGTGTTGAGCGATACCGTCCGATACTTGAAAGTATCGGTATCGGATAGTATCGGCCGATACCCGAAAAGTATCGGATATCGCCGATACCGATACCCGATACCAATACAAGTCAATGGGACACCAAGTATCGGAAGGTATCCTGATGGTTCCCAGGGTCTGAAGGAGAGGAAACTCCCCTTCAGGCCCTGGGATCCATATTAATGTGTAAAATAAAGAATAAAAATAAAAAATATTGATATACTCACCCTCTGACGCGCCCTGGTTGTAACCGCCAGCCTCCGTTCATAAGAATGAGCGCTTGAAAGTCCTTAGATGACATCGCGGCCTGTGATTGGTCGCGGAGCGGTCATGTGACCGCCACGTGACCAATCACAAGCTGCGACGTCATCTAAGGTCTTTCAAGCGCTTGAAAGACCTTAGATGACGTCACAGCTTGTGATTGGCCACGTGGCGGTCACGTGACCATTCCACGACCAATAACAGGCCGCGACGTCATCTAAGGACTTTCAAGCGCTCATTCTTATGAACGGAGGCTGGCGGTTACAACCAGGGCGCGTCAGAGGGTGAGTATATCAATATTTTTTATTTTTATTCTTTATTTTACACATTAATATCGATCCCGATACCGATTTCCGATACCACAAAAGTATCGAATCTCGGTATCGAAATTCCGATACAGCAAATATCGGCCGATACCCGATACTTGCGGTATCGGAATGATCAACACTAGTTGTGGCATGTTGAGGAAGCTTTGCCACATTTCAGCCATGCTAACCCTGTCTTAGTAGGTGATGGAGGTGCCCCAGCTGCCTTGTTGACTTCCTAATTCTCCTCTGCCTTGTTGTTCCACTGAAAGACAGCTGTTAGGTGGAAAGAGCCATCAGTAGTGCCTCTACCAGTATTCACTTGTATTCCCTTGTTTTGTAATCCTGCTCCAATGACAGAAGAAATGATGGTACATTGTCCTTGTAGCGGAGATCCAGCAGAATGGCTGTCCAGTATTCAGCAGTAGTAATAATCTGGGCAACTTGGCGATCTTTGCGCAGGCACTGCAGCATATATTGGCTCATATGAGGCAGGCAGCTCAGAGGCAACAATAAGCTGTCCTCGGTGGGAGGTGTATGGTCTCAGTCCTCTGTATCCCCCATCCACGCCTTAGTGATGCCCGTGAGCTGATCTGAATGCCTCCTTGCTGTGAACATAGTTCCTCCTCATCCTCATCCTCTAAAACTGTCCCCTGGCTGGACAGTTGCGTGCTTGTCCGCTGTTGGTACAGGAATCCATCCTCCAAGCTTTGTGTGGACAACAGGCCTTATAATAGTGTGAATGGTCACTGATCCTCCTCTTCTTCCTCATGTGTCACCACTTCATCCATCATCACCTGTAGAAAGTAGAAGCATAGGAGGTATAGTAACGCTCATTACGGAGTTATCAGCGCTGGCCATGTTGATGGAGTATTCAAAGCAGCTCAACATGGCACACACGTTGTTCTGCAGAGCGTCTCACCCATGCAGGCAGTAGCTGAAACTCCACTATTGCCTTCTGCTTCTTGTACAGTCTCTGCAGCGTTTGCAGCTTAGAGTTCCACCTTGTTGATACATTGCATAAGAAGAGGTGAAAAGGGAAGGCAGAAGTGACACTGCAGTGCAGACAGGCAAGCAGCAGCAGGGTGAGAATGCCGAAAAAGCACACACTGCCTGTACTTTCAGCAGCAGCACTGACATCTGTAGCTAATTTTTAAGGAACCATTGGCCCACGAAATTCAGCAAACGCACCAAACAACGGATGTGCGGCAATCCGGCTAGGCCCAGAGCTGATAAGAGATTTTGCCAGTTATCCTTAGTGATGAGCGAATTTGTTCAGAAATTGATCGCCAAACATAATTTTAGCACGAATATGGGACATTAGGATTAGTGATCGGAAACAAGAGCAAAATGTTATAAAAACATTTTCAGCACTTTAGCAATGATAATGGTGGTGGACCATGAGTGCTTGGCATGCGTTTGATGAGGAGAGGGGATTTGCAGAGCTCAGAGGCATGTTCTTGTAAACAGTCATTTTTTTCCCTAACTTTATGTATGGACATTGCAGCTAGCCAATCAGGGTGCACGAAACACCCACAATGTCCTGACACAACGGCTTGTGTCATTGGTTGCTGATATCACATGTCCCTCTCCATATAAATAGTGGACATCTTGTATTAGCACCATTTTGACACTGTAACAGTGCAGAGAGGCTGCTCCTGATGCTGGCACTGTTAGCAGCAATATTTTAGCTAGTTAGGTAGGCGGTTGTATATCAGTCAGATAGTGTAGCTTGCTAGTGTCCAGTGTGGCTGTTATATTTACCTTCCAACACTTTTTTGGGCCATTACTGAGGTCCACAGACAAAGCCAGCAGGGCACATGTTCTACAAGTGTGTTGTGCACTGCTTCCATTGTGCTCCATGCACGAGAATAGCATTCTAATTAATATTTTTGCACTAGCTGATTGTGAAAAAGCCTACGGTATCCCAGATTTTAGCTAGTTAGCTAGGTGATTGAATGTTAGTCAGAAACAGCCTGCTGTATCCCACCTTGTCATTTAGTGCTGTGGTGATATTAAACTGTCTGCAGACCTAAGGTGGTAGGGGTCGAGTTCCTGCCTCTGCACAGGGGGAATCTCGGGCCATCTCCGCTGCGGTCTCCCATTCTTCTTCTGCCACAGCGGAGTCTGCTCAGCGGAGACGTCGGTCCCAGCATCTTGCTAAGTCTCACTCTGTGCAAAGAGTTACTGCTGCTTTTCTAGCTTCTGCCATTGAAGCCAGTACTGGGCAGTGGTGAGCAGACGCTTTTGGGACTAAGTCCCGCTTTTCCTCTTCTGAGCATGCCCAGGGCAAGATCTCCCATTGGAGATCGAGGGTCACATGCTCAGATTCTGCAGCTGGTGCCATTGGTCCTACAGGAAGGTCATGAAGGTGCTCATCTTCTGTGGCAGCCTCCCATTGGTCCTTTTGGGAAGGTCCTGTACATGCTGCAGCTATAAAAGGTTTGCATTACTGCACAGCCATGCGCTAGTGTACATTTGTATATGTGTGTGTGTGTGTTGATGAGTGCAAGTCATTCTTAAATATCCATCCCTATTGTATGACTGTTCGCGTATGGTGTATGGCTGCTATCTATGCTGGTATCTAGCGCCCGGCTGAACTGTCAGCACTATTACACACAACAGCATCTACTGCTGTGACCGTCAGTACGGTGCCACGCGCCATTAGAGCGCTTTCTTACCCCAAGCCTGGGTGGTTGGTGGCGTCCGCCAGAACGGCACAGCTCGCACTCTTGTGCTCAAAATATTATTGAAGTTAATCTCTTATACCCAGTAGCGGTGTCGAGCGCCAGTAGTCTAGACGGACTCAAATCCCGAGTCTTGGGACTGAGTTCGGTGACTCCTTGCTTGCGCTCTTTGTGCGGTACCGAACTGCGAACGCACCTGATAACATCTCACTATTTACTCAGTGCGTTCCGCCAGTCCTAACATGAGGCACATTAAAAAAAATATTCATTTTTCTGTTGCTTAATGTGATACAGTCCTCCGTATCCCACGTTGTCAGTTTGTGGCGGTGATATGAAGCTGTCTGCAGACCTCAAGCACATTAAAATATATATTTTTTCTGTTGATAAATGTGATACAACCCGCTATATCCAACCTTTTCATTTAGTGGCATTGAAATTGTTCTGTGTGCAGAGCTGTTGTACATTAAAATTAATATATTTTATTTTTTTTACAAATGTGATACAACAATTGAGATCTGAGATTGAAATTGTTTTGAGCTTAACTTCTAGATTACGTGCATCTTTGCCATCCAATTTCTCATGGGCATCTGTTATACCTAGCTTGAGATGCACATCTGTTACACCTATCTCCTGACGAGCATCAAATGCTCTCTGGTAATTGGTGATGGGCAAATGAGTAATCGTTGTGGGCTGGATCCTGGATCTCATACTTCCCATAGCCACACTGTTATTGATCATGCTGTACGTTCCCATTCCCACTGTCATCATGGCCCTTTTCCTGATCAGTTCATGTAGCGACTAGTGTTGAGCGATACTTTCCGATATCGGAAAGTATCGGTATCGGAAAGTATCGGCCGATACCGTCAAAATATCGGATCCAATCCGATACCGATACCCGATCCCAATGCAAGTCAATGGGACGAAAATATCGGAATTAAAATAAACCCTTTATAAACTTGTAGGTTCATTCTACATGAAGGAAAACAACTAAGAATAATGTAGGATGTATTGGGGGACGTGGCGGAGATATTAAAGGGACAGAGGTTTAGCCCAATGTAATAGAATAGCAGGATTTTTAATTTTTTTTTATGAAGTTCGGCGTTAGAAAGAATTTGACTATGTTATTTTTTTTTTTTTTTATGTCAGATATTGATGTTTCACTACTTCCACGCCCTTCACCTTCTTTTTTACTTCTCCCACGCTTTCTTCTTAATTATCCTCATCATCAGCTTCTTTGACATCAACTTCTTCACCTTATTCATCTTCTTCTTCATCTTCTACCTATTATTTTTTGGGTTACATTGTTCATATTCTTTTTATTTTACTATTATCTTCATCATATTCAACTTCTTCATCATATTCTTATTTGTGACAGGCATTCCCGTAGTTGTTATCTATAAAAGTTTGAAGATTACACCTTCCGTTCTGCCTGTCACAAACCAGTTACATTTGTCCGCGTTCAGTTTGGCCTGCAGCATCAGGCTTTATCCAGGGGCACCACGAGGAGGAACGGACTCACCCCCATACACTGCTTAGTCTTCTTCTGCTTATAATTTACATAATATTTTTTTGCTCTGATATTTTGTGTTATGCTTAATGTCCTTCTGCTCTTTGTTCTGCAGCCTCTTGTTCTTCTGCTTCTCGGTCTTCCAGGTCGTCGTCGTCTCCAGGGTCGTCGTCTCCGGGGTCGTCGTCATCGGGGTGGTCTCCGGGGTCGTCGTCATCGGGGTGGTCTTCAGGGTGATCGTCTCCAGGGTCGTCGTCATCACGGTGGTTGTCGTCTCTGGTGTCGTCGTCATCTTAGGGGTGTTCTTCCGGGTCATCGTGTTTAGTCTCTTGAACTTGGAAATGTAGCAGAAGGTACAAGAAGGCTGAGAAAATGCCGAGAACCAGCTGATGGAACTGGAACTCGGATGGCTACCCGAAGGTCCAAGAGCCAATGGAACTACCGAGGACCAGCTGACGTTACTGGAACCCGGTTACTAAGCAGGAGGTACCCGTGCCTGAAAGCACTACCAAGGACCACCTGACGTTGGTGGAACTCGGATACCCAGAGGGAGGCACCTAAGCCAAAGGCTCTGCCCGGAACCAGCTGACGGTACTGGAACCAGGATGGGGAGCAGAAGGTACAAGAGCAAAAGACACTGCCGAGAACCAGCTGACGGTGCTGGAACCCGGATGGGTAGCCGAAGGTCCAAGAGCCAATGGAACTACCGAGGACCAGCTGACGTTACTGGAACCCGGTTACTAAGCAGGAGGTACCCGTGCCTGAAAGCACTACCAAGGACCACCTGACGTTGGTGGAACTCGGATACCCAGAGGGAGGCACCTAAGCCAAAGGCTCTGCCCGGAACCAGCTGACGGTACTGGAACCAGGATGGGGAGCAGAAGGTACAAGAGCAAGTGTCTGCGTGGCTTTTGCAGGACACGATGCCGGCTGCACAGCAGGGGAACAGCTGGCGGTGCTGGACCCCACTGACACATTGGCTGGTGTTTTTCTCTGTGCAGCTAGCACATCTGGGCCCCAACTGGCGGTGTGTTAGAGCCCAGGGACAGCAGGAGGAGGAGCAGGAGGAGGAGGAGCAGGGGGAGGGGAGTGTAGGCCGAAGCCTGCACTGGCGGCAGCTTTGGGTGTGTTGTGTCTGCGTGGCTTTTGCAGGACACGTTGCCGGCTACACAGCAGGGGAACAGCTGGCGGTGCTGGACCCCACTGACACATTGGCGAGGTGTTTGGCTCTGTGCAGCCAGCACTTCCGGACAGCAACTAGCGTTGTTGGAGCCCGGGCTCTGCAGGTGGAGCAGAGTGTAGGCCGAAGCCTACTTGAACCGATTTCAAAGGTCACCTTTAACCCCCCCTCAGGGGTTAGAAAGTAGAAGAGCCACAGCTTATGCAGCAGTAGTGCTGCACAAGTCAAAGGTTGCTCTTTTAATTTTTCTCCTTGCACACGCTGAATGAAACACGTATAACATTTAGCCCTTTATACAGTCAAACTGTGTAATGGAGGCGAGAGTTCCCTTTGTAATGAGACGCAGCACAGGTGTCAAGAATCCCACCTTGGTGCTGGGTGCAGCCTCCCGAGCGTTGTTATTTGCTGTACAGGAGTCTGCGCTGTCGTGTTATCCCCTGGCCTAGCGCCGTTAGCGCTGCCCATCTTCTGGCATCATGTAATGTCGGCCGGTGCGGTTCGCGATGACCATGAATCCCAGCCCCGCAGTGTCTTAACATTGTTAAAACACTGCGGGGCTGGGATTCAGGGCCTGGCGCAGCACATATGTTGGCCTCTCACACTCGGGTCCTTACACCCGCTTCAGACTGTGCGGCGTCATCTGATCCCTTATCGCATGCCACGGCCATGAAGCCGCACAGTCCGAAGAAGGCGGAAGGAGAGGAGGGACAGGCGAACTGATGCACTGATCCTGCCCATCAATCACACCCTCGCAGTCCCAATAAATAAGACACCGAGGGGCGTTGTGTGGGTCAGGGCGGCCGCAGAGGCGCAGGCAGCCAAACAATGATGCCAGAAGACGGGC
The DNA here is from genome assembly GCF_051348905.1 of Ranitomeya variabilis. Classification (NCBI taxonomy): domain Eukaryota; kingdom Metazoa; phylum Chordata; class Amphibia; order Anura; family Dendrobatidae; genus Ranitomeya; species Ranitomeya variabilis. Next base: position 135,794,582 of record NC_135232.1, on the reverse strand, counting down.
AGCGCTACCAAGGGGGTTGCAGCGTGTCATTACAAAGGAAAGTCACACCACCGGGACGGTTAAATGGTCACACAGAGGACACATTGCAGACGTGTTTTCAGTTCCACATGTGCGAGGAGAATACGTTTCTGAGCCACCTTGCACACATGCAGCATTACCGCTGTACAAGGTGGCTGGATAACGTAAAAACGCCTGGGGGAGGGGGGACAGGTTCCCTTCAATTTCAGTTCTTGTGTCTGCGTGGCTTTTGCAGGACACGTTGCCGGCTGCACAGCAGGGGAACAGCTGGCGGTGCTGGACCCCACTGACACATTGGCTGGTGTTTTTCTCTGTGCAGCTAGCACATCTGGGCCCCAACTGGCGGTGTGTTAGAGCCCAGGGGCAGCAGGAGGAGGAGCAGGAGGAGGAGGAGCAGGGGGAGGGGAGTGTAGGCCGAAGCCTGCACTGGCGGCAGCTTTGGGTGTGTTGTGTCTGCGTGGCTTTTGCAGGACACGTTGCCGGCTACACAGCAGGGGAACAGCTGGCGGTGCTGGACCCCACTGACACATTGGCGAGGTGTTTGGCTCTGTGCAGCCAGCACTTCCGGACAGCAACTAGCGTTGTTGGAGCCCGGGCTCTGCAGGTGGAGCAGAGTGTAGGCCGAAGCCTACTTGAACCGATTTCAAAGGTCACCTTTAACCCCCCCTCAGGGGTTAGAAAGTAGAAGAGCCACAGCTTATGCAGCAGTAGTGCTGCACAAGTCAAAGGTTGCTCTTTTAATTTTTCTCCTTGCACACGCTGAATGAAACACGTATAACATTTAGCCCTTTATACAGTCAAACTGTGTAATGGAGGCGAGAGTTCCCTTTGTAATGAGACGCAGCACAGGTGTCAAGAATCCCACCTTGGTGCTGGGTGCAGCCTCCCGAGCGTTGTTATTTGCTGTACAGGAGTCTGCGCTGTCGTGTTATCCCCTGGCCTAGCGCCGTTAGCGCTGCCCATCTTCTGGCATCATGTAATGTCGGCCGGTGCGGTTCGCGATGACCATGAATCCCAGCCCCGCAGTGTCTTAACATTGTTAAAACACTGCGGGGCTGGGATTCAGGGCCTGGCGCAGCACATATGTTGGCCTCTCACACTCGGGTCCTTACACCCGCTTCAGACTGTGCGGCGTCATCTGATCCCTTATCGCATGCCACGGCCATGAAGCCGCACAGTCCGAAGAAGGCGGAAGGAGAGGAGGGACAGGCGAACTGATGCACTGATCCTGCCCATCAATCACACCCTCGCAGTCCCAATAAATAAGACACCGAGGGGCGTTGTGTGGGTCAGGGCGGCCGCAGAGGCGCAGGCAGCCAAACAATGATGCCAGAAGACGGGCAGCGCTACCAAGGGGGTTGCAGCGTGTCATTACAAAGGAAAGTCACACCACCGGGACGGTTAAATGGTCACACAGAGGACACATTGCAGACGTGTTTTCAGTTCCACATGTGCGAGGAGAATACGTTTCTGAGCCACCTTGCACACATGCAGCATTACCGCTGTACAAGGTGGCTGGATAACGTAAAAACGCCTGGGGGAGGGGGGACAGGTTCCCTTCAATTTCAGTTCTTGTGTCTGCGTGGCTTTTGCAGGACACGTTGCCGGCTGCACAGCAGGGGAACAGCTGGCGGTGCTGGACCCCACTGACACATTGGCTGGTGTTTTTCTCTGTGCAGCTAGCACATCTGGGCCCCAACTGGCGGTGTGTTAGAGCCCAGGGGCAGCAGGAGGAGGAGCAGGAGGAGGAGGAGCAGGGGGAGGGGAGTGTAGGCCGAAGCCTGCACTGGCGGCAGCTTTGGGTGTGTTGTGTCTGCGTGGCTTTTGCAGGACACGTTGCCGGCTACACAGCAGGGGAACAGCTGGCGGTGCTGGACCCCACTGACACATTGGCGAGGTGTTTGGCTCTGTGCAGCCAGCACTTCCGGACAGCAACTAGCGTTGTTGGAGCCCGGGCTCTGCAGGTGGAGCAGAGTGTAGGCCGAAGCCTACTTGAACCGATTTCAAAGGTCACCTTTAACCCCCCCTCAGGGGTTAGAAAGTAGAAGAGCCACAGCTTATGCAGCAGTAGTGCTGCACAAGTCAAAGGTTGCTCTTTTAATTTTTCTCCTTGCACACGCTGAATGAAACACGTATAACATTTAGCCCTTTATACAGTCAAACTGTGTAATGGAGGCGAGAGTTCCCTTTGTAATGAGACGCAGCACAGGTGTCAAGAATCCCACCTTGGTGCTGGGTGCAGCCTCCCGAGCGTTGTTATTTGCTGTACAGGAGTCTGCGCTGTCGTGTTATCCCCTGGCCTAGCGCCGTTAGCGCTGCCCATCTTCTGGCATCATGTAATGTCGGCCGGTGCGGTTCGCGATGACCATGAATCCCAGCCCCGCAGTGTCTTAACATTGTTAAAACACTGCGGGGCTGGGATTCAGGGCCTGGCGCAGCACATATGTTGGCCTCTCACACTCGGGTCCTTACACCCGCTTCAGACTGTGCGGCGTCATCTGATCCCTTATCGCATGCCACGGCCATGAAGCCGCACAGTCCGAAGAAGGCGGAAGGAGAGGAGGGACAGGCGAACTGATGCACTGATCCTGCCCATCAATCACACCCTCGCAGTCCCAATAAATAAGACACCGAGGGGCGTTGTGTGGGTCAGGGCGGCCGCAGAGGCGCAGGCAGCCAAACAATGATGCCAGAAGACGGGCAGCGCTACCAAGGGGGTTGCAGCGTGTCATTACAAAGGAAAGTCACACCACCGGGACGGTTAAATGGTCACACAGAGGACACATTGCAGACGTGTTTTCAGTTCCACATGTGCGAGGAGAATACGTTTCTGAGCCACCTTGCACACATGCAGCATTACCGCTGTACAAGGTGGCTGGATAACGTAAAAACGCCTGGGGGAGGGGGGACAGGTTCCCTTCAATTTCAGTTCTTGTGTCTGCGTGGCTTTTGCAGGACACGTTGCCGGCTGCACAGCAGGGGAACAGCTGGCGGTGCTGGACCCCACTGACACATTGGCTGGTGTTTTTCTCTGTGCAGCTAGCACATCTGGGCCCCAACTGGCGGTGTGTTAGAGCCCAGGGGCAGCAGGAGGAGGAGCAGGAGGAGGAGGAGCAGGGGGAGGGGAGTGTAGGCCGAAGCCTGCACTGGCGGCAGCTTTGGGTGTGTTGTGTCTGCGTGGCTTTTGCAGGACACGTTGCCGGCTACACAGCAGGGGAACAGCTGGCGGTGCTGGACCCCACTGACACATTGGCGAGGTGTTTGGCTCTGTGCAGCCAGCACTTCCGGACAGCAACTAGCGTTGTTGGAGCCCGGGCTCTGCAGGTGGAGCAGAGTGTAGGCCGAAGCCTACTTGAACCGATTTCAAAGGTCACCTTTAACCCCCCCTCAGGGGTTAGAAAGTAGAAGAGCCACAGCTTATGCAGCAGTAGTGCTGCACAAGTCAAAGGTTGCTCTTTTAATTTTTCTCCTTGCACACGCTGAATGAAACACGTATAACATTTAGCCCTTTATACAGTCAAACTGTGTAATGGAGGCGAGAGTTCCCTTTGTAATGAGACGCAGCACAGGTGTCAAGAATCCCACCTTGGTGCTGGGTGCAGCCTCCCGAGCGTTGTTATTTGCTGTACAGGAGTCTGCGCTGTCGTGTTATCCCCTGGCCTAGCGCCGTTAGCGCTGCCCATCTTCTGGCATCATGTAATGTCGGCCGGTGCGGTTCGCGATGACCATGAATCCCAGCCCCGCAGTGTCTTAACATTGTTAAAACACTGCGGGGCTGGGATTCAGGGCCTGGCGCAGCACATATGTTGGCCTCTCACACTCGGGTCCTTACACCCGCTTCAGACTGTGCGGCGTCATCTGATCCCTTATCGCATGCCACGGCCATGAAGCCGCACAGTCCGAAGAAGGCGGAAGGAGAGGAGGGACAGGCGAACTGATGCACTGATCCTGCCCATCAATCACACCCTCGCAGTCCCAATAAATAAGACACCGAGGGGCGTTGTGTGGGTCAGGGCGGCCGCAGAGGCGCAGGCAGCCAAACAATGATGCCAGAAGACGGGCAGCGCTACCAAGGGGGTTGCAGCGTGTCATTACAAAGGAAAGTCACACCACCGGGACGGTTAAATGGTCACACAGAGGACACATTGCAGACGTGTTTTCAGTTCCACATGTGCGAGGAGAATACGTTTCTGAGCCACCTTGCACACATGCAGCATTACCGCTGTACAAGGTGGCTGGATAACGTAAAAACGCCTGGGGGAGGGGGGACAGGTTCCCTTCAATTTCAGTTCTTGTGTCTGCGTGGCTTTTGCAGGACACGTTGCCGGCTGCACAGCAGGGGAACAGCTGGCGGTGCTGGACCCCACTGACACATTGGCTGGTGTTTTTCTCTGTGCAGCTAGCACATCTGGGCCCCAACTGGCGGTGTGTTAGAGCCCAGGGGCAGCAGGAGGAGGAGCAGGAGGAGGAGGAGCAGGGGGAGGGGAGTGTAGGCCGAAGCCTGCACTGGCGGCAGCTTTGGGTGTGTTGTGTCTGCGTGGCTTTTGCAGGACACGTTGCCGGCTACACAGCAGGGGAACAGCTGGCGGTGCTGGACCCCACTGACACATTGGCGAGGTGTTTGGCTCTGTGCAGCCAGCACTTCCGGACAGCAACTAGCGTTGTTGGAGCCCGGGCTCTGCAGGTGGAGCAGAGTGTAGGCCGAAGCCTACTTGAACCGATTTCAAAGGTCACCTTTAACCCCCCCTCAGGGGTTAGAAAGTAGAAGAGCCACAGCTTATGCAGCAGTAGTGCTGCACAAGTCAAAGGTTGCTCTTTTAATTTTTCTCCTTGCACACGCTGAATGAAACACGTATAACATTTAGCCCTTTATACAGTCAAACTGTGTAATGGAGGCGAGAGTTCCCTTTGTAATGAGACGCAGCACAGGTGTCAAGAATCCCACCTTGGTGCTGGGTGCAGCCTCCCGAGCGTTGTTATTTGCTGTACAGGAGTCTGCGCTGTCGTGTTATCCCCTGGCCTAGCGCCGTTAGCGCTGCCCATCTTCTGGCATCATGTAATGTCGGCCGGTGCGGTTCGCGATGACCATGAATCCCAGCCCCGCAGTGTCTTAACATTGTTAAAACACTGCGGGGCTGGGATTCAGGGCCTGGCGCAGCACATATGTTGGCCTCTCACACTCGGGTCCTTACACCCGCTTCAGACTGTGCGGCGTCATCTGATCCCTTATCGCATGCCACGGCCATGAAGCCGCACAGTCCGAAGAAGGCGGAAGGAGAGGAGGGACAGGCGAACTGATGCACTGATCCTGCCCATCAATCACACCCTCGCAGTCCCAATAAATAAGACACCGAGGGGCGTTGTGTGGGTCAGGGCGGCCGCAGAGGCGCAGGCAGCCAAACAATGATGCCAGAAGACGGGCAGCGCTACCAAGGGGGTTGCAGCGTGTCATTACAAAGGAAAGTCACACCACCGGGACGGTTAAATGGTCACACAGAGGACACATTGCAGACGTGTTTTCAGTTCCACATGTGCGAGGAGAATACGTTTCTGAGCCACCTTGCACACATGCAGCATTACCGCTGTACAAGGTGGCTGGATAACGTAAAAACGCCTGGGGGAGGGGGGACAGGTTCCCTTCAATTTCAGTTCTTGTGTCTGCGTGGCTTTTGCAGGACACGTTGCCGGCTGCACAGCAGGGGAACAGCTGGCGGTGCTGGACCCCACTGACACATTGGCTGGTGTTTTTCTCTGTGCAGCTAGCACATCTGGGCCCCAACTGGCGGTGTGTTAGAGCCCAGGGGCAGCAGGAGGAGGAGCAGGAGGAGGAGGAGCAGGGGGAGGGGAGTGTAGGCCGAAGCCTGCACTGGCGGCAGCTTTGGGTGTGTTGTGTCTGCGTGGCTTTTGCAGGACACGTTGCCGGCTACACAGCAGGGGAACAGCTGGCGGTGCTGGACCCCACTGACACATTGGCGAGGTGTTTGGCTCTGTGCAGCCAGCACTTCCGGACAGCAACTAGCGTTGTTGGAGCCCGGGCTCTGCAGGTGGAGCAGAGTGTAGGCCGAAGCCTACTTGAACCGATTTCAAAGGTCACCTTTAACCCCCCCTCAGGGGTTAGAAAGTAGAAGAGCCACAGCTTATGCAGCAGTAGTGCTGCACAAGTCAAAGGTTGCTCTTTTAATTTTTCTCCTTGCACACGCTGAATGAAACACGTATAACATTTAGCCCTTTATACAGTCAAACTGTGTAATGGAGGCGAGAGTTCCCTTTGTAATGAGACGCAGCACAGGTGTCAAGAATCCCACCTTGGTGCTGGGTGCAGCCTCCCGAGCGTTGTTATTTGCTGTACAGGAGTCTGCGCTGTCGTGTTATCCCCTGGCCTAGCACCGTTAGCGCTGCCCATCTTCTGGCATCATGTAATGTCGGCCGGTGCGGTTCGCGATGACCATGAATCCCAGCCCCGCAGTGTCTTAACATTGTTAAAACACTGCGGGGCTGGGATTCAGGGCCTGGCGCAGCACATATGTTGGCCTCTCACACTCGGGTCCTTACACCCGCTTCAGACTGTGCGGCGTCATCTGATCCCTTATCGCATGCCACGGCCATGAAGCCGCACAGTCCGAAGAAGGCGGAAGGAGAGGAGGGACAGGCGAACTGATGCACTGATCCTGCCCATCAATCACACCCTCGCAGTCCCAATAAATAAGACACCGAGGGGCGTTGTGTGGGTCAGGGCGGCCGCAGAGGCGCAGGCAGCCAAACAATGATGCCAGAAGACGGGCAGCGCTACCAAGGGGGTTGCAGCGTGTCATTACAAAGGAAAGTCACACCACCGGGACGGTTAAATGGTCACACAGAGGACACATTGCAGACGTGTTTTCAGTTCCACATGTGCGAGGAGAATACGTTTCTGAGCCACCTTGCACACATGCAGCATTACCGCTGTACAAGGTGGCTGGATAACGTAAAAACGCCTGGGGGAGGGGGGACAGGTTCCCTTCAATTTCAGTTCTTGTGTCTGCGTGGCTTTTGCAGGACACGTTGCCGGCTGCACAGCAGGGGAACAGCTGGCGGTGCTGGACCCCACTGACACATTGGCTGGTGTTTTTCTCTGTGCAGCTAGCACATCTGGGCCCCAACTGGCGGTGTGTTAGAGCCCAGGGGCAGCAGGAGGAGGAGCAGGAGGAGGAGGAGCAGGGGGAGGGGAGTGTAGGCCGAAGCCTGCACTGGCGGCAGCTTTGGGTGTGTTGTGTCTGCGTGGCTTTTGCAGGACACGTTGCCGGCTACACAGCAGGTGAACAGCTGGCGGTGCTGGACCCCACTGACACATTGGCGAGGTGTTTGGCTCTGTGCAGCCAGCACTTCCGGACAGCAACTAGCGTTGTTGGAGCCCGGGCTCTGCAGGTGGAGCAGAGTGTAGGCCGAAGCCTACTTGAACCGATTTCAAAGGTCACCTTTAACCCCCCCTCAGGGGTTAGAAAGTAGAAGAGCCACAGCTTATGCAGCAGTAGTGCTGCACAAGTCAAAGGTTGCTCTTTTAATTTTTCTCCTTGCACACGCTGAATGAAACACGTATAACATTTAGCCCTTTATACAGTCAAACTGTGTAATGGAGGCGAGAGTTCCCTTTGTAATGAGACGCAGCACAGGTGTCAAGAATCCCACCTTGGTGCTGGGTGCAGCCTCCCGAGCGTTGTTATTTGCTGTACAGGAGTCTGCGCTGTCGTGTTATCCCCTGGCCTAGCGCCGTTAGCGCTGCCCATCTTCTGGCATCATGTAATGTCGGCCGGTGCGGTTCGCGATGACCATGAATCCCAGCCCCGCAGTGTCTTAACATTGTTAAAACACTGCGGGGCTGGGATTCAGGGCCTGGCGCAGCACATATGTTCGCCTCTCACACTCGGGTCCTTACACCCGCTTCAGACTGTGCGGCGTCATCTGATCCCTTATCGCATGCCACGGCCATGAAGCCGCACAGTCCGAAGAAGGCGGAAGGAGAGGAGGGACAGGCGAACTGATGCACTGATCCTGCCCATCAATCACACCCTCGCAGTCCCAATAAATAAGACACCGAGGGGCGTTGTGTGGGTCAGGGCGGCCGCAGAAGCGCAGCCAGCCAAACAATGATGCCAGAAGACGGGCAGCGTTACCAAGGAGCTTGTTGCGTGTGTCAATACAAAGTCAAATCACACCTGAGGGACGTTTTAATGGTCACAGAGGACACATTTTAGACGTGTTCACTTCAACATGGGCAAGGAGAATAAGTTTCTGAGCCACCTTGAACACATGCAGCATTACTGCTGTTCAAGGTAGCTGTAAAACATAGAAACACCTGGGGGAGGGGGGACAGGTTCCCTTCAATTTCAGTTCTTGTGTCTGCGTGGCGGTCGCAGGACACGTTGCCGGCTACACAGCAGGGGAACAGCTGGCGGTGCTGGACCCCACTGACACATTGGCTGGTGTTTTTCTCTGTGCAGCTAGCACATCTGGGCAAAAACTGGCGGTGTTAGAGCCCAGGGTCAGCAGGAGGAGCAGGGGGAGCGGAGTGTAGGCCGAAGCCTGCACTCGAGCAAGTTGAAAGGAAACCTTTAACCCCCCCCCCCCAGGCGTTTGTAGCTGAAAGAGCCATTGTGTACAGCACTAATGCTGGAAAAGGTAAACTTAGCTCTTTTAATTATGGTCCTTGTACATGCGGAACCTAACATTTATGAAATGTGTCCCCACACAGCGTTAAACCGTCCGGTAGGTGGAACTTTCCTTTGTCGTGTGACGCAGCACAGCCATCATTTTTACCCCCTTGTCGCCGTTCGCCCCCTCCTCAGCGTTGTTTGAATCTGTCCCGGAGCCTGCGCTGTTAGGTTAGCCCATGGCTATGCACACATGTTGCGCTGCCCGTCTTCTGACCTCATTTGGTGTCAGGCTGGCTGCGCCTGTGCGGGTGCGTTGGCCGAGATCCCGCCTCGCAGTGTCGTCTCATGTAATCCCACCGCGGGCCTGTGATCCGTGCCCGTGCGCAGTGCATATCCTCTCCTCTCACTCCCCTCCCTACGGCTTTTTCAGACTGTGCGGTGTCACGGCCGTGGCATGCTATTAGGGACCAGCTGACATCGCACAGTCTGAAGAAGCCGTAGGGAGGGGAGTGAGAGGAGAGGATATGCACTGCGCACGAGCACGGATCACAGGCCCGCGGTGGGATTACATTAGACGACACTGCGAGGCGGGATCTCGGCCAGCGCACCCGCACAGGCGCAGCCAGCCTGACACCAAATGAGGTCAGAAGACGGGCAGCGCAACATGTGTGCATGGCCAAGGGCTAACCTAACAGCGCAGGCTCCGGGACAGATTCAAACAACGCTGAGGAGGGGGCGCACGGCGCCAAGGGGGTAAAAATGATGGCTGTGCTGCGTCACACGACAAAGGAAAGTTCCACCTACCGGACGGTGTAACGCTGTGTGGGGACACATTTCATAAGTGTTTGGTTCAGCATGTGCAAGGAGCATCACGAAAAGAGGCACTTTTTCCCTTTGCATCATCATTACTGCTGCACAAGGTGGCTCCTTCAGTAACAAACGCCTGGGGGGGGGGGGGGGTCAGGTTCCCTTACATTTAACTTGTTGTGTCTGCGTGGCGGTCGCAGTACACGTTGCCGTATACACAGCAGGGGAACAGCTGGCGGTGCTGAACCCCACTAACACATTGGCGAGGTGTTTGGCTCTGTGCGTACAGCACTTCTGGACGGCAACTAGCGGTGTTGGAGCCCAGGGACAGGTGGAGGAGGAGGAGGTTGGAGGAGGTAGGAGGAGGTAGGAGGGATTGCCACACACACAGCAGGGGAACAGCTGACGTTACTGAACCCCAATAACAGAGGAGGGACTGTTGACTGTGCGTACAGCACTTCTGGACGGCAACTGGCGGTGTTGGAGCCCAGGGACAGGTGGAGGAGGAGGAGGAGGTTGGAGGAGGTAGGAGGGATTGCCACACACACAGCAGGGGAACAGCTGACGTTACTGAACCCCAATAACAGAGGAGGGACTGTTGACTGTGCGTACAGCACTTCTGGACGGCAACTGGCGGTGTTGGAGCCCAGGGACAGGTGGAGGAGGAGGAGGTTGGAGGAGGTAGGAGGGATTGCCACACACACAGCAGGGGAACAGCTGACGTTACTGAACCCCAATAACAGAGGAGGGACTGTTGACTGTGCGTACAGCACTTCTGGACGGCAACTGGCGGTGTTGGAGCCCAGGGACAGGTGGAGGAGGAGGAGGTTGGAGGAGGTAGGAGGGATTGCCACACACACAGCAGGGGAACAGCTGACGTTACTGAACCCCAATAACAGAGGAGGGACTGTTGACTGTGCGTACAGCACTTCTGGACGGCAACTGGTGGTGTTGGAGCCCAGGGACAGGTGGAGGAGGAGGAGGTTGGAGGAGGTAGGAGGGATTGCCACACACACAGCAGGGGAACAGCTGACGTTACTGAACCCCAATAACAGAGGAGCGACTGTTGGGACTGTGCGTACAGCACTTCTGGACGGCAACTGGCGGTGTTGGAGCCCAGGGACAGGTGGAGGAGGAGGAGGTTGGAGGAGGTAGGAGGAGGTAGGAGGGATTGCCACACACACAGCAGGGGAACAGCTGACGTTACTGAACCCCAATAACAGAGGAGGGACTGTTGACTGTGCGTACAGCACTTCTGGACGGCAACTGGCGGTGTTGGAGCCCAGGGACAGGTGGAGGAGGAGGAGGTTGGAGGAGGTAGGAGGGATTGCCACACACACAGCAGGGGAACAGCTGACGTTACTGAACCCCAATAACAGAGGAGCGACTGTTGACTGTGCGTACAGCACTTCTGGACGGCAACTGGCGGTGTTGGAGCCCAGGGACAGGTGGAGGAGGAGGAGGTTGGAGGAGGTAGGAGGGATTGCCACACACACAGCAGGGGAACAGCTGACGTTACTGAACCCCAATAACAGAGGAGCGACTGTTGACTGTGCGTACAGCACTTCTGGACGGCAACTGGCGGTGTTGGAGCCCAGGGACAGGTGGAGGAGGAGGAGGTTGGAGGAGGTAGGAGGGATTGCCACACACACAGCAGGGGAACAGCTGACGTTACTGAACCCCAATAACAGAGGAGGGACTGTTGACTGTGCGTACAGCACTTCTGGACGGCAACTGGCGGTGTTGGAGCCCAGGGACAGGTGGAGGAGGAGGAGGTTGGAGGAGGTTGGAGGAGGTAGGAGGGATTGCCACACACACAGCAGGGGAACAGCTGACGTTACTGAACCCCAATAACAGAGGAGGGACTGTTGACTGTGCGTACAGCACTTCTGGACGGCAACTGGCGGTGTTGGAGCCCAGGGACAGGTGGAGGAGGAGGAGGTTGGAGGAGGTAGGAGGGATTGCCACACACACAGCAGGGGAACAGCTGACGTTACTGAACCCCAATAACAGAGGAGGGACTGTTGACTGTGCGTACAGCACTTCTGGACGGCAACTGGCGGTGTTGGAGCCCAGGGACAGGTGGAGGAGGAGGAGGTTGGAGGAGGTAGGAGGAGGTAGGAGGGATTGCCACACACACAGCAGGGGAACAGCTGACGTTACTGAACCCCAATAACAGAGGAGGGACTGTTGACTGTGCGTACAGCACTTCTGGACGGCAACTGGCGGTGTTGGAGCCCAGGGACAGGTGGAGGAGGAGGAGGTTGGAGGAGGTAGGAGGGATTGCCACACACAGCAGGGGAACAGCTGACGTTACTGAACCCCAATAACAGAGGAGCGACTGTTGGGACTGTGCGTACAGCACTACCAGGCAACAACTAGCGGTGTTGGAGCCCAGGGACAGGTGGAAAAGCAGAGGAACACAATGTAGGCCGAAGCCTGAGAAAGTCGAAAGGGAACCTTTAACCCCCCCCCAAGGCGTTTGTAGCTGAAAGAGCCAGCTTGTGCAGCACAAAAGATGCAAAAGGAAAAGGTGGCTCTTTTCATCATGCTCCTTGCAAACACAGAACTAAACACTTATAAAATGTGTCCCCTGCAACCGTAAAACCGTCCCGGAGGTGGGACTTTCCTTCGTAATGTGACGCAGCCCAGCCGTCATTCCTACCCCCCCGGCGCCGCGCACCGGCTCCTCAGCGTTGTTTTATTCCGTCCAGGAGCCTGCGCTGTTATGTTATCCCGTGGCCAGGCACACTTAGCGCTGCCCGTCTTCTGGCATCATTTGGTGTCTGGATGGCTGCGCCTGTGCGGCCGCGCTGGCAGAGAGCCCGCCTCGCAGTGTCTTCTGATTTAATCCCACTGGGGGCCTGGGATCCATGGACATGCGCAGTGCATATCTGAACCTCCACCTCTCACTCATCTCCCTATGGCTTCTTCAGACTGTGCGGTGTCACGGCCGTGGCATGCTGTTAGGGACCAGCTGACACCGAACAGTCTGAAGAAGCCATAGGGAAATGAGTGAGAGGTGGAGGTTCAGATATGCACTGCGCATGTCCATGAATCCCAGGCCCCCAGTGGGATTAAATCAGAAGACACTGCGAGGCGGGCTCTCTGCCAGCGCGGCCGCACAGGCACAGCCATCCAGACACCAAATGATGCCAGAAGACGGGCAGCGCTAAGTGTGCCTGGCCACGGGATAACATAACAGCGCAGGCTCCTGGACGGAATAAAACAACGCTGAGGAGCCGGTGCGCGGCGCCGGGGGGGTAGGAATGACGGCTGGGCTGCGTCACATTACGAAGGAAAGTCCCACCTCCGGGACGGTTTTACGGTATCAGTGGACACATTTTATAAGTGTTAAGTTCTGCGTGTGCAAGGAGCTAAACAAAAATAGCTACCTTTTCCTTGGGCAGCATTACTGCTGCACAAGGTGGCTCTTTCAGTAACAAACGCCTTGGGGGGGGGGGGACAGATTCCCTTACATTTCAGTTGTTGTGTCAGCGTGGCGGTCGCATGACACATTGCCGGCTACACAGCTGGGGATCAGCTGACGTTACTGAAACCCAATAACACTGGGTCGTATGTTTTGACTGTGCAGACGGCACGTCTGAGCCTCAACTGGCGGTGTTGGAGCCCAGGAATTTAAGTTCAGGTGGTAGAAAGATGAACACAACAGGAGACCTGGATAACGTATACAGTGACCTAATTATTCAATCAGGAGGAGGAGTGGCAAATTCCGGCGAGATCCAGGCCTTGTTCATTTTCAGGAAAGTAAGCCGGTCAACGTTATCGGAGGATAGTCGCATGCGACGGTCAGTTAGTACACCACCTGCAGCACTAAAGACACGTTCCGATAATACACTGGCCGCAGGGCAAGACAGCACCTCCAATGCATACTGGCTTAGCTCTGGCCATGTATCCAGCTTTGAGACCCAAAACTTGAAAGGGGAAGAGCCGTCTGGGAGTACAGCAAGAGGGCAAGACATGTAGTCTGTCACCATCTGACGGAACCGTTGCCTCCTGCTGACTGGAGCCGTCTGTGATGGTGTAGACTTTTGTGGCGGGCACAGAAAACTGTGCCACAGTTCGGCCATACTGGTCTTGCCTTGGGCAGAGGCACTGCTTCTGCTCCCTCTTTGTGCAGAGCCTCCACCACGGCCTGGACGCACTGAGCTGCTTTGGAATGCACTAGCAGCACTTCTCTCAGTTGGAATGGAGAAGATGATGGAATTGACCAGTGTGTCTTGGTACTCCCGCATTTTTCGCTCCCGGTTCAACGGTGTGATGAGGCTTTCTACGTTGTCCCGGTAGCGAGGATCGAGGAGGGTGAACACCCAATAATCAGACATGTTGAGAATGTGGGCGATGCGGCGGTCGTTTCTCAGGCACTGCAGCATGTAATCCACCATGTGCTGCAGACTGCCAACTGCCCAAGAAACGCTGTCCCCTGCTGGAGGCGTGATCTCTGCCCGCTCGTCATCACCCCACCCTCGCTGTACACACTGACTACTGGACAATTGTGTAACTCCCTCCTCTGGACGGATGTCTTCCTCCTCCATTGACTCCTCCTCATCCTCCTCACAAACGGTCCCCTGCCTACGCGTTTGTGAGGAACCACGTGGCGCTGACTGTCCAGAAGATGATGGAAATGGTGAATCCTCATCCTCCACCTCTTCCACAACATCATCCCTTAGCGCTTGCAGTGATTTTTCAAGCAGGCAGATAAGGGGGACAGTCATGCTGACTAGTGCATCATCTGCACTCGCCATCCGCGTGGAATAATCAAAGGGACGCAAAACCTGGCAGACGTCATTCATAGTGGCCCACTCTGTGGTTGTGAAGTCTGTACGGCGCTGACTGCGACTTTTTTGCGCCTGAAGCAGCTGGTACTCCATTACAGCTTGCTGCTGCTCACACAACCGCTCCAACATATGTAACGTGGAATTCCACCTGGTAGGTAGGTCACATATGATGCGATGTTCCGGCAGGCGGTGTCGGCGCTGCAGAGCCGCAATGCGCGCTTTTGCCGTGCTGGAACGCCGCAAGTGAGCACACTCTAGGCGGACCTTGTGCAGCAGTGCATCAAGATCCGGATAGTCCCTCAAAAAGCTCTGCACGACCAAATTGAGCACATGTGCCAGACATGGGATGTGAGTGAGGTTGCCGAGGCCCAGAGCTGCCACCAGATTTCGGCCATTATCACACACTACCATGCCTGGCTGGAGATTCGCTGGCACAAACCACACATCGCTCTCCTGCTTGATGGCATTCCAGAGCTCCTGCGCTGTGTGGCTACGATTCCCCAAGAAAATTAATTTCAAGACGGCCTGTTGACGTTTGGCCACGGCTGTGCTCATGTCGGTCGTAACAGGTACACGTTCATCACGGGTCCATGTGGAGGTGGACTGTGACGGCTCCTGCAGCGATGATTCTGAGGAACTGGTGTAAGAGGAGGAGTCAATGCGTACAGAATGGATTCCTGCAATCCTTGGAGTGGGCAGGACACGTCCTGCGCCACTCGCACGGTCTGTACCCGGCTCAACGACATTAACCCAATGGGCAGTGAGGGAAAGGTATCGCCCCTGTCCATGTTGACTGGTCCACGCATCGGTGGTGAGGTGGACCTTGCTACTGACGGCGTTCAGTAGCGCGTGTTTTATGTGTCCCTCCACATGCTTCTGCAGGGCAGGGACGGCTTGCCTGCTGAAGTAAAAGCGGCTGGGCACATTGTACTGTGGGACTGCCAATGACATCAAGTCACGGAAGCTGTCAGTCTCCACCAGCCTGAATGACAGCATTTCCAGTGACAGAAGTTTGGCAATGCCTGCAGTCAGAGCCTGTGCTCGTGGGTGGTTTGACGAGAAAGGCCGCCTTTTCTCCCATGCCTGTACTACCGATGGCTGTAGACTGGGCTGGGAGTGTGTGGATGACTGGGAAAGTGGCGCTGCGGGTGGAATTACAGCGGGTCTCTGGACAACAGGGGCAGAGGTTCTTCCACGGCGATCCTGGGAGGACGCCGAACCAGCTGCGTGTGAGGTAGAGGAAGAGGCAACACGAGCTGAAGAGGTGGTAGCTGCCGCTGTTGGTTGGCCTACCTCTTCAGTGTGTTTTTCTAACTCCGCCGGGTGCCTGTTGCGCACATGTTTCCACATGTTGGAGGTATTGAGGTTGCTGACATTTTTCCCTCTTTTGACTTTTTGATGACACACGTTGCATCTGACATAGCAAATGTCATCTGCAACTGTGTCAAAAAAGGACCAGGCACTGCAAGTCTTGGGAGCGCCCTTTTTGGCTTTTGGAAGAGACATGCTCCTAACGGGTGCCAAAGCGGAGGCTGCAGGATCCGCAGTCTTCCCCCTCCCTCTCCCTCTTTGGGCCGTACGGGGAATCTCTTCCTCAGAGCTGCTCCCACCACCTTCCTGTCCCTCACGCCAAGATGGGTCGAGGACCTCATCATCTACACTACCCTCTGCCCCCAACTGCTCCTCCTGGGTAGTCTCAGCAGCAGAGCACGCACCAGTAAGTGGCACCTGAGTGTCATCATCAGCTGATGCGGCCTGCGATGTGGTGACCGGAGCCACTGGCCCACCCGCCTCTTCAGAGGAAGACAGAAAAAGCTGTTGGGCATCACTGCACCCTGCCTCTTCTTCCATTTCTCCAATGCTGCTTGGCTGGCCCCCTGTTTCCAAGCCAAGAGATTCAGAGAACAGAAGTAGAGACGGCTCCTGTCCTGGGCTCTCTGTCTGCCTGGGCAATTTGGCAGGTGGTGAAGAGACAGATGGCTGCTCTCCAGTGCTCTGTGTCTGAGAGGATGTGGCACTAATGGAAGTTGATGCATTAGCTGCCATCCATCCGACAACAGCTTCAATTTGTTCTTCACGCAGCAGCGGTGTACGGCGCTCGGACACAAAGCTTCGCATGAACGACTGTTGCCTGGTGAAAGTGGGTGCTGATGAGTCACCGGTGCCCGCAGCAGGCACAGAATCCCCACGTCCCCTCCCTGCTCCGCGCCCACGCCCACGCCCACGTGCCTTACTCACTGCCTTCTTCATCTTGGTTGACTGATAAAGATAAGCAGAAAAGTACTAACGGATTTGTGTGCTTATTCCTGAGCAACTCCTCCTAACAGGTATAAGAAGCACTAATTATCTAAAGTGTGGACTAGACTTTAATATGAGCTAATGTGGCCTACAGAAATGTAAAGTGGTGTAACTGGTGTGTTTGGTGAACTTTATTATTTATTTATTTTTTGGGGGCTGAACTGACAACAGATAGAGCTGCAGTCACACGGAGACCGTGCAGACAGACGTAAACGGCGCTACAAGGCCCAAAAACCCTCCTCTACTTTATCCTATGTAGTGTTTTTCCACAAATTAGCTGGAGACGGGTGGAAAGACACTAATAGGATTTTTTTGAATAAATTAGCAGCAGACTACACTATTTGGAAAAAAAAGAAAATTGATTTGGCGGTATGACGCAGTGAAAAACCCTGAGCTGGAGACAACCAGGCTATAGCTGCTCACAGATTACAGGGCGAGCTGCAGTCACACGGAGACCGTGCAGACAGCCGTAAACGGCGCTGCAAGGCCCAAAAACCCTCCTCTACTTTATCCTATGTAGTGTTTTTCCACAAATTAGCTGGAGACGGGTGGAAAGACACTAATAGGATTTTTTTAAATTAATTAGCAGCAGACTACACTACTTTGAAAAAAAAGAAAATTGATTTGGCGGTATGACGCAGTGAAAAACCCTGAGCTGGAGACAACCAGGCTATAGCTGCTCACAGATTACAGGGCGAGCTGCAGTCACACGGAGACCGTGCAGACAGCCGTAAACGGCGCTGCAAGGCCCAAAAACCCTCCTCTACTTTATCCTATATAGTGTTTTTCCACAAATTAGCTGGAGACGGGTGGAAAGACACTAATAGGATTTTTTTAAATTAATTAGCAGCAGACTACACTACTTTGAAAAAAAAGAAAATTGATTTGGCGGTATGACGCAGTGAAAAACCCTGAGCTGGAGACAACCAGGCTACAGCTGCTCACAGATTACAGGGCGAGCTGCAGTCACACGGAGACCGTGCAGACAGCCGTAAACGGCGCTGCAAGGCCCAAAAACCCTCCTCTACTTTATCCTATGTAGTGTTTTTCCACAAATTAGCTGGAGACGGGTGGAAAGACACTAATAGGATTTTTTAAAATTAATTAGCAGCAGACTACACTACTTTGAAAAAAAAGAAAATTGATTTGGCGGTATGACGCAGTGAAAAACCCTGAGCTGGAGACAACCAGGCTACAGCTGCTCACAGATTACAGGGCGAGCTGCAGTCACACGGAGACCGTGCAGACGGCCGTAAACGGCGCTGCAAGGCCCAAAAACCCTCCTCTACTTTATCCTATGTAGTGTTTTTCCACAAATTAGCTGGAGACGGGTGGAAAGACACTAATAGGATTTTTTTGAATAAATTAGCAGCAGACTACACTACTTGGGAAAAAAAAAAAAAAAGGAACAGTATGAGGCAATGAACCACCCTCCCTGAACTGAATACAACCAACTATGGATGGCCTATGTGGCTGCACTCAGACTGGAGACTGGGCTGCACTCACACACACACACACACACAGACCCTGCAGATCGCTGTGAAAACAGCGCTACAAGGCAAAAGCAAGGTGAATAGTAGGTGAACACAGCGGTTGCTAAATTAGCCTTTGGAAAGCACAAAGAAGCAAATCGCTATCTCTAAACTGTCCCTCAGTCAGCAAACAGCGTCCTGTCACTAACTGAATTCACAGCAGAGTGATCGCAAAATGGCGCCAGCGACTTTTAAACTGCATCATGACATCATTACACCAGCCAATCACAGCCTTGCCAGTAGTTTCATGCCCTCCATGCTAAACAGGATGTGCCCACACTTGGAATCAATCTCATTGGCTGAATTTCTGCTTTTTGAATCTTAGAACTTCCGATTCCGGTATCCGATACGCGGCAAGTATCGGAATCCCGGTATCGGAATTCCGATACCGCAAGTATCGGCCGATACCCGATACTTGCGGTATCGGAATGCTCAACACTAGTAGCGACACGTCGGCCATATTTCTCCAGCAAGCCTTCACCTTATCAACAGTAACTGTAGGAAAGAGTGCCTTCCAATGCCACGGACAATCTTTCTGAATATACAGGCGTCATCCACACACAAAGAAAAATATTTTATGTTTCTCACCGAACATAGAAGGGGACATGTCACTTTGAAATTGTTTGGAGCATCTAGTCAATGTTATATAGGCCTCATCAACAAGCCCAAAACAATTTTTCTGCTACTAATGTCTTACAGTAGGGGACATCTCACTGTGAATTTTTTTGGAGCAGGTCTTCTTTGTCATACAGGGATCTTTGAAACTGAAACAATTCTTTCTGCTGTGAGTAACCTGATTAATCACGCCATATTTCACTTTCTAATTTTGTGCCACTGAAATTCAGCTGTATGCAGAGCTGGTGCAGAGTAAAAAATCTATTTTTAGTTGCTAATGGTGTGCTCCTAGCACACTCTCTGAGCAACATGACTGGGAAAAAGCGAGGTCGCGGAAGATGGGGGATTAGGCTTGGTGTTTGAGGTGTATATGGGGTAGGTGTAAATGTTTCTGAAAGTACTAGTGAATCACTAACGTGACGTCCTATCCAAAGACATCTGACAACTTCTGTTACTGGATGTTGCATTTTTAGTGTGCTGCATTGTTTAGTCTCTGATATCTTTAGTGAAGCTTATGTTCCTGCTGCTGCTGGAGATGTTAACAATAATTTGTGGAAGTGTGAGCAGTCCTGCTTGGGTGTCCAACTGCTGGATTGGGTGTAGTGGAAGAACTGTCGGTCCCTATTATACTCTTTCAAATGTGGTACAATTGATGACACTTTGTTAGTGTCTGACACTAATTTTTGTAAATGTGTAGATTCTGCGTTGGGTCTCCTTCATGTGTTTTGCCTGTAGCAGTAGGCCTCCAATAACAGCAGTACACCACTGTCTTTGAGTCAACTACCTGTGTTACTATCCTTATATTTTTTTGACAATAGCAATCCACAAAACTGATATGTGTGCCACCTGAGTGTGGCTGAGCATCACTTTCATTTTTGGGGGGTGTTTTATCACTTGTATGGCGCCAATAATTCAATATTCGCTTTACAGACATTACTGGCACTGTCATCATTGGGACTCACGATCTAAATTTAGTATCTGTGTGTCTTTGTAGTGTGGGTAGAAAAATAATTACTGGGATTAAACCCTCATAAAAATGGGTAGAACATACAAACTCTTTGCAGATGGTGTCCTTGGTGGGGTTTGTAACACAAGACTGCAGTGCTGCAAGACTGTTAATGTTTTTGCATTGACAACTGAACATTTCTGTGGTTGGAAGGTTATCACTGCCTGCAATTCAAACTGTGTGCCTCACTGCTGTGTTGGGGAAAACCACTGTCAAGATTGTCTTCCAGCATGTTTTGATACTGCAGCTTGAGCACGTCCCTTTCCAGAGCGGGAAGCAACAGGCAAAATTTACTTTTGCATTGTGGATAGACCAGACTGGCAACCCAGCGGTTAGCACCATTTGGAATCATAACTATACGGGTAGCAATCATGTTGCAGATAGTGCTGCAAGAAGGCACTCATCGGTCTGTATCTTTCTTGAGGTGCAACTCCACAGTGTGTTGGTGGTGGTATAACACTCAAGCTTTCTTCTTCCATCCCCTCTTGACAACATAAAGGGATTCATTATTGTTTTCATCTCCTAACTGTTGCGCGTCCATCACCTCTTCCTTCTCATCCTTTTCATGGTCCTTCTCCATTTGTCTGTGAGACTACAGGCCTGAATTTATAGATATTGTTAACCCTAAATGTAGCCTCCTCTGCTACCTCCTCTTCCCCCCCCAGGACCACCACCACCTCCTGCTCACCCACACTATTTAAAGTGTGCTTCAGCATGTAGATGACAGTAATAGGGATGCTGATGATGACATCATCACTGCTAACCATCTTAGTAGCCATGAAGAAAATGTACAGAAGGGTGAAGAGGTCCTTCATCTGTATCGAGTACGCAAGTGTGAATTGCACCCATCTGTACTGCTATGAAAAATGTCATCCGGCACCAGGTCTCTGCACTGCTGCCACAGTCACTGCAACATGTGCAGAATTTAATTCCACAGTGTGGTCATATCGCATATCAACTGGATAACCGGTAGTCCGAAAGATCTCTATACCAACTGAAGTGGAATGATGGAAGTCAGCACAACAGTGGTTTCTGCAGCAGCGCGTCCAAGCTGGGACAGTGGCAGAAGAATTGTTGTATCATCAGGTAGAGGATTGCAAACCATGCAAGGCATGTGTGTAAGGTCGGTTCAGCATAGGGCCGCCACCAGGTTTGCACCGTTATTGAACATGGAGTTACCTGGCTCCAGGTTGAATATAAACAGCCATTGCGCAAACTCAGCATCAACAACTGTTGATCTGTATGACTGCGATCTCCAAGGCATATTATTGTAAACACTGCTTTATTACGGTGAGCCCTGGCTGCACAGTACGGAGGTGGGAGAGAGATTCTCTCTGCAGTGTTGGAACCTGTGTTTAATTAAGGTAGAGGTTGAGGGCACAGGTGGAGGCCCTAGAGGAGGTGGAGGAGGCAGAAGCTCTGCAGGAACTGTTACATACAGAGGTTTGTTCCACAAGCCGTGGGGATTCCAAGACTTGGTGTCTAGTGACACCTCAGTATCTATTGATTTAGTTGTCCATACCCTGGTGTGTACTAGTTTAGTTCTCCAACCCAAGCTGTTTAATAGCTTAGTCCTCTAATCCTTGTTGTCTATTAGTTTACTTCTCCATGTTCTGGTGTTAATTTGTTTAGGTCTATAATCATGGCTGTTTAGTAGGTTAGTTCTCCAACCCCTGTTGTCACCCACCCACTTCCTTGACCACTTTTATGCGTTGCGGCCACAGTTCATGTCCTCAGAATTGACAACCCTTATCCTGGGAGACTTCAACAGCTCCACCTCCCCAACTGCATCCCAACTTCTATCTCTAGCCAGTTCTTGTGGCCTCTCACAACTTTCAAACTCTGAGACACACAAAGACGGTAACACCCCTGATCTGGACATTGTCCAGTTCAGTTTAATCTCATATACAACCAAAAAGCTACTTGAAATAATTAAAGGAGAATCATGTAAAATTTTAAATATTTTATTTAACACCAATAGAGCAATACACAAAATATTTAAAAACAAGAGGGGCAGTTGATAGCACTCAAAAGCAATATGTATAAATCCACAACAAATGTTTCTTTTATAACATTAAGTACTGGTAGTAAGGAGAGAAAAAAAATGTTTTCCGCTATAATACCAAATTGGTATATATCCCCAGTGGGGCAAAAATGAAAAAAGGTGCAGTTTAATAAATATACCAAGGAAAAATTAGTGGCATTTCAAATGCAGAAACAATCAACTTCAAAAGTAATTGGAAAGTGCATAGTGCTAGTGCATAAAGATGTCACTCCCTGAGGAAGCAAGACGTGTGAAACGCGCGTTGGAGTGTGAGGTGGCAGTATCAGCACATTTACTATGAGTACTGGTTAGTATACATCTCTTTATGCACTAGCACTATGCACTTTCCAATTACTTTTGAAGTTGATTGTTTCTGCATTTGAAATGCCACTAATTTTTCCTAATTTTTTGTCGAAAAGCTATGCGGAATGTATTTGCGATATATAAATAAAGGTGGTTATTAGAAGTAGATTGAAGATCCTGAAATTCAAGCTGTTAAGTTTGTCATGTGTAGGAGTAAAGAATCTTTTACATGAGCACAACTGCACAAATGAGGGTTTACTGCTGTGCTGACACAGGGGGGAGTAGGATGAACATGAAGAGCTGCTGGACGGTGAGAGAGGTGCAGGCAGAGATGTTATGGTGGATTGAGAAAGATGGGGTGCGCTTGGTATGTAAGATCAATCACAAAGAGCAGACATGTCCAATTCCGTATGAGCTGACATGCTCTCAGTCACCCCAACTGTAGGGGGTAAACAACTGGAGGATTTTCGGCTGGATACCTGTGTGACAACACTTGCCATGATATGGGAGGAGGAAGAATCAGAAGATGTGGTTGATGGGGTGGACGGTGGTTGGCGAGACCCACCAGTCTGCATTTAATCACAGTGACATTCCCAGATTAACACATGTTGATCACACATGTGCCAGGTCATGCATGTAGTACTGAAAATATTTCATTTTTTTACTCTACTAGGCTGTTTTTAAAAAAGTTGACAGATAACATGATTTTTTAGATTTTTGCCAGTCTGAAGAAAATACCCAAGATAGCCAACTGCAGAACCATGAAGGCTGCTGTCCACTGCCAGAATTAGGCCTCAGGATGCATTGGTTGTCGTGGATGCATAACTCTGTTTCTATGTAACCTCCTCATCTTTCTCCTCCTCCTCCTCTGCTGGTTTATGCTCGGTCAAAACTTTGTCCAGCCATGGATCAAAGTGAGAAAAAATTTGGGCATTGGTGCAGACGATTTCCTCCTCTTGACTCTGTGAATCATTAGAGTACACTTCCTATGCCCATGGCATACAATGTGTGAAGAGATCTGTAGACTCATCCATCTGTGGTTCCCAACAGTCATTTGGGCACTTGGAGAGTTGTGATGTGGTGGACAAAAAAAGGTAATTGGGGTGCCACCACTGAGGACTGTACTGTGTGATGTTAAGATGGAGGAAGAGAAGCAGAGGCCACTTGATGCAGCGCTTTCCATCTACTGGAGCACATGTTCTTTCTGGTCCTCATCTACAAAGCATAATGTTGTACAGCTGCCAAAGAAAGGGAGCGGAATTGACCATCCAGTAGCAGAAGTT
Source organism: Ranitomeya variabilis (assembly GCF_051348905.1). Classification (NCBI taxonomy): domain Eukaryota; kingdom Metazoa; phylum Chordata; class Amphibia; order Anura; family Dendrobatidae; genus Ranitomeya; species Ranitomeya variabilis. Next base: position 135,771,247 of record NC_135232.1, on the reverse strand, counting down.
GTAAAAATGCTGTGCAAATTCTGACTGCAGCAAAACAGTCTGACTTCTCATCCCTCATATAATACCTGTCTCACAATCCTAAACAGCTATTCAGTATTTTCAATTCTTTCTTCCATCCACCAATTCCCCCTCCCTCTCCTCTCATCTCAGCTGAAAACTTTGCCTCACCACCTGTGAATTTGACACAATAACGTCCCACCTCATTCTAAACTTTACCACAGTCTTCACCACAAGCCTAACCCACCTCTTCAACCTGTCACTAACAACTGGTGTCTTCTATCCTGATTGAAACATACCTCGATTACACCCATCCTCAAAAATCCCACCCTTGATCGATCCTCTGTTTCAACCTATCGCCCCATATCATTTCTTCCCTATGCCTCCAAACTACTGGAACAACATGTCCATTTTGAACTGTCCCCCACCTCTCCTCTTGCTCCCTCTTTGACTGCTTACAATATGACTTCAGGCTGCACCATTCCTCTGAAACTGCCCTGACTAAATTCACCAAATTCACCATGATCCAAGAAACCAAGACTTGGTGGGATCTTACCACTTTACAAAACTACATCTCTAAAGATATGATCCCTAGGGGATTAAGAATTAAAAAGAAATCAACCACCAATTTTGGTGAGACATTTTCCAAAGAATGGAATAGTATTCTGAGCACATGTTCGTTAAATCTTATGCTCCTCATTATTAGACATGAGGAAACAAAACTTTCTAACATACAAAAAGATATTGATAAATCCAAAGAAGCACTAAAAACGTGCAATATCATTCTTGATGAAAATGATGTTTTCAAGAAAACTCAAGATTAGTGTTGAGCGATACCATCCGATATTTGAAAGTATCGGTATCAGATTGGATCGGCCGATATCCAAAAAATATCGGATATCACCGATACCGATACCCGATACCAATACAAGTCAATGGGACACAAATATCGGAAGCTATCCTTGATGGTTCCCAAGGTCTGAAGGAGAGGAGACTCTCCTTCAGGCCCTGGGATCCATATTCATGTAAAAAATAAAGAATAAAAATAAAAAATATGAATATACTCACCCCTCCGACGGACCCTGGCTGTCACCGCTGCAAGCGTCTGCCTCCGTTCCTAAGAATGCAGAGAGTGAAGGACCTTCGATGACGTCACGGTCACGTGAGCGGTCACATGAGCGGTCACACGACCAATCACAAGACCGTGACGTCATCACAGGTCCTACACTCACTGCTCAAGATGATTTAACTAAATTAGAAGATGAAATCATGCTCAGAAAAAAACGCATATTCCAGCAAGATATGGATGACTGTGCTTCCAATAAAATTTATAATTGGAATGAATGGGAATCTTCCTCTAAAACACCAAAATCTATTTTGAAACATGCAAATTTAAAAAAAAGACAAAATAGTCAATATGTGAGTTTTAGCTCATGTGAAGGTGATTCTGATGGCAATGGTTTGAGCATGTCGGACAAATCTTTGAATGAATCTGTTTGCTGTGGTTCGGTGAAACATGTTAATAAGACAAAAAACACAAAAGGCGCGGCGGGAGGAAACATAGAAAACAGTTTTGGCATGCAGACCTGCCGCAAGAAATCAGTGCCAAGATAAATGTGGATAATGTCTTCAATTTATCATCAAGGGTTTTTTCACAGGATCAACTTCAAGTACTAGCTTATGGATTGAATTTTGTTCCTTATCAGGATTTTAATCTTTTTTCCACTATATTGGATATCAATAAATTTGTCCGAAACCTCACAGTAAGAAAACATTTTTGGTCTGATGAAAATACTGGAGATAAAAATCAATGAGAGAATATTGAGAATGTTTTTCACTCTTTAGATTTTCATGAACAAATTTCATTATTAGCATTACAGAAATTGCAAGTACATAATAAAGAATCTGGAGACATCATTAATCAATCCAATAATTTGAAAGTTAAAAATCCCTTTTTTATCCAATTCAGTTGAGAGCGGATTGCATGAATACATTTCAGGAGGTTTTAGAACATGAGCTCAAGATTTTGAAGTATAATGAAAAACTTACGAATGTGAACAGAAATCTATAAAAAAAAACAAAGGCAAGTTATCCAGGACATCAAAAACATGACGGACATAACCATAAAAGTGAGTGATAAAGGGGGTGCAATTGTCATCACGGACTCTTTGGAAATGAAATTTTGAAATTATTATCGGTTGAAAAAACTTATTGAAAATTAACTGTGGACCCTACTACCACTTTTAATAATAAAATGGACAAATTTATAGAGAAAGGTATATCTTTAGGAGTTATCTCCAAAAAAACAAGCTGAATTTTTGGAGGTTTCTTATCCTGTCATGCCCATCCTACATGGATTACCCAAAATACAGAAGACATTTTTTTTTCCTCCAATGAGACCTATAGTCTCACGTATAGGTTCCGTTAATTAACATATGGGACAATGGCTTGATTCTTTGTTACAACCATTGGTTTTGAGAATACCAGGACACATTAAAGACACTAAGGATGTTCTGGATATTTTGTCACACAAATATTGGCTGCCCAATTACACTTGGTTGAGTTGTGACGTAATTTCTTTACATACTTGTATACCACATAATATTGCGATGTCAGCATTAGAATTCCAGCTCAATAATTATAGTTCTTTTTCGCAGGATCTTATCAATTTCATTTTACAAGTAACACTCTTTTTATTGACTCACAATTTTTTTTCCATTTGACAGCTATTATTATTTACAATGCACGGGAGTAGCCATGGGGGCCAAATTCTCACCATCTTTAGCTAATTTAGATATGGCTTTTTGGGAGTATCATTTTTTGTTTGCAACCACCAACAGTTTTTCATCTTTTATTTCATGGTATGGCAGATACATTGACGATACATTAATCATATGGAAGGGGGATGTATCTGCCATACATGATTTTGTGGACTATATTAACAATAATGATTATAACACAAAATTTACACATGTCCATGAAAAATCTAAAATCTCGTTTTTGGATTTGGATTGACGGGTATTCCCAATCAATTAATTTCAACACAGACTTATGTTAAGCCTATAGCAGGCAACACGATTCTTCATGCGAATAGTAGTCACCCCAGGCATACAGTAAAATCTATCCCAGTAGGAGAGTTCACAAGATTAAAATGCAACTGTAATAATAATAACGCACTCAAAGATGATCTGGCGAGATCTTGCAGGAAATTCAACAAACGGGGATATCCCAACTGGATGCTTAATAGAGTGTTAAATATAGTCTCTAATAAAGATCAGAGTGATCTCACTTCATTGCGAGTATGTCAGGATAGAAACAACAAAATAATAAAGAATAACATGGCAGATAAACCATTTGTGTGCCTGCAATATAGTCCACAGTTTAATGCCATCAAAACTATCATTAACAGAGCCATTCCGATTTTGAATGAAGATCCTATTCTTGCAAAAGTCTTACAAAATGGTTGCAACATTGTAGCCAGGAGAGCGCCCACATTAGGGAATATTTTATCACCAAAAACTTTTATTTCCCACAAACAACAAGATACTTGGCTTAAATGTAAAGGCAGGTATAAATGTAATGTCACTAATTGCACTACTTGCAAACATTTAATTACTACAAAGTTTTTTAGTAATCATAACAACAGTAATACATTTAAAATCCAAGATTTTATCAATTGTAACACGCAATGTGTGATATACAAAATTAATTGTATTGTATGCAACAAAGCATATGTGGGTTGCACAATTAGGAAGTTGAAAAACCGCATCTCAGAACATCTATATGATATCTCCTGCAATGGAAACTACAACCGCAGCATATCTTCTGCAGCTAAACACTTTATTGAGCAACATTCACGTAACATTGACTCTTTGAGAATCACAGGTATAGAAAAAATTTTAAAAAATGCTTTGCGGTGGAGATAATCAGAAAGTTTTACTAACACGTGAAGCATATTGGATTTTCAACTTGGGCTGCAAATTTCCTGACGGTCTCAATAAGAGGAACAAGCTAATGTTCCACTATTAATCTAAACAAGTCATAGTGTAGCTTTATATGTAATTTTATTTGTGGTATTTGTTTTTCATTGTTTTCCATCGTTTATTTAGTTATTTTTATATATATATTTCTTACCAATTAGTCTTTTTATTCAACAGGACCTTCTGATCACGTGATATATTTTCAGCATTTGATTGGTACTAAGGTCTTTTTATACTAAGTTTGTTATGTGGTAGATTAGCTTTGACAAAGACCGCTGTGTCGGTCGAAACGCGTTGCTTTCCTCACGTGTGTTATGGTGATGTCCCAGGAGTACTTTCCATTTTAGCATTTTCAATTAAAATTTTGCCTTTTATTCAGAAGAAGTTGGAGCATTTCTTTTCTTTTTTCGAGTTTCATTACGTCTCATCAGGATGGAGTTCCGGGCCTCTTCATTGAATTGGTGAGCTGGCTTTTCTCTATTTTTTCTTTAAATTCACCAATGACCTACTAACTGCCAAATGAAAGCAACGAGAGTTTGTCCTCCTCCTTCTCCTGGAACGGCATCTTTCTTTGACACAGTGAACCATTCCCTCTTACTACAGACTTTCTGATCTGCTGACATTACAGACATGGCTCTTTGGATCTCCTCGTACCTAACAGACTGAACATTCAGCATCTCCCACTCATACACCACCTCCTCATCTAGCTCCCTATGTGTTGTGTCCACCAAGGTTCAGTTGTTGGACCGAGAACCCTGCTTAGAGTAACACGCGCACGCTCCCTCCTTCTTAAAAGGACTGCCCGTATCAACCTAACGTATTCCCAGCCTATAGCTGGGCATCACCTTCTATTTAAGGCTTCTCCAATATGGCAGTGCCTGAGCTACATTGTTAGTTTGCCTTGCATGCTTGCTAGTTTTCAGGTACCCAAGGTCCACCTGTCTGCTTGTCTACCCTATACCTGGCTGCTCTTACCTGTCTGTGCCGGTCTGTTTATACCTGTCTGTGCTCTTCTGTCCACCAGCTGGTCCAGATCGCAACCTGCCAGAGCCCATCTGTCTAACACTCTGTCCAGACCGCATCTGCCAGTGCTTTTCTGTTCCTCAGCTGGTCCCATCTGCACTAGGGTTGAGCGACCTTAACTTTTATAGGATCGGGTCGGGTTTCACGAAACCCAACTTTCTCAAAAGTCGGGTCGAGTGAAATCGGCCGATCCTATAAAAAAGTCGGGGTCGGGGTCGGCCGAAACCTGAAACCCAATGCACTGCAATGGGATACTATGGTTCCCAGGGTCTGAAGGAGAGGAAACTCTCCTTCAGGCCCTGGGATCCATATTTAAGTGTAAAATAAAGAATTAAAATAAAAAATATTGATATACTCACCTGTCCGGCGGCCCCTGCAACTTACCGAGGGAACCGGCGGCCTGCTTTGGTTAAAATGAGCGCGTCCAGGGCCTTCCGTGACGTCACGGCTTTGTGATTGGTCGCGACGGCCCATGTGACCGCCACGCGACCAATCAAAATCCGCGGACGTCATTCTCAGGTCCTAAATTCCTAGAATTCTAAATTCTTAAGGTCCTTCACGCACTGATTCTTAGGAAGGAAGGCTGCCGGAAAGAAGCAGGGCGCGCGCGAGGGTGAGTATATTCCTATTAGGTATATACTCACCCTCAGCTTCTTTCCGGCAGCCTTCCTTCCTAAGAATCAGCACGTGAAGGACCTTAAGATGACGTCACGGCTTTGTGATTGGTCGCGACGGCCCATGTGACCGCCACGCGACCAATCACAAGCCGTGACGTCACCGCAGGCCATTCACGCGCTGATTCTTAGGAAGGAAGGCTGCCGGTTAGTACCAGGGCGCGTCAGAGGGTGAGTATATCAATATTTTTTATTTTGATTCTTTATTTTACACTTAAATATGGATTCCGATACCGATTCCCGATATCGCAAACATATCGGAACTCGGTATCGGAATTCCGATCCCAGATTCAGAAGATCGCCGACCTCATGGCCGACCCCACACAGGGGTCGGGTCAGGTTTCATGAAACCCGACTTTGCCAAAAGTCGTCGACTTCTGAAAATGGCCGACCCGTTTTGCTCAACCCTAATCTGCACCCATGGTTCCAGAGTCTCTACAGTGCCTACCTGAATTTTTCATCCCTCCTTTGGGCCGTAGCAGCTTACCCGCTGTAGGGGGTCAGCTGCCACCTTCTGTAGGCCAGCCATAGAGTAGCACCTTGTGCCACCTCTTTGTACCTCCTTGGGATGCAGTTTTTGCCTGCTGCCACTTGTCCGAGTAGGAATTTGGTAAGCCACCTAGTTACGCCCCTTCCAGGCTTTCAGAGGGATATGGATCAGTGATTCCACCACCTTGCCCGTTAGTTTCTCCATCTGCTGGATTGGCTGTAGTGGAAGAAGTGTTGGCCCGCTATATTAATTCTACTTTATTGCAATTGATGCCACTTTGTTGGTGTCTGCCACTAATTTTTGTAAATGTGTAGACTCCTGCTTGGGTCTCCTTCATGCATGTTGCCTGTAGCAGTAGGCCTCCAAGACCGTCAGGCCTCCACTTCCTTTACTCCTTGTTACTATCCTTAGATTTTTCCGACAATAGTAGTCTGAAAAATGTATGTGATATTTGTGGCACCTGAGTGTAGCTGACAATAAATGCAGGTTGAGCTGTTGCATCTGGTATCAAGGCTCTCAGCACAGGAGGCCTACACCGATCCCTCACACATCTCGCCTTACTGTGATGTTCAATTGAAAGCTGCAAATGCTGTCCCAGACCTTGAAACCTCACGCCTGGCTGATTACTGCAGTGCCATGCTACAGTTAGTACTGTGGGTGAATTGTGGCTACTTTCCTGGTATCTGCCCCTCATTTGATGAGTTTTGGCAGAATTTGGGGCCTTTATAAGGTGTTATGCATGTGTTTGCTTTTGCCTCCCAATGAGATGAATGACATTGGTTATGTTCAGCGAATATTTGACAAATTAATTGGCGATTATTGCAAATTTGGCGATTGTAATACAATCCAAACATTTAAATATTTGCTCATCTCTAGTCATCACACACCAACAGGCCAGGCTTGAGGTTCAAAGGCACCAAAAAATAATTTGTCTGCTGTTTGATCCCCATCAACAGCTACTGCGCGGTGTGGAATTTGTCCTCCAAACAGATGAGTTTCAGAACAGCCTGTTGTCATTTTCCCCTGGATGTGCTGAAGTTGGTGGTGCAGGTCTTACTGTGACCAATGAGGGGGAGGTTGAGGAAGCGAAGTAGGAGGGGGAGGCAACATGGAAAGAGAAATATTCAGAAATCCTGGGAGGTGGTAGGACATGTACTAGAAAACATTCCGCCTCTGTCCCAGCCACCACTACATTCACCCAGGGGGCAGTAAGGGAGGTGTAATGTCACTGGCTGTCATGTCTACTGATAGAGTTGTGCAGTGCACATCTGATCTGGCATGCAACATGTGTATGCATGGGCATCCAGGAGTGTGGAAATGTTGTCATACAGGACCATAGCTGGTGGGTGCATAGATGGGTATTTCTTCTTTCTCTCAATAGTTAGGGGGATGGAAAGCTGAATATTTACATTGAATGATGAGGAGATGCTCGTTGACACTGATGTTGGTAGTGGTGATGCTGTAACATCCTCTCTTTGCGGAGATACAGGTGGATCTGTTGATCATGAGCGGGAGGATGAGGAGAAGATCGAAGCAGAAGGGAGAGCAGGAGGAGGCTCAGATCTGTCATACTTTTAAAGGTGTGTACTCCACTGCACCTCATGCTTGGAATTCTGTTGTGGACTATACTTCTTGGCTCCCTCTTGTGGTCACTAGTGGTTTGGCACTTGGATTGTCTTTTCCCAGGTTGGTACTCACCTGGTTCTTAGGCCTGGGGTGTTGCTATTTAAACTTCCTGGATTCTCAGTCCAGTGCCTGGCATCGTTGTAATCAGTTCATTTCTGTTTGCTCCTGTCTTCAGGTCCTGGTTCCTTGCAAGATAAGCTAAGTCCTGCTTTCTTATTTTTGTTTATTTGCATTGTTCTTATTTTTGTCCAGCTTGCACAAAATGTGATTCCTGATATTGCTGGAAGCTCTAGGGGGCTGATATTCTCCCCCCTCACTGTTAGTCGGTTCGGGGGTTCTTGGATATTCAGCGTGGATATTTTTTGTAGGGTTTTTTGCTGACCATATAAGTCATCTTACTATATTCTGCTATTAGTTAGTGGGCCTCTCTTTGCTAAAATCTAGTTCATTCTTACGTTTGTCTTTTCTTCTTACCTCACCGTTATTATTTGTTGGGGGCTTGTACTATAACTTTGGGGTCTTTCTTCTTGAGGCAAGAGAGGTCTTATTTTCCCTGACAGGGTTAGTTAGTTCTCCGGCTGGCGCGAGACGTCTAGGATCAACGTAGGTACGTTCCCCGGCTACTGTTAGTTGGTTGTGCTAGGATCAGGTATATGGTCAGCCTTGTTACCACTTCCCTATGAGCTGGTATTTATGTTTGCAGACTTTGCTGTAATCTCTGAGATCCTCTGCCATTGGGATCATAACAGTATGCCAGGCCAAAGAGTGAATTGCTGAAGCGGGATTAAAAGAAAAGAAGTTCTGAGTTTTTTGTTTTTTTTTTCTTCTTCCCCTTTGTCTCTGAGTGGCTTGAAGCTTTGCTGCAGACATGAATGTTCAGACCTTGATTACTAGTGTGGATCAGCTTGCTGCACGAGTGCAGGGCATTCAGGATTTTGTTGTTAGCAGTCCTATGTCAGAGCCTAAGATACCTATTCCTGAGCTGTTCTCTGGAGATCGATTTAAATTTAGGAATTTTAGGAATAATTGTAAATTGTTTCTATCTTTGAAACCTCGTTCGTCGGGAGATTCAGCTCAGCAAGTTAAAATTGTTATCTCCTTCTTGCGTGGCGACCCTCAGGATTGGGCTTTCTCGTTGGCGCCAGGAGATCCGGCATTGGCGGATGTTGATGCGTTTTTTCTGGCGCACGGATTGCTTTATGAGGAGCCTAATCTTGAAATTCAGGCAGAAAAAGCTCTACTGGCTATCTCTCAGGGCCAGGATGAAGCTGAAGTGTATTGCCAAAAATTTCTGAAATGGTCCGTGCTTACTCAATGGAATGAATGTGCTCTGGCCGCAAATTTCAGAAATGGCCTTTCTGAAGCCATTAAGAATGTGATGGTGGGTTTCTTAATTCCTACTAGTCTGAATGATTCTATGGCGCTGGCTATTCAGATTGATCGGCGTTTGCGGGAGCGCAAATCCGCTAATCCTCTGGCGGTGTTGTCTGAACGGACACCTGTCTCAATGCAATGTGATAGAATCCTGACTAGAACCGAACGACAAAATCATAGACGACAGAATGGGCTGTGTTTTTACTGTGGTGATTCTACACATGTTAGATCAGCATGCTCTAAACGCCTAACAAAGGTTGTCAGTCCTGTCACCATTGGTAATTTGCAGCCTAAATTTATTTTGTCTGTGACTTTAATTTGCTCATTGTCTTCCTACCCTGTTATGGCGTTTGTGGATTCAGGTGCTGCCCTGAGTCTTATGGACTTGTCGTTTGCTAAGCGCTGTGGTTTTGTCCTGGAGCCTTTAAAAATTCCTATTCCTCTCAGAGGAATTGATGCTACGCCACTGGCGGAAAATAAACCGCAGTATTGGACACAAGTGACCATGTGCATGACTCCTGAACATCGGGAGGTGATTCGTTTTCTTGTTCTGCATAATATGAATGATTTGGTCGTTTTAGGTCTGCCATGGTTACAGACCCATAATCCAGTTTTGGATTGGAAGGCTATGTCTGTGTCGAGTTGGGGTTGTCAGGGAATTCATTGTGATTCTCCGCCGGTGTCTATTGCTTCTTCTACTCCTTCAGAAGTTCCTGAGTATTTGTGTGACTATCAGGATGTATTCAGTGAGTCCAGGTCCAGTGCTCTTCCTCCTCATAGGGACTGTGACTGCGCTATAGATTTGATTCCTGGTAGTAAATTTCCTAAGGGACGATTTTTTAATTTGTCTGTACCCGAACATGCCGCGATGCGTTCTTATGTCAAGGAGTCTTTGGAGAAGGGGCATATTCGTCCATCCTCTTCCCCTCTTGGTGCGGGATTCTTTTTTGTGGCCAAAAAAGATGGGTCTTTGAGACCTTGTATAGACTATCGGCTTCTGAACAAAATCACTGTTAAGTTTCAGTATCCTTTGCCACTATTGTCGGACTTGTTTGCTCGGATTAAGGGTGCCAAGTGGTTCACCAAGATAGATCTTCGTGGTGCGTACAACCTTGTGCGCATTAGGCAGGGAGATGAATGGAAAACTGCATTTAATACGCCCGAAGGTCATTTTGAGTACTTGGTGATGCCCTTTGGGCTCTCTAATGCTCCTTCAGTGTTTCAGTCCTTTATGCATGATATCTTCCGGAAGTATCTAGATAAATTTATGATTGTTTATCTGGATGATATTCTGTTTTTTTCTGATGATTGGGATTCTCATGTAAAGCAGGTCAGGATGGTGTTTCAGGTTTTGCGTGATAATTAGTGTTGAGCGATACCGTCCGATACTTGAAAGTATCGGTATCGGAAAGTATCGGTCGATACCGGCAAAGTATCGGATCCAATCCGATACCGATACCCGATACCAATACAAGTCAATGGGACTCAAGTATCGGACGGTATTCCTGATGGTTCCCAGGGTCTGAAGGAGAGGAAACTCTCCTTCAGGCCCTGGGATCCATATAAATGTGTAAAAGAAAGAATTAAAATAAAAAATATCGCTATACTCACCTGTCCGACGCAGCCTGGACCTCAGCGAGGGAACCGGCAGCGTTGTTTGTTTAAAATTTGCGCTTTTACTTGGTTACGTGAAGTCCCGGCTTGTGATTGGTCAGGGCGGCCATGTTGCCGGGACGCGGACCAATCACAGCAAGCCGTGACGAAATTACGTCACGGCTTGCTGTGATTGGTCCGCGTCCCGGCAACATGGCCGCCATTAACCAATCACAAGCTGTGACGTCACGGGAGGCTGGACACGCGCGCTTTTTAAAATGGGCGCGTGTCCAGCCTCCCGTGACGTCCCGGCTTGTGATTGGTTGCGCCGCGGTCAACCAATCACAAGCCGGGAGGCTGGACACGCGCGCATTTTAAAATTTTAAAATGCGCGCGTGTCCAGCCTCCCGGCTTGTGATTGGTTGATCGCGGCGCAACCAATCACAAGCCGGGACGTCACGGGAGGCTGGACACGCGCCCATTTTAAAAAGCGCGCGTGTCCAGCCTCCCGTGACGTCACGGCTTGTGATTGGTTGCGTCTCCCATGTGACTGCGACGCAACCAATCACAAAGCCGGGACGTAATTTTAAAATCCTTAAGGACCTGAAATTACGTCACGGCTTGCTGTGATTGGTTGCGTTGCCCATGTGACTGCGACGCAACCAATCACAACGCCGGAACGTAATTTTAAAATCCTGAAGGACCTGAAATTACGTCACGGCTTGCTGTGATTGGTTGCGTCCCGGTCACATGGGCGGCACGCAACCAATCACAAGCCGGGACTCACGTAAAGGAAAGAAAAGCGCGAATTTTAAACAAAGAACGCTGCCGCTTCCCTCGGTAAGGTGCAGGCTGCGTCGGAGAGGTGAGTATAGCAATATTTTTTATTTTAATTCTCTCTTTTACACATTTTTACATTAATGTTGTTTCGATACCGATACCCGATATCACAAAAATATCGGATCTCGGTATCGGAATTCCGATACAGCAAGTATCGGCCGATACCCGATACTTGCAGTATCGGAATGCTCAACACTAGTGATAATGCTTTGTTTGTGAAGGGCTCAAAGTGTCTCTTTGGAGTGCAGAAGGTTTCCTTTTTGGGTTTTATTTTCTCCCCTTCTGCTGTGGAGATGGACCCAGTCAAGGTCCGAGCTATTCATGATTGGACTCAACCCACGTCTGTTAAGAGTAGTGTTGAGCGATACCATCCGATACTTGAAAGTATCGGTATCGGAAAGTATCGGCCGATACCGGCAAAGTATCGGATCCAATCCGATACCGATACCCGATACCAATACAAGTCAATGGGACTCAGGTATCGGACGGTATTCCTGATGGTTCCCAGGGTCTGAAGGAGAGGAAACTCTCCTTCAGGCCCTGGGAACCATATTAATGTGTAAAAGAAAGAATTAAAATAAAAAATATTGCTATACTCACCTGTCCGACGCAGCCGGGACCTCAGCGAGGGAACCGGCAGCGTTGTTTGTTTAAAATTCGCGCTTTTACTTGGTTACGTGAGGTCCCGGCTTGTGATTGGTCAGGGCGGCCATGTTGCCGGGACGCGGACCAATCACAGCAAGCCGTGACGAAATTACGTCACGGCTTGCTGTGATTGGTCCGCGTCCCGGCAACATGGCCGCCATTAACCAATCACAAGCCATGACGTCACGGGAGGCTGGACATGCGCGTATTTTGAAAAGCGCGCGTGTCCAGCCTCCAGTGACGTCCCGGCTTGTGATTGGTCAGGGCGGCCATGTTGCCGGGACGCGGACCAATCACAGCAAGCCGTGACGAAATTACGTCACGGCTTGCTGTGATTGGTCCGCGTCCCGGCAACATGGCCGCCATTAACCAATCACAAGCCGTGACGTCACGGGAGGCTGGACATGCGCGTATTTTGAAAAGCGCGCGTGTCCAGCCTCCAGTGACGTCCCGGCTTGTGATTGGTCAGGGCGGCCATGTTGCCGGGACGCGGACCAATCACAGCAAGCCGTGACGAAATTACGTCACGGCTTGCTGTGATTGGTCCGCGTCCCGGCAACATGGCCGCCATTAACCAATCACAAGCCGTGACATCACGGGAGGCTGGACACGCGCGCTTTTCAAAATACGCGCATGTCCAGCCTCCCGTGACGTCCCGGCTTGTGATTGGTTAATGGCGGCCATGTTGCCGGGACGTCACTGGAGGCTGGACACGCGCGCTTTTCAAAATACGCGCATGTCCAGCCTCCCGTGACGTCACGGCTTGTGATTGGTTAATGGCGGCCATGTTGCCGGGACGCGGACCAATCACAGCAAGCCGTGACGTAATTTCGTCACGGCTTGCTGTGATTGGTCCGCGTCCCGGCAACATGGCCGCCCTGACCAATCACAAGCCGGGACTTCACGTAACCAAGTAAAAGCGCGAAATTTAAACAAACAACGCTGCCGGTTCCCTCGCTGAGGTCCCGGCTGCGTCGGACAGGTGAGTATAGCGATATTTTTTATTTTAATTCTCTTTTTTACACATTATTACATTAATGTTGTTGCGATACCCGATACCCGATACCATAAAAGTATCGGATCTCGGTATCGGAAATTCCGATACAGCAAGTATCGGCCGATACCCGATACTTGCAGTATCGGAATGCTCAACACTAGTTAAGAGTCTTCAGAAGTTCTTGGGTTTTGCTAATTTCTACCGTCGTTTAATCGCTAACTTTTCTAGCGTTGTTAAACCTTTGACGGATATGACCAAGAAAGGTTCTGATGTGGCTAATTGGGCTCCTGCAGCCGTGGAGGCCTTCCAGGAGCTGAAGCGCCGGTTTACTTCGGCGCCTGTTTTGTGCCAGCCTGATGTCTCACTTCCCTTTCAGGTTGAAGTGGATGCTTCTGAGATTGGTGCTGGGGCTGTTTTGTCGCAGAGAGGCTCTGGTTGCTCTGTGATGAGACCATGTGCTTTTTTCTCTAGGAAGTTTTCGCCTGCTGAGCGGAACTATGATGTTGGTAATCGGGAGTTGTTGGCCATGAAGTGGGCATTTGAGGAGTGGCGTCATTGGCTCGAGGGTGCTAAGCATCGTGTGGTGGTCTTGACTGATCACAAAAATCTGATGTATCTCGAGTCTGCTAAGCGCCTGAATCCTAGACAGGCTCGTTGGTCATTGTTTTTCTCTCGTTTTGACTTTGTGGTCTCGTACCTGCCTGGTTCGAAGAATGTTAAGTCTGATGCTCTTTCTAGGAGCTTTGTGCCTGACTCTCCTGGAGTCTCGGAGCCAGCTGGTATTCTTAAAGAGGGAGTCATCGTGTCGGCCATATCTCCTGATTTGCGACGTGTGTTGCAGAGATTTCAGGCTGGTAGACCTGACTCTTGTCCACCCGACAGACTGTTTGTTCCTGATAAATGGACCAGCAGAGTTATTTCCGAGGTTCATTCCTCGGTGTTGGCAGGGCATCCGGGGATTTTTGGTACCCGAGATTTGTGGCTAGGTCCTTTTGGTGGCCTTCCTTGTCACGGGATGTGCGGTCATTTGTGCAGTCCTGTGGGACTTGTGCTCAGGCTAAGCCTTGTTGTTCTCGTGCTAGTGGGTTGCTTTTGCCCTTGCCCGTCCCGAAGAGGCCTTGGACACACATTTCCATGGATTTCATTTCTGATCTTCCGGTGTCTCATGGTATGTCTGTAATCTGGGTGGTGTGTGATCGTTTTTCCAAGATGGTCCATTTGGTGCCCTTGCCTAAGTTGCCTTCCTCTTCCGATCTGGTTCCTTTGTTTTTTCAGAATGTGGTTCGTTTACATGGCATTCCTGAGAATATCGTGTCCGACAGAGGATCCCAGTTTGTGTCCAGATTCTGGCGATCTTTTTGTGCTAAAATGGGCATTGATTTGTCGTTTTCATCTGCCTTTCATCCTCAGACTAATGGCCAAATGGAGCGAACTAATCAGACACTGGAGGCTTATTTGAGATGTTTTGTTTCTGCGGACCAGGATGATTGGGTGACCTTCTTGCCATTGGCTGAGTTTGCCCTTAATAATCGGGCTAGTTCCGCTACTTTGGTTTCGCCATTCTTCTGCAACTCTGGTTTTCATCCTCGTTTTTCCTCGGGTCATGTTGAGTCTTCTGACTGTCCTGGGGTGGATTCCGTGGTGGATAGGTTGCAGTGGATTTGGAGTCATGTGGTGGACAACTTGAAGTTGTCACAGGAGAAGGCTCAGCGTTTTGCCAACCGCCGCCGCGGTGTGGGTCCCCGACTTCGTGTTGGGGAGTTGGTTTGGTTGTCTTCTCGGTATGTCCCTCTGAAGGTTTCCTCTCCTAAGTTTAAGCCTCGCTTTATTGGTCCTTATAAAATTTTGGAAGTTCTTAACCAGGTTTCTTTTCGTTTGGATCTTCCGGTGTCGTTTGCCATTCACAACGTGTTCCATAGGTCTTTGTTGCGGCGGTACGTTGTGCCTGTGGTTCCTGCTGTTGAGCCTCCTGCTCCGGTGTTGGTTGAGGGCAAGTTGGAGTACGTGGTGGAGAAGATCTTGGATTCTCATCTCTCTAGACGGAGGCTTCAGTATTTGGACAAATGGAAGGGCTATGGTCAGGAGGATAATTCCTGGGTGGTCGCCTCTGATGTTCATGCAGCCGATTTGGTTCGTGCCTTCCACGCTGCTCATCCTGATCGCCCTGGTGGTCTTGGTGAGGGTTCAGTGACCCCTCCTTAAAGGGGGGGTACTGTTGTGGACTATACTTCTTGGCTCCCTCTTGTGGTTACTAGTGGTTTGGCACTTGGATTGTCTTTTCCCAGGTTGGTACTCACCTGGTTCGTTAGGCCTGGGGTGTTGCTATTTAAACTTCCTGGATTCTCAGTCCAGTGCCTGGCATCATTGTAATCAGTTCATTTCTGTTTGCTCCTGTCTTCAGGTCATGGTTCCTTGCAAGATAAGCTAAGTCCTGCTTTCTTATTTTTGTTTATTTGCATTGTTCTTATTTTTGTCCAGCTTGCACAAAATGTGATTCCTGATATCGCTGGAAGCTCTAGGGGGCTGATATTCTCCCCCCTCACCGTTAGTCGGTTCGGGGGTTCTTGGATATTCAGCGTGGATATTTTTTGTAGGGTTTTTTGCTGACCATATAAGTCATCTTACTATATTCTGCTATTAGTTAGTGGGCCTCTCTTTGCTAAAATCTAGTTCATTCTTACGTTTGTCTTTTCTTCTTACCTCACCGTTATTATTTGTTGGGGGCTTGTACTATAACTTTGGGGTCTTTCTTCTTGAGGCAAGAGAGGTCTTATTTTCCCTGACAGGGTTAGTTAGTTCTCCGGCTGGCGCGAGACGTCTAGGATCAACGTAGGTACGTTCCCCGGCTACTGTTAGTTGGTTGTGCTAGGATCAGGTATATGGTCAGCCTAGTTACCACTTCCCTATGAGCTGGTATTTATGTTTGCAGACTTTGCTGTAATCTCTGAGATCCTCTGCCATTGGGATCATAACAGAATTCAGATAACTCGTCATGCAAGTAGTGCTCAGGTTAAGAAGATTTATGCCTCGTTTCAGGCTCTGACAGCACAGCATGCAAACCACCCATGTCTTCTTGTCAGCACATTCCCTGAAGAAATGCCATGCCAGGGCGCTCATTTGAGTTGGCTTTGTTTTTCTCATTTCCTCATTGCGGTGTTCAATAGCATCCAAGGTACTGGCTACGGGCCACCCGCTGTGCTTTTGTACCCCTCTCCCTCTTTTGCTGTGCTGCAGAGGCAGCATGAAGAACTTCTTTTCCTCTGAACTGCGCACTTCACTATGATGACCTTCGCTCCATGTGGGGTACAGGACCTCATCATTCCCAGCATCATCTTCCACCCACTATTCACCCATGCCCTCCTTGCCAGCTTGCACACTGCAGGAGGCCACAGCAGTTGGCACTTTTATTTCGTCATCTTTTGAGATGTGCTGTGGTGGTACTTATCCTCCAACATATCAAGTGGTTAGGCATCAGTGCACTCAGTCTCTTAGACTTGTGTGGCAAAGCCAGGTGGCTGGCCCTTGGATCTCCAGTCAGCACAGTCTTTGAAAAGCAGAAGAGATTGCTGCATAACTTGGGGCTCAGGCTGCTTGACTGACAATGGGTGAGATGGAAGAAAAATGCCCATGGTCGCTTTCTGCAGGGGACCGGGTGGAAGACAATGCAAATTAACTAGAGGCACTGTCAGCCATCCAATCTAACACCGCCTCATCATGTTCTGGCCACACTACTCGTACAGCATTACTCGGGCTTGCTAAATGATGCAGAACATCTCTTTGCCTGCTTTCAGCTGAGAAAGGTGTTGCACTTAGACACGTAACAGGCACAGAATGGCCAAGTCCTCTCCCTGCATCAGCTACACCATCATTACCAGCAGTACCACGACGATGTCCACATCCCCTATTTGACGCTCTCCTCATGTTTTTCCTTCTAAAAAAAATACCAGTAGAGTAGAGACTGGATTAGTTCACCCTGCACTTGACAGTTAGGGTACTATGCACCAGGTTGTATTATGAGCATGCTACACCAGCCTGTATTACAGGCACACTACACCAGGCTGTATTATGGGCATGCTGTACAGGCTGTATTACCGACACATTGTACCAGCCTGTATAATGGTCATGCTACCCCAGCCTGTATTAAGTTACGCTACACCAGCTAGCATTATGGGCATGCCACATCAGGCTGTATTATGGGCTCTCTGCAGCAGGCTGTATTATGGGCCCATGGCTTTCACCTTGCTTGCTGCATTCCCTGGTTCCTGGTTCTTGCTTCACATAGGTTCTCCTTGACATGAAATAGATCTTGCAATTTATGCTATTGCTCTACTAGATTTTGCCTACCTGCACCCTCAACAGATGTCCTTGACAAAGACCGTTCCTAGTTGGATCTGTTTTTGACTCCTTGCCAATCAAGATAAATTTACATTGCAGCAAGGCCTACAGTCTCATATTCTTTTGTGGTGCTGAGCTTCCTATCTCTTATTAGTCTGGACTACATGTCCCTTAGGGTACCGTCACACAGTCACATTTTGATCGCTACGACGGTACGATTCGTGACGTTCTAGCGATATCGTTACGATATCGCAGTGTCTGACAAGCAGCAGCGATCAGGGACCCTGCTGAGAATCGTACGTCGTAGCAGATCGTATGGAACTTTCTTTCGTCGCTTGATCACCCGCTGACATCGCTGGATCGTTGTGTGTGACAGCGATCCAGCGATGTGTTCGCTTGTAACCAGGGTAAACATCGGGTAACTAAGCGCAGGGCCGCGCTTAGTAACCCGATGTTTACCCTGGTTACCAGCGTAAACGTAAAAAAAACAAACAGTACATACTTACATTCCGGTGTCTGTCCTCCGGCGTCTCAGCTTCTCTCCACTGTGTGAGCGCCTGCCGGCCGGAAAGCGAGCACAGCGGTGACGTCTGACGTCACCGCTGTGCTTTCCGGCTATGGCGCTTACACAGTGGAGAGAAGCAGAACGCCGGGGACAGACACCGGAATGTAAGTATGTACTGTTTGTTTTTTTTACGTTTACGCTGGTAACCAGGGTATACATCGGGTTACTAAGCGCGGCCCTGCGCTTAGTTACCCGATGTTTACCCTGGTTACCGGGGACTTCGGCATCGCTCCAGCGCCGTGATTGCACCGTGTGACCGCAGTCTACGACGCTGGAGCGATATTCATACGATCGCTGCGACGTCACGGATCGTGCCGTCGTAGCGATTAAAATGGTACTGTGTGACGGTACCCTTACTCAAGCACACAATTATTTTAAAAGCACAGTGTGCCGGTCTTTCCCCTTCTGTATTACAGGCACACTACACTAGCCTGAATTATGGGCACATTAAACCAGGCTATATTACAGGCAGGCTGCACCAAGCTGTTTTACAGGCACATTACACCAGCCTGTATTATGGGCACGCTACACAAGCCTGCATTACGGGCATGCTACACTAGCCTGTATTGCACACATGCTGCACCACGATGTATTACAGGCGCGTTACATCAAGCTGTAATACAGGCACGCTGTACCAGGCTGTTTTACGGTCACGCTACACCAGCCTGTATTACAGGCATGCTACACCAGGCTCAGGCTGTATTATGGGCATGCTTCTCCTGGCTGTATTACGGGCACACAGCCCCAGGCTGTATTACGAGCACACTTCACCAGCCTGCATTAAGAGCACGCTACAACAGGCTTTATTATGGGCATGCTACACCAGTCTGTTATGGCACTCTAAACAAGGCTCTTAGGGTACTCTACACAAAACCTGTGAAGGCACACTGCACCAGGCTCTTATGGGACTGTGCACCTGTCTATTAGGCCACTAGGTATCAGAATGGCACATGATCCAACCTTTTTACATGCTGGGTCTCTTGGAGCACCAGCCAATAACAGCCATACGAATACTTGCCATGGCGGTGATTGGGCTGGAGATGGCCACAGTCTTAGAGCTTGTTGATTAGCTGTGCTGCAGCCTTCCAACAAGCTTTATTAGGCTTACAAATCTGAACAGTAACACGGACATTTGGAAGTCCGTGTTCGGGGTTCGGTACCTGACACTAGGTTTCCTGTATGACTGTACCATTCGGGTTTGCTTATACATACTAGTTAGCAAGTAGTCCTGTCTGAATCTAACAAAATTATAATTGAGCAGTTTGCCTGACTTTGGATAGGATTTTAAATTCAAATATGTACATAATTGAGAGCTAGAGATGATTGAATTTATTTGAGAGGAATTGAATTCTACAATTCTGCAAAAATCTGTATTGTGTTTAATACCGATTTTTTTTTTGCAATTTACTCATGACATTGCTTAAGGCCCAGTCAGAGTAAGACCCATGCAACGTCGTGACTTTCAATGAGCTACAATTTCAAAAGGGACCAAAGACCAGACTGAGCTGTGGCGTGAAGAAGACTGACAGTTAGTGTTGAGCGATACTTTCCGATATCGGAAAGTATCGGTATCGGAAAGTATCGGCCGATACCGTCAAAATATCGGATCTAATCCGATACCGATACCCGATCCCAATGCAAGTCAATGGGACGAAAATATCGGAATTAAAATAAACCCTTTATAAACTTGTAGGTTCATTCTACATGAAGGAAAACAACTAAGAATAATGTAGGATGTATTGGGGGACGTGGCGGAGACATTAAAGGCACAGAGGTTTAGCCCAATGTAATAGAATAGCAGGTTTGTTTGTTTTTTATGACGTTTGGCGGTAGAAAGATTTTGACTATGTTAATTTTTTTTTATTTTGTCAGATATTGATGTTTCACTACTTCCACGCCCTTCACCTTCTTTTTTACTTCTCCCACACTTTCTTCTTCATTATCCTCATCATCAGCTTCTTTGACATCAACTTCTTCACCTTATTCATCTTCTTCTTCATCTTCTACCTATTATTTTTTTTCTTACATTGTTCATATTCTTTTTATTTTACTATTATCTTCATCATATTCTACTTCTTCATCATATTCTTATTTGTGACAGGCATTCCCGTAGTTGTTATCTATAAAAGTTTGAAGATTACACCTTCCGTTCTGCCTGTCACAAAAGAGTTACATTTGTCCGCGTTCAGTTTGGCCTGCAGCATCAGGCTTTATCCAGGGGCACCACGAGGAGGAACGGACTCACCCCCATACACTGCTTAGTCTTCTTCTGCTTATAATTTAGATAATATTTTTTGCTCTGATATTTAGTGTTATGCTTAATGTTCTTCTGCTCTTTGTTCTGCAGCCTCTTGTTCTTCTGCTTCTCGGTCTTCCAGGTCGTCGTCGTCTCCAGGGTCGTCGTCTCCGGGGTCGTCGTCATCGGGGTGGTCTTCAGGGTCGTCGTCTCCGGGGTCGTCGTCATCGGGGTGGTCTTCGGGGTCATCGTCTCCAGGGTCGTCGTCATCACGGTGGTTGTCGTCTCTGGTGTCGTCGTCATCTTAGGGGTGGTCTTCCGGGTCATCGTGTTTAGTCTCTTGAACTTGGAAATGTAGCAGAAGGTACAAGAAGGCTGAGAAAATGCCGAGAACCAGCTGATGGAACTGGAACTCGGATGGCTACCCGAAGGTCCAAGAGCCAATGGAACTACCGAGGACCAGCTGACGTTACTGGAACCCGGTTACTAAGCAGGAGGTACCCGTGCCTGAAAGCACTACCAAGGACCACCTGACGTTGGTGGAACTCGGATACCCAGAGGGAGGCACCTAAGCCAAAGGCTCTGCCCGGAACCAGCTGACGGTACTGGAACCAGGATGGGGAGCAGAAGGTACAAGAGCAAAAGACACTGCCGAGAACCAGCTGACGGTGCTGGAACCCGGATGGGTAGCCGAAGGTCCAAGAGCCAATGGAACTACCGAAGACCAGCTGACGTTACTGGAACCCGGTTACTAAGCAGGAGGTACCCGTGCCTGAAAGCACTACTAAGGACCACCTGACGTTGGTGGAACTCGGATACCCAGAGGGAGGCACCTAAGCCAAAGGCTCTGCCCGGAACCAGCTGACGGTACTGGAACCAGGATGGGGAGCAGAAGGTACAAGAGCAAGTGTCTGCGTGGCTTTTGCAGGACACGATGCCGGCTGCACAGCAGGGGAACAGCTGGCGGTGCTGAACCCCACTGACACATTGGCTGGTGTTTTTCTCTGTGCAGCTAGCAGTACCGGGCCCCAACTGGCGATGTTAGAGCCCGGGGTCAGCAGGAGGAGGAGATGGAGCAGAGTGTAGGCCGAAGCCTGCACTGGCGGCAGCTTTGGGTCTGTTGTGCCTGCGTGGCTGTTGCAGGACACGTTGCCGGCTGCACAGCAGGGGAACAGCTGGCGGTGCTGAACCCCACTGACACATTGGCTGGTGTTTGGCTCTGTGCAGCTAGCAGTACCGGGCCCCAACTGGCGGTGTTGGAGCCCGGGCTCTGCAGGGGGAGCAGAGTGTAGGCCGAAGCCTACTTGAACCAATTTCAAAGGTAACCTTTAACCCCCCCTCAGGGGTTACAAAGTAGAAGAGCCACAGCTTATGCAGCAGTAGTGCTGCACATGCACAAGTCAAAGGTTGCTCTTTAAATTTTGCTCCTTGCACACGCTGAATGAAACACGTATAACATTTAGCCCTTTATACAGTCAAACTGTGTTGGAGGCGCGAGTTCCCTTTGTAATGAGACGCAGCACAGATGTCAAGAATCCCACCTTGGTGCTGGGTGCAGCCTCCTGAGCGTTGTTATTTGCTGTACAGGAGTCTGCGCTGTCGTGTTATCCCCTGGCCTAGCGCTGTTATCACTGCTCATCTTCTGACCTCATTTAATGTCGGCCGCTGCAGTTCGCGATGACCATGAATCCCAGCCCCGCGGTGTCTTAACATTGTTAAAACACTGCGGGGCTGGGATTCATGGCCTGGCGCAGCACATATGTTCGCCTCTCGCACTCGGGTCCTTACACCCGCTGCAGACTGTGCGGCGTCAGCTGATCCCTTATCGCATGCCACGGCCATGAAGCCGCACAGTCTGAAGAAGGCGGAAGGAGATGAGGGACAGGCGAACTGATGCACTGCTCATGCCCATCAATCACACCCTCGCAGTCCCAAGAAATAAGACACCGAGGGGCGTTGTGTGGGTCAGGGCAGCCGCAGAGGCGCAGGCAGCCAAACAATGATGCCAGAAGACGGGCAGCGCTACCAAGGGGGTTGCAGCGTGTCATTACAAAGGAAAGTCACACCCCCGGGACGGTTAAATGGTCACACAGAGGACACATTTCAGACGTGTTTTCAGTTCCACATGTGCGAGGAGAATACGTTTATGAGCCACCTTGCACACATGCAGCATTACCGCTGTACAAGGTGGCCTTAAAAACGTACAAACGCCTGGGGGAGGGGGGACAGGTTCCCTTCAATTTCAGTTCTTGTGTCTGCGTGGCTTTTGCAGGACACGATGCCGGCTGCACAGCAGGGGAACAGCTGGCAGTGCTGAACCCCACTGACACATTGGCTGGTGTTTTTCTCTGTGCAGCTAGCAGTACCGGGCCCCAACTGGCCGTGTTAGAGCCCGGGGTCAGCAGGAGGAGGAGATGGAGCAGAGTGTAGGCCGAAGCCTGCACTGGCGGCAGCTTTGGGTCTGTTGTGCCTGCGTGGCTGTTGCAGGACACGTTGCCGGCTGCACAGCAGGGGAACAGCTGGCGGTGCTGAACCCCACTGACACATTGGCTGGTGTTTGGCTCTGTGCAGCTAGCACATCTGGGCCCCAACTGGCGGTGTTAGAGCCCAGGGTCAGCAGGAGGAGGAGAGGGAGCAGAGTGTAGGCCGAAGCCTGCACTGGAGCAAGTTGAAAGGGAAACTTTAACCCCCCCCCCCAGGCGTTTGTAGCTGAAAGAGCCATCGTGTGCAGCACTAATGCTGGAAAAGGTAAACTTAGCTCTTTTAATTATGGTCCTTGCACATGCTGAACCTAACACTTATAAAAAGTGTCCCCTCCTACCGTGATACCGTCCGGTAGGTGGAACTTTCCTTTGTGATGTGACGCAGCACAGCCGTCATTCTTACCCCCTTGGCGCCGTGCGCCGCCTCCTCAGCGTTGTTTGAATCAGTCCCGGAGCCTGCGCTCTTAGGTTAGCCCTTGGCCATGCACACATTTTGCGCCTGTGCGGCCGCGCTGGCCGAGAGCCCGCCTCGTACTGTCTTCTGATTTAATCCCACTGGGGGCCTGAGATCCATGGACATGCGCAGTGCATATCTGAACCTCCACCTCTCACTCATCTCCCTACGGCTTCTTCTGACTGTGCGGTGTCACGGCCGTGGCATGCTATTAGGGACCAGCTGACACCGCACAGTTTGAATAAGCCGTAGGGAGATGAGTGAGAGGTGGAGGTTCAGATATGCACTGCGCATGTCCATGGATCTCTGGCCCCCAGTGGGATTAAATCAGAAGACAGTATGAGGCGGGCTCTCGGCCAGCGCGGCCGCACAGGCGCAGCCAGCCTGACACCAAATGATGTCAGAAGACGGGCAGCGCAAAATGTGTGCATGGCCAAGGGCTAACCTAACAGCGCAGGCTCCGGGACTGATTCAAACAACGCTGAGGAGGCGGCGCACGGTGCCAAGGGGGTAAGAATGACGGCTGTGCTGCGTCACATCACAAAGGAAAGTTCCACCAACCGGACGGTATCACGGTAGGAGGGGACACTTTTCATAAGTGTTAGGATCAGCATGTGCAAGGAGCACCACGAAAAGAGGCACTTTTTCCCTTTGCATCATTACTGCTGCACAAGGTGGCTCCTTCAGTAACAAACGCCTGGGGGGGGGGGGACAGGTTCCCTTAAATTTAACTTGTTGTGCCTGCGTGGCGGTCACAGTACACGTTGCCGGTGTGATAGAAATATATATATCATGTAGATCTCACTTGCATGTATACTCCTCTATAATCAAATATATACTTATATGCTCACAGCTAATATATACATTATAATCAATGGTTTAAAATGTCTGACACAAACTAATATAACCTAGACAGATCATAAAATGGCTGACATGAACTAATATAAACCAGACAGATCGTATGGGGTTTTCCATCCTTAAAAGCAGAAGAATGTCAGATGTTTGATGACTGCTGATCGAATGTCTCAGCTTAATCGGCAGTCATATGAGCATTAATCACAATATTCCATATATGTTTAGATAACCAATGACAGACGAGCTAGACAATATGGTAATTAACTAACCACCCCTGACAACCCCTAACCACTCCTTTCTATGTGAAAATATAAAACTATGTATGTACAATAAAGTATCAGTATTGATGGAATGTTGTTCTGACACAATGGTGTTGCAGTCTCATTCCTTTGAGCGCTCAAAATACTCAGTCTAATTGGGAGCGGCCACAGCACGCACAGGGATATATTTATCCAACCCTAATATTTCCATAACAATAATGGCGCCCAACAGCGAGGCACGGATGAACACACGTGGACCCACTACTGACCGGAACCGAAGTTATGGCCGTGGCTTTGGCACAGGGGCAGGAGACTGCGCAGCTCCATAAGTAAGGTAAGAAAATGTTATCATCTTACCTGAAAGTCCCCTGTGCCCAGTCCTTGTCTATGCCTCTTGCCGGTCAGGTGTGGTCACGAATTCCCAGGTAGTGTAAAAAATCCGTAGCCACGAATCCACCCTGGGAGGTGTCTGCTGTGGACCGTGTATGTGTTTGTGTAAAATCCGAGAGAGGAAGGAAAAAGTGACTTTTGTTTATGGTGGCTGGGTAACAGACAGCAGGAGTTCAAATCGCTGAGTAAGCTATCACAGATTCCCGTGCAAGAGGAAAGGAACAGGTAGTTCCGGAGCAGGTGGCTCCAGAATCCAGGCATGGATGGTGATAGTTTTCAGGGGCTACCACAGATTCCCGTAGCCGGCGGCCAGTCAGGACGACCGGAGCGGAGGGTGGTAGAACCCGGCATATGCGTGCCAGTGCGATTGGCAGTAGTCTGTTACCAGCGCAACCTGCATGTGTCACAGAATAAAAAAGGGCATCTCTCGGATTGTCTATCTGTCTGTTTGTGTCATGTACTATTGCCGCTTTAAGAAGCAGAAATAGTTCTCTTAAACTTCCTCTTTTTTCAGCTGAAGCGGAGATATGCATTGTAAATCACACTGTCATATCTGTTTTTTTCTTTTTCTTTTGCAATGCTGGGTATGCGTAGTTTTTTTGTGAAGAAGTGAAATTTAAATTGTATCCATCATTTTTGATATGACAAACGGGATTTTAGTGACATTGCATATTAGAATATTATAGTATTAAAAAAGAGGAAGTGTGTCTCTGACTGCATTTGGGCGCAGAGATTCTAAGAAAAAAAAAAAAAAAAAGGGAAAAGCCGTTTTCATTTTTAATTCTTTTTACTCTCTTAAAGGGTCTTTTTTTTTTCCTTTTTGCGGCATTTTAAAATTTTTAATTAAGTTTTCCTCAATCTTCAATCTCTTTATCTTTTTATTTTTTATTTATTTATTTTTGAAAAAAGTTTTTTCTTTACTCTTGTATCAAAGTTTTGAGTTTTTGGTTGTGAACTAAGTTTTTGACGGTTTTCTTATCATTTTGGGTTTTTCTTAGAGTTTTATATACTCATTTTTAGAAGTTTTTTTTTTTAGTACTGTTTTCTTTTTTTCATTTTTGTGTGTTTTTTTCATTTTTTACTCTTGCCATGGGGAATAAAGTGGCCGAGCAACAGGAAAGTCTTTTTACTTCCTGATGAGAAAAGAGCCCCTAGATAGTGGCAGGACACGGAAGGTATTAAGTACGTGAAATTCATTAGAATGGCAGACTTCAAGCTGCGGAGTGGCATGACGTAGAAAGGAAAAATAAGGGAAGTTATCTGATGTTAGATTGCTGAAAACTAATACATGGTATAAAGTGGCAGCAGAGCTTACATCGTTTAGGTGTTACAGAAAATTATGTGAGCAAACCAGGAAGTGATTTTTGTGGGTATAAGACAGGAGAATCTGAGTAGTCTGCTTTTAGCAGAATCCATGGTATAGGTAGTTATTTTTGCACAGTATGTGGTGCACCCCGTCTCTCCCTACAGGGAGAAGGCATCATTGCTCCACTCTATTGTTCTCATTCTGTTGTCAGTCTTTTCTCTCTGCATTCTTCTCTCTCTCTCTCTTTTCCTCTCCTCTTCCTCCACATATTTCTTCTCACCCTCCATCTTCTCCTCCCTTCTTCTCCACTTCACAACCACACCTATCTCCTCCTTCTTTTCCTTCTACACACCCATCTCTCCTCCCTTCTTCTCCACTTCACAACCACACCTATCTCCTCCTTCTACACACCCATCTCTCCTCCCTCTTCTCCACACTCTCTCTCTCTCCCCTCCTACTATTCCTTTGTCTCACTCCTCGAACCCTCCCCCTTCTTCTTCCTCTTTTTCCCTCCTTGTTGCCGGCTGGGCCAACGCCCAATTCAAACAATATGGTGCGTACAGCACAAAGTGTCCCTGGCACAGTCCAGCCATTGCCAGTTGTGATATCGGGGAAAGAAGGTGAAAGCCCCCCCTACAGTGGGCAGCCCCAGACATATCAGGCAGCAGTCAGCTCAGCCCTGGGTGCAGAGGGGGGAGGGGTGATATCAGAACGAGCTCACTGACAGATCCTCCGTTACCTCATTTCACAGTCAACAATATTGTAACCCTTAAGATTTTACATGAACTTTGATATCACCATGTATTGATAATGTACAGCTTCAGCACCGGTCAGAGCTGCCTACATCCACATTCACACCAACATGAAACTATAAGCCTAATCCATCATAGCTTCAGCAAGGGGGGAGACATCCTCACATAAAAAAGCAACTTCTAAGTCCAAAATCAGCCAGTGTATGACCCCAGTACAAGCCATCACAACTATTCTTCTGATGAAGATGAAGAGGGAACATCATACATGCTGTCTAGTACTAGAAAAGAAACCCACAGGCACCAAGAAAGCAGGGGCAGATAGAGGCACCACCATTACACTATGTGCACTGCACTTCAAGTCAGGTGACAATAGTCCAGACCCAGGGATGCATCCCATGCCATTTTACAGAAGAATGTAGCAGAAGCAGAAGCAGCAAACATATGCAGCCAGCTGGAATGATCTCTGGGCCATGAATGAAAATAGAAGCAGGTGATGCACTCTGGCCAATCATGAAGGAACAATTCAAACTTCCAGCAGAATCAGACATACACGCTTGGGAGTCAGGGCCACAGCTAATTGAACAGCTCAGAGAGTGGGCCAAAGGCAGATTGGCAGGACAAGCCATGACATGAGCCAAGATAAGACAGAGTCTGTAAAGAAGTTTCATTGCAGAGTAATGCAAGTATTCCAAGACTTGGGCTTCACCATTCATGACCAGATACACAGGCCTTTGGGCATGGACTGAGACAGCCAATCAGGAAATCACTGATAGTGGCTAGGCCTAGGAACAGGTCAATAGCAGTGGACTGACCCAGCAAAATGTTTTATGTGCGCCTAGGAGACTGTTCAATGCCAATTGTCACCAAAACTGCCACCATTATAGCACCACAAAGAGCGCAAAGAAGGAAAAGGGTGCCGTGCTGCTGAGAACGCCAGAAGGGGAGCCAGAGGTGAAGACGCTGCAAAGTGCCGACCAACACACCAGAAGAACCGCTGCAGACTCCAGAGAGAAGACACCGACCTCAATAAGGTTAGCAAAGGGGAGAAGCTATGCCAGACCAGGGGTAAGAAGTGACGGCAGATGCAGCCGCAGCCCCTGTAATGCCCCAAGACCTTGGGTTGGATGCAGCCGCCGGTCTCATGGCACCCCCGGGCCTCGCCACGAATGCACCTGCAGGCCCCGTCTTACCACCGCAGCTTCAATCAGCAGGCCGGACCCCGCTGCCGCTACAGTACCCATCAAGCCGTTGTCCACAGTAGCCAAAAGGATTGAGTCTCAACCAGGGGTGCAGAAGACAGCCCCTCTCATGGTGACCACTGACCTGGAAGAGCAACCACACTACAAAGACAGAAAAAGTGTCAAGTGTTACATCTGTGGCAAGTTTGGCCATTACCAGAACCAGTGCAAAGCACCCACGCCCCCGAAGAGACTGGACCCATGCAATCCAAGAGTTGGTCCAGAGAAACAGGTCAAGGAGGAAGTGCAGAAAGCAGTGAAGTACCCCGTCCATAGGACAGAGGCAAGCAAGCCAGGTCCGCAAGACACTACGCTCCTGACATGTAAAACTTCATCTGCAGGACCAATACCTCAAATTACCTTTAAAAGTGGATGGCGTTGTCAGATCCAAAGTGGTGCAGCCAGAAGTGTGATGACACCTGTGGAACTCGCTGATCCCACCTGCCTATCAGAATCCTCTGTGTCTCGCATGGGCATTGATGGTCAAGTCAGACATTCTCAGCTTACAAAGCCACTGAGCGTGTGCACTCAGCCAGGACACTCTATCCTGTCCCAGTTTGTGGTGTAAAGGACCTGCCACTCAACCTGCTGGGAGCGAACCTACTGCAGAAGCTGAAGGCAACCACAGTGTTCCAGGAAGATGGGACAGTGACACTTTCTTCATCCCTGACCCGAGAAGAGTCATGCTGGCGGCCCTACAAGAACATTAAACAATCGAGGCCTACCCAAGGAGGTACTGGATGTAGTACCAGAAAGTCTATGGTCTAAGGGACCCCAGCACGTGAGAAAACCTCAAGTTGCCCCAGTACGGGTGTCACTCAAGCCATGTACCCCGTACCCTCGTAAGGCCCAGGCCAGGCCTAGAGTCAAGCTGCCTCTGACCAACTGAAGGTCTGCCTGGAAATAGGAATCATTGTTCCTCCTTTTCCCCGTCAAGAAAAAGACTGTAAAGGGAGAGCCAGCCAAGTTCAGAATGGTATATGACCTGAGAGCTGTGAATGACGCCACGGTGTTTGAAACTACAAATATGCCGAATCCGCACACTCTGCTCTCAAATGTGCCTGCCACAGCAAAAGTGTTCACAGTGACCGACCTGGCTAATGTTTTCTTCAGTGTTCCCCCTCATCCGGAAGACCAGTTCCTGTTTGCCTTAATGCACCAGGGGGGACACCACACATGGACAGTGATGCCACAGTGGGCCCAGAACAGCCCTTCACAGTTCACCAAAGCAATGTCCACAGTTCTCACCAACTGAGTCACAGAACAAGCAGAAGTAACCCTGCTACAATACATGGACAATCTACTCCTTTGTGCAGTTGACTTTGACACGTGTAAAGCCCATTCCTTGTATCTCCTACTCTACCTGGCGGAGCAGCACTGCAAGATCTCAAAGAACAAAGTCCAGTGGTGTCTGAAGCAAGTTACGTTCCAGAGACACTGTATTGCTCACCAGGCGAAACACCTGACAGATGACCGGAAGACCACAGTGGAGAAGATGGTCCCTCCGACAACTCCAAAGGTGCTACAGGCCTTCCTTGGTCTAGTTTCATATTGCAGAGCCTGGATCCCTGATGCTTCCGTCCTAATGCAGCCTCAGTGTGAATACGTCAGTGTGACCCCGTTCCTCCAGACAGATGTGGCCTTCAGTTCGTTCAAGAAGTTAAAAGGCTCTGTAGTCTCAGCGCCAGCACTAGGCCTATCCGACTACAAGAAGCCATTCCATCTCTACTTGATGAGAAAAGAAGGCCTTGCTACTGGAGTCCTGACACAGCTTCAGGGGGGAAAGCAGAGACTTTCGGACTACTTTTCAGCTTGCCTGGATCCAGTTGCAAGGGAAGCCTCTTCCTCCCGCATGAGAGCAGCAGTTGCAGCACACGCCCTCCTGGACAGGACTACTGACATCAGTGGAAAAACCATTGGAAATCCTGGCTCTGCATGACATCTCAGCAATCCTCAACCAAACCCAGCTAAAACATCTCTCCACCGCCAGGCATCTTCGCCTCCAGTGCTCTCTACTCCTGCCCAACAATGTCACCATCTCCAAATGCACAGTCCTCAATCCGCCCACTCTACTCCCACTCCCAAGGGGGGATACAGATACGGATCCTCAGATAAAAAGTCTGATCAAAATCGGCATGATACCTTCTGCAGGGATCTGAATTTGCTCCGGACGGATGACCATGATTGCTTCAGCATCATGCAACAGGAAACAGCAGGACTACCCAAGGTGGCAGAAGAGCCACTGACCAACCCAGAGTTGATCCTCTATGTGGATGGCTCCAGATTTGCAGATGATGAAGGAAGATTCCACACGGGAGGTGCAGCGACCAGCAATCAAGAGATCCTGTGGTCCAGAAGTCTGCCGCCCAGTCTGTCAGCCCAGGAAGCAGAACTGATAGCGCTGATGAAGGCCTACCAGATGGCAGAAGACAAGACTGAGAAAATGTTTACCGATTCAAGGTACTTGCATGGCATAGCACACGACTTTGGACCCATCTGGGCTGCAAGGGACTTCCTCACAGCAAGCGGAACAACCGTGAAGCATCAATGGAGCCATTAAGGACCTGCTGAACACACTTCAACTTCCAAAAGTGGTGACAATGCTAAAAGTCAAAGCGCATGGAAAACTGAACACAGTAGGGGCACGAGGCAACAACATGGCGGATATGGCAGCCAAAGAAACAGTCAAGGGAAGACAATATGGACAAGTGGAAGAGGTCGTAGAGCCGGACGGCTACTACAGGACGGCTGAAGACAGGAAACCTGACAAGATGACATCCTGGAATCTGCTCAAAAAAGTTGCAAGAGCAAGCCCCAAAGGACAAGAAGGAATGCTGGGTGCAGAAGTGAGCAACACATGAAGAAGGAAGGGTATACTAAATGGACTACAAACCCTGTTTACCCTGAAGCATGTACCCTATGGTGGTCCAGCGGGCACATGGGCCCACACACAGATTAAAGACACAGATGAATGATCCGATTGGTGCTTACTGGTTCGCTCCAGAAATCTCCACCCTAACAGCCAAGTTCATAAACAGCTGTCTGACCTGTGGCAAATGCAACCCTGGAAGAATCAAGAAAGTTCCCACTCATCAACTTGCCAGACCACTGTACCCCCTTCCAGAGGATCCAGGTAGACCACATCCAGACGCCGCCAAGTGGAGGATTCGAATATGCCCTTGTGGTCGCGGACGTGTTCTCAGGATGGCCAGAAGCTTTCCCAGTGAGGAACCAGTCAGCAAAGACTACTGCAAAGAAGCTACTCTCAGAGACGAGATATGCAGCTATGGGGTCCCAGAAGTGATAGAGAGTGACCAGGGACCTGCATTCACAGCAAACCTCACATGAGAGATCTAGTCAGCAGTAGGGTCAGACTTAGGCCTACACACTCCCAATCACACTACTCAGTGTTAGGCACACTCCCAGAGGCCCAGAAAAGCTGTCACCATATGAAATTTTGTTTGTGTCTAGTCCCAGGTTAGGGGTATCCTTTCCCTTAGCAGCTGATTATGCAATATGATACTTTGTCTGCTTATGTAATTGAAATCACCAAGAAACTTGCTAACATCCATTCTCGAGTTTTTTTCTTCATTGCCAGATCCAGATTCAGTGTCCGGTATGCACTCCTAGAAGCCAGGAGACTGGGTGTTGGTGAAAAAGCTTGTAAGGAGAACACCACTCGATCCCAGATTTGATGGTCCTGCTCAAGTGCTGCTGATGACACCAAACTCTGTGAAACTGGAGGGAAGACTCGCTTGGATCCACTCATCGCATGGCAAGAAAGCTCCCCTACCAGAAGATGACACCCAAGCCAGAATGATGTCGTGGATGCCCTGCCTGACCGAAAAGATGACCTACCTGATAAAGACTGCACATCGCTCACTACACATGCTATTGACTAAGAGACTGATTGCAACGAACCCCCGTTAGGGACAGATCTCCTGACCGCCCATTTGCGAAAAGTCTGTATGGAGTGGGGCACAGGCGTTAGGCTTGTGTCAGTTCGCCAACAGCACAAAAGAGTTGCAGCGCTTTGGGACAGGAGGCTAGGATTAGGGCAAGTGATATCTAAGGGGGGCTTGTGATAGAAATATATATATCATGTAGATCTCACTTGCATGTATACTCCTCTATAATCAAATATATACTTATATGCTCACAGCTAATATATACATTATAATCAATGGTTTAAAATGTCTGACACAAACTAATATAACCTAGACAGATCATAAAATGGCTGACATGAACTAATATAAACCAGACAGATCGTATGGGGTTTTCCATCCTTAAAAGCAGAAGAATGTCAGATGTTTGATGACTGCTGATCGAATGTCTCAGCTTAATCGGCAGTCATATGAGCATTAATCACAATATTCCATATATGTTTAGATAACCAATGACAGACGAGCTAGACAATATGGTAATTAACTAACCACCCCTGACAACCCCTAACCACTCCTTTCTATGTGAAAATATAAAACTATGTATGTACAATAAAGTATCAGTATTGATGGAATGTTGTTCTGACACAATGGTGTTGCAGTCTCATTCCTTTGAGCGCTCAAAATACTCAGTCTAATTGGGAGCGGCCACAGCACGCACAGGGATATATTTATCCAACCCTAATATTTCCATAACACCGGCTGCACAGCAGGGGAACAGCTGGCGGTGCTGAACCCCACTAACACATTGGCGAGGTGTTTGGCTCTGTGCGGACAGCACTTCTGGACGGCAACTGGCGGTGTTGGAGCCCAGGGACAGGTGGAGGAGGAGGAGGTAGGAGGAGGTAGGAGGGATTGCCACACACACAGCAGGGGAACAGCTGACGTTACTGAACCCCAATAACAGAGGAGGGACTGTTGACTGTGCGTACAGCACTTCTGGATGGCAACTGGCGGTGTTGGAGCCCAGGGACAGGTGGAGGAGGAGGATGTAGGAGGAGGTAGGAGGGATTGCCACACACACAGCAGGGGAACAGCTGACGTTACTGAACCCCAATAACAGAGGAGGGACTGTTGACTGTGCGTACAGCACTTCTGGACGGCAACTGGCGGTGTTGGAGCCCAGGGACAGGTGGAGGAGGAGGTAGGAGGGATTGCCACACACACAGCAGGGGAACAGCTGACGTTACTGAACCCCAATAACAGAGGAGGGACTGTTGACTGTGCGTATAGCACTTCTGGACGGCAACTGGCGGTGTTGGAGCCCAGGGACAGGTGGAGGAGGAGGAGGTAGGAGGAGGTAGGAGGGATTGCCACACACACAGCAGGGGAACAGCTGACGTTACTGAACCCCAATAACAGAGGAGGGACTGTTGACTGTGCGTACAGCACTTCTGGACGGCAACTGGCGGTGTTGGAGCCCAGGGACAGGTGGAGGAGGAGGAGGTAGGAGGGATTGCCACACACACAGCAGGGGAACAGCTGACGTTACTGAACCCCAATAACAGAGGAGGGACTGTTGACTGTGCGTACAGCACTTCTGGACGGCAACTGGCGGTGTTGGAGCCCAGGGACAGGTGGAGGAGGAGGAGGTAGGAGGAGGTAGGAGGGATTGCCACACACACAGCAGGGGAACAGCTGACGTTACTGAACCCCAATAACAGAGGAGGGACTGTTGACTGTGCGTACAGCACTTCTGGACGGCAACTGGCGGTGTTGGAGCCCAGGGACAGGTGGAGGAGGAGGAGGTAGGAGGAGGTA
This sequence comes from Ranitomeya variabilis, assembly GCF_051348905.1. Taxonomy (NCBI): domain Eukaryota; kingdom Metazoa; phylum Chordata; class Amphibia; order Anura; family Dendrobatidae; genus Ranitomeya; species Ranitomeya variabilis. The sequence goes on along the minus strand of NC_135232.1, from coordinate 135,737,432 downwards.
GGAGGGATTGCCACACACACAGCAGGGGAACAGCTGACGTTACTGAACCCCAATAACAGAGGAGGGACTGTTGACTGTGCGTACAGCACTTCTGGACGGCAACTGGCGGTGTTGGAGCCCAGGGACAGGTGGAGGAGGAGGAGGTAGGAGGGATTGCCACACACACAGCAGGGGAACAGCTGACGTTACTGAACCCCAATAACAGAGGAGGGACTGTTGACTGTGCGTACAGCACTTCTGGACGGCAACTGGCGGTGTTGGAGCCCAGGGACAGGTGGAGGAGGAGGAGGTAGGAGGGATTGCCACACACACAGCAGGGGAACAGCTGACGTTACTGAACCCCAATAACAGAGGAGGGACTGTTGACTGTGCGTACAGCACTTCTGGATGGCAACTGGCGGTGTTGGAGCCCAGGGACAGGTGGAAAAGCAGAGGAACACAATGTAGGCCGAAGCCTGAGAAAGTCGAAAGGGAACCTTTAACCCCCCCCCAAGGCGTTTGTAGCTGAAAGAGCCAGCTTGTGCAGCACAAAAGATGCAATAGGAAAAGGTGGCTCTTTTCATCACGCTCCTTGCAAACACAGAACTAAACACTTATAAAATGTGTCCCCTGAAACCGTGAAACCGTCCCGGAGGTGGGACTTTCCTTCGTAATATGACGCAGCACAGCCGTCATTCCTACCCCCCCGGCGCCGCGCCCCGGCTCCTCAGCGTTGTTTGATTCCGTCCCGGAGCCTGCGCTGTTAAGTTATCCCTTGGCCAGGCACACTTAGCGCTGCCCATCTTCTGACATCATTTGGTGTCAGGCTGGCTGCGCCTGTGCGGCCGCGCTGGACGAGAGCCCGCCTCGCAGTGTCTTCTGATTTTATCCCACTGGGGGCCTGGGATCCATGGCCATGCGCAGTGCATATCCTCGCCTCTCACTCCCCTCCCTACGGCTTCTTAAGACTGTGCGGTGTCACGACCGTGGCATGCTATTAGGGACCAGCTGACACCGAACAGTCTGAAGAAGCCATAGGGAGATGAGTGAGAGGTGGAGGTTCAGATATGCAATGCGCATGTCCATGGATCCCAGGCCCCCAGTGGGATTAAATCAGAAGACACTGCGAGGCGGGCTCTCGGCCAGCGCGGCCGCACAGGCGCAGCCATCCTGACACCAAATGATGCCAGAAGACGGGCAGCGCTAAGTGTGCCTGGCCACGGGATAACATAACAGCGCAGGCTCCGGGACGGAATCAAACAACGCTGAGGAGCCGGGGCGCAGCGCCGGGGGGGTAGGAATGACGGCTGTGCTGCGTCATATTACGAAGGAAAGTCCCACCTCCGGGACGGTTTTACGGTATCAGTGGACACATTTTATAAGTGTTAAGTTCTGCGTGTGCAAGGAGCTAAACCAAAATAGCTACCTTTTCCTTGTGCAGCATTACTGCTGCACAAGGTGGCTCTTTCAGTAACAAACGCCTTGGGGGGGGAGGGACAGATTCCCTTACATTTCAGTTGTTGTGTCAGCGTGGCGGTCGCATGACACATTGCCGGCTACACAGCTGGGGATCAGCTGACGTTACTGAAACCCAATAACACTGGGTCGTATGTTTTGACTGTGCAGACGGCACTTCTGAGCCTCAACTGGTGGTGTTGGAGCCCAGGAATTTAAGTTCAGGTGGTAGAAAGATGAACACAACAGGAGACCTGGATAACGTATACAGTGACCTAATTATTTAATCAGGAGGAGGAGTGGCAAATTCCTGCGAGATCCAGGCCTTGTTCATTTTCAGGAAAGTAAGCCGGTCAACGCTATCGGAGGATAGTCGCATGCGACGGTCAGTTAGTACACCACCTGCAGCACTAAAGACACGTTCCGATAATACACTGGCCGCAGGGCAAGACAGCACCTCCAATGCATACTGGATTAGCTCTGGCCATGTATCCAGCTTTGAGACCCAAAACTTGAAAGGGGAAGAGCCGTCTGGGAGTACAGCAAGAGGGCAAGACATGTAGTCTGTCACCATCTGACGGAACCGTTGCCTCCTGCTGACTGGAGCCGTCTGTGATGGTGTAGACTTTTGTGGGGGGCACAGAAAACTGTGCCACAGTTGGGCCATACTGGTCTTGCCTTGGGCAGAGGCACTGCTTCTGCTCCCTCTTTGTGCAGAGCCTCCACCACTGCCTGGACGCACTGAGCTGCTTTGGAATGCACTAGCAGCACTTCTCTCAGTTGGAATGGAGAAGATGATGGAATTGACCAGTGTGTCTTGGTACTCCCGCATTTTTCGCTCCCGGTTCAACGGTGTGATGAGGCTTTCTACGTTGTCCCGGTAGCGAGGATCGAGGAGGGTGAACACCCAATAATCAGACATGTTGAGAATGTGGGCGATGCGGCGGTCGTTTCTCAGGCACTGCAGCATGTAATCCACCATGTGCTGCAGACTGCCAACTGCCCAAGAAACGCTGTCCCCTGCTGGAGGCGTGGTCTCTGCCCGCTCGTCATCACCCCACCCTCGCTGTACACACTGAGTACTGGACAATTCGGTAACTCCCTCCTCTGGACGGATGTCTTCCTCCTCCATTGACTCCTCCTCATCCTCCTCACAAACTGTCCCCTGCCTACGCGTTTGTGAGGAACCACGTGGCGCTGACTGTCCAGAAGATGATGGAAATGGTGAATCCTCATCCTCCACCTCTTCCACAACATCATCCCTTAGCGCTTGCAGTGATTTTTCAAGCAGGCAGATAAGGGGGACAGTCATGCTGACTAGTGCATCATCTGCACTCGCCATCCGCGTGGAATAATCAAAGGGACGCAAAACCTGGCAGACGTCATTCATAGTAGCCCACTCTGTGGTTGTGAAGTCTGTACGGCCCTGACTGCGACTTCTTTGCGCCTGAAGCATCTGGTACTCCATTACAGCTTGCTGCTGCTCACACAACCACTCCAACATATGTAACGTGGAATTCCACCTGGTAGGTAGGTCACATATGATGCGATGTTCCGGCAGGCGGTGTCGGCGCTGCAGAGCCGCAATGCGCGCTTTTGCCATGCTGGAACGCCGCAAGTGAGCACACTCTAGGCGGACCTTGTGCAGCAGTGCATCAAGATCCGGATAGTCCCTCAAAAAGCTCTGCACGACCAAATTGAGCACATGTGCCAGACATGGGATGTGAGTGAGGTTGCCGAGGCCCAGAGCTGCCACCAGATTTCGGCCATTATCACACACTACCATGCCTGGCTGGAGATTCGCTGGCACAAACCACACATCGCTCTCCTGCTTGATGGCATTCCAGAGCTCCTGCGCTGTGTGGCTACGATTCCCCCAAAAAATTAATTTCAACACGGCCTGTTGACGTTTGGCCACGGCTGTGCTCATGTCGGTCGTAACAGGTACACGTTCATCACGGGTCCATGTGGAGGTGGACTGTGACGGCTCCTGCAGCGATGATTCTGAGGAACTGGTGTAAGAGGAGGAGTCAATGCATACAGAATGGATTCCTGCAATCCTTGGAGTGGGCAGGACACGTCCTGCGCCACTCGCACGGTCTGTACCCGGCTCAACGACATTAACCCAATGGGCAGTGAGGGAAAGGTATCGCCCCTGTCCATGTTGACTGGTCCACGCATCGGTGGTGAGGTGGACCTTGCTACTGACGGCGTTCAGTAGCGCGTGTTTTATGTGTCCCTCCACATGCTTGTGCAGGGCAGGGACGGCTTGCCTGCTGAAGTAAAAGCGGCTGGGCACATTGTACTGTGGGACTGCCAATGACATCAAGTCACGGAAGCTGTCAGTCTCCACCAGCCTGAATGACAGCATTTCCAGTGAAAGAAGTTTGGCAATGCCTGCAGTCAGAGCCTGTGCTCGTGGGTGGTTTGACGAGAAAGGCCGCCTTTTCTCCCATGCCTGTACTACCGATGGCTGTAGAGTGGGCTGGGAGTGTGTGGATGACTGGGAAAGTGGTGCTGCGGGTGGAATTACAGCGGGTCTCTGGACAACAGGGCCAGAGGTTCTTCCACGGCGATCCTGGGAGGAAGCCGAACCAGCTGCGTGTGAGCTAGAGGAAGAGGCAACACGAGCTGAAGAGGTGGTAGCTGCCGCTGTTGGTTGACCTAGCTCTTCAGTGTGTTTTTCTAACTCCGCCGGGTGCCTGTTGCGCACATGTTTCCACATGTTGGAGGTATTGAGGTTGCTGACATTTTTCCCTCTTTTGACTTTTTGATGACACACCTTGCATCTGACATAGCAAATGTCATCTGCAACTGTGTCAAAAAAGGACCAGGCACTGCAAGTCTTGGGAGCGCCCTTTTTGGCTTTTGGAAGAGACATGCTCCTAACGGGTGCCAAAGCGGAGGCTGCAGGATCCGCAGTCTTCCCCCTCCCTCTCCCTCTTTGGGCCGTACGGGGAATCTCTTCCTCAGAGCTGCTCCCACCACCTTCCTGTCCCTCACGCCAAGATGGGTCAAGGACCTCATCATCTACACTACCCTCTGCCCCCAACTGCTCCTCCTGGGTAGTCTCAGCAGCAGAGCACGCACCAGTAAGTGGCACCTGAGTGTCATCATCAGCTGATGCGGCCTGCGATGTGGTGACCGGAGCCACTGGCCCACCCGCCTCTTCAGAGGAAGAGAGAAAAAGCTGTTGGGCATCACTGCACCCTGCCTCTTCTTCCATTTCTCCAATGCTGCTTGGCTGGCCCCCTGTTTCCAAGCCAAGAGATTCAGAGAACAGAAGTAGAGACGGCTCCTGTCCTGGGCTCTCTGTCTGCCTGGGCAATTTGGCAGGTGGTGAAGAGACAGATGGCTGCTCTCCAGTGCTCTGTGTCTGAGAGGATGTGGCACTAATTGAAGTTGATGCATTAGCTGCCATCCATCCGACAACGGCTTCAATTTGTTCTTCACGCAGCAGCGGTGTACGGCGCTCTGACACAAAGCTGCGCATGAACGACTGTTGCCTGGTGAATGTGGGTGCTGATGAGTCACCGGTGCCCGCAGCAGGCACAGAATCCCCACGTCCCCTCCCTGCTCCGCGCCCACGCCCACGTGCCTTACTCACTGCCTTCTTCATCTTGGTTGACTGATAAAGATAAGCAGAAAAGTACTAACGGCTTTGTGTGCTTATTCCTGAGCAACTCCTCCTAACAGGTATAAGAAACACTAATTTTCTAAAGTGTGGACTAGACTTTAATATGAGCTAATGTGGCCTACACAAATGTAAAGTGGTGTAACTGGTGTGTTTGGTGAACTTTATTATTTATTTATTTTTTGGGGGCTGAACTGACAACGGATAGAGCTGCAGTCACACGGAGACCGTGCAGACAGACGTAAACGGCGCTGCAAGGCCCAAAAACCCTCCTCTACGTTATCCTATGTAGTGTTTTTCCACAAGTTAGCTGGAGACGGGTGGAAAGACACTAATAGGAATTTTTTGAAAAATGTGCAGCAGCCTGCACTACTTAAAACAAAATGAAAATTGATTTGGCGGTATGACGCAGTGAACAACCCTGAGCTGGAGACAACCAGGCTACGGCTGCTCACAGACTACAGGGCGAGCTGCAGTCACACGGAGACCGTGCAGACAGCCGTAAACGGCGCTGCAAGGCCCAAAAACCCTCCTCTACGTTATCCTATGTAGTGTTTTTCCACAAATTAGCTGGAGACGGGTGGAAAGACACTAATAGGAATTTTTTGAAAAAATGTGCAGCAGCCTGCACTACTTAAAACAAAATGAAAATTGATTTGGCGGTATGACGCAGTGAACAACCCTGAGCTGGAGACAACCAGGCTACGGCTGCTCACAGACTACAGGGCGAGCTGCAGTCACACGGAGACCGTGCAGACAGCCGTAAACGGCGCTGCAAGGCCCAAAAACCCTCCTCTACATTATCCTATGTAGTGTTTTTCCACAAATTAGCTGGAGACGGGTGGAAAGACACTAATAGGATTTTTTTGAATAAATTAGCAGCAGACTACACTACTTGAAAAAAAAAAAAAAAAAAGAACAGTATGAGGCAATGAACCACCCTCCCTGAACTGAATACAACCAGCTATGGATGGCCTATGTGGCTGCACTCAGACTAGAGAGTGGGCTGCACTCACACACACACACACACAGACCTTGCAGATCGCTGTGAAAACAGCGCTACAAGGCAAAAGCAAGGTGAATAGTAGGTGAACACAGCGGTTGCTAAATTAGCCTTTGGAAAGCACAAAGAAGCAAATCGCTATCTCTAAACTGTCCCTCAGTCAGCAAACAGCGTCCTGTCACTAACTGAATTCACAGCAGAGTGATCGCAAAATGGCGCCAGCGACTTTTAAACTGCATCATGACATCATTTCAGCAGCCAATCACAGCCTTGCCAGTAGTTTCATGCCCTCCATGCTGAACAGGATGTGCCCACACTTGGAATCATTCTCATTGGCTGAATTTCTGCATTTTGAATCTTGGAACTTCCGATTCCGGTATCCGATACGCGGCAAGTATCGGAATCCCGGTATCGGAATTCCGATACCGCAAGTATCGGCCGATACCCGATACTTGCGGTATCGGAATGCTCAACACTACTGACAGTCTATGAATGAAAATAAGCTTAATCCCTCGTTTAACCCTCAGTCTAATCTATAGAAGCACAGCCAATCCACAACTCCAGAGAAGTGTGTCCTGTTTACAACTGGTTCAAATGAGTCTCTTGGATAAGCTGAGAAGCTTCATGTGAATTCCAACACTTTGAGATTTGATTCACAGTTAGTAAAAAAAAAACTTGCACAACATCATTTCCCACACTGCTGAAGCATCAGTGATTGGGCTATTGTCTTTTTGTTTGGTTGCGCGGGCTTTCCCATAATGAAATTGAATTCTCTGAAATTTGTGGTTTCATGCTAATTTGAACATTTTGGGATTTGATGCTTGGTTCGCAAAAATATCAGCAAGTCATCATTTCCAACACCTAGAGTGTAGGTTAACATCATTTTGCATTGCAAACCGGGCCTCCTCATAAATTCCAAATTATCATACCTTGTACAGTGGTGGTCAATACCTGAGTCATCATAGATCAGTGGTTCCTACTTTAGAAAAGTTTGTACCACAGAGTGGTTTTCCATCTCCAGAGTCACTGCTTAAGTCTCTATCTCCTGTTAAGTTTAAGATCTTATGGCCAGCAGAGTCCATTCTCTCTTTCCTGTAGAGTAAAAGCTCTTATGATCAGTGTGATCCTTTCTTTCTGTCTTCTGTGATGGTTAAGCTCTTATGGTCAGTGGGGTTCTTTCTCTCGCTTTCTCTCTCCTTTCCCTCAATTGTATTTTTTGATTAATGACCAGCTTTCCAGTATTAAAATTTATGCAAATTTATTTACCACAAATCAAATATTTGGAGGGAAGTTTGTGAACCAAGCAAATTTCCATTTCAAGTGACCTGTTCATGTCTAGTAAATTAGACTCTAATAAATGATATCCAATGGTCCAATAAATTTATTGCTCAGATTTTCTATCAACAATCTCTTTAAACGGTTCTCAAGATCATAGTTCAGAAGCTCAGTGCTCCCCAGCCTCTTTACTTTCTGTGGTTCTGAATGATTGACAATTTAGATAGCATGGTAAAGCTGCTAGTCCACGCAGTGCGCTCCTCAATGATGCAAGCAGAGGCAACTCTATAGCAAAGATAAATAAAAAAATAGACGGGAAGCTATATGCCATAAAATTATATGAAGACTTTTATTGATGCAATATTAAAAGATTAAAGGTAAAACCAGCTAGTATGGGGACAACATCATGCAAAAAAACTGCCCAAAAAAGGGAACACAAATTACCGGTGAATCATCACCTTTAAGAATGGAGCCATTACTAGATTTAAAATAAAAATTAAGTATTTATAAATTTGTGGAGCAATGAAGCTTCCCAAAATTTTGTTTTATATATATATATCATACATAGTAAAGCAGTCAAAACATAACAAGCCCCATAACAGTATTTGTAACATCCTTATATATATTCTATTGTCAATCTATATAACAGTAACTGCCCCCACATGATTCAGCCACAAAAAAGTATGAAAAAGTTTTAATTAGTGCCTAATTGTGACATATCCAGCAAAAAAACATAAGAAGGGGGCATGATAGTAAGGAACAGGGATAGGAAACCTTAAGGATGGAAGTAAAGATAAATAAGTACTGTGCCTTTAAATGACTGTGGCAATATACAGTTGAAACCAGAAGTTTACATACACTATGTAAAAAGATTCATATGCATGTTTTTCGCAATATCTGAAATGAAATCAGAATAAACCTTTCCCGTTTTAGGTCAATTAAGATTACCATTAATATTTACCAAATGTAGCTTAACTAATCTAGGTTTGTAGGTCGCCTTGCTCGCACCTGCCTTTTCAGCTTTGCCCATGATCCAAGAAGTATTGTTTCTCCTTGCAGAGAGTGACATGTTAACCCCTTCACCCCCGGAGCTTTTTCCGTTTTTCCGTTTTCGTTTTTCGCTCCCCTCCTTCCCAGAGCCATAACTTTTTTATTTTTCCGTCAATTTGGACATGTGAGGGCTTATTTTTTGCGGGACGAGTTGTACTTTTGAACGACATCATTGGTTTTAGCATGTCGTGTACTAGAAAACGGGAAAAAAATTCCAAGTGCAGTGAAATTGCAAAAAAAGTGCAATCCCACACTTGTTTTTTGCTTGCCTATTTTGCTAGGTTCACTAAATGCTAAAACTGACCTGCCATTATGATTCTCCAGGTCACTACGAGTTCATAGACACCTAACATGACTAGGTTATTTTTCACCTAAGTGGTGAAAAAAAATTCCAAACTTTGCAAAAAACAAAACAAAACAAAATTGCGCCATTTTCCGATACCCGTAGCGTCTCCATTTTTCGTGATCTGGGGTCAGGTGAGGGCTTATTTTTTGCGTGCCGAGCTGGCATTTTTAATGATAGCATTTTGGTGTAGATACGTTCTTTTGATCGCCCGTTATTGCATTTTAATGCAATGTCGTGGCGACCAAAAAAACGTAAATCTGGCGTTTCGAATTTTTTTCTCATTACGCCATTTAGCGATCAGGTTAATGCTTTTTTTTAATTGATAGATCGGGCGATTCTGAACGCGGCGATACCAAATATGTGTAGGTTTTTGGTTTTTTTTATTGATTTATTTTGATTGGGGCGAAAGGGGGGTGATTTAAACTTTTATGTTTTTTTTATTTTTTTCACATTTTTAAAAACTTTTTTTTTTTACTTTTGCCATGCTTCTATAGCCTCCATGGGAGGCTAGAAGCAGGCACAGCCCGATCGGCTCTGCTACATAACAGCGATCATCAGATCGCTGTTATGTAGCTAAAATGCAGGTGTGCTGTGAGCGCCGACCACAGGGGGGCGCTCACAGCCACCGGCAATCAGTAACCATAGAGGTCTCAAGGACCTCTATGGTTACAATGGAGGAGCATCGCCGACCCCCGATCATGTGACAGGGGTCGGCGATGCGCTCATATCCGGCCGCACGGCCGGATGCGGTAGTTAAATGCCGCTGTCTGCGCTTGACAGCGGCATTTAACTAGTTAATAGCGGCGGGTGATCGCGATTTCACCCGCCGCTATTGCGCGCACATGTCAGCTGTAAAAAACAGCTGACATGTCGCGACTTTGATGTGCGCTCACCGCCGGAGCGCACATCAAAGCGGGGGTCCCGACATGTGACGTACTATACCGTCACATGTCGGGAAGGGGTTAAGCATGTCGAGGTGAGGAGACTTAATGCTGCCATGCTCCTCTGGGAAATATGCAAATTGTCTCTTCAGAGAGGAAGAGGACTAGAACTCTAGTGCCACCTATTGGAAGTAGCAATACTAACAGTCAATGCCGACCCTTTAACTAGCCTTGTCACATGACTTAGGATAAAAGACAAACCAGAATCTCAATTTGCAGACACTGTGTTTCTTGGGAACTGCCCCTCGTTGCCGTAGTATATGGCTGCTCTTGCTACCAGCACAAAGACTCTGCTGTTTCCTAGGACAAGCTCTGCCCTGTAAGGAAGGAGGCTCTTCCCCTTTCCATGACATCATATCTCACAGTCTAAATTCTTTTCTAATTTCCAAAAACTGACCGTCACATCCAAACATAGACTAAGTGTGAACAGGTGCTGAACCTAGAGTCACCAACACATATACAGTTAAATAAATAAGGCAGCACGCTGCGGCACTAAAACATGCAAACATGAAACATGAAAATTGAACTGCATTACTGCATCACTCTCATTTTTTCATATTTCTAATGCAGTAATGCAGTTCAATTTTCATGTTTCATATTTGCATGTTTTGGCGCCGCAGTGTGCTGCCTTATTTATTTAACTTAGATCTTTTCGAGACCTAGCACAGCTATACTGGCAGAATATTAGCTTAAAGAAACGGCACTGTGTAGGATTGACCAGGGCACCTGGAGCTACAGGACGGATCCAATGATAACTAAAGGGTAAATGGAGTCTGGGATATAATCTTTAGTGGGGTGATATTTTCAAAACAAGGCACATTTAAAAATGAATTATAGTGGCGCTAATGAATAAATATATGTTTACATTTGTGATTTTAGGAATTTACCTTTAAATAGAATTTTTTTTACAACCTGTGGCCTAGCTTGTATTTAAGTATGAAATTTTGTAGTAATTGCTATCCCCAGAAGTATCTCAGCAAAAGAAAAAAATTACTTGACAACTGAATTCATTTGCTTACAGTGAACTCTCTGTGGCAGCGCACCACAAATGTCATATTTGTGTTTTTCAACTTTACAATCAATACATACCATGCTTTGAGATAAAATTATTTTTCACTCATAAAAGCAAACCCTTCATGCTAGCTACATTCAAACAGTCTGGCTAATTATATCCTAATCTAAATTTCTGAAAATCTAATTTAGCTGATCTCAATTCTTATGCACAGCTTAAACTGGATTGGTCTTTGGTTATCATAATAATTTGCCCAGGTTTCAGACAACATGAATTGTTGTTAACAGTACATAAGAGCCGAGGCTTTTATCCCAATCAATAGTCTTTAGCCTTTGAACTCCGGTGACTAAAAGACTCGTCCATCACATTCAGCTGTACCTGACCTCTGTGGCTTCCTGATGCATACTGCCATTTAAAAGAGAAAGAAAAATAAGAACACAAACTATTCTGAGCTTTTTTTTTCTTCGAAATGGCATTCTTTATTGCTGTATAGAAGTGTGACTGTAATGATGATGTTAAGATGAATTTTCTTGTTTCCTTTCACTGGGCTTTGTATACCTCAATGGAGACCCATATGGTGCTCTTTGTCCGTGTCATTACCTCGTTACAGGCTCTGTCTGGCAGCCAAAGGTAGAACACTGCAGCTGTAGACAGCGATACAACTAGAATTGTCTAAGGTCAACAGTGCTGTAATTACTTTAAAATGTCAGCGTACAATAAAATACAACAGTTCATCTGGCAGAAAGCAAATTAGCTTTGACCATAGCGTAATTACCCTTTTCTCAGGACCATTAGAAGAGATCAAATCTCCACATTCACTGTTTGAGGAAAGGCCATCAGAGTACACTCTACCTGACAAGGATGCACATTTGCCATTTTAAGATGTAATTAATTGTCCCTATAATAGAAATTTTTATATTTGACTCTGGAATAGAAATGTGCAATAACCTCACTGCTTATGCTATTAACCCCTTGAAGAGTGGAAGAAAAGAAATATTTCACAGGTGGGATATCTTTGTCAGTAGGGCAAACAAAATATGTCAATGGCCATCCTGTGAAAAACATTTTCTGGTAGTCGGTGATAATGCATAAGCCAAGAATTAATGTATCCCAAACAAAAACTGAAGAATGAAACGTTTTATTAAACATTAGAGGCAGTTACCATATTGATATCACTTTTATAAATGTTATGACCTACATATAAAACTTACCCTTGCCTGTGGCTGTAAAGTGAGTGCCTGTTAGAGCAACTACGGCAATTCTTTTTAGGCTTATTGGAAATAAATCTGTAAATGAATGATCAAATATAAACCTAATTTCTTTCCTTAATGAAGTTTTTACTTTGCTTTATCATTCATGTTGATCACCTTTTCCCCAGGATCATATATTACATTATCATTAGCATTGTAACTGTAGGCTTATACTTAACGTGTGTATTGACAGTTAATGGACAATTATTCATTTATTCATTTAAAAATACTTTTCACTACAGTCAATAAAATAAAATAATATAAAATATTTAAATGGTCACTATAATTTCAACAAACTCGCAAATCAATATTAAAAGTGAACATAAGAAACTTTGTAAGATTTAATTAGAGAAATTTGTCTCTGTTTCTCTTCCAAACACCTTCTGCCTCGAAATTATTATTATTATTTATTGTTATAGTGCCATTTATTCCATGGCGCTTTACATGTAAGGAGGGGTATACATAATAAAAACAAGTACAATAATCTTAAACAATACAAGTCATAACTGGTACAGGAGGAGAGAGGACCCTCCCCGCGAGGGCTCACAATCTACAAGGGATGGGTGAGAATATAGTAGGCGAGGATAGAGCTGGTCATGCAGCGGTTTGGTCGATCGGTGGTTACTGCAGGTTGTAGGCTTGTCGGAAGAGGTGGGTCTTCAGGTTCTTTTTGAAGGTTTTGATTGTCGGCGAGAGTCTGATGTGTTGTGGTAGAGGGTTCCAGAGTAGGGGTGATACGTGAGAGAAATCTTGTATACGATTGTGGGAAGAGGAGATAAAAGGGGAGTAGAGAAGGAGATCTTGTGAGGATCGGAGGTTGTGTGTAGGTAAGTACCGGGAGACGAGGTCACAGATGTATGGAGGAGACAGGTTGTGGATGGCTTTGTACGTCATGGTTAGGGTTTTGAACTGGAGTCTCTGGGTAATGGGGAGCCAGTGAAGGGATTGACAGAGGGGAGAGGCCGGGGAATAGCCAGGGACAGGTGGATTAGTCGGGCAGCAGAGTTTAGAATAGATTGGAGGGGTGCGAGAGTGTTAGAGGGGAGGCCACAGAGCAGGAGGTTGCAGTAGTCAAGGCGAGAGATGATGAGGGCATGGACTAGGGTTTTTGCAGATTCTTGGTTGAGGAATGTACTGATTATTCGTGAAATATTTTTGAGTTGAAGTCAGCAGGAAGTGGAAAGGGCTTGGATATGTGGTTTGAAGGAGAGATCAGCGTCAAGGATTACCCCGAGGCAGTGAGCTTGTGGGACTGGGGAGAGTGGGCAGCCATTTACTGTAATGGATAGGTTCGTTGGGGGGGTCGCATGAGAGTGGGGAAAGATGATGAATTCTGTTTTGTCCATGTTAAGTTTCAGAAATCTAGCGGAGAAGAAGGATGAAATAGTGGACAGACATTGAGGGATTCTGGTCAGTAGGGAGGTGATATCTGGTCCAGAGATGTAGATCTGTGTGTCATCAGCATAGAGGTGATACTGAAAGCCATGAGATTCTATGAGCTGTCCCAGGCCAAAGGTGTAAATGGAGAAGAGCAGGGGCCCTAGGACTGAACCTTGTGGGGTTCCGACAGATAGGGGGCAAGGTGGGGAGGTGGTGTGTGAGTGGGAGACGCTGAATGTCCGGTCTGTTAGGTATGATGAGATCCAGGATAGGGCCAAGTCTGTGATGCCAAGGGATGAGAGGGTCTGTAATAATAGGGAATGGTCCACTGTGTCAAAGGCAACCGACATGTCGAGGAGGAGGAGAACAGAGTAGTGTTGCTCTTGGTGGTTAAAAGGTCATTGGTGACCTTAATTAGGGCAGTTTCAGTGGAATGGTGTGACCGGAAGCCAGATTGTAAGCGGTTAAAGAGGGAGCAAGAAGAGAGATGGGAGGACAATTCAAGGTAGACGTGTTGTTCCAGTAGTTTGGAGGCATAGGGGAGAAGTGATATAGGGTGATAGCTAGATACAGAGGATGGGTCAAGAGAAGGCTTTTTGAGGATAGGTGTGATGGAGGCATGTTTAATCTTGAAGGGAAAACACCAGTTGTTAGTGATAGGTTGAAGAGATGGGTTAGGGATGGGATGAAGACTGTGGTGAGGTTTGGGATGAAGTGGGATGGGAGCGGGTCAAGTGCAAAGGTGGTGAGATGCGATATTGAGAGTAGACTGGAGAGTTGATCTTCTGTAATGGTGGAGAAGTTGGTTTTGGAGGTGGAAGGCTGGGAAGTCGGGAGGAAGGGCTCTGACCAAAACTGTCTCTGATGTTATCAATCTTCTGCTTGAAAAATGAGGCAAAGTCTTCAGCTGAGATAAGTGGGGGGGAGGAGGTGCTGGGGGATGGAGGAGAGAATTGAAGGTGTTGAATAACTGTTTAGGGTTGTGAGACAGGGAGGATATGAGAGATGAGAAGTAGGTTTGTTTAACTGTGGCGAGTGTGGTCTTGAAAGTAGGGAGGGACTGTTTGAATGCGATGAAGTGCTCATTGGAGTGGGATCTTTTCCATCTGCGCTCAGCAACCCTGGAAGCTCGCCTCAGTTCTTTGGTCAGGCTGGTGTGCCAGGTCTGTCTGTTGATTTTGCGAGCTTTGGTATGTGTAAGTGGGGCAGCAGATTCCAAAGCTACAGCTATTGTGGTGTTATATAGAGCAGCAGCATCATCCACATTGTGTAATGAACTTATATCTGTGAGAGGGAGGAGGGATTCAGAGAATGAATGTAGGTCAAGATGTTTAAGATTTCTGTGAGTGTGTGAAAGTTTGTGGGGTAGGGATTGTAGACATGGAGTGGAGAGGGAAGAGAATGTGAGAATGTTGTGGTCAGAGAGAGGAAGAGGTACGTTAGAGGGGTTAGATAGGGAGCAGAGGTGGGTGAAGATGAAGTCCAGTTTGTAACCATCTTTGTGGGTGGCTGTAGAAGACCATTGAGTGAGGTCGAAGGAGGAAGTGAGAGATAGAAGTTTAGTGGCAGCTGAGAGGGAAGTGTCATGTCAATGGGGATGTTGAAGTCACCCATGATGATAGTGGGGATGTCCACGGAAAGGAAATGAAGTAGCCAGGTGGTGAAGTGGTCAAAGAAGGTGGTGGCAGGCCCTGGGGGGGTGGTAAATTACAGCCAGTTGGAGGGGGAGTAGATTCGCACAGAGTGCACCTCAAAGGAAGGGAGGGTAACAGAGGGCGGCAGTGGGATTGGGGTGAAGGAGCAGTTATCTGACAGGAGAAAACCATCTCCTCCGCCATGTTTGCTGCTGGGACGGGGTGTGTGAGAAAAGTGGAAGCCACCTTAAGAGAGTGCAGCAGGGGAGCCTGTGTCAGAAGGGGTGAGCCAGGTTTCAGTGATGGCGAGGAAGGAAAGTTTGGTAGTAACAAAAATCATGGATGTAGGAAAGCTTGTTGCAGACAGAGTGAGCGTTCCACAGAGCTCCTGTTAGTGGGACAGGGGAAGCGGGGGCTGGGTGAATGGGTATAAGGTTAGAGAGCTTACCGAAGTTTGTAATAGAGCGTGGATGGGAGGTAGAAATGACTGTGGGAATGTGGTGAGGAGGACCAAGATTTGGAGAGATATCACCAGCAGTGAGAAGGAGCAGAGAAAGTGTTAGCAGGTGGGAGCAGGAGAGGGCATGAGGGGGATGGCTGTGTTTGGAGGCAGAGGATTGTAGGTTAAGGACTAGTGTTGAGCGATACCGTCCGATACTTGAAAGTATCGGTATCGGAAAGTATCGGCTGATACCGGCAAAGTATCGGATCTAATCCGATACCGATACCCGATACCAATACAAGTCAATGGGACTCAAGTATCGGACGGTATCCCTGATGTTTCCCAGGGTCTGAAGGAAAGGAAACTCTCCTTCAGGCCCTGGGATCCATATTAATGTGTAAAAGAAAGAATTAAAATAAAAAATATTGCTATACTCACCTCTCCGACGCAGCCTGGACCTTACCGAGGGAACCGGCAGCGTTCTTTGCTTAAAATGCGCGCGTTTACTTCCTTCCATGACGTCACGGCTTGTGATTGGTCGCGTGCCGCCCATGTGGCCGCGACGCGACCAATCACAGCAAGCCGTGACGTAATTTCCAGGTCCTCAATGCCTAATTCTAGGCATTCAAGATTTTAAAATTACGTTCCGGCTTGTGATTGGTCGCGTCGCGGTCACATGGGCGACGCGACCAATCACAAGCCATGACGTTACGGGAGGCAGGAAACGCGTGCATTTTAAAATTACGTCACTGCTTGTGATTGGTTGCGTGCCGCCCATGTGACCGCGACGCGACCAATCACAGCAAGCCGTGACGTAATTTCAGGTCCTGAATGCAGAATTAGGCATTGAGGACCTGAAAATTACATCACGGCTTGCTGTGATTGGTCGCGTCGTGGCCACATGGGCGGCACGCGACCAATCACAAGCCGTGACGTCACGGAAGGAAGTAAACGCGCGCATTTTAAGCAAAGAACGCTGCAGGTTCCCTCGGTGAGGTCCAGGCTGCGTCGGAGAGGTGAGTATAGCAATATTTTTTATTTTAATTCTTTATTTTACACATTAATGTTGTTTCGATACCGATACCCGATACCACAAAAGTATCGGATCTCGGTATCGGAATTCCGATACCAGCAAGTATCAGCCGATACCCGATACTTGCGGTATCGGAATGCTCAACACTATTAAGGACCAGTTTTGAGGAGGAGGTGAGATGGATGGGGAGGATTGAAGCAGAGATAAGCAGTTCCTTACTTGGTGTAGGGATTAGGGGAGGTAGCATAAAGTGAAGGATTATAGGGGCGAGAGTGAAAATAAACAGAAACATTGTTTACAGTGACTGGCCAGTTACCTTCAGTTCCCTTCAGGTTCAATTCAGGTTTTAATTCTACTGTAATCTTCACACTTCTAGGACACACTTATAGGAATCACACTGCAGACTGAAGTCTATGCAGACTTGAGCTATGCAATATAAGTACAACTAAGTGCATTCAGGTGTGAAGCAGAGAGGAGTGGTCTCTGCTCATCATGGTCAGAGAATTAAGGGTGGACCAGATGCATACAATCAAGCCAGAGTAAATGTCATAAGTTACATGGGTGGGGTAAAGCTGGGGTTAGCTGAAAGGCATACCATGTGAATGATAGGTGCAGAGGCGAGTCTATGTGCAAAGCTGGGTGATGTACTATGTGCACTTCATAGACAGACAGTGGGAGAGCAGGAGAGCTGGGTGGATGAACATACCATGTGAATGATAGGTGCAGAGGTGAGTCTATGTGCAAAGCTGGGTGATGTACTATGTGCACTTCATAGACAGACAGCAGGAGAGCAGGAGAGCTGGGTGGATGAACATACCTGTTGGAAGAATAGAGATGCTTGTTAGAGTGCGATGGTGGCAGGTAGCAGGGCACAGTCTATATACATCTTTCAGGTTTTAATTCTACTGTAATCTTCACACTTCTAGGACACGCTTATAGGAATCACACTGCAGACTGCAGACTGAAATTTGTCTCTGTCTGTTTCTCTTCCAAATCCCTTACTCCTCCTGCCTCTTAAACTCACCACTCTCTCTGAAAAATAAAACTCAACACAGGTCAAACTTGGTTGAAGCAAATCTTCTGCCAGCTAATACAAATATGTAAACTAACAGTGATAAGTGGGCTATTTTGTAAATAATTTGCTTTCTCAAATCCTTTAACCCCTTTTCCGACATAAATGTACGCTGATGTCAGACTTCTTCCCTTTGATGTGGGCTCCGGCGCTGAGCCAAAATCTTTTCCTGGACATGTCAGCTGCTGTAAACAGCTGACATGTACCTCTAACAGCTGCAGGTGGAATCGATATCCACTAGTTAAATGCTGTTGTCAAACTATGACAGCAGCATTAGCTTCCAACAAGAGAGCCAGAAATTCCGCCCATCGGAGACCACGTCACAAGATCGCGGGTTACCTATGGGTTGGCATGACAAACAGAGGTCTCCAGCAGACCTCTATGGCTCTCACTGTCAGATTGCTATGAGCGATGCCCGGTGGTCGGTGATCATAGCAAGTGAGCAGTTCTGGTACAAACAGATCATCAGATCATTGCCTGTATGTAGCAGAGCCTATCGGGTTATGGCAGCTTCTAGTCTCCCATGGAGACTATTAAATCATGCCGAAAGTAAAAAAATGTTTTTAAAAATGTTAAAAAAAATATAAAAGTTCAAATCGCCCACCTTTTGCCACATTCAAAATAAAACAATAAAAGAATCAAACATAGACATATTTGGTATCGTCGCGTTCAGAATCGCTGGATCTATCAATATAAAAAAAAAAATAATTAATCCAATCTCTAAACGGCGTAACGAGAAAAACGCCATAGTTATGCTTTTTCGGTTCCCTCAACATTTCATTCAAATGTAATAACAGGAAATGAAAACATCATTTCTGTACCAAAATGCTATCTGTAAAAATGTCAGCTCAGCATGCCAAAATAACCAGACATCATGAAAAATGGATATGTTACGGTTATCGTAAAATGGCACTTTTTCTTTAACAAAATTTGGAATTTTCTTTTACCACTTAAATAAAAAAGAACCTATACATGTTTGGTGTCTATGAACTTGTAATGAGAATCATAATGGCAGGTCAGTTTTAGCATTTAGTGAACATGATAAAACAAAAAAAAACAAAAAACAGAAAACAACTGTGGGATTGCACTTTTTTTTGCAATTTCACCGCACTTGGAATTTTTTTCCTGTTTTTTCCAGTACATGATATGTTAAAACCAATAGCGTCGTTCAAAAGTACAACTAGTCCCACAAAAAACAAGCCCTAACATAGTAATTTTGACAAAAAAATAAAAAAGTTATGGCTCTGGGAGGAAGGGGAGCAAAAAATGAAAATGCAAAAACCAAAAATACATTTGGTCATTAAGGGATTAATAACCTGACCTCTCCTGGTCACATGATCTCTGATTGAGAAACTGCTTACTTCCTGTGATGTCACCTTAGATTCTCCCTATCTTCCTAGCTCTGGAATCTGAAGTGACAATTATGTGAATTTTCATGCTGTGGGTGGGCTGGGCTCTAATCAGCAGACCTCACGCACTGCTCCTTTGCATAGGGCTCAGACACAGGTCTCCCATCTCCGTGCATATTTCTCTCTCAATAACTTTCCCTTGTATACCCTGTGTGATATAGGTATATATATACACTCACCGGCCACTTTATTAGGTACACCTGTCCAACTTCTTGTTAACACTTAATTTCTAATCAGCCAATCACATGGCGGCAACTCAGTGCATTTAGGCATGTAGACATGGTCAAGACAATCTCCTGCAGTTCAAACCGAGCATCAGTATGGGGAAGAAAGGTGATTTGAGTGCCTTTGAACGTGGCATGGTTGTTGGTGCCAGAAGGGCTGGTCTGAGTATTTCAGAAACTGCTGATCTACTGGGATTTTCACGCACAACCATCTCTAGGGTTTACAGAGAATGGTCCGAAAAAGAAAAAAAATCCAGTGAGCGGCAGTTGTGTGGGCGGAAATGCCTTGTTGATGCCAGAGGTCAGAGGAGAATGGGCAGACTGGTTCGAGCTGATAGAAAGGCAACAGTGACTCAAATCGCCACCCGTTACAACCAAGGTAGGCCTAAGAGCATCTCTGAACGCACAGTGCATCGAACTTTGAGGCAGATGGGCTACAGCAGCAGAAGACCACACCGGGTACCACTCCTTTCAGCTAAGAACAGGAAACTGAGGCTACAATTTGTACAAGCTCATCGAAATTGGACAGTAGAAGATTGGAAAAACGTTGCTTGGTCTGATGAGTCTCGATTTCTGCTGCGACATTCGGATGGTAGGGTCAGAATTTGGCGTAAACAACATGAAAGCATGGATCCATCCTGCCTTGTATGGAGCATCTTTGGGATGTGCAGCCGACAAATCTGCGGCAACTGTGTGATGCCATCATGTCAATATGGACCAAAATCTCTGAGGAATGCTTCCAGCACCTTGTTGAATCTATGCCACGAAGAATTGAGGCAGTTCTGAAGGCAAAAGGGGGTCCAACCCGTTACTAGCATGGTGTACCTAATAAAGTGGCCGGTGAGTGTATATATATATAGAGAGAGAGAGAGAATATCATAAAAAACTTAATTTATTTCAGCTTTTCAATACAAACAGTGGAGCTCATACCGTATATTATATAGAGTCGTTACAAACAGAGTGATCTACAGTATTTCAAGTGTTTGTTTCTGTTAATATTGATGATTATGGATTACATCCAATGAAAACCCAAAAGTCATTATCTCAGTAAATTAAAATACTTTATAACACTAGCTTGAAAAATGATTTTAAAATCTGAGATGTATGTTTCGTAAATGCACTCAATACTTGGTCGAGGCTCCTTTTGCATCAATTACTGCATCAATGTAGCATGGCATGGAGGCAATCAGACTGTGTCACTGCTGCTGTGTTATGGAAGCCCAGGTTGCATTGATAGCAGCCTTCAGCTCATCTGTATTGTTGAGTCTGGTGTCCCTCATCTTTCTCTTGACAATACCCCATAGATTCTCTATGGGGTTAAGGACAGGCAAGTTTGCTGGCCAATCAAGGAAAGGGATACTGTTGTTTTTAAGCCAGGTAATGGTACATTTGGCAGTGTGGATAGGTGTCAATTCTTGATGGAGAATACAATTTCCACCTCCAAAAAGTATGTCGGCAGAGGGAAACATGAAGCGCCGTAAAATTTACTGGTAGATGGCTGCACTGACTTTGATCTTGATAAACACAGTGGACCTACAGCAGCAGATGACATGGCTCCCCAAATCATCACTGATTGTGGAAACTTCGCACTAGACCTCAAGCAGCTTGGATTGTGTGTCTCTCCACTCTTCCTCCAGACTCTGGGACCTTGATTTCCAAATTAAATGCAAAATTTACTTTCATCTGAAAATAACACCTTGGATCACTGAGCAACAGTTCAGTTCATTTTCTCCTTGGCCCAGGTAAGACGCTTCTGGCATTGTTTATTGGTCAGGAGTGGCTTGACACAAGGAATGTGACACTTGTAGCCCATGTCCTGGATACATCTATGTGTTGTTGCTCTTGAAGCAATAACTCAAGCAGCAGTCCACTCCTTGTGAATCTCCCCCAAATTTTTGAATGGCCTTTTCTTAACAATCCTTTCAAGGCTGTGGTTATCCCGGTTGCTTGTGTACCGTTTTCTACCACACTTTTTCCTTCCAATCAAATTTCCATTAATATGCTTGGATACAGCACTCTGTGAATAGCAAGCTTCTTTAGCAATGACCTTTTGTGGCTTACCCTGCTTGCGGAGTATGTCAATGACTGCCTTCTGCACAACTGTCAAGTTAGCATTCTTCCCTATGATTGTGGAGCCTACTAAAATAGAATAAGGGATCTTTTTAACTTAGGAATCCCTTGCAGATGTTTTTTGTTAATTATTCAAATTTACTGAGATAAAGACACCAATCAGCGACAGGTGCAGTCCAGCCGCGAATTGGTGTGGGATTTAAACACCGCTTCATTGATTGGTCGCGGGCGGCCGGGCGTGACCAATCAATCAGCGACAGACGCAGTCCGGCCGCGAATTGGCGCGGGATTTAAACACCGCTTCACTGTTTAGTCACGCCCGGCCGGCCGTGACCAATCAGTGACAGGCGCAGTCCGGCCACCCTTTGCTGATTGGTCGCGCCCGGCCGGCCACTACTAATCAGTGACATTGGCACGGGATTTAAAAACAGTGCTCGACCAATCAGTGAAGCGGTGTTTAAATCCCGCTCCAATGTCGCTGGTTGGTCGCGGCCGGCCGTGAACAATCAGCAAAGCGTGGTTCAAATCCCGGGCCAATTCGCAGCCGGACTGCGCCTGTCGCTAATTGGTCGCACCCGGCCGGCCTCGACCAATCAGCGATATTGGCGCGGGATTTAAACAATGCTTCACTGATTGGTAGTCAAAAGGTATTCACAAGAAATGTGATGTACAAAAATATTTTGGGTTGATATTGTTAACAAATATATTATAGTGTTGATGTACTTCTTTTGTCCGATGATTTATTTAAATACATTTAGATATTCATGTAATGGTTTATATATTTTGATGATCTGTTTAATAATTTAGTTCAATTGTATTCATTGCATTATTCTTAAATCTTCATAAATTAACTACATACATATTCTAGAATACCCAATGCGTTAGAATTGGGCCACCATCTAGTCCTATATAGGGTTGAGCGACTTTTACTGTTTTAAGATCGAGTTGGGTTTGTCAAAAGTCGGGTCGAGTGAAATCGGCCGATTATCGTGAAAAGTCGGAGATCGACCGAAACACGAAACCCAATGTAAGTCAATGGGGAATCAAAGTCGGCAGTGAGTGGAGGACAGGAAAACACCAACAGTGCCCATTTTAATGTCAAAAACATCAATTATTGTCACTTAAGCTTGTGAATCTTAATTTACCTTATAATAATAGTTAGGCATTGAAAATTTGGGGTCATTTGGCTAAAGTTGTGGGGAGGGGGGTAGGGCTGGCTCAAGTTTTTTGTGGGCCCAGGAAACATGGACTACATCACGGCGGTGGAGCCGGGAGAGGTAAGTATTAAAACTTTGCAAGTGCTGTGATCCCAAGCAAGCAGGGGGGGCCCACTTGTTCGCATTGGCACTGGCACAGGGCCCCTCAAAGTACGGCGGTGTGTTTGACGGCGGGAGCGCCTCCCACCGGCAGAGACACTTTTGCATACTATAAGGGGCCCTGTGCCAGTGACGTCGCCAACGAGTATGCCCCCCCACCTGATTAAGGAACCAGCACTTTCATCTGCACCTTCCTCTTTGTCCCCATGTAAGGTGGTATAGTATGTGGGAAGGGGAACCTGACTTTCAGCAGGTTCAGATTCTGGCTGTGTAGAGTGCAAGGGGAATGTAGTGGTCTGGGTCAATGTACCAGCAGACTCATCTAGCAGTGGCTGGGCAATGGGCAGGATGAGGAGGAAACAAAGATATAGTCCAAAAGAATAAAGTAGGCTAAATGCAGTTAAAAATTGGTAACAGGAGTAAACAGGTGGCACTGCTTTGTTCATTGGAGGAGAACACCAAGCAGCGGCAGACACCGTTAGTAGGCCCAACCAAACAAGTAGGCCAAATGCAGTTTAAAATTTCCTATAGGCCGAAAGCCTGAAGACTGAAGCTCAGCTTTGTTCAGTGGAGGATACAAGCAAGGAGCGGCAGACACCGTTAGTAGGCCCAACCAAACAAGTAGGCCAAATGCCGTTTAAAATGTCCTATAGGCCGAAAGCCTGAAGATTGAAGCTCAGCTTTTTTCAGTGGAGGAGACAAGCAAGGAGTGGCAGACACCGTTACTAGGGCCCAAACAAACTAGTAGGCCAAATGCAGTTTAAAATTTCCTATAGGCCGAAAGCCTGAAGATTGAAGCTCAGCTTTGTTCAGTGGAGGAGACAAGCAAGGAGCGGCAGACACCGTTACTAGGGCCCAAGCAACAAGTAGGCCAAATGCAGTTTAAAATTTCCTATAGGCCGAAAGCCTGAAGACTGGAGCTCAGCTTTGTTCAGTGGAGGAGACAAGCAAGGAGCGGCAGACACCGTTACTAGGGCCCAACCAAACTAGTAGGCCAAATGCAGTTTAATATCTGATATAGGCTGATAGCCTGAAGATTGAAACTCAGCTTTGTTCAGTGGAGGAGACAAGCAAGGAGCGGCAGACACCGTTACTAGGGCCCAACCAAACTAGTAGGCCAAATGCAGTTTAATATCTGATATAGGCCGAAAGCCTGAAGATTGAAGCTCAGCTTTGTTCAGTGGAGGAGACAAGCAAGGAGCGGCAGACACCGTTACTAGGGCCCAACCAAACTAGTAGGCCAAATGCAGATTAAAATTTCCTATAGGCCGAAAGCCTGAAGATTGAAGCTCAACTTTGTTCAGTGGAGGAGACAAGCAATGAGCGGCAGACACCGTTAGTAGGCCCAACCAAACTAGTAGGCCAAATGCAGTTTAAAATTTCCTATAGGCCGAAAGCCTGAAGACTGAATCTCAGCTTTGTTCAGTGGAGGATACAAGCAAGGAGCGGCAGACACCGTTAGTAGTCCCAACCAAACAAGTAGGCCAAATGCCGTTTAAAATGTCCTATAGGCCGAGAGCCTGAAGACTGAAGCTCAGCTTTGTTCAGTGAAGGAGACAAGCAAGGAGCGTCAGACACCGTTACTAGGGTCCAACCAAACAAGTAGGCCAAATGCATTTTAAAATTTCCTATAGGCCGAAAGCCTGAAGATTGAAGCTCAGCTTTGTTCATTGGAGGAGGCAAGCAAGGAGCAGCGGACACCGTTACTAGGACCCAACCAAACTAGTAGGCCAAATGCAGTTTAATATCTGATATAGTCCGAAAGCCTGAAGATTGAAGCTCAGCTTTGTTCAGTGGAGGAGACAAGCAAGGAGCGGAAGACACCGATACTAGGGCCCAACCAAACTAGTAGGCCAAATGCAGTTTAAAATTTCCTATATGCCGAAAGCCTGAAGATTGAAGATCAGCTTTGTTCAGTGGAGGAGACAAGCAAGGAGTGGCAGACACCGTTACTAGGGCCCAACCAAACGAGTAGGCCAAATGCAGTTTAATATCTGATATAGGCCGAAAGCCTGAAGATTGAAGCTCAGCTTTGTTCAGTGGAGGAAACAAGCAAGGAGTGGCAGACACCGTTACTAGGGCCCAACCAAACTAGTAGGCCAAATGCAGTTTAATATCTGATATAGGCCGAAAGCCTGAAGATTGAAGCTCAGCTTTGTTCAGTGAAGGAGACAAGCAAGGAGTGGCAGACACCGTTACTAGGGCCCAACCAAACAGGTAGGCCAAATGCAGTTTAAAATTTCCTATAGGCCGAAAGCCTGAAGACTGAAGCTCAGCTTTGTTCAGTGGAGGAGACAAGCAAGGAGCGGAAGACACCGTTAGTAGGGCCCAACCAAACTAGTAGGCCAAATGCAGTTTAAAATTTCCTGTAGGCCGAAAGCCTGAAGACTGAAGCTCAGCTTTGCTCAGTGGAGGAGACAAGCAAGGAGCGACAGACACCGTTAGTAGGGCCCAATCAATCTAGTAGGCCAAATGCAGTTTAATATCTGACATCGGATGAAAACTGAGGCTCAGCTTTGATGAGTGGAGGACAACTGTAATGAGAGGCAGACACAGTTAGTCGGCATAAATAAGAAAGTAGGCAAAATGCAGTTCAAAATTAGTTAGTGGAGTATACAGGCGGCATAGCTTTGTTCTGCGGAGGACAACTGTAATAAGTGGCTCAGACAGACAGAGTAGGCCTACAATTAAAAAAGGTGGCTAATTGCAGTTAAAAATTTGTAATAGGAGTACACAGTCGGCTGTTGTGAATTCGGTTTGTGGGCTCCCCCGGTGGTCTGTTATGGTAGTGTCTCTTATGTGCCTTGCTCCATCTCTGATTACCTGTCGCCACCCTCTAGGGGAGTTTCCTATTTAAGGCTGCTTGGCTGTTAGTCACATGCCGGCCAACAATGTGCTAGTAGCATTCTGTTGCATTCACCTGCCTCAAGTTCCAGTTCAGCTAAGTTGAATTTTGTTTCTTGTTTTGCTATTTTTGTCCAGCAATCTGCAATGTGACTCTTCAGTGCTGGAAGCTCTTGTGGACAGAAAATTACTACTCCAGTGGCATGAGTTGTCACTGGAGTTTAAAGTAATTTCTGGATGGTGTTTTTGAATAGTGATTTTTAGGTCGACCGTGAAGTAACTCTTTCCTGTCCTTCTGCTATCTAGTAAGCGGACCTCACTGTGCTAAATCTGCTGTTCATCCTACGTATGTCATTTCCTCTGAACTCACCGTCAATATCTGTGGGGGCCTACTATCATCTTTTGGGGTTCCTCACTGGAGGTAAGGCAGGCCTGTATATTCCTCTTATAGGGGTAGTTAGATCTCCGGCTGGCGCGTGGTGTCTAGGGCATCGTAGGTACATCCCCCGGCTACTGTAAGTGTTGGGTCAGGTTCAGGTCACGGTCGACCTTAGTTTCCATCACCCGAGAGCTAGTCCGTTTTGTATTTTTTCCCATGGTCATTGGGGTAACCATAACAGTTTGGCCGGCCTGTAAAAAATCTATGTGTTAAAATATGCACTAAAGTAGGAAGGAGAAGAAAAGGTTTTTTTTTCTGTGTTTGAAAGTGCACCTTAGTTGGATCATTTGTATTCCTTGCTTAAACTGCAGTCTTCAGCCTTTTTTTTTTTCTCCTCTCCTCTTAACCTCTGAATGCTTGGGTTACACCCATTTGAAACATGGATCCACAGAGTTTAGTTGCAGGTTTGAATAACCTTGCGACAAAAGTACAGAACCTACAAGATTTTGTTATACGTGCTCCAATGTCTGAACCTAAGATTCCTCTGCCTGAATACTTTACCGGAGACAGATCCCGGTTTTTGAGTTTCAGAGAAAATTGCAAATTGTTTTTGTCTCTGAGATCTCACTCTGCTGGTGATCAGACTCAACAAGTTAAAATTGTTATCTCTCTACTGCGCGGCGACCCACAAAGTTGGGCATTTGCATTATCGCCAGGGGATCCTGCGTTGTTAAATGTAGATGCGTTTTTTCAGGCTTTGGGGTTGCTTTATGAAGAACCTAATTTGGAGATTTTGGCTGAGAAAGCCTTGATAGCTCTTTCCCAAGGGCAAGATGAAGCTGAGATATACTGCCAGAAATTCCGTAAATGGTCGGTGCTTACTAAATGGAATGAGTGCGCTTTAGCAGCTAATTTCAGAGAAGGTCTCTCTGATGCCGTGAAGGATGTCATGGTGGGGTTCCCTGTGCCTACAGGTCTGAATGATGCCATGAAATTGGCTATCCAGATTGATCGGCGTTTGCGGGAGCGCAAATCTGTGCACCATATGGCGGGGTCTCCTGAGGAAAAATCTGTGCACCATATGGCGGTATCTTCTGAGCAAAAACCTGTGCACCATATGGCGGTGTCTTCTGAGCAAAGACCTGTGCACCATTTGGCGGTGACCTCTGAAAAGGCATTAGAGCATATGCAATGCGATCGTGTTTTGTCTAGAGGCGAACGTCAAAATTACAGGCGCAAAAATGGATTGTGCTTCTACTGTGGAGATCCAGCTCATGTTATATCAGCATGCTCTAAACGTATAAATAAGGTTGATAAAAAGGTTGATAAATCTTTTTCTACAGGTACCTTGCAGTCAAAATTTCTTTTGTCCGTGACATTGATTTGTACCTTATCATCTGTGACTGTGAATGCTTATGTGGATTCTGGCGCCGCTCTGAGTCTCATGGATTGGTCCTTTGCCAAGCGTTGTGGGTTTGATTTGGAGCCGTTGGAAGTTTCTATTCCCCTGAAGGGTATTGATTCTACACCTTTGGCTAGCAATAAACCACAATATTGGACACAAGTGACTATGCGTCTTACCCCAGACCATCAGGAGATTATTCGTTTCCTTGTATTATATAACCTACATGATGTCTTAGTGCTTGGATTACCATGGTTACAGATTCATAATCCCGTCTTGGACTGGAAATCTATGTCTGTGTTGAGCTGGGGATGTCGGGGTATTCATGGGGATGCACCTTTGGTTCCTATTTCTTCATCTACTCCCTCTGAGATCCCAGCATTTCTGTCAGATTTTTATGATGTCTTTCAAGAGCCTAAAGTTGATTCTCTCCCTCCCCACAGAGAGTGTGACTGCGCTATTGAATTGATCCCCGGTAGTAAGTTTCCTAAGGGTCGCTTGTTTAATTTGTCTGTACCTGAACATACTGCTATGCGGGAGTATATCAGAGAATCCTTGGAAAAGGGTCATATTCGCCCCTCGTTGTCTCCACTAGGGGCAGGATTTTTCTTTGTAGGTAAAAAGGATGGTTCATTGAGACCTTGTATCGACTATCGACTTTTGAATAAGATTACAGTTAAATACCAGTACCCGTTACCTTTACTGACTGATCTGTTTGCTCGTATAAAGGGGGCTAAGTGGTTCACTAAGATCGATCTACGTGGTGCGTATAATTTGGTGCGGATTAAGCAGGGGGATGAGTGGAAGACCGCATTTAATACGCCTGAAGGCCATTTTGAGTATTTGGTAATGCCTTTCGGTCTCGCAAATGCCCCTTCCGTTTTTCAGTCCTTTATGCACGATATTTTCCGTGAATATCTGGATAAGTTTATGATTGTGTATTTGGATGATATTCTTGTTTTTTCGGAGGACTGGGAATCTCACGTTCAACAAGTCAGGAGAGTTTTTCAGGTTTTGCGAGCTAATTCTCTTTTTGTAAAGGGCTCAAAGTGTAGTTTTGGAGTTCAGAGAATTTCCTTTTTGGGATATATTTTTTCCCCTTCATCTATGGAGATGGACCCTGTCAAGGTCCAGGCTATTTGTGATTGGATGCAACCTACTTCTTTGAAGAGTCTGCAAAAGTTCTTGGGTTTTGCTAATTTCTATCGCCGATTTATAGCGGGTTTTTCTGCCATTGCTAAACCTTTGACTGATTTGACCAAAAAGGGTGCTGATGTTGCTAATTGGTCCTCTGCGGCTGTGGAGGCCTTTCAAGAGCTTAAGCGCCGCTTTTCTTCCGCTCCTGTGTTGCGCCAACCTGATGTGTTACTTCCGTTCCAGGTTGAGGTGGATGCTTCGGAGATCGGAGCAGGTGCAGTTTTGTCGCAGAAAGATCCTGACTGCTCAGTAATGAGACCATGTGCGTTTTTCTCCCGAAAGTTTTCGCCCGCTGAGCGAAATTATGATGTGGGAAATCGGGAGCTTCTGGCCATGAAGTGGGCGTTTGAGGAGTGGCGTCATTGGCTTGAGGGTGCTAGACACCAGGTGGTGGTCCTCACTGACCACAAGAATCTAATTTATCTTGAGTCGGCCAGGCGTCTGAATCCTAGACAGGCGCGCTGGTCGTTGTTTTTCTCCCGATTTAACTTTGTGGTGTCATATCTGCCTGGGTCCAAGAATGTGAAGGCGGATGCCCTCTCTAGGAGTTTTGAGCCTGACTCGCCTGGTGATTCCGAACCTACCGGCATCCTGAAGGATGGGGTGATATTGTCAGCTGTCTCCCCAGACCTGCGGCGTTCTTTGCAGGAGTTTCAGTTGGATAGGCCTGATCGCTGTCCGCCTGGTAGACTGTTTGTCCCTGATGATTGGACCAGTAGAGTTATCTCGGAGGTTCATTCTT
Source organism: Ranitomeya variabilis (assembly GCF_051348905.1). Taxonomy (NCBI): domain Eukaryota; kingdom Metazoa; phylum Chordata; class Amphibia; order Anura; family Dendrobatidae; genus Ranitomeya; species Ranitomeya variabilis. The sequence continues at coordinate 135,708,343 of NC_135232.1, read as the reverse complement.
CCGCGTTGACAGGTCATCCTGGAATTTTTGGCACCAGGGATTTGGTGTCTAGGTCCTTCTGGTGGCCTTCTTTGTCTCGAGATGTACGCATGTTTGTGCAGTCTTGTGATGTTTGTGCTCGGGCCAAGCCCTGCTGTTCTAGGGCCAGTGGGTTGTTGTTGCCCTTGCCTATTCCTAAGAGGCCTTGGACGCACATCTCTATGGACTTTATTTCTGACCTTCCGGTTTCTCGTAGGATGTCTGTCATCTGGGTGATTTGTGACCGTTTTTCCAAGATGGTTCATTTGGTACCTTTACCCAAATTGCCCTCCTCCTCTGAGTTGGTTCCTCTATTTTTTCAGAATGTGGTGCGTTTGCATGGTATTCCTGAGAATATAGTGTCTGACAGGGGTACTCAGTTTGTGTCTAGATTTTGGCGGACGTTCTGTGCCAGGATGGGTATCGATTTGTCTTTTTCGTCTGCATTCCATCCTCAGACTAATGGCCAGACTGAGCGTACTAATCAGACCTTGGAGACTTACTTGAGGTGTTTTGTGTCCGCTGATCAGGATGATTGGCTTGACTTTTTGCCATTGGCAGAGTTTGCCCTTAACAATCGGGCTAGTTCTGCCACTTTGGTTTCTCCTTTTTTTTGTAATTCAGGGTTTCACCCTCGGTTTTCGTCCGGTCAATTGGAGTCTTCGGATTGTCCTGGAGTGGATGCTGTGGTTGATAGGATGCATCAGATTTGGGGACAGGTTGTGGACAATCTGAAGTTGTCCCAGGAGAAGACTCAACAGTTCACTAATCGTCATCGGCGTATTGGTCCTCGTCTTTGTGTTGGGGACCTGGTGTGGCTGTCTTCTCGATTTGTTCCTATGAAGGTCTCGTCTCCTAAGTTTAAGCCTCGGTTTATCGGCCCTTATAGGATTCTGGAGGTTCTTAATCCTGTGTCCTTTCGTTTGGACCTCCCAGCATCTTTTAATATCCATAATGTTTTCCATCGGTCATTATTGCGGAGGTATGAGGTACCGGTTGTTCCTTCTGCTGATCCACCTGCTCCTGTGTTGGTTGAGGGTGAATTGGAGTATGTGGTGGAAAAGATCTTGGACTCCCGTGTTTCCAGACGGAAACTTCAGTATCTGGTTAAGTGGAAAGGTTATGGCCAGGAGGATAATTCTTGGGTGACAGCATCCGATGTTCATGCTCCCGATTTGGTTCGTGCATTTCATAGTGCTCATCCAGGTCGCCCTGGTGGTTCTGGTGAGGGTTCGGTGCCCCCTCCTTAAGGGGGGGGTACTGTTGTGAATTCGGTTTGTGGGCTCCCCCGGTGGTCTGTTATGGTAGTGTCTCTTATGTGCCTTGCTCCATCTCTGATTACCTGTCGCCACCCTCTAGGGGAGTTTCCTATTTAAGGCTGCTTGGCTGTTAGTCACATGCCGGCCAACAATGTGCTAGTAGCATTCTGTTGCATTCACCTGCCTCAAGTTCCAGTTCAGCTAAGTTGAATTTTGTTTCTTGTTTTGCTATTTTTGTCCAGCAATCTGCAATGTGACTCTTCAGTGCTGGAAGCTCTTGTGGACAGAAAATTACTACTCCAGTGGCATGAGTTGTCACTGGAGTTTAAAGTAATTTCTGGATGGTGTTTTTGAATAGTGATTTTTAGGTCGACCGTGAAGTAACTCTTTCCTGTCCTTCTGCTATCTAGTAAGCGGACCTCACTGTGCTAAATCTGCTGTTCATCCTACGTATGTCATTTCCTCTGAACTCACCGTCAATATCTGTGGGGGCCTACTATCATCTTTTGGGGTTCCTCACTGGAGGTAAGGCAGGCCTGTATATTCCTCTTATAGGGGTAGTTAGATCTCCGGCTGGCGCGTGGTGTCTAGGGCATCGTAGGTACATCCCCCGGCTACTGTAAGTGTTGGGTCAGGTTCAGGTCACGGTCGACCTTAGTTTCCATCACCCGAGAGCTAGTCCGTTTTGTATTTTTTCCCATGGTCATTGGGGTAACCATAACAGTCGGCATAGCGTGGTTCAGCGGAGGAGGACAAGTGTAATTAGTGGCTCTGACACACTGAGTAGGCGTAAAATAAAAAAGAACGATATATGCAGTTCACAATTGGTAAGAGGAGTACACAGACGGCCTTGCTGGGTTCAGCAGTGGAGGACAACTGTTGTGAGAGTCTGACACAGTTACTAGGACAAAATAAATAAGTAGGCTAAATGCTGTTCTACATTGGTAAGAGGAGTACACAGGCGGCCTAGCCTTTTTCAGGGGGGACAGTTGTAATGTGTGGTGCCGACAGACAGAGGCCTAACCTAAAAAAAGGTGTCTAAATGCAGTTCAAAACGGCTAGTAGGACTAACCAGGCAGCCTAGCTTGTTTCAGGGGGGGGACAGTTGTAATGTGTGGTGCCGACAGACAGACTGACAGAGGCCTAAAATAAAAAACAGTGGCTTCATGCAGTTCTAAACTGCTAGCAGGACTAACCAGGCGGCCTAGCTTGTTTCAGGGGGGGACAGTTGTAATGTGTGGCGCCGACAGACAGACAGAGGCCTAACCTAAAAAAAGGTGTCTAAATGCAGTTCAAAACTGCTAGCAGGACTAAGCAGGCGGCCTAGCTTGTTTCAGCGTGGGAGGACAACTGTTATGAGAGGCTGACACAGTTACTAGGCACAAGTAAGTAAGTAGGCTACATGCAGTTCACAATTGGTAACAGGAGTACAGAGGTGGCATAGCTTTGTTCAGCGGAGGTCAACTGTTAGAAGTGGCTGACACAGTTAGTAGGCCAAAATACTAAAGTGGGCTAAATGTCAGCCAAGGAATTGGTCATAAATAAACTGGTGGCATAGCGAGGTACAGGGGTGGGCTCCTCTGTAGAGTTGCAGACAGGGGTAGTTGGCGCAAAGTATTAAGGGGTCTAAATGGAGGCCAGGGACCCTGTATATTTTTACTATCATCAATCATTGCAACAAATTTGTTATTGCAGTGCCATTTAAGGATTTAACAGCACAGACTACACAGTGGTGGGGCAGGGAGAGGTAAGTTTTGCAAGTGGTAGAGCACAGTTCGAGCTGGGGGGGAACACTCTCTCGTGGGCGGTGGTACTGGCCCAGGGCCCCTCATATTACGACGGTGTGTCTGACGTTGGTTGTGCACCACCACCGTCAGAGACACTTCATTGTACTATGAGGGACCCTGTGCCAGTGCCGTGGCCCAAGAGTGGGCACACCCACCTATCCAGGCAAACGGCACTCGCACGGGTGCTTGCACCACGTTGTGACCACGGCCCTGTGGGGGGAGTCAGCCCATTTAGGGAGGTATACAAATGGCCTATGGTGGACAATCGGCACCCGCAAATGGCGGAATTGGAGCAGTCAGTAAGAGGAGGCCAAAAGCAAGAAATTTTTCTGGCAAGCTACGTGTCAGCAAGGGAAGGTGGGGCAAAATAATTTGAAATCCATGATTGGTTCATTTTAATGAAGGTTAGATCATCAACATTTCGGGGAGCCAGACGTGTCCTTTTTTCGGTCAGTATTGAACCTGCCGCACTGAAGACTCTTTGTGAGAGCACACTAGCAGCTGGGCAAGCGAGCTCCTGTAATGCATATTCTGCCAATTCAGGCCAGGTGTCTAGTTTAGATGCCCAGTAATCAAAGGGGAATGACCTGTGAGGGAGAACATCGATAATGGCGGAAAAATCGTTGGTAACCATACTGGACAAATGCTGTCTCCTGTCACTTTGAATCGATGCAGCAGTACCTGCCGTGTCTGCGGTCATTGCGAAATCACTCCACAACCTTGTAAGAAATCCCCTCTGTCCAATGCCACTTCGGCTTTGTGCACCTCTAGCACCTCTGCCATGTTGCCCCCTACAGCTCGTGTGAGAACCATCAGCGCCGCTGTGTGCTGGGAATGCCTGAACCAAATGGTCTACAAGAGTTGCTTGTTTGGTAGCTAATATTTGCTCAAGGTTCTCATGTGGCATGATATTTTGTAATTTTCCTTTGTATCGTGGATCCAGGAGGCAGGCCAACCAGTAATCGTCATCGGTCATCATTTTGATAATGCGGGGTCCCGTTTTAGGATACGCAAGGCATACTCTGCCATGTGGGCCAAAGTTCCAGGTGTCAATTTACTGCTTGTGCTGGGTTGAGGAGCACTTTCTTGAAAATCTACCTCACTTGTGGCCCGCAAAAACCCTGTACCTGACCTTGCAATGCCACCAGTTTCTATTGCCCCCTGAGAAGCATCCTCCTCCCATAAATATTCAGCCCCATCATCCTCCTCCTCCTCTTCATCCGCCACCTTGTCCCGGAGACTTCCCTGACCAGACAATGCCTGACTGTCATCAAGGCTTCCCTCCTCCTCGGCCACAGACACCTGCTACATAATGTGCGTCAAACTTTGCATCAGCAGACACATTAGTGGGATGCTCATGCTTATGATGGCATCGTCCGCACTGACCAGCCCTGCGCATTCCTCAAAACACTGAAGGACTTGACAGAGGTCTTGGAGCTTTGACTACTGCACACCAGACAACTCCATGTCTGCCATCCAACTGCCTGCCCGTGTATGTGTATCCTCCCACAAATACATGACAGCACGCCTCTGCTCGCACAGCCTCTGAAGCATGTGCAGTGTAGAGTTCCACCTTGTTGCAACGTCTATTATTAGGCGGTGCTGGGGAAGATTCAGCGATCGCTGATGGTTAAGCATACGGCTGGAGTGGACGGGCGACCGGCGGATGTGCGAGCAAAGTCTGCGCACCTTCAGGAGCAGGTCTGGTAAATCAGGGTAATTCTTGAGGAAGCACTGCACCACAAGGTTCAAGGTGTGAGCCAGGCAAGGTATGTGTTTCATTTCGGAAAGGGCTATGGCAGCCATAAAATTCCTTCCGTTATCACTGACTACCTTGCCTGCCTCAAGATGTACACTGCCCAGCCATGACTGAGTTTCTTGCTGCAAGTACTCGGCCAGTACTTCCGCAGTGTGTCTGTTGTCGCCCAAACACTTCATTTGCAGCACAGCCTGCTGACGCTTACCACTAGCTGTTCCATAATGGGACACCATGGGAGCAACACAGGCAGCTGCGGATGGAGTGTTCGTGCGACTGAGCTCTGTGGACGAGCTTTCGCTTCTGGAGGAGGAGGTGCAAACGCCTACAGCCAACTGTTTCCTAGACCGTGGGCTAAGCAGAACTGTGACACTATGGCTGTCCCCTGTGGACCCTGCATCCACTACATTAACCCAGTGTGCCGTGATGGACACTTAACATCCCTGGCCATGCCTACTGGTCCATGCATCAGTTGTGAGGTGCGCCTTTCCACTGACCGATTGCCTCAGTGCATGGACAATGCGTTCTTTGACATGTTGGTGGAGTGCTGGGATGGCTTTTCTCGCAAAGAAGTGTCGACTGGGTAGGTCATAGCGTGGTACTGCGTAGGTCATTAGGGCTTTGAAAGCTTCGCTTTCAACCAACTGGTAGGACATCATCTCTAACGAGATTAGTCAGGCAATATAGCCGTTCAAACCCTGTGTACGCGGATGAGAGGAAGAGTACTTTCTTTTCCTATCGAGAGTCTTTTGTAGACTGAGCTGGACTGGAGAGCTGCATATGGTGGAACTAGCGGGGGTGGTGGTGGACATGGCAGTTTTAGAGAGGCTTGGTGATGGTATTCTTGATGTGGGCCTACCTACAGTGTTTCCAACCAAGAACCTTGTGATTCCCTGACTGCTTTGGCCTTGCAACAATACCTCCACATTTGTTATTGGTGGTGTCATAACCGGTGGGCTTCCAGTGAGGGAAGCAATGTTGCGTTGCTGACTAACTTCAATTTGAGCAGGTGCATCAACGGTACGGGAAGTTTGGTAGTTATTCCATGCTTCCATGTGCCTACTGGTTAGATGTCTATGCATGCACATTGTATTTAAACTTTGTAGATTCTTCCCTCTGCTAAAGGTCTTGGAGGTTGTCCTTTGCAGCCCTACGGCTGCAAATGGCTGCAAGCCTCTAATTTTGAAGCCCTACAGCTGCAAGGCCTCTAATTTTGAAGCCCTACGGCTGCTAATTCCAAATCCAATTGAAGCCGTACGGCTGCTTCAAGGTTCTTGTTACCAATATTTCTTTTTGCAGCCCTACGGCTTCAAGGATCTATTTCAAAGGGAAATCTGTGTATGACCAATATTTATTTTCCTTGTTTTTGATCAAAAATATTGACCCCCCCCCTCCAGTTTTTTTTTTTTTTTTTGGGGGGGGGGGCTGGCTGAATTTTTTTTTTTTTTACTTAGTATACTAATATTTTGTTTTTGATCAAAAATATTGACTCCCCCCTCCAGTTTTGGGGGGGCTGGCTGAATTTTTTATTTTTTTTTTACTTAGTACACTAGTTATTTATAGTGATTATTTCTGGGCTACATTCATGTCTTGGGGTGCATTTGAGAAGACACATTTTTTGGGGTGCAGCCACCTCAAGTAATAAATACTGCCTCCTACAGCCCTTAACGTACCGAATCCTGTTTTTTTGTCCCCACAAGTGGTTTTTCTAGAAATCTGACACATTTGGGGGGTACATTTGAGGAGACATATTTTGGGGTGCATCCGCGAAAATGCTAAATACTGCCTCCCACGGCCTCTAAAATATTGAACCAACCCTGTTTTTTACGTCCCCCAAGTTAGTATTCCTAGAAATCTGACACATTTTGGGGGTATATTTGAGGAGACATATTTTGGGGTGCATCCACTAAAGTGCTAAATACTGCCTCCCACAGCCCGTAATATACTGAATCCTGTTTTTTTTTATGCCCTCCGAAGTCATTATTTGTGGGCTACAGTCACATTTTGGGGTAAATTTGAGAAGATGCATTTTGGGGTGCATGGCGCATCCCCTAAAGTGCTAAATAATGCCTCCAACAGCCCCTAAAGTACTGAAAACTGTTTGTTTCACGTCCCCCAAGTGATTATTTCTTGAAATCTGACACATTTTGGGGTAAATTTGAGGATAAATATTTTGGGGTGCATCCCCCAAAGTACTAAATACTACCTTCAACAGACCCTAATTCACTGAATACTATTTTTTATGTCCCCCAAGTGATTATTTCTAAAAATGACACATTTTCGGGTACATTTGAGATGACTCGTTTTTGGGGTGCAGCTGCATAAAGTACTAAATACTGCCTCCCCAGGTCACCACTTCTGCATTTTTCATGCACTCCTGGTTTTTGGTTATTGGCTTACAGTAACTGATATGCAAAACTGACCAAAAAAACTGACATGCCTTACAATGTATTTTCACTTAAATCCTGCATTTTGCTTCTATATTGTAGAGTGAACAGCATGTACTGTGGAAATAAATATGCTATAGTGTGTTTTTAAAAATACACACTAGATGGCAGTACAGTCTGCTCTCAGTGCAAGGCATTGCTGGGGGAGGGGGGCTACATGTTTCTGTATTGAAGCTTATCTCTCTGAGAAGACATTGAATGTTAATTAAGTGCTTGTATAGGGGGAGGTTTAAAATAAATCTGCTATAGTGTAGTTTAAAAAATACACAGCAGATGGCAGTATATTCTGATATTCTGCTCTCAGTGCATTGCTCTGTATTTCCTGGCTAGGGCTCCTGGCTTCTAATTTTGTCAGCCTTGGGGCTGCACAATGTATCTCTATGGGAAATCTGTGTATGACCGATTTTTCTCTTTCCTTTTCTTTGAACACAAGTAGTGCGACACCTGAATGTTTTGGGGGCAGGTCAGATGCAATTTGAGGAGTTACCAGACAGTTTTTGGGGCTGTGGGGTGCTCTGAAAAAGCTATTTTAGCTCTTCATAACTACTGCATAACTACATAATTCTAAATATTTTTATATCTACTGGCTAACACAGTACCAATATATATTTCTTTCCTGTAACTACTTTGATCATTCTAACATTAAACCTCCACCACCATGTTTGTGTAGCCATCAATCTGCAGCATTGAACAGTTAAAAAAAAAGATAAAAACCTGCAGGGGAGATCGATAGATATCGATCTCCTATAGCTTTTTTTTCATTACTTTAGCTCTTCAGACAGAAGGAAAACACCATTGTCTAGCTGGCTAGATACAAAACTTGTAGACTCTGTAATCTCAGGATAAATTACCTAAAGGTACCTTCACACGAAACGACTTTGTAACGATATCGCTAGCGATCCGTGACGTTGCAGCATCCTGGCTAGCGATATCGTTTAGTTTGACACGCAGCAGCGATCAGGATCCTGCTGTGATGTCGCTGGTCGCTGAATAAAGTTCAGAACTTTATTTGGTCGTCCGATCGCCATGTATCGTCGTGTTTGACAGCAAAAGCAATGATGTCAGCAATGTTTTACAATGGTAACCAGGGTAAACATCGGGTTACCAAGTGCAGGGTCGCGCTTAGTAACCCGATGTTTACCCTGGTTACCAGCGTAAAAGTAAAAAAAACAAACAGTACATACTCACCTGCGCGTCCCCCGGCGTCCGCTTCCTGACACTTACTGAGCGCCGGCCCTAAAGTGAAAGTACAGCACAGCGGTGACGTCACCGCTGTGCTGTTAGGGCTGGCGCTCAGTCAGTGTCAGGAAGCAGACGGCGGGGGACGCGCAGGTGAGTATGTACTGTTTGTTTTTTTTACTTTTACGCTGGTAGCCAGGGTAAACATCGGGTTACTAAGCGTAGCCCTGCGCTTAGTAACCCGATGTTTACCCTGGTTACCCGGGGACCTCGGCATCGTTGGTCGCTGGAGAGCGGTCTGTATGACAGCTCTCCAGCGACCAAACAGCGACGCTGCAGCGATCGGCATCGTTGTCGCTATCGCTGCAGCGTCGCTGCGTGTGAAGGTACCTTAACATACCTTAGGCTACGTTCACATTAGCGTTGTTGTGCTTTGTGTCGGCGACGCATCGGTGACGCAACGCACAGCGCATGCAAAACGCATTGTTTTGTGACGCATGCGTTCTTTTTTGGCATGATTTTGGACGCACAAAAAATGCATCTTGCTGCGTCCTCTGCGCCCTGACGCGTGCGCCAAAAAAGACGCATGCGTCACAAAACGCAAGACAACGCATGTCCATGCGCCCCCATGTTAAATATAGGGGCGCATGACGCATGCGTTGCCGCAGCGGCGCCCAACGCTAATGTGGACGTAGCCTTATCCGATCATAATGCGCGATACTTCCCAGACCGGCGTATCTAATCCCATCATCATATGCAATGCTCCCCAGACCGATGTATCATGGCTTGATGCCAGTTGTGACTTTGAACAATTAAAGGCTGACAAACGCCAACTACCATTAACCCGATTGCCACCACACCAGGGCAATCAGGAAGGGGCAGTCAAAGCGCGATCTAATGTGATGCGCCAATTCTAGGGCCGCTGCGGGCTGATATTTTTAGGCCCAATAAACAGGGACCTTTGCAGCCTGATAATATCATCCTGCAGCTGTCTGCTTCACTTGCCTGGTTACGAAAAATAGGGGAGACCCCACATCTGTTTCTTTCATTTATTAGGGTAAACACCCTTTAGTGCCACATAAAAAGGCATTAAGGGGTGTAAGTTTATTGTATGTATTATTGTGAAATTCTTTATCTACTGGACGTTTACTCTACACCCCTGCTCCCTTCTAAGTGGACAAAGCAAGCTTACACATTTTTAAGGGAGCAGTGGGATAATGTGTGACCCCACTTGGTCCACTTCTGGGAGTAGTAATATGGTAGATGGAGCATAGGTCACACATTACATCGGATTCCATGCAGCAGAATGCACTCCCCATCAGACTCCATACAGTAGATTCCACTCCCCATCTGACTGCATGCAATAGAATGCACTCCCCATCGGACTGCATGCAATAGAATGCACTCCCCATCGGACTGCATGCAATAGAATGCACTCCCAATCGGCCTTCATACAGTAGAATGCACTCCCCATCGGCCTTCATACAGTAGAATGCACTCCCCATCGGACACCATATAGTAGGATGCAGTCCCCATCAGACTCCACACAGTAGAATGCACTCCCCATCGAACTCCATACAGTAGAATGCACTCCCCATTGGACTCCATACAGTAGATTGCACTCCCCATCGGACTCCATACAGTAGGATGCACTCCCCATCGAACTCCATACAGTAGAATGCACTCCCCATCGGACTCCATACAGTAGGATGCACTCCCCATTGGACTCAGTACAGTAGAATGCACTCCCCTTCGGACTAAGTACAGTAGAATGCACTCCCCATTGGACTCCATGCAGTAGAATGCACTCCCCATTGGACTCCATACAGTAGATTGCACTCCCCATCGGACTCCATACAGTAGAATGCACTCCCCATCGGACTCTATACTGTAGGATGCACTCCCCATCGAACTCCATACAGTAGGATGCACTCCCCATCGGACTCCATACAGTAGATTGCACTCCCCATCAAACTCCATACAGTAGGATGCACTCCCCATCGGACTCCATACAGTAAGATGCACTCCCCATCGAACTCCATACAGTAGGATGCACTCCCCATCGTACTCCATACAGTAAGATGCACTCCCCATCAAACTACATACAGTAGATTGCACTCCCCATCGGACTCCATACAGTAGGATGCACTCCCCATCGGACTCAGTACAGTAGAATGCACTCCCCATCGGACTCCATACAGGAGGATGCACTCCCCATCAAACTCCATACAGTAGAATGCACTCCCCATCGGACTCCATACAGTAGGATGCACTCCCCATCGGACTCAGTACAGTAGAATGCACTCCACTTCGGACTAAGTACAGTAGAATGCACTCCCCATTGGACTCCATACAGTAGAATGCACTCCCCATTGGACTCCATACATTAGAATGCACTCCCCATTGGACTCCATACAGTAGATTGCACTCCCCATCGGACTCCATACAGTAGGATGCACTCCCCATCGAACTCCATACAGTAGAATGCACTCCCCATCGGACTCCGTACAGTAGAATGCACTCCCCATTGGACTCCATACATTAGAATGCACTCCCCATTGGACTCCATACAGTAGATTGCACTCCCCATCGGACTCCATACAGTAGGATGCACTCCCCATCGAACTCCATACAGTAGAATGCACTCCCCATCGGACTCCGTACAGTAGAATGCACTCCCCATCGGACTCCATACAGTAGAATGCACTCCCCATTGGACTCCATACAGTAGGATGCACTCCCCATCGGACTCAGTACAGTAGAATGCATTCTCCATCGGACTCCATACAGTAGAATGCACTCCCCATCGGACTCTATACTGTAGGATGCACTCCCCATCGAACTCCATACAGTAGGATGCACTCCCCATCGGACTCCATACAGTAGATTGCACTCCCCATCAAACTCCATACAGTAGGATGCACTCCCCATCGGACTCCATACAGTAAGATGCACTCCCCATCAAACTCCATACAGTAGGATGCACTCCCCATCGGACTCCATACAGTAAGATGCACTCCCCATCAAACTACGTACAGTAGATTGCACTCCCCATTGGACTCCATACAGTAGATTGCACTCCCCATCGGACTCCATACAGTAGGATGCACTCCCCATAGAACTCAGTACAGTAGAATGCACTCCCCATCGGACTGCATACAGTAGAATGCACTCCCCATCGGACTCCATACAGTAGGATGCACTCCCCATTGGACTCCATACAGGAGGATGCAGTCCCCATCGGACTCCATACAGTAGATTGCACTCCCCATCGAACTCCATACAGTAGATTGCACTCCCCATCGGACTCCATAAAGTAGGATGCACTCCCCATCGGACTCAGTACAGTAGAATGCACTCCCCATAGGACTCCATACAGTAGAATGCACTCCCCATCAGACTCCATACAGTAGAATGCATTCCCCATCAGACTCCATACAGTAGAATGCACTCCCCATCGGACTCCATACAGTAGAATGCACTCCCCATCGGACTCCATACAGTAGAATGCACTCCCCATCGGACTCCATACAGTAGGATGCACTCCCCATTGGACTCCATACAGTAAGATGCACTCCCCATCGAACTCCATACAGTAGAATGCACTCCCCATCGGACTCCATACAGTAGGATGCACTCCCCATTGGACTCCATACAGTAGGATGCACTCCCCATCGGACTCCATACAGTAGGATGCACTCCCCATCGGACTCCATACAGTAGAATGCACTCCCCATCGGACTCTATACAGTAGGATGCACTCCCCATCGGACTCAGTACAGTAGAATGCACTCCCCTTCGGACTAAGTGCAGTAGAATGCACTCCCCATTGGACTCCATACAGTAGGATGCACTCCCCATCGGACTCAGTACAGTAGAATGCACTCCACATCGGACTCCATACAGTAGAATTCACTCCCCATCGGACTCTATACTGTAGGATGCACTCCCCATCGAACTCCATACAGTAGGATGCACTCCCCATCGGACTCCATACAGTAGATTGCACTCCCCATCAAACTCCATACAGTAGGATGCAATCCCCATCGGACGCCATACAGTAAGATGCACTCCCCATCGAACTCCACACAGTAGGATGCACTCTCCATCGGACTCCATACAGTAAGATGCACTCCCCATCGAACTCCATACAGTAGGATGCACTCCCCATCGGACTCCATACAGTAAGATGCACTCCCCATCAAACTACATACAGTAGATTGCACTCCCCATCGCACTCCATACAGTAGGATGCACTCCTCATCGGACTCAGTACAGTAGAATGCACTCCCCATCGGACTCCATACAGTAGAATGCACTCCCCATCGGACTCCATACAGTAGGATGCACTCCCCATTGGACTCCATACAGTAGGATGCACTCCCCATCGAACTCTATACAGTAGTATGCACTCCCCATCGGACTCCATACAGTAGATTGCACTCCCCATCGAACTCCATACAGTAGATTGCACTCCCCATCGGACTCCATAAAGTAGGATGCAATCCCCATCGGACTCAGTACAGTAGAATGTACTCCCCATAGGATTCCATACAGTAGAATGCACTCCCCATCAGACTCCATACACTAGAATGCATTCCCCATCAGACTCCATACAGTAGAATGCACTCCCCATTGGACTCCATACAGTAGATTGCACTCCCCATCGGACTCCATACAGTAGGATGCACTCCCCATCGAACTCCATACAGTAGAATGCACTCCCCATCGGACTCCATACAGTAGAATGCACTCCCCATCGGACTCAGTACAGTAGAATGCACTCCCCTTCGGACTAAGTGCAGTAGAATGCACTCCCCATTGGACTCCATACAGTAGGATGCACTCCCCATCGGACTCAGTACAGTAGAATGCACTCCCCATCGGACTCCATACAGTAGAATGCACTCCCCATCGGACTGCATGCAATAGAATGCACTCCCCATCGGTCTTCATACAGTAGAATGCACTCCCCATCGGCCTTCATACAGTAAAATGCACTCCCCATCGGACTCCATATAGTAGAATGCACTCCCCATTGGACTGCATGCAATAGAATGCACTCCCCATCGGACTCCATATAGTAGAATGCAGTCCCCATCAGACTCCATACAGTAGGATGCACTCCCCATTGGACTCAGTACAGTATAATGCACTCCCCTTCGGACTAAGTACAGTAGAATGCACTCCCCATTGGACTGCATACAGTAGAATGCACTCCCCATTGGACTCCATACAGTAGATTGCACTCCCCATCGGACTCCATACAGTAGGATGCACTCCCCATCGAACTCCATACAGTAGAATGCACTCCCCATCGAACTCCATACAGTAGGATGCACTCCCCATCGGACTCAGTACAGTAGAATGCACTCCCCTTCGGACTAAGTGCAGTAGGATGCACTCCCCATCGGACTCAGTACAGTAGAATGCACTCCCCATAGGACTCCATACAGTAGAATGCACTCCCCATCAGACTCCATACAGTAGAATGCACTCCCCATCGGACTCCATACAGTAGAATGCACTCCCCATCGGACTCAGTACAGTAGAATGCACTCCCCTTCAAACTAAGTGCCGTAGAATGCACTCCCCATAGGACTCCATACAGTAGAATGCACTCCCCATCAGACTCCATACAGTAGAATGCATTCCCCATCAGACTCCATACAGTAGAATGCACTCCCCATCGGACTCCATACAGTAGAATGCACTCCCCATCGGACTCCATACAGTAGAATGCACTCCCCATCGGACTCCATACAGTAGGATGCACTCCCCATTGGACTCCATACAGTAGGATGCACTCCCCATCGAACTCCATACAGTAGAATGCACTCCCCATCGGACTCCATACAGTAGGATGCACTCCCCATCGGACTCCATACAGTAGGATGCACTCCCCATTGGACTCCATACAGTAGGATGCACTACCCATCGAACTCCATACAATAGAATGCACTCCCCATCGGACTTCATACAGTACATTGCAGTCCCCATCCCCATACACAGTGTACAATAATAATGGGTATCAGGTGTAATAAAAACATGCATAAAGACAATCCTTACATACACGTAATTGCTCAACAGTGTGATAAGAATAATATATCCAGCTTACAAAAAGGTGCAACATTTATTGACGGGAGTAGAATAAAACTTTGAATCAAAACATGGTATTCATGAAATAATGCACAGACAGTGCAGCAAGGCGTTTCTGACAAAGGATGCCATGTGTTCGAATATTCATTCTCATGGAATATATATCCTTTATATAATTGAATAAATAAATATTGTCAAATGTTAAAAATGAATGGTCATAAATAGTGTTGAGCATTCTCATACCACTAGTATCGGGTATCGGCCGATATTCGCGGTATCGGAATTCCAATAACGAGTTCCGATACTTTCAGTGTATCGGATACCGGAATCAGAAGTTCCCATAATTCAGAGCCAGAATTCAGCCAATGAGGAATGATTAGAAGTGTGGGCACATCCTGTTCTGCATGGTGGGCATGTAACTACTGGCATGGCTGTGATTGGCTGCTGAAATGATGTCATGATACTCTATAAAAGTCGCTGGCGCCATTTCGGGCTCACTCTGCTGTGAATTCAGTTAGGGACAGGACGCTGCGTTCTGACTAAGGGGCCAGTTTAGAGATAGCGATTTGCTTCATAGTGCTTTTCCCAGGCTAATTTAGCATCCGCTGTGTGAGATCCTTTTTTTTGCCTTGCAGCGCTGTTCACGGCTGTCTGCACGGTCTGTGTGTGAGTGTAGCTCACTCTGTAGTCTGTTCTGCAGCCACAGCCGGTTGTAGTCAGCTCAGGGTGCGTCACTGCCTCGTACCGTTCCATTGTCCGTTTTTCAAATAGTGCAGCCTGCTGCACATTTTTTCAAATTGATCCTATTAGTGGCTTTCCATCCGTATCCTGCTAGATTGTGGAAAAACACTATATAGGATTACATAGAGGAGTTTTTTTTGGCCTTGCAGCACCGTTCACGGCTGTCTGCACGGTCTCTGTATGCCTTTAATGTCTCCTCCACCTCCCCCAATACATCCTACATTATTCTTAGTTGTTTTCCTTCAAGTAGAATGAACCTACAAGGAAAGAAAGGGTTTATTTTAATTCCGATATTTTGGTCCCATTGACTTGCATTGGTATCGGGTATCGGTACCGGCGAGATCCGATATTTTTTGAATATCGGCCGATCCAATCCGATACCAATACTTCTGGATATCGGAAGGTATCGCTCAACACTAGTCATAAAACACACTTCAGCTAAACAATTGATTTAGATACATTTACATTAGAGTGTACATAGTGATTTATTTGTATTTATCTGTATACAAGGACTGCATATAGGGGTCTATTCTCGGATATGTATATATATACATACAGTACATATAAGGCCCCGTCTCACTTAGCGACGCTAAAGCGATCCCAACAACGATACGACCTTCAGGGATCGTTGCTGCGTCGCTATGTGGTCGCTGTTGAGATGTCAAACAGTGAGATCTTCCAACGATCGCAGCTGCGATCTCACTGTTTGACATCTCACCAGCGACCTGTAGCGACCTGTACAACGATGTCACATGGGAGCTTTTATGACGATTCAGTGTCTGAGTCGTCAACGAGGTCGTTGGTAAGGTGTCAAACACAGCGATGTGTGCTACCCAGCGGGACCTCAACGATCAAAAAAAGGTCCAGGCCATTTCGACACGACCAGCGATCTCACAGCAGGGGCCTGGTCGCTGCTACGTGTCACACATAGCGAGATCGCTACGGAGGTCACTGTTGCGTCACAAAACTTGTGATTCAACAACGATCTCGCTAGTGATCTCGCTTAGTGAGACGGGGGCTATACACACTCGCAAGTACTTTATTAACAAAAACCCCTCAGACGTGCTGTCTCCTCACCTACTACTGAGCTGATAACACATAATGAAGGGGGAAGGAGAGAGCCATTCTTTTTCAAAATGTCCAATCACAAGCCTTACTCCGCCTACCTATGAAGCACAAAACTGTTACACTTATAAACTATTTTGCCAGACTAGCTGAATAGCTTTTGCTTGCTTACATTAAATATCACTTGTGCTATTTTCCTAATATTGCTTTTTTTTCAGAGATTGATATTGTACTTTTGGACACCGCTTTTAGAAGATTTATTTGTTTTCTTAAACTTTTGGATACCGAACTTCAGTTTCAAGCCCGAAGTCTGCTAAAGTAAGTTCAAATATTAATTCTCATGGAGGATATTTCCTTTAAATAATTGAATACATATTATCAAATGTTTACAATTATTAGTCATAAAGTAGCCTTCAGCTAAACAAATGATTTTGATAAGTTTACATTAGAGTGCACATCGTAATTTTGGTGTAATTATATATATATATATATATATATATATATATATATATATATATATATATATATATATATATATATATATATATATACCTCTGTATACAGGGGTATGGTTCTGGGGTCTGTACACATGGGTGTAGTCCAGGGTTTGTATCCAAGAAGTCTGGAGGATATATATCCCTTACTACCCCTACCGTGCTGCCTACCTATGATGCTTATTTTGTGTGTCACTTTTGCCATTTTCCTAATATTGCTTTTTTAACATTTTTTTTCAGTTTCAAACATGAAGACTGCTAAACTGTAAGTTCAAATATTTTATACTCATGGAGGAAATATCCAGGGTCATATTTGACATTCATGCTGTCCTAGGCACTTTAAGTGGGCGCGCCCCCTACAGATCAGAAGTACTTAGCGTGATGAGGTCTTCTCATCGTGCTGCAGTGACATCAGCAGAGTGTGCACGCCACAGCCCAAGGGGTCAGGGAGCTGATTGAAGCTTTTTTATGGAGTCTGGGGAGAGGAGGGGAAGGGAGGGAACATAATATATATATATATATATATATATATATATATATATATATATATATATTTTTTTTTTTTAAATCCTGAGCCTGGCTTCACCCCCTTGACCCACCGCCCTAGGCATCAGACCTAGATATATAGATAGATATATAAATATAGATAAATAGATATAGAGATATATATAGATAGAGATATACATGTATTTTTAAAAAAATCCCAAGCTAGGCTCCACCCTCTGCCCTAGGTACCGGACCCCCAATGCCTAGCGTAAAATACAGACCTGGTATATCCTTTAAATGATTGAATAAATATTATCAAATGCTAAACACTTTTGGTCATAAAATAGGCTTCAGCTAAACAATTGATTTTGATAAATTTACATTAGAGTGTTCATATAGTGATTTTGGTGTAATTGTGTACTTTCTTGAGATGCTTTACTTATGGATAAGCTTTGGACCTTCAGAAATGGAGCATTTAATAACTAATATCTCTGCCTTTTTAACAGTCACAACCGAACACCGAAGACTTGCCCATTATGCTTCAGGCCACAAAAAATCCTCTCTACGCATTTAAAGCGGACATGTATGAGAATAAGCAGTGAAGATGACAGAAAAGCCACTCTGGAATCAGCCAAACAGACGCTGGTCAACATTGCGTCCAAGGGAACGGCTATCGATTATGAAGAGATCCTGTCTCTTGGATCCCTGGAGAATGTGGTCCCCTTCTTGGAAGAAAGAGGGTTTGTAATATTCAACAAACCATCTACCTCTGCACCATTTTCTGCTGGTGCTTCATCAGAGCCAACAACCGCTGCTCAAACTGAGGTACTAAAAGAGAAGGTTGCAGGTGTACTGGCCCCAGAGGAGACAGAAGAAGAAATGGAGGTTACACCTGCACACGAAGAGCATGAAGTTGAAAATGTACCCACCCTATTGGAGCCTGAAAAGCCTACAGAAGACTGGCATATAGAAGAAGAAGAAGAAGAAGAAGAAGAAGAAAGACATGACGAAGGAGAAGACAGCAGAGAAGAAGGTCATAGAGATGTTGAATCTACACGGCCACCTGAGGAAGGTCACGATGAAGAAAATGTGGAGGAAGAGGGTTCTGATCAAACCACACAGAGGTCAGCATGTATAGAGTGCCTATATCCTCTAAGCACTGTTAAAGTCTACTTTTTCTGACATAAGATGTTCACCCTTCTGTATGTCCTTGTATACCCTAGCTTTCCCTACCCCATCCTCCTTCACCCCCTCCCTTTCCCTTCAACTGTTACCTATGAAACCTCTGGAGGTTTGCCATAAGTAGGCCATATGTCTATTATGTTTATCAAGCAAAATCAAAATAGTAGAAAGTCCAACAAGCGTCACATGGAAGGAGGAGAGATATTGGTTTTTTTTTTTCCATCTTTATTGGTGTCCATCATAAAATAATTTGCTTACGTGTTTCAGGTGTAATTCTTTTATAATGGACACCAATAAAGATGAAACATATAAAATATCCATTATATCTCCTTCTTCAATCTGATGATGTCTGGACTTCCTCCTATTTTGATATTGCTTGTTACGCCTGGGTGTCGGCCCAGGATCTCTGCCCATCCACGGCACCTACTCCTTTTGGACCTTATGCACCTTGTCTACTAACTGGTGAGTTGATGTACCCATTTTATTTGACTCTTGTGTTTATACATGAAGCACTATGTAATTAATCGACCGTTGACATCATTTTACTTATATGATTATATTTTAAGCCTGACTGTGGCTGATGGTCGAACATACAGGTTTGCTAGTCCGCTATATGTTACGTTATGTGACAAAAAGTAGTAACAAGAGAATTGGTTAAAAAATGTCTAATGCCTGAGCTGTCTCTTTATTTCTCCCCAATTACAGAGCCCTGCAGACAAGATGGACAGTGGATACAAGAAAGAAGATGATGGCAGCTGGTTTATACAAACGCCACTCTTTGCAGGACCCACTGCTGGTGGGCTTCTCCAACTATTTACAGCACACCTTGGGGGTGAGATACTTCAGACAGGAAGTTGCGGATGTAGCCAGGTTCCTCTTTTACATGAACCCCAAAGTTGCCAATCTGGACTTTGTAAAAGATGTACAAAGAGTCCACTCCTTCTTTACAAAGCTGCGGCACCTGAATCTGGCAAATCAGACCATATTCAACTACCTAAAACATGTGCGTAGGTTCATGACTTACAATTTGAGAGCCTCCAACCTCTTTGAAAGAAACCGTGCACTGTTTAAGTCATGTGAGTTTTTTCTGACCGTGACCGAGGATATACAAAAGAGG
Organism: Ranitomeya variabilis; assembly: GCF_051348905.1. Classification (NCBI taxonomy): domain Eukaryota; kingdom Metazoa; phylum Chordata; class Amphibia; order Anura; family Dendrobatidae; genus Ranitomeya; species Ranitomeya variabilis. Next base: position 135,688,713 of record NC_135232.1, on the reverse strand, counting down.
TTGTCAAAGGGAATATCAAGAGAAGTTGTCAGCAAAAGGTGGGTTATGAGCCAATATGTATTTTGAGCTAATATATATATTTAGATTTTATAATATACAGCATTTCATATTTTCTCCTTCATAAAATTTCCCCCAACCCTAAAACATTGCAATATGGAATGCAATATTGACACCATGTATATTATTTCCTCCCATTTTTGGCGATATCTCATTATTCCATATTCACCATGTATGTTTTTTATTTTAATGGTTTGGTTTGTGCATATTTGTAACAAAATACGATCTGATTTCCTATTATTGTGTTGTGTGCACTCCATTATACTATGCAGCATTCTCTCTCCTTTTGTAAGTCACTGTTTGCGTAGTGAGCAGCAACACTTGATTTTGGTTCCCTTCATTACCTTATTACATTTATTTTTGGGGTGCCCATTACACTTTTTTCTTCTTAGAAGATCTCATAACCCTCATACACTTAGTGTTGAAGTAGATATTGTTTATATATTTGTACTGTGTTGCTTGTATATACCATAATATTCCATTACATTATTTTTAGGTACCTGGCACTGACAACATCGCAACATACACCTCAGGAGTGCCGGAAAATCCTGGATGTGGCAAAACAACCATTTTTAAAGTGTGTTCAAGCTATCAAAGATGGATGTGACCTTCAAGGCACCCAGCTGGAGATAATTTACTATCTGCAGGCCCTGCTCCTGCTGAAGCATCTGCAGCGACCGGGGGTCGTACGGAACATGACTGTAAGTCCCTCTCTTCTAGTCTTTTCAGTACTCATACTCATTTTTGGTTTACTTTTCTTCATGGCTAACCTTCAGTCTCTGCATCCTTAGGTGTCCGAGTGGAAGGAGAGGATTAGCCACACATATGATGGGGAAGACCTTGTTGTTATCGGTGTAAAGTTACACAAGACCGCTACACAGCAAGTGGCCACATTTGTCCTATCTAAGGAGGAAGAAATGGTGAGATTTAGTTATGCTCCTTATTAATTTATGATGTAATACATGATGACACATTTCTATTTTACTATATTATTTATTAATATTTGGTTTTGTTTTATTTCTAGTGGTTCAGAGTTTACTTTGAAAGAGTCAGACCGAAGCTTGTGAGGAAGAACTCGCCACAAGAGACATTTTTCCTCTCTACCTCAGGGAAGGAGCTCTTCAATGTCTCAAATGACATTGCACGGTACCATCACAAGTAAGATTTACAAAAATGACCAATTATTCTTGAATAAAAAGCACAGTGCCATGACTTATCATTCTTCAATAGTAAATTTAGTGCTATGTATTTTTTTCAGCATTCCTTTCTAGGTTGGATTGGCAGTGGTAGCAAACTGTTTTGGGGTAATATGATTGATCTATTGTGTGCCAATCACATGTGCAGCATCCAAAATATGCAATGAATGGCACTCTGAAGTAGTGATGGGCGAAACACTGACTGTTCCGGCCTGGGTGGGGGGTTCAGCCAAATGCCGAACATTTTATTAAAAGTTCAAGCTCGGGTCACAGAACAGTACCACAACCCGAACATGGAACCCATTCATGTGAATCAGGGACACTGACACCCCTGTTTTTTTTATCATTCTTCAATAATATAGTGCAATGTATTTTATTTTTTCTGTATTTCTTTCTAGGTACAAACTTCCGGTTATCTCAAGTCAACTTGTGAGGAGGGTATGTGAGACATGGACTCTCCCAAAATATTCTGACTCAGAGAAGTGTCTCTTTGCAAAATATCTTGCGCATACCAATATGACTGCTGAAAGGACATACAGAGAGAAGACCCTGACGGACATATGTCATGCATACAAACTAGTGGCACAGGCAGGGGAAGAAACCAGTGATGAGCCTCAAGCCAGCACTTCAAGGTAATATTTTGTGGGTAGTAAATTCATATAAGCTCTGTAATATCCCATTTTTGAGCTGTGTCCCAGGTATGAAAAGCTATTTTAGCTATAACATTAAACTTTAATTCTTTGAACAATAAACCTCCACCACCATGAAAGACAGTTACAAAAAAGTAAAATAAAGTTTTCTAACTCTTCCTTAGGGATGCCGAAGCCTGCACTGCCCAGGAAGGAGACCGCAGGGAAGAAGACCGAAGACTCCAAGTGGACATGACTGACCAAGAGGAAGACAGTAGCGAAGAAGAACAAATTAGTGAACCGGATGAGATCTGGACTACAAGGTGAATACATCAAAATTATGAACCTGTCTATAGTTAGTTTGTGCATCATCACCTGATTGTATACCAATGGTCATTTTATTCATATACCCATCTAATTATCTTTTTCCAGAGCAAGATCACCCTCTCCTCAGCTCAAGGTAACGAGGTCCAAGAGAAAGAGGATGGGGCAGGACAGGAGCCACACAAGGTAATGAGTGTTCACTGTCTGACATTAGTGATTGGAAAATAAAATACAATAAAACCCTCAAAATCTCATATAAGGTAGTAATTCCAGTCTTAATTTTTTTGTCTTTTAAAGGCATGAAGACCCAACAGACTGTAGAAGGGACACACTACCAAAACGTGTTCCCGTCGTCTACCTACGTCGCCTTGATGAGGACACTGCCCAAACCTGTGCACACTCTGTAATATCACATTTTTATTTTATTTTTTAGCTATGCCCCAGCTATGAAAAGCTATTTTAGCTCTTCATAACTACTTTGATCATTCTAACATTAAACCTGCACCACCATGTTTGTCAGTTACATAAAAATTACACTTTTCACAGCCCTGGTACCTCCATAAATACCTTTATGCCTCTTTATAACATGCTAACTTTTTAATCCAATCATGAACCTAGCCAGACACCTTGGAGTCAACATGACTCAACAATCACCCAGGCAAGTCAGTGACCTCTTAACTTTTTAATCCAATCATGAACCTAGCCAGACACCTTGGAGTCAACATGACTCAACAATCACCCAGGCAAATCAGTGACCACTTGAAAACATTAGCATTTTGGGAACTCACTCATCTAGGAATGTGGACTTGGTATTGCAGTGTATGTTTTAATATATTTACTACTTTGCTTTCTAAATACAGTAAAATATAAGGTTTTATTAACTTCTCCTTAGGGATGCCGAAGCCTGCACTGCCCAAGAGGGAAACCACAGGGAAGAAGACTGAAGACTACAAGCGTACCTGACTGACCAAGAGGATGAGATCTGGACTACAAGGTGAATACATCAAAATTATGAACCAGTCTATAGCTAGTTTGTGCATCATCACCTGATTGTATTCTAATGGTCATTTTATTCATATACCCATCTAATTATCCAAGATCACCCTCTCCCCAGCACAGGATAATGAGGTTCCAGAGATAGAGGATGGGGCAGGAAAGGAGCCCCCTTAAAGGCACTGACAATACTCACTGTTTGACATTAGTTATTGGAAAATAAAAAAAAAAAAAAAAAAAACCCTCATGCTGTTTATCCTCATGAGGTTGTAATTTCAATCTTCATTTTTTTTTCTCTTTTCAAAGCATAAAGATCCAACAGAGAGGAGGGCCACTGCCAAAATGTGTTCCCATCATCTCCCTACGTCTCCTACACTCTGCCCAAGCATGTACCAGTCGTCCTACTACGTCACTTGCATGAAAAAGATAAGTTTATATTTTATTTCTCCTTCACCATTATCATCCATTTCTATTCTTACCCATGTATCTTTCTACATTATAAGGAATAACCTACAGCATGCCAAGGTAAAGTTGAATCAACCCCGTGTTTTTTATTCCATCTTAGAACAGAATACATGTTATGACGTTTCAGCACCTCACACATCAATCTCATGCTTGAACATAACAGTGTGAGTTGGTGTGATGTCACAACATGTATCCTTGCATATTAGTACAGTAATAGATATTGTATAGGGATGAATAATAGTTTCCAGGGATCTCACCAGCAAATGCACAATCTATCAAAGAAAGAAAAAAGAAAACCATTTTTTAAGTAAATGCACCCTGCTGCCATCATTTCTAAGTGGAGGAATATGATCAATGATTCTAAATTTCGCATTCTTTTCAGAGTGCCAATTCTCTATAAAAGTGTATTGAGACAGGTAGGAACTTGGCTAAAATAAACAATATATACATACACATACACACACTTGCAAACACTTTATTTACAAAAACACCCTTAATCCTTCTTACTCTTTACCCACTGATGGACTGATAACACCTAATGAAAAGAGGGCGAGGGCAGCCATTCTTTTTCAAAAAGTCCAATCACAAGCCTTAAGGCCCCGTCTCACATAGCGAGATCGCTAGCGAGATCGCTGCTGAGTCACAAGTTTTGTGACGCAACAGCGACCTCAGTAGCGATCTCGCTATGTGTGACACGTACCAGCGATCAGGCCCCTGCTGTGAGATCGCTGGTCGTGTCGGAATGGCCTGGACCTTTTTTTGGTCGTTGAGGTCCCACTGACATCGCTGAATCGGTGTGTGTGACACTGATCCAGCGATGTCTTCACTGGTAACCAGGGTAAACATCGGGTTACTAAGCGCAGGGCCGTGCTTAGTAACCTGATGTTTACCCTGGTTACCAGCGTAAATGTAAAAAAAAAAAAAACACAGTACATACTCACCATCTGATGTCCGTCAGGTCCCTTGCCGTCTGCTTCCTGCTCTGACTGACTGCCGGCCGTACAGTGAGAGCACAGCACAGCAGTGACGTCACCGCTGCGCTCTGCTCTCACTGTACGGCGGCACTCAGTCAGAGCAGGAAGCAGACGGCAAGGGACCTGACGGACACCGAAAGGCGTGTATGTAGTGTTTGTTTTTTTTGGTAACAAGGGTAAACATCGGGTTACTAAGCGCGGCCCTGCGCTTAGTAACCCGATGTTTACCCTGGTTACCCGGGTGCTGCAGGGGGACTTCAGCATCGTTGAAGACAGTTTCAACGATGCCGAAGTCATTCCCCTGATCGTTGGTCGCTGGAGAGAGCGGTCTGTGTGACAGCTCCCCAGCGACCACACAACGACTTACCAACGATCACGGCTAGGTCGTATCGCTGGTCGTGATCGTTGGTAAATCGCTATGTGAGACGGGGCCTTTACTCCGCCTACCTATGAAGCAAATAAAACCTGCTACATTTATACTATTTTGCCAGACTAGCTGAATAGCTTTTGCTTGCTTACCTTAAATATCACTTGTGCTATTTTCCTAATATTGATTTCTTTTCAGAGATTGATATTGCAATTTTGGACATCGCTTCTAGAAGATATATTTATTTTCTTACACTTTTGGATACCGAACTTCAGTTTCAAGCCCGAAATCGGCTAAAGTAAGTTCAAATATTCATTCTCATGGAGTATGTATGTATATATATATATATATATATATATATCCTTTAACTAATGGAATACATATTTCAAATTTTAAATTATTGGTCATAAAATAGCCTTCAACTAAACAAATGATTTTGATAAGTTTACATTAGAGTGTACATAGTAATTTTGGTGTAATTCTGTATATCTATATACAAAAGGCTGTTTACAGGGGGTAGGGTCAGTGTATATACAGCTCTGGCAAAAAATAAGAGATCACTGCAAAATTGTCAGTTTCTCTGATTTTCCTCTTTATAGGTATATTTGAGTAAAGTGTACATTGTTATTTTACTCTAAACTACTGACAATATGTCTGCGAAATTCAAAGCTAAACATTTTGTATTTATTTGCAGCAAATAATAAAGCCCCAAAATACAAAAAAACAGGGTAATCTCCAGGCGCTTAGTAACCCGATGTTTACCGTGGTTACCAGCGTAAAAGTAAAAAAAAAAAAAAACAGTACATACTCACATTTCGGTGTCCGTCAGGTCCCTTGCCGTCTGCTTCCCGCTCTGACTGTCTGCCGGCCGGAAAGTAAGAGCAGATCACAGTGGTGACGTCACCGCTGTGATCTGCTTTCACTTTACGGCGGCACTCAGTCAGAGCGGGAAGCAGACGGCAAGGGACCTGACGGACACCGGAATGTGAGTATGTACTGTTTTTTTTTTTTTACTTTTACGCTGGCATCCACGGTAAACATCGGGTTACTAAGCGCGGCCCTGCGCTTAGTAACCCGATGTTTACCCTGGTTACCCGGGACCTTGGCATCGTTGGTCGCTGGAGAGCTGTCTGTGTGACAGCTCCCCAGCGACCACACAACGACTTTCCAATGATCACGGCCAGGTCGTATCGCTGGTCGTGATCATTGGTAAATCGTTATGTGAGACGGTACCCTTACACTTTGGAGTCAACATGACTCAACAATCACCCAGGCAAATCAGTGACCTCTTCAAAACATTAGCATTTTGAGAACTTAAACATCTAGGAATGTGGACTTGTTATTGCATTGTATGTTTTAATATATTTAATACTTTTCTTCTAAATACATTAAAATCTAAGGTTTTTTTAACTTTTCCTTAGGGATGTCGAAGCCTGCACTGCCCAGCAGGGAAACCACAGGGAAGAAGACTGAAGACTACAAGCGGACCTGACTGACCAAGAGGATGAGATCTGGACTACAAGGTGAATACATCAAAATTATGAACCAGTCTATAGCTAGTTTGTGCATCATCACCTGATTGTATAGTAACGGTTATTTTATTCATATACCCATCTAATTATCCAAGATCACCCTCTCCCCAGCACAGGATAATGAGGTTCCAGAGATAGAGGATGGGGCAGGAAATTAGCCCCTCAAGGCACTGATAAAACTTACTGTTAGACATTAGTTATAAAATAAAATAAAAAAACAAAACCCTCAAGCTGTTTGTTCTCATGAGGGTTTAATTCCAATCTTTATTTTTTTTGTCTTTTAAAGGCATGAAGATCTAATAGACAAAAGAAGGGCCACTGCCAAAATGTGTTCCCGTCGTCCTACAACGTCACTTGGATGAAAAAGATACGTTTTTATTTTATTTCTCCTTTTCCATTATCATCTGTTTCTATTCTTACCCATGTATCTTTCTACATTATAAGGAATAACCTACAGCATGCCAAGGTAAAGTTGAATCAACCCCGTGTTTTTTATTCCATCTTAGGAGAGAATACATGTTATGACGTTTCAGCACCTCACACATCAATCTCATGCTTGAACATAATGGAGTGAGTTGGCGTGATGTCACAACATTTTTCCTCTTGTATGATGGAATAAAAATACATTGATTTTACTTTACCATGGAGTACTAAAGCTTATCCCTTATGTCCTCTATTATGATTCTGAATTTAACACCTGCCTGTTGCCAACATTTCTCAGTTTAATGGTTGTGCTGCTCTTTTACTGTGACTATTATCCATCATAATTTTGTTTTCTTTAATTTTAGCATATTTAATATTATTGATGGAAAATATGGTGAAGGCATCCATGATGACAACACAAATTCTCGACAGACTGCAAGAGAAGCCATCCACCTCACTGTAAGTACTTGAAAAGTAGAATATTTTTGCTTGATCAATCTTTCACAAATATTGCATTCTTCTGTTTTTTTTTTTTTTAAATAAAATATATATGTGTCTTTTACAGAGCTGCAATTGAAAAAGAGAAACGTTTAATCAAGAAAAAGAAACGAAGCCTGGACCTCCCACCATGGAGACCAAAGAAGAGGATGTTCAAAGATTTTCAAAGATTTATTTCCCTATATCCCCTAACTGTTGTGACAGAACCACTGATGTTAAAACAATGCCAGGACAAGTTCCCACTGAATGGACAACATCTGTATGATAGGTGGAGGAGGAGACAGAACAGAATGCGAGTGGACTATATATTTGGACTTCCTAAGGATGATCATCCAGATGACGAGGAGGTGAAGAGGTGTATTGCACAGAGACTTTGGAAATGTAACTTGCCGAGGGTGAAGGATATTTTGGAAAAATGGAAAAAGTGTTAGACTTAGACCAGGACAATAGACAGTACACTCTTACAAGGACACTTATTCTGTTGAATGGACATTTCTATGGATTTTGTTGGATATGTCAAAAGCTTTTGATCATATTGGGTCTGACTTGTGAGACCTTCTGTGATCAGAAAATTTGAAATACCTTATGACCTGCCATAAGTGTTTAATAATGACAGTATGTTTTATTTCTTGACAAATGTATGTTTGAATGCAAATACACACATTTATTAGTGGGGGTTTGTTGGGATGGGGGCTGTTTAATAAAGTAGATATTTTAACTTAAAGTAGAAGAGCAGGACTGGGGCAAGTTCCCAGTGTTACATGTACCCTATTAAATAGAGCAATTTTCTCAATACATTCACATTGCGGGACTGCCTCATTCCCCCTTTCTCTGCCTCCGTGCAGAGAGTGGAGTTAGTCGTGGCCACGATGTGAGTGCAACATCAGGGCATGTGTTTATCAGACTCCTAGGAGCAGCTTGAGAATCAGATGCCATGATGCAGCATTCACATCGAGGCTGTGGCTGCCCCAACTCTGCATGGAGACAGAAAAGGGGAATTGTGATGCCCCACAATGTGAGCATACATAGAAACATGATTTATTTAACACCAGGAAGATGTCTCAGCACTGCACTTCTTTAAGGAGCGTAAATTCAAATTTGCTGAATGAACATTTGAATACCTATTTTTTGTTACACTGTATTAAAACATGTTCATAAACAGGAAAGGGTTCTTTACAGTCAGAGCAGTCAGGTTGTGGAATGGCGATCACAAGAGGTAGTTATGGCCGACACTATAACAGCTTTCAAAAAAGGGCTGGATGATTTCCTTGATGCCCATAACATTGTGGGTTATAGGTAAATTAGACAACATGTTACACCTATAGTAGTACTTTTGATCCAGGGTACTTGTACCGATCGCCTTTCTAGGGATCGAGAAGGAATTTTTCCCCGTGGTGCAAATTGGCTGAATGTATACTGGGGTTTTTGCCTTCTTCTGGATCAACAGATTTAGGTACATGGATTATAGCAATACCATAACAGTAATACAAAAATACAACTAATTAAAAAATTATAAACTGGTTTATATGTAATTGTAATAGTGCAGTAATAATAAAAATGGTAATTCATGTGTGAGGCCGAGTCCCAGCAAGTTAGTGTAGTGTTGGTATGGGGAGTACAATTGGGGGAGAAAGGTTGAACTTGATGGACCTAGGTCTTTATTCAACCTACATTACTATGTTACTATGTTTGCACTGATTTGATGTGATGGGGTTTGTTCAATAAATTTTGTTTTTCTTTTTAACTAAACATATGTTTGTCTTGAATTTCATTGTTTAAAAGAACTGGGAGCCCATAGGTGAATGGTGGGTGTCTTATTGTTAAGGGAGGGATTCTAGTGGTGTAAGGGACTTCAGATTGCTGTGGTAGAGCCATAAAATCTTTAGTCTCTAAGGATTATGGGAAGATTCATAATGATGAAGGGGAGAAAAAGGGCTTTGAGTGGCAGACAGCCTGTTTAATAAGAAATTAAAATGGTGGGAGCCCTGAAGGATGATGGGGCCATATATAAGAGGAGGATGATGGGACCATATATACTAGGAGGATGATGGGACCATATATAATAGGAAGAGGATGATGGGGCAATATATAAGAGGAGGATGATGGGACCATATACATACGAGGAGGATGGGGCCATATATACTAGGAAGAGGATGATGGGGCCATATATACTGGGAAGAGGATGATGGGGCAATATATATAAACTAGGAAGAGGATGATGGGGCCATATATATACACATAGGAGAATGATGGGGCCATATATACTAAAAGGATGTTGGAGTCATATATACTAAGAAGAGGATGATGGGGCCACATATACTGGGAAGAGGATGATGGGGCATATATATACACAAGAAGGAGGATGACGGTTGCTATATATAAATGCCCCATCATCCTCTTCCTAGTATATATGGCCCCATCCTCCTCCTCCTTATATATATATATATATATATATATATATATATATGGCCCCATCATCCTCCTCCTATATGTACCCCATCATCCTATTCCTAGTATATATATATATGTACCCCATCATCCTATTCCTAGTATACCCCATCATCCTATTCCTAGTATATATATATATATATATATATATATATATATATATATATATATATATATTTATATTCATTGAACCTTCTTGCGGTTTCTGGGGGATCGGGGAAGATGGCACCCCCAACACCATGTTAAGTCTAAGGGAGGAATGAATGGCATTTCCCTCTCTCTCTTTAACTTGGATTTCTTCAACAATCCAAGATATAGGTTCTGTAGATTGGACCATGTTCTTTGCAGGGACCCATATTTTGAATGCGAGGCACCTTGTACCGAGGAGCAGTGCGCCGAGGGTAACCTCTAAATGAGGGTAACCTCATTTAGAAGACATGGGCAGCCTGATCAGAGGTTTGTCACGTCTCTTGAGGCACTGGTCCTTGGTACCAGGTGCCTCGCATTCAGGATATGGGTTCCAGCAAAGAACACGGTCCAATCTACCGCACGTATGTCTCGGATTGTTTATCGGACACGCGGTTGCGGAGAAATCCAAGTTAAAGGGAGATAGGGAAATGCCATTCATTCCTCCAATAGGCTTAACATGGCTCTGGGGGCGCCCTGTTCCTCGAGCCCCCAGAGACCGCAGGAGGGTTCAATGAAAAAACTGCATAGTGCGTAATAAAGCCAAGAGGATTATCTAAAAACATCTCTGCCCGTTTGCAGCCTGCTCCCCCAGAGGCTGAGATCTGAGCCTGCAAAGTCAGAGGAGCATTTTCGGATGCAGATCTTTAGTGTGAGAATGGGATAGTGTGCACCGTATTATGGCATTCACTATCCCAGTCTCACACTTAGCATTGGCCGGGAAGGATTGCCTCGCTTCTTGGGGCACTGCTCCTCAGGGAAATAACATACATACACATGTACGGTGTCCCTGGAAAGGGGAGAACGAATGCTACAATGTGTATATCACCAATATTCGATTGCATCTTCAGAACTGGAGCAAATGGTACTGGAATTTTGAAATGTCTGGTACTAAAGCCGCTTTTAATAGTAACAAACGCCATCTCTCATTGTGTAGGTCTACCTGAGCTCTGTACACACTGCAAGTTTGGGGAATGTGGGGTCTTCACTAGCCGAGATATCAGCACCGGAAAGTGGGTAACCTCATTTAGAAGACATGAGCAGCCTGATCAGAGGTTTGTCACGTCTCTTGGGGCACTGGTCCTCGGTACCAGGTGCCTCGCATTCAGGATATGGGTTCTGGCAAAGAACACGGTCCAATCTACAGAACGTATATCTCAGATTGTTTATCAGACACGTGGTTGCGGAGAAATCCAAGTTAAAGCGAGAGAGGCAAATGCCATCCATTCCTCCCATAGACTTAACATGGTTCTGGGGGCGCCCTGTTCCTCGAGCCCCCAGAAACCGCTGGAGGGTTCAATGAAAAAGCGGCATAGTGCGTAATGAAGCCAAGAGGATTATTAAAAAATATCTCTTCCCGTTTGCAGCCTGCTCCCCCAGAGGCTGAGATCTGAGCCCGCAAAGTCAGAGGAGCATTTTCGGATGCAGATCTTTAGTGTGAGAATGGGATAGTGTGCACCGTATTATGGCATTCACTATCCCAGTCTCACACTTAGCATTGGCAGGGTAGGGTTGCCTCACTTCTTGAGGCGCTGCTCCTCAGGGAAATGGCATACATACACATGTGCGGTGTCCCTGGAAAGGGGAGAACGAATGCTACAATGTGTATATCACCAATTTTTGATTGGACTGTCAGAACTGGAGCAAATGGTACTGGAATTTTGAAATTTCTGATACTAAAGCCGCTTTTTAATATTAACAAACGCCATCTCTCATTGTGTAGGTCTACCTGAGCTCTGTACACACTGCAATATTGGGCTATCTGGGATCTTCACAAGCCGAGATACCAGCACCGGAAAGTGGGTAACCTCATTTAGTAGACATGGGCAGCCCGATCAGAGGTTTGTCACGTCTCTTGCGGCACTGGTCTTCGGTACCAGGTGCCTCGCATTCAGGATATGGGTTCTGGCAAAGAACACGGTCCAATCTACAGCACGTATGTCTCGGATTGTTTATCGGACACGCGGTTGCGGAGAAATCCAAGTTAAAGGGAGATAGGTAAATGCCATTCATTCCTCCAATAGACTTAACATGGCTCTGGGGGCGCCCTGTTCCTCGAGCCCCCCTAGACCGCAGGAGGGTTCAATGAAAAAACTGCATAGTGCGTAATAAAGCCAAGAGGATAATCTAAAAACATCTCTGCCCGTTTGCAGCCTGCTCCCCCAGAGGCTGAGATCTGAGCCCGCAAAGTCAGAGGAGCATTTTCGGATGCAGATCTTTAGTGTGAGAATGGGATAGTGTGCACCGTAATATGGCATTCATTATCCCAGTCTCACACTTAGCATTGGCCGGGAAGGATTGCCTCACTTCTTGGGGCACTGCTCCTCAGGGAAATGGCATACATACACATGTGAGGAGTCTCTTGAAAGAGGAGAACGAGTGCCACAAAGTGTATATCTCCTTTTTTCAATTGGACCTTCAGAATCAAAGCAAATGGTACCGATTTTAGACCTTTGTGGTGCTGGAACCACTTTGAATGTTAACAAGTGCCACCCACCCTTTGGTAGGTCTTCTTGAGCTCTGTACACACTGCAATATTGGGCTATCTGGGATCTTCACAGCCGAGATACCAGCACCGGAAAGTGGGTAACCTCATTTAGTAGACATGGGCAGCCCGATCAGAGGGTTGTCACGGTTCTTGGGGCACTGGTCCTCGGTACCAGGTGCCTCGCATTCAGGATATGGGTTCTGGCAAAGAACACGGTCCAATCTACAGCACGTATGTCTCGGATTGTTTATCGGACACGCGGTTGCGGAGAAATCCAAGTTAAAGGGAGATAGGTAAATGCCATTCATTCCTCCAATAGACTTAACATGGCTCTGGGGGCGCCCTGTTCCTCGAGCCCCCCTAGACCGCAGGAGGGTTCAATGAAAAAACTGCATAGTGCGTAATAAAGCCAAGAGGATAATCTAAAAACATCTCTGCCCGTTTGCAGCCTGCTCCCCCAGAGGCTGAGATCTGAGCCCGCAAAGTCAGAGGAGCATTTTCGGATGCAGATCTTTAGTGTGAGAATGGGATAGTGTGCACCGTAATATGGCATTCATTATCCCAGTCTCACACTTAGCATTGGCCGGGAAGGATTGCCTCACTTCTTGGGGCACTGCTCCTCAGGGAAATGGCATACATACACATGTGAGGAGTCCCTTGAAAGGAGAACGAGTGCTACAAAGTGTATATCTCCTTTTTTCTATTGGACCTTCAGAATCAAAGCAAATGGTACCGATTTTAGACATTTGTGGTGCTGGAACCACTTTGAATGTTAACAAGTGCCACTCACCCTTTGGTAGGTCTTCTTGAGCTCTGTACACACTGCAATATTGGGCTATCTGGGATCTTCACAAGCCGAGATACCAGCACCGGAAAGTGGGTAACCTCATTTAGTAGACATGGGCAGCCCGATCAGAGGTTTGTCACGGTTCTTGGGGCACTGGTCCTCGGTACCAGGTGCCTCGCATTCAGGATATGGGTTCTGGCAAAGAACACGGTCCAATCTACAGCACGTATGTCTCGGATTGTTTATCGGACACGCGGTTGCAGAGAAATCCAAGTTAAAGGGAGATAGGGAAATGCCATTCATTCCTCCAATAGACTTAACATGGCTCTGGGGGCGCCCTGTTCCTCGAGCCCCCAGAGACCGCAGGAGGGTTCAATGAAAAAACTGCATAGTGCGTAATGAAGCCAAGAGGATTATTAAAAAATATCTCTTCCCGTTTGCAGCCTGCTCCCCCAGAGGCTGAGATCTGAGCCCGCAAATTCAGAGGAGCATTTTCGGATGCAGATCTTTAGTGTGAGAATGGGATAGTGTGCACCGTATTATGGCATTCACTATCCCAGTCTCACACTTAGCATTGGCCGGGAAGGATTGCCTCACTTCTTGGGGTGCTGCTCCTCAGGGAAATGGCATACATACACATGTGCGGTGTCCCTGGAAAGGGGAGAACGAATGCTACAATGTGTATATCACCAATTTTTTATTGGACTGTCAGAACTGGAGCAAGTGGTGCTGGAATTTTGAAATTTCTGATACTAAAGCCGCTTTTTAATATTAACAAACGCCATCTCTCATTGTGTAGGTCTACCTGAGCTCTGTACACACTGCAATATTGGGCTATCTGGGATCTTCACAAGCCGAGATACCAGCACCGGAAAGTGGGTAACCTCATTTAGTAGACATGAGCAGCCTGATCAGAGGTTTGTCACGGTTCTTGGGGCACTGGTCCTCGGTAACAGGTGCCTCGCATTCAGGATATGGGTTCTGGCAAAGAACACGGTCCAATCTACAGCACGTATGTCTCGGATTGTTAATCGGACACGCGGTTGCGGAGAAATCAAAGTTAAAGGGAGATAGGTAAATGCCATTCAATCCTCCAATAGACTTAACATGGCTCTGGGGGCGCCCTGTTCCTCGAGCTCCCAGAGACCGCAGGAGGGTTCAATGAAAAAACCGCATAGTGCGTAATAAAGCCAAGAGGATTATCTAAAAACATCTCTGCCCGTTTGCAGCCTGCTCCCCCAGAGGCTGAGATCTGAGCCCGCAAAGTCAGAGGAGCATTATCGGATGCAGATCTTTAGTGTGAGAATGGGATAGTGTGCACCGTATTATGGCATTCACTATCCCAGTCTCACACTTAGCATTGGCCGGGAAGGATTGCCTCGCTTCTTGGAGCACTGCTCCTCAGGGAAATGGCATACATACACATGTGAGGAGTCCCTTGAAAAAGGAGAACGAGTGCTACAAAGTGTATATCTCCTTTTTTCAATTGGACCATCAGAATCAAAGCAAATGGTACCGATTTTAGACATTTGTGGTGCTGGAACCACTTTGAATGTTAACAAGTGCCACTCACCCTTTGGTAGGTCTTCTTGAGCTCTGTACACACTGCAATATTGGGCTATCTGGGATCTTCACAAGCCGAGATACCAGCACTGTAAAGTGGGTAACCTCATTTAGTAGACATGGGCAGCCTGATCAGAGGTTTGTCACGTCTCTTGGGGCACTGGTCCTCGGTACCAGGTGCCTCGCATTCAGGATATGGGTTCTGGCAAAGAACACGGTCCAATCTACAGCACATATGTCTCGGATTGTTTATCGGACACGCGGTTGCGGAGAAATCCAAGTTAAAGGGAGATAGGGAAATGCCATTCATTCCTCTAATAGACTTAACATGGCTCTGGGGGCGCCCTGTTCCTCGAGCCCCCAGAGACCGCAGGAGGGTTCAATGAAAAAACTGCATAGTGCGTAATGAAGCCAAGAGGATTATTAAAAAATGTCTCTTCCCGTTTGCAGCCTGCTCCCCCAGAGGCTGAGATCTGAGCCCGCAAAGTCAGAGGAGCATTTTCGGATGCAGATCTTTAGTGTGAGAATGGGATAGTGTGCACCGTATTATGGCATTCACTATCCCAGTCTCACACTTAGCATTGGCAGGGTAGGGTTGCCTCACTTCTTGGGGCGCTGCTCCTCAGGGAAATGGAATACATACACGTGTGGGGTCCCTGGAAAGGGGAGAACGAATGCTACAATGTGTATATCACCAATTTTTGATTGGACTGTCAGAACTGGAGCAAATGGTACTGGAATTTTGAAATTTCTGATACTAAATCCGCTTTTTAATATTAACAAACGCCATCTCTCATTGTGTAGGTCTACCTGAGCTCTGTACACACTGCAATATTGGGCTATCTGGGATCTTCACAAGCCGAGATACCAGCACCGGAAAGTGGGTAACCTCATTTAGTAGACATGAGCAGCCTGATCAGAGGTTTGTCATGGTTCTTGGGGCACTGGTCCTCGATACCAGGTGCCTCGCATTCAGGATATGGGTTCTGGCAAAGAACACGGTCCAATCTACAGCACGTATGTCTCGGATTGTTTATCGGACACGCGGTTGCGGAGAAATCAAAGTTAAAGGGAGATAGGTAAATGCCATTCATTCCTCCAATAGACTTAACATGGCTCTGGGGGCGCCCTGTTCCTCGAGCCCCCAGAGACCGCAGGAGGGTTCAATGAAAAAACTGCATAGTGCGTAATGAAGCCAAGAGGATTATTAAAAAATATCTCTGCCCGTTTGCAGCCTGCTCCCCCAGAGGCTGAGATCTGAGCCCGCAAAGTCAGAGGAGCATTTTTGGATGCAGATCTTTAATGTGAGAATGGGATAGTGTGCACCGTATTATGGCATTCACTATCCCAGTCTCACACTTAGCATTGGCAGGGTAGGATTGCCTCGCTTCTTGGGGCACTGCTCCTCAGGGAAATGGCATACATACACATGTGAGGAGTCTCTTGAAAAAGGAGAACGAGTGCTACAAAGTGTATATCTCCTTTTTTCAATTGGACCATCAGAATCAAAGCAAATGGTACCGATTTTAGACATTTGTGGTGCTGGAACCACTTTGAATGTTAACAAGTGCCACCCACCCTTTGGTTGGTCTCCTTGAGCTGTGTACACACTGCAATATTGGGCTATCTGGGATCTTCACAAGCCGAGATACCAGCACCGGAAAGTGGGTAACCTCATTTAGTAGACATGGGCAGCCCGATCAGAGGTTTGTCACGGTTCTTGGGGCACTGGTCCTCGGTACCAGGTGCCTCGCATTCAGGATATGGGTTCTGGCAAAGAACACGGTCCAATCTACAGCACGTATGTCTCGGATTGTTTATCGGACACGCGGTTGCGGAGAAATCCAAGTTAAAGGGAGATAGGGAAATGCCATTCATTCCTCCAATAGACTTAACATGGCTCTGGGGGCGCCCTGTTCCTCGAGCCCCCAGAGACCGCAGGAGGGTTCAATGAAAAAACTGCATAGTGCGTAATGAAGCCAAGAGGATTATTAAAAAATATCTCTTCCCGTTTGCAGCCTGCTCCCCCAGAGGCTGAGATCTGAGCCCGCAAATTCAGAGGAGCATTTTCGGATGCAGATCTTTAGTGTGAGAATGGGATAGTGTGCACCGTATTATGGCATTCACTATCCCAGTCTCACACTTAGCATTGGCCGGGAAGGATTGCCTCACTTCTTGGGGCACTGCTCCTCAGGGAAATGGCATACATACACATGTGCGGTGTCCCTGGAAAGGGGAGAACGAATGCTACAATGTGTATATCACCAATTTTTTATTGGACTGTCAGAACTGGAGCAAATGGTACTGGAATTTTGAAATATCTGATACTAAAGCCGCTTTTTAATATTAACAAACGCCATCTCTCATTGTGTAGGTCTACCTGAGCTCTGTACACACTGCAATATTGGGCTATCTGGGATCTTCACAAGCCGAGATACCAGCACCGGAAAGTGGGTAACCTCATTTAGTAGACATGGGCAGCCCGATCAGAGGTTTGTCACGTTTCTTGGGGCACTGGTCCTCGATACCAGGTGCCTCGCATTCAGGATATGGGTTCTGGCAAAGAACACGGTCCAATCTACAGCACGTATGTCTCGGATTGTTTATCGGACACGCGGTTGCGGAGAAATCCAAGTTAAAGGGAGATAGGGAAATGCCATTCATTCCTCCAATAGACTTAACATGGCTCTGGGGGCGCCCTGTTCCTCGAGCCCCCAGAGACCGCAGGAGGGTTCAATGAAAAAACTGCATAGTGCGTAATGAAGCCAAGAGGATTATTAAAAAATATCTCTTCCCGTTTGCAGCCTGCTCCCCAAGAGGCTGAGATCTGAGCCCGCAAATTCAGAGGAGCATTTTTGGATGCAGATCTTTAATGTGAGAATGGGATAGTGTGCACCGTATTATGGCATTCATTATCCCAGTCTCACACTTAGCATTGGCCGGGAAGGATTGCCTCACTTCTTGGGGCAGTGCTCCTCAGGGAAATGGCATACATACACATGTGCGGTGTCCCTGGAAAGGGGAGAACGAATGCTACAATGTGTATATCACCAATTTTTTATTGGACTGTCAGAACTGGAGCAAATGGTACTGGAATTTTGAAATATCTGATACTAAAGCCGCTTTTTAATATTAACAAACGCCATCTCTCATTGTGTAGGTCTACCTGAGCTCTGTACACACTGCAATATTGGGCTATCTGGGATCTTCACAAGCCGAGATACCAGCACCGGAAAGTGGGTAACCTCATTTAGTAGACATGGGCAGCCCGATCAGAGGTTTGTCACGGTTCTTGGGGCACTGGTCCTCGGTACCAGGTGCCTCGCATTCAGGATATGGGTTCTGGCAAAGAACACGGTCCAATCTACAGCACGTATGTCTCGGATTGTTTATCGGACACGCGGTTGCGGAGAAATCCAAGTTAAAGGGAGATAGGGAAATGCCATTCATTCCTCCAATAGACTTAACATGGCTCTGGGGGCGCCCTGTTCCTCGAGCCCCCAGAGACCGCAGGAGGGTTCAATGAAAAAACCGCATAGTGCGTAATAAAGCCAAGAGGATTATCTAAAAACATCTCTGCCCGTTTGCAGCCTGCTCCCCCAGAGGCTGAGATCTGAGCCCGCAAAGTCAGAGGAGCATTTTTGGATGCAGATCTTTAATGTGAGAATGGGATAGTGTGCACCGTATTATGGCATTCATTATCCCAGTCTCACACTTAGCATTGGCCGGGAAGGATTGCCTCGCTTCTTGGGGCACTGCTCCTCAGGGAAATGGCATACATACACATGTGAGGAGTCCCTTGAAAAAGGAGAACGAGTGCTACAAAGTGTATATCTCCTTATTTCAATTGGACCATCAGAATCAAAGCAAATGGTACCGATTTTAGACATTTGTGGTGCTGGAACCACTTTGAATGTTAACAAGTGCCACCCACCCTTTGGTTGGTCTCCTTGAGCTGTGTACACACTGCAATATTGGGCTATCTGGGATCTTCACAAGCCGAGATACCAGCACTGGAAAGTGGGTAACCTCATTTAGTAGACATGAGCAGCCTGATCAGAGGTTTGTCACGTCTCTTGGGGCACTGGTCCTCGGTACCAGGTGCGTCGCATTCAGGATATGGGTTCTGGCAAAGAACACGGTCCAATCTACAGCACATATGTCTCGAATTGTTTATCGGACACGCGGTTGCGGAGAAATCCAAGTTAAAGGGAGATAGGGAAATGCCATTCATTCCTCCAATAGACTTAACATGGCTCTGGGGGCGCCCTGTTCCTCGAGCCCCCAGAGACCGCAGGAGGGTTCAATGAAAAAACTGCATAGTGCGTAATAAAGCCAAGAGGATTATTAAAAAATTTATCTTCCCGTTTGCAGCCTGCTCCCCCAGAGGCTGAGATCTGAGCCCGCAAAGTCAGAGGAGCATTTTCAGATGCAGATCTTTAGTGTGAGAATGGGATAGTGTGCACCGTATTATGGCATTCACTATCCCAGTCTCACACTTAGCATTGGCCGGGAAGGATTGCCTCACTTCTTGGGGCGCTGCTCCTCAGGGAAATGGAATACATACACATGTGTAGAGTCCCTGGAAAGGGGAGAACGAATGCTACAATGTGTATATCACCAATTTTTGATTGGCTGTCAGAACTGGAGCAAATGGTACTGGAATTTTGAAATTTCTGATACTAAAGCCGCTTTTTAATATTAACAAACGCCATCTCTCATTGTGTAGGTCTACCTGAGCTCTGCACACTGCAATATTGGGCTTTCTGGGATCTTCACAAGCCGAGATACCAGCACCGGAAAGTGGGTAACCTCATTTAGTAGACATGAGCAGCCTGATCAGAGGTTTGTCACGGTTCTTGGGGCACTGGTCCTCGATACCAGGTGCCTCGCATTCAGGATATGGGTTCTGGCAAAGAACACGGTCCAATCTACAGCACGTATGTCTCGGATTGTTTATCGGACACGCGGTTGCGGAGAAATCTAAGTTAAAGGGAGATAGGGAAATGCCATTCATTCCTCCAATAGACTTAACATGGCTCTGGGGGCGCCCTGTTCCTCGAGCCCCCAGAGACCGCAGGAGGGTTCAATGAAAAAACTGCATAGTGCGTAATAAAGCCAAGAGGATAATCTAAAAACATCTCTGCCCGTTTGCAGCCTGCTCCCCCAGAGGCTTAGATCTGAGCCCGCAAAGTCAGAGGAGCATTTTCGGATGCAGATCTTTAGTGTGAGAATGGGATAGTGTGCACCGTAATATGGCATTCACTATCCCAGTCTCACACTTAGCATTGGCCGGGAAGGATTGCCTCACTTCTTGGGGCACTGCTCCTCAGGGAAATGGCATACATACACATGTGAGGAGTCTCTTGAAAGAGGAGAACGAGTGCCACAAAGTGTATATCTCCTTTTTTCAATTGGACCTTCAGAATCAAAGCAAATGGTACCGATTTTCGACATTTGTGGTGCTGGAACCACTTTGAATGTTAACAAGTGCCACCCACCCTTTGGTTGGTCTCCTTGAGCTGTGTACACACTGCAATATTGGGCTATCTGGGATCTTCACAAGCCGAGATACCAGCACCGGAAAGTGGGTAACCTCATTTAGTAGACATGGGCAGCCTGATCAGAGGTTTGTCACGGTTCTTGGGGCACTGGTCCTCGGTACCAGGTGCCTCGCATTCAGGATATGGGTTCTGGCAAAGAACACGGTCCAATCTACAGCACGTATGTCTCGGATTGTTTATCGGACACGCGGTTGCGGAGAAATCCAAGTTAAAGGGAGATAGGGAAATGTCATTCATTCCTCCAATAGACTTAACATGGCTCTGGGGGCGCCCTGTTCCTCGAGCCCCCAGAGACCGCAGGAGGGTTCAATGAAAAAACTGCATAGTGCGTAATGAAGCCAAGAGGATTATTAAAAAATATCTCTTCCCGTTTGCAGCCTGCTCCCCCAGAGGCTGAGATCTGAGCCCGCAAAGTCAGAGGAGCATTTTCGGATGCAGATCTTTAGTGTGAGAATGGGATAGTGTGCACCGTATTATGGCATTCACTATCCCAGTCTCACACTTAGCATTGGCAGGGTAGGGTTGCCTCACTTCTTGGGGCGCTGCTCCTCAGGGAAATGGAATACATACACGTGTGGGGTCCCTGGAAAGGGGAGAACGAATGCTACAATGTGTATATCACCAATTTTTGATTGGACTGTCAGAACTGGAGCATATGGTACTGGAATTTTGAAATTTCTGATACTAAATCCGCTTTTTAATATTAACAAATGCCATCTCTCATTGTGTAGGTCTACCTGAGCTCTGTACACACTGCAATATTGGGCTTTCTGGGATCTTCACAAGCCGAGATACCAGCGCCGGAAAGTGGGTAACCTCATTTAGTAGACATGGGCAGCCCGATCAGAGGTTTGTCACGGTTCTTGGGGCACTGGTCCTCGGTACCAGGTGCCTCGCATTCAGGATATGGGTTCTGGCAAAGAACACGGTCCAATCTACAGCACGTATGTCTCGGATTGTTTATCGGACACGCGGTTGCGGAGAAATCCAAGTTAAAGGGAGATAGGGAAATGCCATTCATTCCTCCAATAGACTTAACATGGCTCTGGGGGAGCCCTGTTCCTCGAGCCCCCAGAGACCGCAGGAGGGTTCAATGAAAAAACTGCATAGTGCGTAATGAAGCCAAGAGGATTATTAAAAAATATCTCTTCCCGTTTGCAGCCTGCTCCCCCAGAGGCTGAGATCTGAGCCCGCAAATTCAGAGGAGCATTTTCAGATGCAGATCTTTAGTGTGAGAATGGGATAGTGTGCACCGTATTATGGCATTCATTATCCCAGTCTCACACTTAGCATTGGCCGGGAAGGATTGCCTCACTTCTTGGGGCACTGCTCCTCAGGGAAATGGCATACATACACATGTGAGGAGTCCCTTGAAAAAGGAGAACGAGTGCTACAAAGTGTATATCTCCTTTTTTCAATTGGACCATCAGAATGAAAGCAAATGGTACCGATTTTAGACATTTGTGGTGCTGGAACCACTTTGAATGTTAACAAGTGCCACTCACCCTTTGGTAGGTCTTCTTGAGCTCTGTACACACTGCAATATTGGGCTATCTGGGATCTTCACAAGCCGAGATACCAGCACTGGAAAGTGGGTAACCTCATTTAGTAGACATGGGCAGCCTGATCAGAGGTATGTCACGTCTCTTGGGGCACTGGTCCTCGGTACCAGGTGCGTCGCATTCAGGATATGGGTTCTGGCAAAGAACACGGTCCAATCTACAGCACGTATGTCTCGGATTGTTTATCGGACACGCGGTTGCGAAGAAATCCAAGTTAAAGGGAGATAGGGAAATGCCATTCATTCCTCCAATTGACTTAACATGGCTCTGGGGCGCCCTGTTCCTCGAGCCCCCAGAGACCGCAGGAGGGTTCAATGAAAAAACTGCATAGTGCGTAATGAAGCCAAGAGGATTATTAAAAAATATCTCTTCCCGTTTGCAGCCTGCTCCCCCAGAGGCTGAGATCTGAGCCCGCAAAGTCAGAGGAGCATTTTCAGATGCAGATCTTTAGTGTGAGAATGGGATAGTGTGCACCGTATTATGGCATTCACTATCCCAGTCTCACACTTAGCATTGGCAGGGTAGGGTTGCCTCACTTCTTGGGGCGCTGCTCCTCAGGGAAATGGAATACATACACATGTGTGGGGTCCCTGGAAAGGGGAGAACGAATGCTACAATGTGTATATCACCAATTTTTGATTGGACTGTCAGAACTGGAGCAAATGGTACTGGAATTTTGAAATTTCTGATACTAAAGCCGCTTTTTAATATTAACAAATGCCATCTCTCATTGTGTAGGTCTACCTGAGCTCTGTACACACTGCAATATTGGGCTACCTGGGATCTTCACAAGCCGAGATACCAGCACCGGAAAGTGGGTAACCTCATTTAGTAGACATGAGCAGCCTGATCAGAGGTTTGTCATGGTTCTTGGGGCACTGGTCCTCGATACCAGGTGCCTCGCATTCAGGATATGGGTTCTGGCAAAGAACACGGTCCAATCTACAGCAAGTATGTCTCGGATTGTTTATCGGACACGCGGTTGCGGAGAAATCAAAGTTAAAGGGAGATAGGTAAATGCCATTCATTCCTCCAATAGACTTAACATGGCTCTGGGGGCGCCCTGTTCCTCGAGCCCCCAGAGACCGCAGGAGGGTTCAATGAAAAAACTGCATAGTGCGTAATGAAGCCAAGAGGATTATTAAAAAATATCTCTGCCCGTTTGCAGCCTGCTCCCCCAGAGGCTGAGATCTGAGCCCGCAAAGTCAGAGGAGCATTTTTGGATGCAGATCTTTAATGTGAGAATGGGATAGTGTGCACCGTATTATGGCATTCACTATCCCAGTCTCACACTTAGCATTGGCAGGGTAGGATTGCCTCGCTTCTTGGGGCACTGCTCCTCAGGGAAATGGCATACATACACATGTGAGGAGTCCCTTGAAAAAGGAGAACGAGTGCTACAAAGTGTATATCTCCTTTTTTCAATTGGACCATCAGAATCAAAGCAAATGGTACCGATTTTAGACATTTGTGGTGCTGGAACCACTTTGAATGTTAACAAGTGCCACCCACCCTTTGGTTGGTCTCCTTGAGCTGTGTACACACTGCAATATTGGGCTATCTGGGATCTTCACAAGCCGAGATACCAGCACCGGAAAGTGGGTAACCTCATTTAGTAGACATGGGCAGCCCGATCAGAGGTTTGTCACGGTTCTTGGGGCACTGGTCCTCGATACCAGGTGCCTCGCATTCAGGATATGGGTTCTGGCAAAGAACACGGTCCAATCTACAGCACGTATGTCTCGGATTGTTTATCGGACACGCGGTTGCGGAGAAATCCAAGTTAAAGGGAGATAGGGAAATGCCATTCATTCCTCCAATAGACTTAACATGGCTCTGGGGGCGCCCTGTTCCTCGAGCCCCCAGAGACCGCAGGAGGGTTCAATGAAAAAACTGCATAGTGCGTAATGAAGCCAAGAGGATTATTAAAAAATATCTCTTCCCGTTTGCAGCCTGCTCCCCCAGAGGCTGAGATCTGAGCCCGCAAATTCAGAGGAGCATTTTCGGATGCAGATCTTTAGTGTGAGAATGGGATAGTGTGCACCGTATTATGGCATTCACTATCCCAGTCTCAAACTTAGCATTGGCCGGGAAGGATTGCCTCACTTCTTGGGGCGCTGCTCCTCAGGGATATGGAATACATACACATGTGCGGTGTCCCTGGAAAGGGGAGAACGAATGCTACAATGTGTATATCACCAATTTTTTATTGGACTGTCAGAACTGGAGCAAATGGTACTGGAATTTTGAAATATCTGATACTAAAGCCGCTTTTTAATATTAACAAACGCCATCTCTCATTGTGTAGGTCTACCTGAGCTCTGTACACACTGCAATATTGGGCTATCTGGGATCTTCACAAGCCGAGATACCAGCACCGGAAAGTGGGTAACCTCATTTAGTAGACATGAGCAGCCTGATCAGAGGTTTGTCACGGTTCTTGGGGCACTGGTCCTCGATACCAGGTGCCTCGCATTCAGGATATGGGTTCTGGCAAAGAACACGGTCCAATCTACAGCACGTATGTCTCGGATTGTTTATCGGACACGCGGTTGCGGAGAAATCCAAGTTAAAGGGAGATAGGTAAATGCCATTCATTCCTCCAATAGACTTAACATGGCTCTGGGTGCGCCCTGTTCCTCGAGCCCCCAGAGACCGCAGGAGGGTTCAATGAAAAAACCGCATAGTGCGTAATAAAGCCAAGAGGATTATCTAAAAACATCTCTGCCCGTTTGCAGCCTGCTCCCCCAGAGGCTGAGATCTGAGCCCGCAAAGTCAGAGGAGCATTTTCAGATGCAGATCTTTAGTGTGAGAATGGGATAGTGTGCACCGTATTATGGCATTCACTATCCCAGTCTCACACTTAGCATTGGCCGGGAAGGATTGCCTCACTTCTTGGGGCACTGCTCCTCAGGGAAATGGCATACATACACATGTGCGGTGTCCCTGGAAAGGGGAGAACGAATGCTACAATGTGTATATCACCAATTTTTTATTGGACTGTCAGAACTGGAGCAAATGGTACTGGAATTTTGAAATTTCTGATACTAAAGCCGCTTTTTAATATTAACAAGCGCCATCTCTCATTGTGTAGGTCTACCTGAGCTCTGTACACACTGCAATATTGGGCTATCTGGGATCTTCACAAGCCGAGATACCAGCACCGGAAAGTGGGTAACCTCATTTAGTAGACATGAGCAGCCTGATCAGAGGTTTGTCACGGTTCTTGGGGCACTGGTCCTCGATACCAGATGCCTCGCATTCAGGATATGGGTTCTGGCAAAGAACACAGTCCAATCTACAGCACGTATGTCTCGGATTGTTTATCGGACACGCGGTTGCGGAGAAATCCAAGTTAAAGGGAGATAGGGAAATGCCATTCATTCCTCCAATAGACTTAACATGGCTCTGGGGGCGCCCTGTTCCTCGAGCCCCCAGAGACCGCAGGAGGGTTCAATGAAAAAACTGCATAGTGCGTAATGAAGCCAAGAGGATTATTAAAAAATATCTCTTCCCGTTTGCAGCCTGCTCCCCCAGAGGCTGAGATCTGAGCCCGCAAAGTCAGAGGAGCATTTTTGGATGCAGATCTTTAATGTGAGAATGGGATAGTGTGCACCGTATTATGGCATTCACTATCCCAGTCTCACACTTAGCATTGGCAGGGTAGGATTGCCTCGCTTCTTGGGGCACTGCTCCTCAGGGAAATGGCATACATACACATGTGAGGAGTCCCTTGAAAAAGGAGAACGAGTGCTACAAAGTGTATATCTCCTTTTTTCAATTGGACCATCAGAATCAAAGCAAATGGTACCGATTTTAGACATTTGTGGTGCTGGAAACACTTTGAATGTTAACAAGTGCCACCCACCCTTTGGTTGGTCTCCTTGAGCTGTGTACACACTGCAATATTGGGCTATCTGGGATCTTCACAAGCCGAGATACCAGCACCGGAAAGTGGGTAACCTCATTTAGTAGACATGGGCAGCCCGATCAGAGGTTTGTCACGTTTCTTGGGGCACTGGTCCTCGATACCAGGTGCCTCGCATTCAGGATATGGGTTCTGGCAAAGAACACTGTCCAATCTACAGCACGTATGTCTCGGATTGTTTATCGGACACGCGGTTGCGGAGAAATCCAAGTTAAAGGGAGATAGGGAAATGCCATTCATTCCTCCAATAGACTTAACATGGCTCTGGGGGCGCCCTGTTCCTCGAGCCCCCAGAGACCGCAGGAGGGTTCAATGAAAAAACTGCATAGTGCGTAATGAAGCCAAGAGGATTATTAAAAAATATCTCTTCCCGTTTGCAGCCTGCTCCCCCAGAGGCTGAGATCTGAGCCCGCAAATTCAGAGGAGCATTTTCGGATGCAGATCTTTAGTGTGAGAATGGGATAGTGTGCACCGTATTATGGCATTCACTATCCCAGTCTCAAACTTAGCATTGGCCGGGAAGGATTGCCTCACTTCTTGGGGCGCTGCTCCTCAGGGAAATGGAATACATACACATGTGCGGTGTCCCTGGAAAGGGGAGAACGAATGCTACAATGTGTATATCACCAATTTTTTATTGGACTGTCAGAACTGGAGCAAATGGTACTGGAATTTTGAAATATCTGATACTAAAGCCGCTTTTTAATTTTAACAAACGCCATCTCTCATTGTGTAGGTCTACCTGAGCTCTGTACACACTGCAATATTGGGCTATCTGGGATCTTCACAAGCCGAGATACCAGCACCGGAAAGTGGGTAACCTCATTTAGTAGACATGAGCAGCCTGATCAGAGGTTTGTCACGGTTCTTGGGGCACTGGTCCTCGATACCAGGTGCCTCGCATTCAGGATATGGGTTCTGGCAAAGAACACGGTCCAATCTACAGCACGTATGTCTCGGATTGTTTATCGGACACGCGGTTGCGGAGAAATCCAAGTTAAAGGGAGATAGGTAAATGCCATTCATTCCTCCAATAGACTTAACATGGCTCTGGGGGCGCCCTGTTCCTCGAGCCCCCAGAGACCGCAGGAGGGTTCAATGAAAAAACCGCATAGTGCGTAATAAAGCCAAGAGGATTATCTAAAAACATCTCTGCCCGTTTGCAGCCTGCTCCCCCAGAGGCTGAGATCTGAGCCCGCAAAGTCAGAGGAGCATTTTCAGATGCAGATCTTTAGTGTGAGAATGGGATAGTGTGCACCGTATTATGGCATTCACTATCCCAGTCTCGCACTTAGCATTGGCCGGGAAGGATTGCCTCACTTCTTGGGGCGCTGCTCCTCAGGGAAATGGAATACATACACATGTGAGGAGTCCCTTGAAAGAGGAGAACGAGTGCTACAAAGTGTATATCTCCTTTTTTCAATTGGACCTTCAGAATCAAAGCAAATGGTACCGATTTTAGACATTTGTGGTGCTGGAACCACTTTGAATGTTAACAAGTGCCACCCACCCTTTGGTAGGTCTTCTTGAGCTCTGTACACACTGCAATATTGGGCTATCTGGGATCTTCACAAGCCGAGATACCAGCACCGGAAAGTGGGTAACCTCATTTAGTAGACATGGGCAGCCCGATCAGAGGTTTGTCACGGTTCTTGGGGCACTGGTCCTCGGTACCAGGTGCCTCGCATTCAGGATATGGGTTCTGGCAAAGAACACGGTCCAATCTACAGCACGTATGTCTCGGATTGTTTATCGGACACGCGGTTGCGGAGAAATCCAAGTTAAAGGGAGATAGGGAAATGCCATTCATTCCTCCAATAGACTTAACATGGCTCTGGGGGCGCCCTGTTCCTCGAGCCCCCAGAGACCGCAGGAGGGTTCAATGAAAAAACCGCATAGTGCGTAATAAAGCCAAGAGGATTATCTAAAAACATCTCTGCCCGTTTGCAGCCTGCTCCCCCAGAGGCTGAGATCTGAGCCCGCAAAGTCAGAGGAGCATTTTCGGATGCAGATCTTTAGTGTGAGAATGGGATAGTGTGCACCGTATTATGGCATTCACTATCCCAGTCTCGCACTTAGCATTGGCCGGGAAGGATTGCCTCACTTCTTGGGGCGCTGCTCCTCAGGGAAATGGAATACATACACATGTGAGGAGTCCCTTGAAAGAGGAGAACGAGTGCTACAAAGTGTATATCTCCTTTTTTCAATTGGACCTTCAGAATCAAAGCAAATGGTACAGATTTTAGACATTTGTGGTGCTGGAACCACTTTGAATGTTAACAAGTGCCACTCACCCTTTGGTTGGTCTCCTTGAGCTGTGTACACACTGCAATATTGGGCTATCTGGGATCTTCACAAGCCGAGATACCAGCACCGGAAAGTGGGTAACCTCATTTAGTAGACATGGGCAGCCCGATCAGAGGTTTGTCACGGTTCTTGGGGCACTGGTCCTCGATACCAGGTGCCTCGCATTCAGGATATGGGTTCTGGCAAAGAACACGGTCCAATCTACAGCACGTATGTCTCGGATTGTTTATCGGACACGCGGTTGCGGAGAAATCCAAGTTAAAGGGAGATAGGGAAATGCCATTCATTCCTCCAATAGACTTAACATGGCTCTGGGGGCGCCCTGTTCCTCGAGCCCCCAGAGACCGCAGGAGGGTTCAATGAAAAAACTGCATAGTGCGTAATGAAGCCAAGAGGATTATTAAAAAATATCTCTTCCCGTTTGCAGCCTGCTCCCCCAGAGGCTGAGATCTGAGCCCGCAAATTCAGAGGAGCATTTTCGGATGCAGATCTTTAGTGTGAGAATGGGATAGTGTGCACCGTATTATGGCATTCACTATCCCAGTCTCAAACTTAGCATTGGCCGGGAAGGATTGCCTCACTTCTTGGGGCACTGCTCCTCAGGGAAATGGAATACATACACATGTGCGGTGTCCCTGGAAAGGGGAGAACGAATGCTACAATGTGTATATCACCAATTTTTTATTGGACTGTCAGAACTGGAGCAAATGGTACTGGAATTTTGAAATATCTGATACTAAAGCCGCTTTTTAATATTAACAAACGCCATCTCTCATTGTGTAGGTCTACCTGAGCTCTGTACACACTGCAATATTGGGCTATCTGGGATCTTCACAAGCCGAGATACCAGCACCGGAAAGTGGGTAACCTCATTTAGTAGACATGAGCAGCCTGATCAGAGGTTTGTCACGGTTCTTGGGGCACTGGTCCTCGATACCAGGTGCCTCGCATTCAGGATATGGGTTCTGGCAAAGAACACGGTCCAATCTACAGCACGTATGTCTCGGATTGTTTATCGGACACGCGGTTGCGGAGAAATCAAAGTTAAAGGGAGATAGGTAAATGCCATTCATTCCTCCAATAGACTTAACATGGCTCTGGGGGCGCCCTGTTCCTCGAGCCCCCAGAGACCGCAGGAGGGTTCAATGAAAAAACCGCATAGTGCGTAATAAAGCCAAGAGGATTATCTAAAAACATCTCTGCCCGTTTGCAGCCTGCTCCCCCAGAGGCTGAGATCTGAGCCCGCAAAGTCAGAGGAGTATTTTCAGATGCAGATCTTTAGTGTGAGAATGGGATAGTGTGCACCGTATTATGGCATTCACTATCCCAGTCTCGCACTTAGCATTGGCCGGGAAGGATTGCCTCACTTCTTGGGGCGCTGCTCCTCAGGGAAATGGAATACATACACATGTGAGGAGTCCCTTGAAAGAGGAGAACGAGTGCTACAAAGTGTATATCTCCTTTTTTCAATTGGACCTTCAGAATCAAAGCAAATGGTACCGATTTTAGACATTTGTGGTGCTGGAACCACTTTGAATGTTAACAAGTGCCACCCACCCTTTGGTAGGTCTTCTTGAGCTCTGTACACACTGCAATATTGGGCTATCTGGGATCTTCACAAGCCGAGATACCAGCACCGGAAAGTGGGTAACCTCATTTAGTAGACATGGGCAGCCCGATCAGAGGTTTGTCACGGTTCTTGGGGCACTGGTCCTCGGTACCAGGTGCCTCACATTCAGGATATGGGTTCTGGCAAAGAACACGGTCCAATCTACAGCACGTATGTCTCGGATTGTTTATCGGACACGCGGTTGCGGAGAAATCCAAGTTAAAGGGAGATAGGGAAATGCCATTCATTCCTCCAATAGACTTAACATGGCTCTGGGGGCGCCCTGTTCCTCGAGCCCCCAGAGACCGCAGGAGGGTTCAATGAAAAAACCACATAGTGCGTAATAAAGCCAAGAGGATTATCTAAAAACATCTCTGCCCGTTTGCAGCCTGCTCCCCAAGAGGCTGAGATCTGAGCCCGCAAAGTCAGAGGAGCATTTTTGGATGCAGATCTTTAATGTGAGAATGGGATAGTGTGCACCGTATTATGGCATTCATTATCCCAGTCTCACACTTAGCATTGGCCGGGAAGGATTGCCTCGCTTCTTGGGGCACTGCTCCTCAGGGAAATGGCATACATACACATGTGAGGAGTCCCTTGAAAAAGGAGAACGAGTGCTACAAAGTGTATATCTCCTTTTTTCAATTGGACCATCAGAATCAAAGCAAATGGTACCGATTTTAGACATTTGTGGTGCTGGAACCACTTTGAATGTTAACAAGTGCCACCCACCCTTTGGTTGGTCTCCTTGAGCTGTGTACACACTGCAATATTGGGCTATCTGGGATCTTCACAAGCCGAGATACCAGCACCGGAAAGTGGGTAACCTCATTTAGTAGACATGGGCAGCCCGATCAGAGGTTTGTCACGGTTCTTGGGGCACTGGTCCTCGATACCAGGTGCCTCGCATTCAGGATATGGGTTCTGGCAAAGAACACGGTCCAATCTACAGCACGTATGTCTCGGATTGTTTATCGGACACGCGGTTGCGGAGAAATCCAAGTTAAAGGGAGATAGGTAAATGCCATTCATTCCTCCAATAGACTTAACATGGCTCTGGGGGCGCCCTGTTCCTCGAGCCCCCAGAGACCGCAGGAGGGTTCAATGAAAAAACCGCATAGTGCGTAATAAAGCCAAGAGGATTATCTAAAAACATCTCTGCCCGTTTGCAGCCTGCTCCCCCAGAGGCTGAGATCTGAGCCCGCAAAGTCAGAGGAGCATTTTCGGATGCAGATCTTTAGTGTGAGAATGGGATAGTGTGCACCGTATTATGGCATTCACTATCCCAGTCTCGCACTTAGCATTGGCCGGGAAGGATTGCCTCACTTCTTGGGGCGCTGCTCCTCAGGGAAATGGAATACATACACATGTGAGGAGTCCCTTGAAAGAGGAGAACGAGTGCTACAAAGTGTATATCTCCTTTTTTCAATTGGACCTTCAGAATCAAAGCAAATGGTACCGATTTTAGACATTTGTGGTGCTGGAACCACTTTGAATGTTAACAAGTGCCACTCACCCTTTGGTTGGTCTCCTTGAGCTGTGTACACACTGCAATATTGGGCTATCTGGGATCTTCACAAGCCGAGATACCAGCACCGGAAAGTGGGTAACCTCATTTAGTAGACATGGGCAGCCCGATCAGAGGTTTGTCACGGTTCTTGGGGCACTGGTCCTCGATACCAGGTGCCTCGCATTCAGGATATGGGTTCTGGCAAAGAACACGGTCCAATCTACAGCACGTATGTCTCGGATTGTTTATCGGACACGCGGTTGCGGAGAAATCCAAGTTAAAGGGAGATAGGGAAATGCCATTCATTCCTCCAATAGACTTAACATGGCTCTGGGGGAGCCCTGTTCCTCGAGCCCCCAGAGACCGCAGGAGGGTTCAATGAAAAAACTGCATAGTGCGTAATGAAGCCAAGAGGATTATTAAAAAATATCTCTTCCCGTTTGCAGCCTGCTCCCCCAGAGGCTGAGATCTGAGCCCGCAAATTCAGAGGAGCATTTTCGGATGCAGATCTTTAGTGTGAGAATGGGATAGTGTGCACCGTATTATGGCATTCACTATCCCAGTCTCAAACTTAGCATTGGCCGGGAAGGATTGCCTCACTTCTTGGGGCACTGCTCCTCAGGGAAATGGAATACATACACATGTGCGGTGTCCCTGGAAAGGGGAGAACGAATGCTACAATGTGTATATCACCAATTTTTTATTGGACTGTCAGAACTGGAGCAAATGGTACTGGAATTTTGAAATATCTGATACTAAAGCCGCTTTTTAATATTAACAAACGCCATCTCTCATTGTGTAGGTCTACCTGAGCTCTGTACACACTGCAATATTGGGCTATCTGGGATCTTCACAAGCCGAGATACCAGCACCGGAAAGTGGGTAACCTCATTTAGTAGACATGAGCAGCCTGATCAGAGGTTTGTCACGGTTCTTGGGGCACTGGTCCTCGATACCAGGTGCCTCGCATTCAGGATATGGGTTCTGGCAAAGAACACGGTCCAATCTACAGCACGTATGTCTCGGATTGTTTATCGGACACGCGGTTGCGGAGAAATCAAAGTTAAAGGGAGATAGGGAAATGCCATTCATTCCTCCAATAGACTTAACATGGCTCTGGGGGCTCCCTGTTCCTCGAGCCCCCAGAGACCGCAGGAGGGTTCAATGAAAAAACCGCATAGTGCGTAATAAAGCCAAGAGGATTATCTAAAAACATCTCTGCCCGTTTGCAGCCTGCTCCCCCAGAGGCTGAGATCTGAGCCCGCAAAGTCAGAGGAGCATTTTCAGATGCAGATCTTTAGTGTGAGAATGGGATAGTGTGCACCGTATTATGGCATTCACTATCCCAGTCTCGCACTTAGCATTGGCCGGGAAGGATTGCCTCACTTCTTGGGGCACTGCTCCTCAGGGAAATGGCATACATACACATGTACGGTGTCCCTGGAAAGGGGAGAACGAATGCTACAATGTGTATATCACCAATTTTTTATTGGACTGTCAGAACTGGAGCAAATGGTACTGGAATTTTGAAATTTCTGATACTAAAGCCGCTTTTTAATATTAACAAACGCCATCTCTCATTGTGTAGGTCTACCTGAGCTCTGTACACACTGCAATATTGGGCTATCTGGGATCTTCACAAGCCGAGATACCAGCACCGGAAAGTGGGTAACCTCATTTAGTAGACATGAGCAGCCTGATCAGAGGTTTGTCACGGTTCTTGGGGCACTGGTCCTCGATACCAGGTGCCTCGCATTCAGGATATGGGTTCTGGCAAAGAACACAGTCCAATCTACAGCACGTATGTCTCGGATTGTTTATCGGACACGCGGTTGCGGAGAAATCCAAGTTAAAGGGAGATAGGGAAATGCCATTCATTCCTCCAATAGACTTAACATGGCTCTGGGGGCGCCCTGTTCCTCGAGCCCCCAGAGACCGCAGGAGGGTTCAATGAAAAAACTGCATAGTGCGTAATGAAGCCAAGAGGATTATTAAAAAATATCTCTTCCCGTTTGCAGCCTGCTCCCCCAGAGGCTGAGATCTGAGCCCGCAAATTCAGAGGAGCATTTTCGGATGCAGATCTTTAGTGTGAGAATGGGATAGTGTGCACCGTATTATGGCATTCACTATCCCAGTCTCGCACTTAGCATTGGCCGGGAAGGATTGCCTCACTTCTTGGGGCGCTGCTCCTCAGGGAAATGGAATACATACACATGTGAGGAGTCCCTTGAAAGAGGAGAACGAGTGCTACAAAGTGTATATCTCCTTTTTTCAATTGGACCTTCAGAATCAAAGCAAATGGTACCGATTTTAGACATTTGTGGTGCTGGAACCACTTTGAATGTTAACAAGTGCCACCCACCCTTTGGTAGGTCTTCTTGAGCTCTGTACACACTGCAATATTGGGCTATCTGGGATCTTCACAAGCCGAGATACCAGCACCGGAAAGTGGGTAACCTCATTTAGTAGACATGGGCAGCCCGATCAGAGGTTTGTCACGGTTCTTGGGGCACTGGTCCTCGGTACCAGGTGCCTCGCATTCAGGATATGGGTTCTGGCAAAGAACACGGTCCAATCTACAGCACGTATGTCTCGGATTGTTTATCGGACACGCGGTTGCGGAGAAATCCAAGTTAAAGGGAGATAGGGAAATGCCATTCATTCCTCCAATAGACTTAACATGGCTCTGGGGGCGCCCTGTTCCTCGAGCCCCCAGAGACCGCAGGAGGGTTCAATGAAAAAACCGCATAGTGCGTAATAAAGCCAAGAGGATTATCTAAAAACATCTCTGCCCGTTTGCAGCCTGCTCCCCAAGAGGCTGAGATCTGAGCCCGCAAAGTCAGAGGAGCATTTTTGGATGCAGATCTTTAATGTGAGAATGGGATAGTGTGCACCGTATTATGGCATTCATTATCCCAGTCTCACACTTAGCATTGGCCGGGAAGGATTGCCTCGCTTCTTGGGGCACTGCTCCTCAGGGAAATGGCATACATACACATGTGAGGAGTCCCTTGAAAAAGGAGAACGAGTGCTACAAAGTGTATATCTCCTTTTTTCAATTGGACCATCAGAATCAAAGCAAATGGTACCGATTTTAGACATTTGTGGTGCTGGAACCACTTTGAATGTTAACAAGTGCCACCCACCCTTTGGTTGGTCTCCTTGAGCTGTGTACACACTGCAATATTGGGCTATCTGGGATCTTCACAAGCCGAGATACCAGCACCGGAAAGTGGGTAACCTCATTTAGTAGACATGGGCAGCCCGATCAGAGGTTTGTCACGGTTCTTGGGGCACTGGTCCTCGATACCAGGTGCCTCGCATTCAGGATATGGGTTCTGGCAAAGAACACGGTCCAATCTACAGCACGTATGTCTCGGATTGTTTATCGGACACGCGGTTGCGGAGAAATCCAAGTTAAAGGGAGATAGGTAAATGCCATTCATTCCTCCAATAGACTTAACATGGCTCTGGGGGCGCCCTGTTCCTCGAGCCCCCAGAGACCGCAGGAGGGTTCAATGAAAAAACCGCATAGTGCGTAATAAAGCCAAGAGGATTATCTAAAAACATCTCTGCCCGTTTGCAGCCTGCTCCCCCAGAGGCTGAGATCTGAGCCCGCAAAGTCAGAGGAGCATTTTCGGATGCAGATCTTTAGTGTGAGAATGGGATAGTGTGCACCGTATTATGGCATTCACTATCCCAGTCTCGCACTTAGCATTGGCCGGGAAGGATTGCCTCACTTCTTGGGGCGCTGCTCCTCAGGGAAATGGAATACATACACATGTGAGGAGTCCCTTGAAAGAGGAGAACGAGTGCTACAAAGTGTATATCTCCTTTTTTCAATTGGACCTTCAGAATCAAAGCAAATGGTACCGATTTTAGACATTTGTGGTGCTGGAACCACTTTGAATGTTAACAAGTGCCACTCACCCTTTGGTAGGTCTTCTTGAGCTCTGTACACACTGCAATATTGGGCTATCTGGGATCTTCACAAGCCGAGATACCAGCACCGGAAAGTGGGTAACCTCATTTAGTAGACATGGGCAGCCCGATCAGAGGTTTGTCACGGTTCTTGGGGCACTGGTCCTCGGTACCAGGTGCCTCGCATTCAGGATATGGGTTCTGGCAAAGAACACGGTCCAATCTACAGCACGTATGTCTCGGATTGTTTATCGGACACGCGGTTGCGGAGAAATCCAAGTTAAAGGGAGATAGGGAAATGCCATTCATTCCTCCAATAGACTTAACATGGCTCTGGGGGCGCCCTGTTCCTCGAGCCCCCAGAGACCGCAGGAGGGTTCAATGAAAAAAACGCATAGTGCGTAATAAAGCCAAGAGGATTATCTAAAAACATCTCTGCCCGTTTGCAGCCTGCTCCCCAAGAGGCTGAGATCTGAGCCCGCAAAGTCAGAGGAGCATTTTTGGATGCAGATCTTTAATGTGAGAATGGGATAGTGTGCACCGTATTATGGCATTCATTATCCCAGTCTCACACTTAGCATTGGCCGGGAAGGATTGCCTCGCTTCTTGGGGCACTGCTCCTCAGGGAAATGGCATACATACACATGTGAGGAGTCCCTTGAAAAAGGAGAACGAATGCTACAAAGTGTATATCTCCTTTTTTCAATTGGACCATCAGAATCAAAGCAAATGGTACCGATTTTAGACATTTGTGGTGCTGGAACCACTTTGAATGTTAACAAGTGCCACGCACCCTTTGGTTGGTCTCCTTGAGCTGTGCACACACTGCAATATTGGGCTATCTGGGATCTTCACAAGCCGAGATACCAGCACTGGAAAGTGGGTAACCTCATTTAGTAGACATGGGCAGCCTGATCAGAGGTTTGTCACGTCTCTTGGGGCACTGGTCCTCGGTACCAGGTGCGTCGCATTCAGGATATGGGTTCTGGCAAAGAACACGGTCCAATCTACAGCACATATGTCTCGAATTGTTTATCGGACACGCGGTTGCGGAGAAATCCAAGTTAAAGGGAGATAGGGAAATGCCATTCATTCCTCCAATAGACTTAACATGGCTCTGGGGGCGCCCTGTTCCTCGAGCCCCCAGAGACCGCAGGAGGGTTCAATGAAAAAACTGCATAGTGCGTAATGAAGCCACGAGGATTATTAAAAAATATCTCTTCCCGTTTGCAGCCTGCTCCCCCAGAGGCTGAGATCTGAGCCCGCAAAGTCAGAGGAGCATTTTCAGATGCAGATCTTTAGTGTGAGAATGGGATAGTGTGCACCGTATTATGGCATTCACTATCCCAGTCTCACACTTAGCATTGGCCGGGAAGGATTGCCTCGCTTCTTGGGGCACTGCTCCTCAGGGAAATGGCATACATACACATGTGAGGAGTCCCTTGAAAAAGGAGAACGAGTGCTACAAAGTGTATATCTCCTTTTTTCAATTGGACCATCAGAATCAAAGCAAATGGTACCGATTTTAGACATTTGTGGTGCTGGAACCACTTTGAATGTTAACAAGTGCCACCCACCCTTTGGTTGGTCTCCTTGAGCTGTGTACACACTGCAATATTGGGCTATCTGGGATCTTCACAAGCCGAGATACCAGCACTGGAAAGTGGGTAACCTCATTTAGTAGACATGGGCAGCCCGATCAGAGGTTTGTCACGGTTCTTGGGGCACTGGTCCTCGGTAACAGGTGCCTCGCATTCAGGATATGGGTTCTGGCAAAGAACACTGTCCAATCTACAGCACGTATGTCTCGGATTGTTTATCGGACACGCGGTTGCGGAGAAATCAAAGTTAAAGGGAGATAGGTAAATGCCATTCATTCCTCCAATAGACTTAACATGGCTCTGGGTGCGCCCTGTTCCTCGAGCCCCCAGAGACCGCAGGAGGGTTCAATGAAAAAACCGCATAGTGCGTAATAAAGCCAAGAGGATTATCTAAAAACATCTCTGCCCGTTTGCAGCCTGCTCCCCCAGAGGCTGAGATCTGAGCCCGCAAAGTCAGAGGAGCATTTTCAGATGCAGATCTTTAGTGTGAGAATGGGATAGTGTGCACCGTATTATGGCATTCACTATCCCAGTCTCACACTTAGCATTGGCCGGGAAGGATTGCCTCACTTCTTGGGGCACTGCTCCTCAGGGAAATGGCATACATACACATGTGCGGTGTCCCTGGAAAGGGGAGAACGAATGCTACAATGTGTATATCACCAATTTTTTATTGGACTGTCAGAACTGGAGCAAATGGTACTGGAATTTTGAAATTTCTGATACTAAAGCCGCTTTTTAATATTAACAAGCGCCATCTCTCATTGTGTAGGTCTACCTGAGCTCTGTACACACTGCAATATTGGGCTATCTGGGATCTTCACAAGCCGAGATACCAGCACCGGAAAGTGGGTAACCTCATTTAGTAGACATGAGCAGCCTGATCAGAGGTTTGTCACGGTTCTTGGGGCACTGGTCCTCGATACCAGATGCCTCGCATTCAGGATATGGGTTCTGGCAAAGAACACAGTCCAATCTACAGCACGTATGTCTCGGATTGTTTATCGGACACGCGGTTGCGGAGAAATCCAAGTTAAAGGGAGATAGGGAAATGCCATTCATTCCTCCAATAGACTTAACATGGCTCTGGGGGCGCCCTGTTCCTCGAGCCCCCAGAGACCGCAGGAGGGTTCAATGAAAAAACTGCATAGTGCGTAATAAAGCCAAGAGGATTATCTAAAAACATCTCTGCCCGTTTGCAGCCTGCTCCCCCAGAGGCTGAGATCTGAGCCCGCAAAGTCAGAGGAGCATTTTTGGATGCAGATCTTTAATGTGAGAATGGGATAGTGTGCACCGTATTATGGCATTCACTATCCCAGTCTCACACTTAGCATTGGCAGGGTAGGATTGCCTCGCTTCTTGGGGCACTGCTCCTCAGGGAAATGGCATACATACACATGTGAGGAGTCCCTTGAAAAAGGAGAACGAGTGCTACAAAGTGTATATCTCCTTTTTTCAATTGGACCTTCAGAATCAAAGCAAATGGTACCGATTTTAGACATTTGTGGTGCTGGAAACACTTTGAATGTTAACAAGTGCCACCCACCCTTTGGTTGGTCTCCTTGAGCTGTGTACACACTGCAATATTGGGCTATCTGGGATCTTCACAAGCCGAGATACCAGCACCGGAAAGTGGGTAACCTCATTTAGTAGACATGGGCAGCCCGATCAGAGGTTTGTCACGTTTCTTGGGGCACTGGTCCTCGATACCAGGTGCCTCGCATTCAGGATATGGGTTCTGGCAAAGAACACTGTCCAATCTACAGCACGTATGTCTCGGATTGTTTATCGGACACGCGGTTGCGGAGAAATCCAAGTTAAAGGGAGATAGGGAAATGCCATTCATTCCTCCAATAGACTTAACATGGCTCTGGGGGCGCCCTGTTCCTCGAGCCCCCAGAGACCGCAGGAGGGTTCAATGAAAAAACTGCATAGTGCGTAATGAAGCCAAGAGGATTATTAAAAAATATCTCTTCCCGTTTGCAGCCTGCTCCCCCAGAGGCTGAGATCTGAGCCCGCAAATTCAGAGGAGCATTTTCGGATGCAGATCTTTAGTGTGAGAATGGGATAGTGTGCACCGTATTATGGCATTCACTATCCCAGTCTCAAACTTAGCATTGGCCGGGAAGGATTGCCTCACTTCTTGGGGCGCTGCTCCTCAGGGAAATGGAATACATACACATGTGCGGTGTCCCTGGAAAGGGGAGAACGAATGCTACAATGTGTATATCACCAATTTTTTATTGGACTGTCAGAACTGGAGCAAATGGTACTGGAATTTTGAAATATCTGATACTAAAGCCGCTTTTTAATTTTAACAAACGCCATCTCTCATTGTGTAGGTCTACCTGAGCTCTGTACACACTGCAATATTGGGCTATCTGGGATCTTCACAAGCCGAGATACCAGCACCGGAAAGTGGGTAACCTCATTTAGTAGACATGAGCAGCCTGATCAGAGGTTTGTCACGGTTCTTGGGGCACTGGTCCTCGATACCAGGTGCCTCGCATTCAGGATATGGGTTCTGGCAAAGAACACGGTCCAATCTACAGCACGTATGTCTCGGATTGTTTATCGGACACGCGGTTGCGGAGAAATCCAAGTTAAAGGGAGATAGGTAAATGCCATTCATTCCTCCAATAGACTTAACATGGCTCTGGGGGCGCCCTGTTCCTCGAGCCCCCAGAGACCGCAGGAGGGTTCAATGAAAAAACCGCATAGTGCGTAATAAAGCCAAGAGGATTATCTAAAAACATCTCTGCCCGTTTGCAGCCTGCTCCCCCAGAGGCTGAGATCTGAGCCCGCAAAGTCAGAGGAGCATTTTCAGATGCAGATCTTTAGTGTGAGAATGGGATAGTGTGCACCGTATTATGGCATTCACTATCCCAGTCTCGCACTTAGCATTGGCCGGGAAGGATTGCCTCACTTCTTGGGGCGCTGCTCCTCAGGGAAATGGAATACATACACATGTGAGGAGTCCCTTGAAAGAGGAGAACGAGTGCTACAAAGTGTATATCTCCTTTTTTCAATTGGACCTTCAGAATCAAAGCAAATGGTACCGATTTTAGACATTTGTGGTGCTGGAACCACTTTGAATGTTAACAAGTGCCACCCACCCTTTGGTAGGTCTTCTTGAGCTCTGTACACACTGCAATATTGGGCTATCTGGGATCTTCACAAGCCGAGATACCAGCACCGGAAAGTGGGTAACCTCATTTAGTAGACATGGGCAGCCCGATCAGAGGTTTGTCACGGTTCTTGGGGCACTGGTCCTCGGTACCAGGTGCCTCGCATTCAGGATATGGGTTCTGGCAAAGAACACGGTCCAATCTACAGCACGTATGTCTCGGATTGTTTATCGGACACGCGGTTGCGGAGAAATCCAAGTTAAAGGGAGATAGGGAAATGCCATTCATTCCTCCAATAGACTTAACATGGCTCTGGGGGCGCCCTGTTCCTCGAGCCCCCAGAGACCGCAGGAGGGTTCAATGAAAAAACCGCATAGTGCGTAATAAAGCCAAGAGGATTATCTAAAAACATCTCTGCCCGTTTGCAGCCTGCTCCCCCAGAGGCTGAGATCTGAGCCCGCAAAGTCAGAGGAGCATTTTCGGATGCAGATCTTTAGTGTGAGAATGGGATAGTGTGCACCGTATTATGGCATTCACTATCCCAGTCTCGCACTTAGCATTGGCCGGGAAGGATTGCCTCACTTCTTGGGGCGCTGCTCCTCAGGGAAATGGAATACATACACATGTGAGGAGTCCCTTGAAAGAGGAGAACGAGTGCTACAAAGTGTATATCTCCTTTTTTCAATTGGACCTTCAGAATCAAAGCAAATGGTACAGATTTTAGACATTTGTGGTGCTGGAACCACTTTGAATGTTAACAAGTGCCACTCACCCTTTGGTTGGTCTCCTTGAGCTGTGTACACACTGCAATATTGGGCTATCTGGGATCTTCACAAGCCGAGATACCAGCACCGGAAAGTGGGTAACCTCATTTAGTAGACATGGGCAGCCCGATCAGAGGTTTGTCACGGTTCTTGGGGCACTGGTCCTCGATACCAGGTGCCTCGCATTCAGGATATGGGTTCTGGCAAAGAACACGGTCCAATCTACAGCACGTATGTCTCGGATTGTTTATCGGACACGCGGTTGCGGAGAAATCCAAGTTAAAGGGAGATAGGGAAATGCCATTCATTCCTCCAATAGACTTAACATGGCTCTGGGGGCGCCCTGTTCCTCGAGCCCCCAGAGACCGCAGGAGGGTTCAATGAAAAAACTGCATAGTGCGTAATGAAGCCAAGAGGATTATTAAAAAATATCTCTTCCCGTTTGCAGCCTGCTCCCCCAGAGGCTGAGATCTGAGCCCGCAAATTCAGAGGAGCATTTTCGGATGCAGATCTTTAGTGTG
The DNA here is from genome assembly GCF_051348905.1 of Ranitomeya variabilis. NCBI lineage: Eukaryota > Metazoa > Chordata > Amphibia > Anura > Dendrobatidae > Ranitomeya > Ranitomeya variabilis. The sequence goes on along the minus strand of NC_135232.1, from coordinate 135,647,368 downwards.
AGAATGGGATAGTGTGCACCGTATTATGGCATTCACTATCCCAGTCTCAAACTTAGCATTGGCCGGGAAGGATTGCCTCACTTCTTGGGGCACTGCTCCTCAGGGAAATGGAATACATACACATGTGCGGTGTCCCTGGAAAGGGGAGAACGAATGCTACAATGTGTATATCACCAATTTTTTATTGGACTGTCAGAACTGGAGCAAATGGTACTGGAATTTTGAAATATCTGATACTAAAGCCGCTTTTTAATATTAACAAACGCCATCTCTCATTGTGTAGGTCTACCTGAGCTCTGTACACACTGCAATATTGGGCTATCTGGGATCTTCACAAGCCGAGATACCAGCACCGGAAAGTGGGTAACCTCATTTAGTAGACATGAGCAGCCTGATCAGAGGTTTGTCACGGTTCTTGGGGCACTGGTCCTCGATACCAGGTGCCTCGCATTCAGGATATGGGTTCTGGCAAAGAACACGGTCCAATCTACAGCACGTATGTCTCGGATTGTTTATCGGACACGCGGTTGCGGAGAAATCAAAGTTAAAGGGAGATAGGTAAATGCCATTCATTCCTCCAATAGACTTAACATGGCTCTGGGGGCGCCCTGTTCCTCGAGCCCCCAGAGACCGCAGGAGGGTTCAATGAAAAAACCGCATAGTGCGTAATAAAGCCAAGAGGATTATCTAAAAACATCTCTGCCCGTTTGCAGCCTGCTCCCCCAGAGGCTGAGATCTGAGCCCGCAAAGTCAGAGGAGCATTTTCAGATGCAGATCTTTAGTGTGAGAATGGGATAGTGTGCACCGTATTATGGCATTCACTATCCCAGTCTCGCACTTAGCATTGGCCGGGAAGGATTGCCTCACTTCTTGGGGCGCTGCTCCTCAGGGAAATGGAATACATACACATGTGAGGAGTCCCTTGAAAGAGGAGAACGAGTGCTACAAAGTGTATATCTCCTTTTTTCAATTGGACCTTCAGAATCAAAGCAAATGATACCGATTTTAGACATTTGTGGTGCTGGAACCACTTTGAATGTTAACAAGTGCCACCCACCCTTTGGTAGGTCTTCTTGAGCTCTGTACACACTGCAATATTGGGCTATCTGGGATCTTCACAAGCCGAGATACCAGCACCGGAAAGTGGGTAACCTCATTTAGTAGACATGGGCAGCCCGATCAGAGGTTTGTCACGGTTCTTGGGGCACTGGTCCTCGGTACCAGGTGCCTCACATTCAGGATATGGGTTCTGGCAAAGAACACGGTCCAATCTACAGCACGTATGTCTCGGATTGTTTATCGGACACGCGGTTGCGGAGAAATCCAAGTTAAAGGGAGATAGGGAAATGCCATTCATTCCTCCAATAGACTTAACATGGCTCTGGGGGCGCCCTGTTCCTCGAGCCCCCAGAGACCGCAGGAGGGTTCAATGAAAAAACCACATAGTGCGTAATAAAGCCAAGAGGATTATCTAAAAACATCTCTGCCCGTTTGCAGCCTGCTCCCCAAGAGGCTGAGATCTGAGCCCGCAAAGTCAGAGGAGCATTTTTGGATGCAGATCTTTAATGTGAGAATGGGATAGTGTGCACCGTATTATGGCATTCATTATCCCAGTCTCACACTTAGCATTGGCCGGGAAGGATTGCCTCGCTTCTTGGGGCACTGCTCCTCAGGGAAATGGCATACATACACATGTGAGGAGTCCCTTGAAAAAGGAGAACGAGTGCTACAAAGTGTATATCTCCTTTTTTCAATTGGACCATCAGAATCAAAGCAAATGGTACCGATTTTAGACATTTGTGGTGCTGGAACCACTTTGAATGTTAACAAGTGCCACCCACCCTTTGGTTGGTCTCCTTGAGCTGTGTACACACTGCAATATTGGGCTATCTGGGATCTTCACAAGCCGAGATACCAGCACCGGAAAGTGGGTAACCTCATTTAGTAGACATGGGCAGCCCGATCAGAGGTTTGTCACGGTTCTTGGGGCACTGGTCCTCGATACCAGGTGCCTCGCATTCAGGATATGGGTTCTGGCAAAGAACACGGTCCAATCTACAGCACGTATGTCTCGGATTGTTTATCGGACACGCGGTTGCGGAGAAATCCAAGTTAAAGGGAGATAGGTAAATGCCATTCATTCCTCCAATAGACTTAACATGGCTCTGGGGGCGCCCTGTTCCTCGAGCCCCCAGAGACCGCAGGAGGGTTCAATGAAAAAACCGCATAGTGCGTAATAAAGCCAAGAGGATTATCTAAAAACATCTCTGCCCGTTTGCAGCCTGCTCCCCCAGAGGCTGAGATCTGAGCCCGCAAAGTCAGAGGAGCATTTTCGGATGCAGATCTTTAGTGTGAGAATGGGATAGTGTGCACCGTATTATGGCATTCACTATCCCAGTCTCGCACTTAGCATTGGCCGGGAAGGATTGCCTCACTTCTTGGGGCGCTGCTCCTCAGGGAAATGGAATACATACACATGTGAGGAGTCCCTTGAAAGAGGAGAACGAGTGCTACAAAGTGTATATCTCCTTTTTTCAATTGGACCTTCAGAATCAAAGCAAATGGTACCGATTTTAGACATTTGTGGTGCTGGAACCACTTTGAATGTTAACAAGTGCCACTCACCCTTTGGTTGGTCTCCTTGAGCTGTGTACACACTGCAATATTGGGCTATCTGGGATCTTCACAAGCCGAGATACCAGCACCGGAAAGTGGGTAACCTCATTTAGTAGACATGGGCAGCCCGATCAGAGGTTTGTCACGGTTCTTGGGGCACTGGTCCTCGATACCAGGTGCCTCGCATTCAGGATATGGGTTCTGGCAAAGAACACGGTCCAATCTACAGCACGTATGTCTCGGATTGTTTATCGGACACGCGGTTGCGGAGAAATCCAAGTTAAAGGGAGATAGGGAAATGCCATTCATTCCTCCAATAGACTTAACATGGCTCTGGGGGAGCCCTGTTCCTCGAGCCCCCAGAGACCGCAGGAGGGTTCAATGAAAAAACTGCATAGTGCGTAATGAAGCCAAGAGGATTATTAAAAAATATCTCTTCCCGTTTGCAGCCTGCTCCCCCAGAGGCTGAGATCTGAGCCCGCAAATTCAGAGGAGCATTTTCGGATGCAGATCTTTAGTGTGAGAATGGGATAGTGTGCACCGTATTATGGCATTCACTATCCCAGTCTCAAACTTAGCATTGGCCGGGAAGGATTGCCTCACTTCTTGGGGCGCTGCTCCTCAGGGAAATGGAATACATACACATGTGCGGTGTCCCTGGAAAGGGGAGAACGAATGCTACAATGTGTATATCACCAATTTTTTATTGGACTGTCAGAACTGGAGCAAATGGTACTGGAATTTTGAAATATCTGATACTAAAGCCGCTTTTTAATATTAACAAACGCCATCTCTCATTGTGTAGGTCTACCTGAGCTCTGTACACACTGCAATATTGGGCTATCTGGGATCTTCACAAGCCGAGATACCAGCACCGGAAAGTGGGTAACCTCATTTAGTAGACATGAGCAGCCTGATCAGAGGTTTGTCACGGTTCTTGGGGCACTGGTCCTCGATACCAGGTGCCTCGCATTCAGGATATGGGTTCTGGCAAAGAACACGGTCTAATCTACAGCACGTATGTCTCGGATTGTTTATCGGACACGCGGTTGCGGAGAAATCAAAGTTAAAGGGAGATAGGTAAATGCCATTCATTCCTCCAATAGACTTAACATGGCTCTGGGGGCGCCCTGTTCCTCGAGCCCCCAGAGACCGCAGGAGGGTTCAATGAAAAAACCGCATAGTGCGTAATAAAGCCAAGAGGATTATCTAAAAACATCTCTGCCCGTTTGCAGCCTGCTCCCCCAGAGGCTGAGATCTGAGCCCGCAAAGTCAGAGGAGCATTTTCAGATGCAGATCTTTAGTGTGAGAATGGGATAGTGTGCACCGTATTATGGCATTCACTATCCCAGTCTCGCACTTAGCATTGGCCGGGAAGGATTGCCTCACTTCTTGGGGCGCTGCTCCTCAGGGAAATGGAATACATACACATGTGAGGAGTCCCTTGAAAGAGGAGAACGAGTGCTACAAAGTGTATATCTCCTTTTTTCAATTGGACCTTCAGAATCAAAGCAAATGGTACCGATTTTAGACATTTGTGGTGCTGGAACCACTTTGAATGTTAACAAGTGCCACCCACCCTTTGGTAGGTCTTCTTGAGCTCTGTACACACTGCAATATTGGGCTATCTGGGATCTTCACAAGCCGAGATACCAGCACCGGAAAGTGGGTAACCTCATTTAGTAGACATGGGCAGCCCGATCAGAGGTTTGTCACGGTTCTTGGGGCACTGGTCCTCGGTACCAGGTGCCTCGCATTCAGGATATGGGTTCTGGCAAAGAACACGGTCCAATCTACAGCACGTATGTCTCGGATTGTTTATCGGACACGCGGTTGCGGAGAAATCCAAGTTAAAGGGAGATAGGGAAATGCCATTCATTCCTCCAATAGACTTAACATGGCTCTGGGGGCGCCCTGTTCCTCGAGCCCCCAGAGACCGCAGGAGGGTTCAATGAAAAAACCGCATAGTGCGTAATAAAGCCAAGAGGATTATCTAAAAACATCTCTGCCCGTTTGCAGCCTGCTCCCCAAGAGGCTGAGATCTGAGCCCGCAAAGTCAGAGGAGCATTTTTGGATGCAGATCTTTAATGTGAGAATGGGATAGTGTGCACCGTATTATGGCATTCATTATCCCAGTCTCACACTTAGCATTGGCCGGGAAGGATTGCCTCGCTTCTTGGGGCACTGCTCCTCAGGGAAATGGCATACATACACATGTGAGGAGTCCCTTGAAAAAGGAGAACGAGTGCTACAAAGTGTATATCTCCTTTTTTCAATTGGACCATCAGAATCAAAGCAAATGGTACCGATTTTAGACATTTGTGGTGCTGGAACCACTTTGAATGTTAACAAGTGCCACCCACCCTTTGGTTGGTCTCCTTGAGCTGTGTACACACTGCAATATTGGGCTATCTGGGATCTTCACAAGCCGAGATACCAGCACCGGAAAGTGGGTAACCTCATTTAGTAGACATGGGCAGCCCGATCAGAGGTTTGTCACGGTTCTTGGGGCACTGGTCCTCGATACCAGGTGCCTCGCATTCAGGATATGGGTTCTGGCAAAGAACACGGTCCAATCTACAGCACGTATGTCTCGGATTGTTTATCGGACACGCGGTTGCGGAGAAATCCAAGTTAAAGGGAGATAGGTAAATGCCATTCATTCCTCCAATAGACTTAACATGGCTCTGGGGGCGCCCTGTTCCTCGAGCCCCCAGAGACCGCAGGAGGGTTCAATGAAAAAACCGCATAGTGCGTAATAAAGCCAAGAGGATTATCTAAAAACATCTCTGCCCGTTTGCAGCCTGCTCCCCCAGAGGCTGAGATCTGAGCCCGCAAAGTCAGAGGAGCATTTTCGGATGCAGATCTTTAGTGTGAGAATGGGATAGTGTGCACCGTATTATGGCATTCACTATCCCAGTCTCGCACTTAGCATTGGCCGGGAAGGATTGCCTCACTTCTTGGGGCGCTGCTCCTCAGGGAAATGGAATACATACACATGTGAGGAGTCCCTTGAAAGAGGAGAACGAGTGCTACAAAGTGTATATCTCCTTTTTTCAATTGGACCTTCAGAATCAAAGCAAATGGTACCGATTTTAGACATTTGTGGTGCTGGAACCACTTTGAATGTTAACAAGTGCCACTCACCCTTTGGTAGGTCTTCTTGAGCTCTGTACACACTGCAATATTGGGCTATCTGGGATCTTCACAAGCCGAGATACCAGCACCGGAAAGTGGGTAACCTCATTTAGTAGACATGGGCAGCCCGATCAGAGGTTTGTCACGGTTCTTGGGGCACTGGTCCTCGGTACCAGGTGCCTCGCATTCAGGATATGGGTTCTGGCAAAGAACACGGTCCAATCTACAGCACGTATGTCTCGGATTGTTTATCGGACACGCGGTTGCGGAGAAATCCAAGTTAAAGGGAGATAGGGAAATGCCATTCATTCCTCCAATAGACTTAACATGGCTCTGGGGGCGCCCTGTTCCTCGAGCCCCCAGAGACCGCAGGAGGGTTCAATGAAAAAAACGCATAGTGCGTAATAAAGCCAAGAGGATTATCTAAAAACATCTCTGCCCGTTTGCAGCCTGCTCCCCAAGAGGCTGAGATCTGAGCCCGCAAAGTCAGAGGAGCATTTTTGGATGCAGATCTTTAATGTGAGAATGGGATAGTGTGCACCGTATTATGGCATTCATTATCCCAGTCTCACACTTAGCATTGGCCGGGAAGGATTGCCTCGCTTCTTGGGGCACTGCTCCTCAGGGAAATGGCATACATACACATGTGAGGAGTCCCTTGAAAAAGGAGAACGAATGCTACAAAGTGTATATCTCCTTTTTTCAATTGGACCATCAGAATCAAAGCAAATGGTACCGATTTTAGACATTTGTGGTGCTGGAACCACTTTGAATGTTAACAAGTGCCACGCACCCTTTGGTTGGTCTCCTTGAGCTGTGCACACACTGCAATATTGGGCTATCTGGGATCTTCACAAGCCGAGATACCAGCACTGGAAAGTGGGTAACCTCATTTAGTAGACATGGGCAGCCTGATCAGAGGTTTGTCACGTCTCTTGGGGCACTGGTCCTCGGTACCAGGTGCGTCGCATTCAGGATATGGGTTCTGGCAAAGAACACGGTCCAATCTACAGCACATATGTCTCGAATTGTTTATCGGACACGCGGTTGCGGAGAAATCCAAGTTAAAGGGAGATAGGGAAATGCCATTCATTCCTCCAATAGACTTAACATGGCTCTGGGGGCGCCCTGTTCCTCGAGCCCCCAGAGACCGCAGGAGGGTTCAATGAAAAAACTGCATAGTGCGTAATGAAGCCACGAGGATTATTAAAAAATATCTCTTCCCGTTTGCAGCCTGCTCCCCCAGAGGCTGAGATCTGAGCCCGCAAAGTCAGAGGAGCATTTTCAGATGCAGATCTTTAGTGTGAGAATGGGATAGTGTGCACCGTATTATGGCATTCATTATCCCAGTCTCACACTTAGCATTGGCCGGGAAGGATTGCCTCGCTTCTTGGGGCACTGCTCCTCAGGGAAATGGCATACATACACATGTGAGGAGTCCCTTGAAAAAGGAGAACGAGTGCTACAAAGTGTATATCTCCTTTTTTCAATTGGACCATCAGAATCAAAGCAAATGGTACCGATTTTAGACATTTGTGGTGCTGGAACCACTTTGAATGTTAACAAGTGCCACCCACCCTTTGGTTGGTCTCCTTGAGCTGTGTACACACTGCAATATTGGGCTATCTGGGATCTTCACAAGCCGAGATACCAGCACTGGAAAGTGGGTAACCTCATTTAGTAGACATGGGCAGCCCGATCAGAGGTTTGTCACGGTTCTTGGGGCACTGGTCCTCGGTAACAGGTGCCTCGCATTCAGGATATGGGTTCTGGCAAAGAACACTGTCCAATCTACAGCACGTATGTCTCGGATTGTTTATCGGACACGCGGTTGCGGAGAAATCCAAGTTAAAGGGAGATAGGGAAATGCCATTCATTCCTCCAATAGACTTAACATGGCTCTGGGGGCGCCCTGTTCCTCGAGCCCCCAGAGACCGCAGGAGGGTTCAATGAAAAAACTGCATAGTGCGTAATGAAGCCAAGAGGATTATTAAAAAATATCTCTTCCCGTTTGCAGCCTGCTCCCCCAGAGGCTGAGATCTGAGCCCGCAAAGTCAGAGGAGCATTTTCGGATGCAGATCTTTAGTGTGAGAATGGGATAGTGTGCACCGTATTATGGCATTCACTATCCCAGTCTCAAACTTAGCATTGGCCGGGAAGGATTGCCTCACTTCTTGGGGCGCTGCTCCTCAGGGAAATGGAATACATACACATGTGCGGTGTCCCTGGAAAGGGGAGAATGAATGCTACAATGTGTATATCACCAATTTTTTATTGGACTGTCAGATCTGGAGCAAATGGTACTGGAATTTTGAAATTTCTGATACTAAAGCCGCTTTTTAATATTAACAAACGCCATCTCTCATTGTGTAGGTCTACCTGAGCTCTGTACACACTGCAATATTGGGCTATCTGGGATCTTCACAAGCCGAGATACCAGCACCGGAAAGTGGGTAACCTCATTTAGTAGACATGAGCAGCCTGATCAGAGGTTTGTCACGGTTCTTGGGGCACTGGTCCTCGGTACCAGGTGCCTCGCATTCAGGATATGGGTTCTGGCAAAGAACACGGTCCAATCTACAGCACATATGTGTCGGATTGTTTATCGGACACGCGGTTGCGGAGAAATCCAAGTTAAAGGGAGATAGGGAAATGCCATTCATTCCTCCAATAGACTTAACATGGCTCTGGGGGCGCCCTGTTCCTCGAGCCCCCAGAGACCGCAGGAGGGTTCAATGAAAAAACTGCATAGTGCGTAATGAAGCCAAGAGGATTATTAAAAAATATCTCTTCCCGTTTGCAGCCTGCTCCCCCAGAGGCTGAGATCTGAGCCCGCAAAGTCAGAGGAGCATTTTCGGATGCAGATCTTTAGTGTGAGAATGGGATAGTGTGCACCGTATTATGGCATTCACTATCCCAGTCTCACACTTAGCATTGGCCGGGAAGGATTGCCTCACTTCTTGGGGTGCTGCTCCTCAGGGAAATGGCATACATACACATGTGAGGAGTCCCTTGAAAAAGGAGAACGAGTGCTACAAAGTATATACATCTCCTTTTTTCAATTGGACCATCAGAATCAAAGCAAATGGTACCGATTTTAGACATTTGTGGTGCTGGAACCACTTTGAATGTTAACAAGTGCCACCCACCCTTTGGTTGGTCTCCTTGAGCTGTGTACACACTGCAATATTGGGCTATCTGGGATCTTCACAAGCCGAGATACCAGCACTGGAAAGTGGGTAACCTCTTTTAGTAGACATGGGCAGCCTGATCAGAGGTTTGTCACGTCTCTTGGGGCACTGGTCCTCGGTACCAGGTGCCTCGCATTCAGGATATGGGTTATGGCAAAGAACACGGTCCAATCTACAGCACATATGTCTCGGATTGTTTATCGGACACGCGGTTGCGGAGAAATCCAAGTTAAAGGGAGATAGGTAAATGCCATTCATTCCTCCAATAGACTTAACATGGCTCTGGGGGCGCCCTGTTCCTCGAGCCCCCAGAGACCGCAGGAGGGTTCAATGAAAAAACCGCATAGTGCGTAATAAAGCCAAGAGGATTATCTAAAAACATCTCTGCCCGTTTGCAGCCTGCTCCCCCAGAGGCTGAGATCTGAGCCCGCAAAATCAGAGGAGCATTTTCGGATGCAGATCTTTAGTGTGAGAATGGGATAGTGTGCACCGTATTATGGCATTCACTATCCCAGTCTCGCACTTAGCATTGGCCGGGAAGGATTGCCTCACTTCTTGGGGCACTGCTCCTCAGGGAAATGGAATACATACACATGTGTGGGGTCCCTGGAAAGGGGAGAACGAATGCTACAATGTGTATATCACCAATTTTTGATTGGACTGTCAGAACTGGAGCAAATGGTACTGGAATTTTGAAATTTCTGATACTAAATCCGCTTTTTAGTATTAACAAACGCCATCTCCCATTGTGTAGGTCTACCTGAGCTCTGTACACACTGCAATATTGGGCTATCTGGGATCTTCACAAGCCGAGATACCAGCACTGGAAAGTGGGTAACCTCATTTAGTAGACATGGGCAGCCCGATCAGAGGTTTGTCACGGTTCTTGGGGCACTGGTCCTCGGTAACAGGTGCCTCGCATTCAGGATATGGGTTCTGGCAAAGAACACGGTCCAATCTACAGCACATATGTCTCGGATTGTTTATCGGACACACGGTTGCGGAGAAATCCAAGTTAAAGGGAGATAGGGAAATGCCATTCATTCCTCCAATAGACTTAACATGGCTCTGGGGGCGCCCTGTTCCTCGAGCCCCCAGAGACCGCAGGAGGGTTCAATAAAAAAACTGCATAGTGCGTAATGAAGCCAAGAGGATTATTAAAAAATATCTCTTCCCGTTTGCAGCCTGCTCCCCCAGAGGCTGAGATCTGAGCCCGCAAAGTCAGAGGAGCATTTTCGGATGCAGATCTTTAGTGTGAGAATGGGATAGTGTGCACCGTATTATGGCATTCACTATCCCAGTCTCACACTTAGCATTGGCCGGGAAGGATTGCCTCACTTCTTGGGGCACTGCTCCTGAGGGAAATGGCATACATACACATGTGAGGAGTCCCTTGAAAGAGGAGAACGAGTGCTACAAAGTGTATATCTCCTTTTTTCAATTGGACCTTCAGAATCAAAGCAAATGGTACCGATTTTAGACATTTGTGGTGCTGGAACCACTTTGAATGTTAACAAGTGCCACTCACCCTTTGGTAGGTCTTCTTGAGCTCTGTACACACTGCAATATTGGGCTATCTGGGATCTTCACAAGCCGAGATACCAGCACCGGAAAGTGGGTAACCTCATTTAGTAGACATGGGCAGCCCGATCAGAGGTTTGTCAAGGTTCTTGGGGCACTGGTCCTCGGTACCAGGTGCCTCGCATTCAGGATATGGGTTCTGGCAAAGAACACGGTCCAATCTACAGCACGTATGTCTCGGATTGTTTATCGGACACGCGGTTGCGGAGAAATCCAAGTTAAAGGGAGATAGGGAAATGCCATTCATTCCTCCAATAGACTTAACATGGCTCTCGGGGCGCCCTGTTCCTCGAGCCCCCAGAGACCGCAGGAGGGTTCAATGAAAAAACTGCATAGTGCGTAATGAAGCCAAGAGGATTATTAAAAAATATCTCTTCCCGTTTGCAGCCTGCTCCCCCAGAGGCTGAGATCTGAGCCTGCAAATTCAGAAGAGCATTTTCGGATGCAGATCTTTAGTGTGAGAATGGGATAGTGTGCACCGTATTATGGCTGTTAAGATATCGGGTGTGAGTCAGTACTCAAATCGATCGGCTCGCAGAGTCGGACGAACAGACACCAGGATCGAGTCGATCGAACGCACGGGCAGCATTCGAACATTGATTAGAATTTCAGAATTTCGGACAAACATTTGGCAAGCTTTAGCGCCAAAAAAAGGATGCGCAAAAATTTGCAAAATTGCTCAGTTTTCATGTCAACACCATTAAGTTTCAACTTCGGCATAAAAATTGGTTGGGCGTTGCTTCCCTGTGACCTTCATTTTTTGCTTGTGCCACGTGCGGCACTAATACCGGTAAACCCTATTTCCCTCTCTTGTTTAATCAAGAGTTTGGTGGGGCAAAAATGGACCTATAGTAACAATTTTGGATTCGATTTAAAGATCTCAAACAGATCTACCAGAAAATCTTTTCAGAGAGGTAAAAATAGCTTTCATTCAGGGGTTCTAAGCTGCCAAAGATGATGAATTTTACCTGCATAAGAGAAAGGGAAACGCTTGAAAGGCTGCAGCACGGGCTGTGTTTGACATTGTTGCTTCAAATTCTCAGAATTGTTTTTTAATATATCCATCTTGTTGTATGGTAAATTTTATAGCTTTAGGAAGCAAGCTCTTTGAGATATTAATATTTTAAGGTAATGATTTTTACCTGAATGAGAGAAAAAGGCAATGTTTAAAATGGCGCAGCACGGGCTATATTTGTCGCTTTGGTTTCAAATTTGCAGAAAACATTGTTAATATATCCATCTTGGTGAGTTTTACATTTTATGGCTTTGGCATGCAAGGTATTTGAGAAATTAATTTTTTATGGAATAAAATGTTATTAAAATTAAAAAAACGGATCTGCTATCGGCGCCCATTACGGGCAAACCATCTGACGAAGTGCGGTGAGTTTTGGATTCAGAGACTCAGGACATGAAACTTTACAACACATGTGAGACTCACAAGTAAAAAAACTGTGGTTTTGGAGAAATTGATGCAGAAAAAGGTAATTTTTGGTCAAAATCCAAAATGGTTGTCTGTTTTTTTAAATGTTTCTGTGGTTCCCGTTAAGATATCAGGTGTGAGTCAGTACTCAAATCGATCAGCTCGCAGAGTCGGACGAAATGACACCAGGATCGAGTCGATCGAACGAACGAGCGGCATTCGAACATTGATCAGAATTTCGGACAAACATTCGGCAAGTTTTGGCGCCAAAAAAAGATGCGCAAAATTTTGCGAAATTCCTCAGTTTTCATGGCAACACCGTTAAGTTTCAACTTCGGCATAAAAATTGGTTGGGCGTTGCTTCCCTGTGACCTTCGTTTTTTGCTTGTGCCACGTGCGGCACTAATACCGGTAAACTCTATTTCCCTCTCTTGTTTAATCAAGAGTTTGGGGGGGCAAAAATGGACCTATAGTAACAATTTTGGATTCGATTTAAAGATCTCAAACAGATCTACCAGAAAATCTTTTCAGAGAGGTAAAAATAGCTTTCATTCAGGGGTTCTAAGCTGCCAAAGATGATGAATATTACCTGCATAAGAGAAACGGAAACGCTTGAAAGGCTGCAGCACGGGCTGTGTTTGACATTGTTGCTTCAAATTCTCAGAATTGTTTTTTAATATATCCATCTTGTTGTATGGTAAATTTTATAGCTTTAGGAAGCAAGCTCTTTGAGATATTAATATTTTAAGGTAATGATTTTTACCTGAATGAGAGAAAAAGGCAATGTTTAAAATGGCGCAGCACGGGCTATATTTGTCGCTTTTGTTTCAAATTTGCAGAGAAATATTGATAATATCTCCATCTTGGTGTGTGTTAAATTTTATAGCTTTAGGAAGCAAGCTCTTTAAGAAATTAATATTTAAATGTAATGATTTTTATCAGAATGAGAGAAAAAGGCAATGTTTAAAATGGCGCAGCACGGGAAATATTTGTTGTTTTGGTTTCAAATTTTCAGAAAACATTGTGAATATATCCGTCTTGGAGTTTGTTAAATTTTGTGGCTTTGGCATGCAAGGTATTTGAGAAATTAATTTTTTATGGAATAAAATGTTATTAAAATTAAAAAAACGGATCTGCTATCGGCACCCATTACGGGCAAACCATCTGACGAAGTGCGGTGAGTTTTGGATTCAGAGACTCAGGACATGAAACTTTACAACACATGTGAGACTCACAAGTAAAAAAACTGTGGTTTTGGAGAAATTGATGCAGAAAAAGGTAATTTTTGGTCAAAATTCAAAATGGCCGTCTGGTTTTTTTCAATGTTTCTGGGGTTCCCGTTAAGATATCGGGTGTGAGTCAGTACTCAAATCGATCAGCTCGCAGAGTCGGACGGAATGACACCAGGATCGAGTCGATCGAATGCACGAGCGGCATTCGAACATTGATCAGAATTTCGGACAAACATTCGGCAAGCTTTAGCGCCAAAAAAAGGATGCGCAAAATTTTGCAAAATTGCTCAGTTTTCATGTCAACACCGTTAAGTTTCAACTTCGGCATAAAAATTGGTTGGGCGTTGCTTCCCTGTGACCTTTGTTTTTTGCTTGTGCCACGTGCGGCACTAATACCGGTAAACCCTATTTCCCTCTCTTGTTTAATCAAGAGTTTGGGGGGGCAAAAATGGACCTATAGTAACAATTTTGGATTCGATTTAAAGATCTCAAACAGATCTACCAGAAAATCTTTTCAGAGAGGTAAAAATAGCTTTCATTCAGGGGTTCTAAGCTGCCAAAGATAATGAATTTTACCTGCATAAGAGAAACGGAAACGCTTGAAAGGCTGCAGCACGGGCTGTGTTTGACATTGTTGCTTCAAATTCTCAGAATTGTTTTGTAATATATCCATCTTGTTGTCTGGTAAATTTTACAGCTTTAGGAAGCAAGCTCTTTGAGATATTAATATTTTAAGGTAATGATTTTTACCTGAATGAGAGAAAAAGGCAATGTTTAAAATGGCGCAGCACGGGCTATATTTGTCGCTTTGGTTTCAAATTTGCAGAAAGCATTGTGAATATATCCATCTTGGTGAGTTTTAAATTTTATGGCTTTGGCACGCAAGGTATTTGAGAAATTAATTTTTTATGGAATAAAATGGTATTAAAATTTAAAAAACGGATCTGCTATCGGCGCCCATTACGGGCAAACCATCTGACTAAGTGCGGTGAGTTTTGGATTCAGAGACTCAGGACATGAAACTTTACAACACATGTGAGACTCACAAGTAAAAAAACTGTGGTTTTGGAGAAATTGATGCAGAAAAAGGTAATTTTTGGTCAAAATCCAAAATGGTTGTCTGTTTTTTTAAATGTTTCTGTGGTTCCCGTTAAGATATCAGGTGTGAGTCAGTACTCAAATCGATCAGCTCGCAGAGTCGGACGAAATGACACCAGGATCGAGTCGATCGAACGCACGAGCGGCATTCGAACATTGATCAGAATTTCGGACAAACATTCGGCAAGCTTTAGCGCCAAAAAAAGGATGCGCAAAATTTTGCGAAATTGCTCAGTTTTCATGTCAACACCGTTAAGTTTCAACTTCGGCATAAAAATTGGTTGGGCGTTGCTTCCCTGTGACCTTTGTTTTTTGCTTGTGCCACGTGCGGCACTAATACCGGTAAACCCTATTTCCCTCTCTTGTTTAATCAAGAGTTTGGGGGGGCAAAAATGGACCTATAGTAACAATTTTGGATTCGATTTAAAGATCTCAAACAGATCTACCAGAAAATCTTTTCAGAGAGGTAAAAATAGCTTTCATTCAGGGGTTCTAAGCTGCCAAAGATGATGAATTTTACCTGCATAAGAGAAACGGAAACGCTTGAAAGGCTGCAGCACGGGCTGTGTTTGACATTGTTGCTTCAAATTCTCAGAATTGTTTTGTAATATATCCATCTTGTTGTCTGGTAAATTTTATAGCTTTAGGAAGCAAGCTCTTTGAGATATTAATATTTTAAGGTAATGATTTTTACCTGAATGAGAGAAAAAGGCAATGTTTAAAATGGCGCAGCACGGGCTATATTTGTCGCTTTGGTTTCAAATTTGCAGAAAGCATTGTGAATATATCCATCTTGGTGAGTTTTAAATTTTATGGCTTTGGCACGCAAGGTATTTGAGAAATTAATTTTTTATGGAATAAAATGGTATTAAAATTAAAAAAACGGATCTGCTATCGGCGCCCATTACGGGCAAACCATCTGACTAAGTGCGGTGAGTTTTGGATTCAGAGACTCAGGACATGAAACTTTACAACACATGTGAGACTCACAAGTAAAAAAACTGTGGTTTTGGAGAAATTGATGCAGAAAAAGGTAATTTTTGGTCAAAATGCAAAATGGTTGTCTGTTTTTTTAAATGTTTCTGTGGTTCCCGTTAAGATATCAGGTGTGAGTCAGTACTCAAATCGATCAGCTCGCAGAGTCGGACGAAATGACACCAGGATCGAGTCGATCGAACGCACGAGCGGCATTCGAACATTGATCAGAATTTCGGACAAACATTCGGCAAGCTTTAGCGCCAAAAAAAGGATGCGCAAAATTGTGCAAAATTGCTCAGTTTTCATGTCAACACCGTTAAGTTTCAACTTCGGCATAAAAATTGGTTGGGCGTTGCTTCCCTGTGACCTTCGTTTTTTGCTTGTGCCACGTGCGGCACTAATACCGGTAAACTCTATTTCCCTCTCTTGTTTAATCAAGAGTTTGGGGGGGCAAAAATGGACCTATAGTAACAATTTTGGATTCAATTTAAAGATCTCAAACAGATCTACCAGAAAAATTTTTCAGAAAGGTAAAAATAGCTTTCATTCAGGGGTTCTAAGCTGCCAAAGATGATGAATTTTACCTGCATAAGAGAAACGGAAACGCTTGAAAGGCTGCAGCACGGGCTGTGTTTGACATTGTTGCTTCAAATTCTCAGAATTGTTTTGTAATATATCCATCTTGTTGTCTGGTAAATTTTATAGCTTTAGGAAGCAAGCTCTTTGAGATATTAATATTTTAAGGTAATGATTTTTACCTGAATGAGAGAAAAAGGCAATGTTTAAAATGGCGCAGCACAGGCTATATTTGTCGCTTTGGTTTCAAATTTGCAGAAACCATTGTGAATATATCCATCTTGGTGAGTTTTAAATTTTATGGCTTTGGCACGCAAGGTATTTGAGAAATTAATTTGTTATGGAATAAAATGGTATTAAAATTAAAAAAACGGATCTGCTATCGGCACCCATTACGGGCAAACCATCTGACGAAGTGCGGTGAGTTTTGGATTCAGAGACTCAGGACATGAAACTTTACAACACATGTGAGACTCACAAGTAAAAAAACTGTGGTTTTGGAGAAATTGATGCAGAAAAAGGTAATTTTTGGTCAAAATTCAAAATGGCCGTCTGGTTTTTTTCAATGTTTCTGGGGTTCCCGTTAAGATATCGGGTGTGAGTCAGTACTCAAATCGATCAGCTCGCAGAGTCGGACGGAATGACACCAGGATCGAGTCGATCGAATGCACGAGCGGCATTCGAACATTGATCAGAATTTCGGACAAACATTCGGCAAGCTTTAGCGCCAAAAAAAGGATGCGCAAAATTTTGCGAAATTGCTCAGTTTTCATGGCAACACCGTTAAGTTTCAACTTCGGCATAAAAATTGGTTGGGCGTTGCTTCCCTGTGACCTTCGTTTTTTGCTTGTGCCACGTGCGGCACTAATACCGGTAAACCCTATTTCCCTCTCTTGTTTAATCAAGAGTTTGGGGGGGCAAAAATGGACCTATAGTAACAATTTTGGATTCGATTTAAAGATCTCAAACAGATCTACCAGAAAATCTTTTCAGAGAGGTAAAAATAGCTTTCATTCAGGGGTTCTAAGCTGCCAAAGATGATGAATATTACCTGCATAAGAGAAACGGAAACGCTTGAAAGGCTGCAGCACGGGCTGTGTTTGACATTGTTGCTTCAAATTCTCAGAATTGTTTTTTAATATATCCATCTTGTTGTATGGTAAATTTTATAGCTTTAGGAAGCAAGCTCTTTGAGATATTAATATTTTAAGGTAATGATTTTTACCTGAATGAGAGAAAAAGGCAATGTTTAAAATGGCGCAGCACGGGCTATATTTGTCGCTTTGGTTTCAAATTTGCAGAGAAATATTGATAATATCTCCATCTTGGTGTGTGTTAAATTTTATAGCTTTAGGAAGCAAGCTCTTTAAGAAATTAATATTTAAATGTAATGATTTTTATCAGAATGAGAGAAAAAGGCAATGTTTAAAATGGCGCAGCACGGGAAATATTTGTTGTTTTGGTTTCAAATTTTCAGAAAACATTGTGAATATATCCGTCTTGGCGTTTGTTAAATTTTGTGGCTTTGGCATGCAAGGTATTTGAGAAATTAATTTTTAATGGAATAAAATGTTATTAAAATTAAAAAAAACGGATCTGCTATCGGCGCCCATTACGGGCAAACCATCTGACGAAGTGCGGTGAGTTTTGGATTCAGAGACTCAGGACATGAAACTTTACAACACATGTGAGACTCACAAGTAAAAAAACTGTGGTTTTGGAGAAATTGATGCAGAAAAAGGTAATTTTTGGTCAAAATTCAAAATGGCCGTCTGGTTTTTTTCAATGTTTCTGGGGTTCCCGTTAAGGTATCGGGTGTGAGTCAGTACTCAAATCGATCGGCTCGCACAGTCGGACGAAAAGACACCATGATCGAGTCGATCGAACGCACGGGCAGTATTCGAACATTGATCAGAATTTCGGACAAACATTTGGCAAGCTTTAGCGCCAAAAAAAGGATGCGCAAAATTTTGCGAAATTACTCAGTTTTCATGTCAACACCGTTAAGTTTCAACTTCGGCATAAAAATTGGTTGGGCGTTGCTTCCCTGTGACCTTCGTTTTTTGCTTGTGCCACGTGCGGCACTAATACCGGTAAACTCTATTTCCCTCTCTTGTTTAATCAAGAGTTTGGGGGGGCAAAAATGGACCTATAGTAACAATTTTGGATTCGATTTAAAGATCTCAAACAGATCTACCAGAAAAAATTTTCAGAGAGGTAAAAATAGCTTTCATTCAGGGGTTCTAAGCTGCCAAAGATGATGAATTTTACCTGCATAAGAGAAACGGAAACGCTTGAAAGGCTGCAGCACGGGCTGTGTTTGACATTGTTGCTTCAAATTCTCAGAATTGTTTTGTAATATATCCATCTTGTTGTCTGGTAAATTTTATAGCTTTAGGAAGCAAGCTCTTTGAGATATTAATATTTTAAGGTAATGATTTTTACCTGAATGAGAGAAAAAGGCAATGTTTAAAATGGCGCAGCACGGGCTATATTTGTCGCTTTGGTTTCAAATTTGCAGAAAGCATTGTGAATATATCCATCTTGGTGAGTTTTAAATTTTATGGCTTTGGCACGCAAGGTATTTGAGAAATTAATTTTTTATGGAATAAAATGGTATTAAAATTAAAAAAACGGATCTGCTATCGGCGCCCATTACGGGCAAACCATCTGACGAAGTGCGGTGAGTTTTGGATTCAGAGACTCAGGACATGAAACTTTACAACACATGTGAGACTCACAAGTAAAAAAACTGTGGTTTTGGAGAAATTGATGCAGAAAAAGGTAATTTTTGGTCAAAATTCAAAATGGCCGTCTGGTTTTTTTCAATGTTTCTGGGGTTCCCGTTAAGATATTGGGTGTGAGTCAGTACTCAAATCGATCAGCTCGCAGAGTCGGACGGAATGACACCAGGATCGAGTCGATCGAATGCACGAGCGGCATTCGAACATTGATCAGAATTTCGGACAAACATTCGGCAAGCTTTAGCGCCAAAAAAAGGATGCGCAAAATTTTGCGAAATTGCTCAGTTTTCATGTCAACACCGTTAAGTTTCAACTTCGGCATAAAAATTGGTTGGGCGTTGCTTCCCTGTGACCTTCGTTTTTTGCTTGTGCCACGTGCGGCACTAATACCGGTAAACCCTATTTCCCTCTCTTGTTTAATCAAGAGTTTGGGGGGGGCAAAAATGGACCTATAGTAACAATTTTGGATTCGATTTAAAGATCTCAAACAGATCTACCAGAAAATCTTTTCAGAGAGGTAAAAATAGCTTTCATTCAGGGGTTCTAAGCTGCCAAAGATGATGAATTTTACCTGCATAAGAGAAACAGAAACGCTTGAAAGGCTGCAGCACGGGCTGTGTTTGACATTGTTGCTTCAAATTCTCAGAATTGTTTTGTAATATATCCATCTTGTTGTCTGGTAAATTTTACAGCTTTAGGAAGCAAGCTCTTTGAGATATTAATATTTTAAAGTAATGATTTTTACCTGAATGAGAGAAAAAGGCAATGTTTAAAATGGCGCAGCACGGGCTATATTTGTCGCTTTGGTTTCAAATTTGCAGAAAACATTGTGAATATATCCATCTTGGTGAGTTTTAAATTTTATGGCTTTGGCACGCAAGGTATTTGAGAAATTAATTTTTTATGGAATAAAATGGTATTAAAATTAAAAAAACGGATCTGCTATCGGCGCCCATTACGGGCAAACCATCTGACTAAGTGCAGTGAGTTTTGGATTCAGAGACTCAGGACATGAAACTTTACAACACATGTGAGACTCACTAGTAAAAAAACTGTGGTTTTGGAGAAATTGATGCAGAAAAAGGTAATTTTTGGTCAAAATTCAAAATGGCCGTCTGTTATTTTTCAATGTTTCTGGGGTTCCCGTTAAGATATCGGGTGTGAGTCAGTACTCAAATCGATCAGCTCGCAGAGTCGGACGAAAAGACACCAGGATCGAGTCGATCGAACGCACGAGCGGCATTCGAACATTGATCAGAATTTCGGACAAACATTCGGCAAGCTTTAGCGCCAAAAAAAGGATGCGCAAAATTTTGCAAAATTGCTCAGTTTTCATGTCAACACCGTTAAGTTTCAACTTCGGCATAAAAATTGGTTGGGCGTTGCTTCCCTGTGACCTTCGTTTTTTGCTTGTGCCACGTGCGGCACTAATACCGGTAAACTGTATTTCCCTCTCTTGTTTAATCAAGAGTTTGGGGGGGCAAAAATGGACCTATAGTAACAATTTTGGATTCGATTTAAAGATCTCAAACAGATCTACCAGAAAAAATTTTCAGAAAGGTAAAAATAGCTTTCATTCAGGGGTTCTAAGCTGCCAAAGATGATGAATTTTACCTGCATAAGAGAAACGGAAACACTTGAAAGGCTGCAGCACGGGCTGTGTTTGACATTGTTGCTTCAAATTCTCAGAATTATTTTGTAATATATCCATCTTGTTGTCTGGTAAATTTTATAGCTTTAGGAAGCAAGCTCTTTGAGATATTAATATTTTAAGGTAATGATTTTTACCTGAATGAGAGAAAAAGGCAATGTTTAAAATGGCGCAGCACGGGCTATATTTGTCGCTTTGGTTTCAAATTTGCAGAAAGCATTGTGAATATATCCATCTTGGTGAGTTTTAAATTTTATGGCTTTGGCACGCAAGGTATTTGAGAAATTAATTTTTTATGGAATAAAATGGTATTAAAATTAAAAAAACGGATCTGCTATCGGCGCCCATTACGGGCAAACCATCTGACGAAGTGCGGTGAGTTTTGGATTCAGAGACTCAGGACATGAAACTTTACAACACATGTGAGACTCACAAGTAAAAAAACTGTGGTTTTGGAGAAATTGATGCAGAAAAAGGTAATTTTTGGTCAAAATTCAAAATGGCCGTCTGGTTTTTTTCAATGTTTCTGGGGTTCCCGTTAAGATATTGGGTGTGAGTCAGTACTCAAATCGATCAGCTCGCAGAGTCGGACGGAATGACACCAGGATCGAGTCGATCGAATGCACGAGCGGCATTCGAACATTGATCAGAATTTCGGACAAACATTCGGCAAGCTTTAGCGCCAAAAAAAGGATGCGCAAAATTTTGCGAAATTGCTCAGTTTTCATGTCAACACCGTTAAGTTTCAACTTCGGCATAAAAATTGGTTGGGCGTTGCTTCCCTGTGACCTTCGTTTTTTGCTTGTGCCACGTGCGGCACTAATACCGGTAAACCCCATTTCCCTCTCTTGTTTAATCAAGAGTTTGGGGGGGGCAAAAATGGACCTATAGTAACAATTTTGGATTCGATTTAAAGATCTCAAACAGATCTACCAGAAAATCTTTTCAGAGAGGTAAAAATAGCTTTCATTCAGGGGTTCTAAGCTGCCAAAGATGATGAATTTTACCTGCATAAGAGAAACGGAAACGCTTGAAAGGCTGCAGCACGGGCTGTGTTTGACATTGTTGCTTCAAATTCTCAGAATTGTTTTGTAATATATCCATCTTGTTGTCTGGTAAATTTTACAGCTTTAGGAAGCAAGCTCTTTGAGATATTAATATTTTAAGGTAATGATTTTTACCTGAATGAGAGAAAAAGGCAATGTTTAAAATGGCGCAGCACGGGCTATATTTGTCGCTTTGGTTTCAAATTTGCAGAAAGCATTGTGAATATATCCATCTTGGTGAGTTTTAAATTTTATGGCTTTGGCACGCAAGGTATTTGAGAAATTAATTTTTTATGGAATAAAATGGTATTAAAATTTAAAAAACGGATCTGCTATCGGCGCCCATTACGGGCAAACCATCTGACTAAGTGCGGTGAGTTTTGGATTCAGAGACTCAGGACATGAAACTTTACAACACATGTGAGACTCACAAGTAAAAAAACTGTGGTTTTGGAGAAATTGATGCAGAAAAAGGTAATTTTTGGTCAAAATCCAAAATGGTTGTCTGTTTTTTTAAATGTTTCTGTGGTTCCCGTTAAGATATCAGGTGTGAGTCAGTACTCAAATCGATCAGCTCGCAGAGTCGGACGAAATGACACCAGGATCGAGTCGATCGAACGCACGAGCGGCATTCGAACATTGATCAGAATTTCGGACAAACATTCGGCAAGCTTTAGCGCCAAAAAAAGGATGCGCAAAATTTTGCGAAATTGCTCAGTTTTCATGTCAACACCGTTAAGTTTCAACTTCGGCATAAAAATTGGTTGGGCGTTGCTTCCCTGTGACCTTTGTTTTTTGCTTGTGCCACGTGCGGCACTAATACCGGTAAACCCTATTTCCCTCTCTTGTTTAATCAAGAGTTTGGGGGGGCAAAAATGGACCTATAGTAACAATTTTGGATTCGATTTAAAGATCTCAAACAGATCTACCAGAAAATCTTTTCAGAGAGGTAAAAATAGCTTTCATTCAGGGGTTCTAAGCTGCCAAAGATGATGAATTTTACCTGCATAAGAGAAACGGAAACGCTTGAAAGGCTGCAGCACGGGCTGTGTTTGACATTGTTGCTTCAAATTCTCAGAATTGTTTTGTAATATATCCATCTTGTTGTCTGGTAAATTTTATAGCTTTAGGAAGCAAGCTCTTTGAGATATTAATATTTTAAGGTAATGATTTTTACCTGAATGAGAGAAAAAGGCAATGTTTAAAATGGCGCAGCACAGGCTATATTTGTCGCTTTGGTTTCAAATTTGCAGAAAGCATTGTGAATATATCCATCTTGGTGAGTTTTAAATTTTATGGCTTTGGCACGCAAGGTATTTGAGAAATTAATTTGTTATGGAATAAAATGGTATTAAAATTAAAAAAACGGATCTGCTATCGGCACCCATTACGGGCAAACCATCTGACGAAGTGCGGTGAGTTTTGGATTCAGAGACTCAGGACATGAAACTTTACAACACATGTGAGACTCACAAGTAAAAAAACTGTGGTTTTGGAGAAATTGATGCAGAAAAAGGTAATTTTTGGTCAAAATTCAAAATGGCCGTCTGGTTTTTTTCAATGTTTCTGGGGTTCCCGTTAAGATATCGGGTGTGAGTCAGTACTCAAATCGATCAGCTCGCAGAGTCGGACGGAATGACACCAGGATCGAGTCGATCGAATGCACGAGCGGCATTCGAACATTGATCAGAATTTCGGACAAACATTCGGCAAGCTTTAGCGCCAAAAAAAGGATGCGCAAAATTTTGCGAAATTGCTCAGTTTTCATGGCAACACCGTTAAGTTTCAACTTCGGCATAAAAATTGGTTGGGCGTTGCTTCCCTGTGACCTTCGTTTTTTGCTTGTGCCACGTGCGGCACTAATACCGGTAAACCCTATTTCCCTCTCTTGTTTAATCAAGAGTTTGGGGGGGCAAAAATGGACCTATAGTAACAATTTTGGATTCGATTTAAAGATCTCAAACAGATCTACCAGAAAATCTTTTCAGAGAGGTAAAAATAGCTTTCATTCAGGGGTTCTAAGCTGCCAAAGATGATGAATATTACCTGCATAAGAGAAACGGAAACGCTTGAAAGGCTGCAGCACGGGCTGTGTTTGACATTGTTGCTTCAAATTCTCAGAATTGTTTTTTAATATATCCATCTTGTTGTATGGTAAATTTTATAGCTTTAGGAAGCAAGCTCTTTGAGATATTAATATTTTAAGGTAATGATTTTTACCTGAATGAGAGAAAAAGGCAATGTTTAAAATGGCGCAGCACGGGCTATATTTGTCGCTTTGGTTTCAAATTTGCAGAGAAATATTGATAATATCTCCATCTTGGTGTGTGTTAAATTTTATAGCTTTAGGAAGCAAGCTCTTTAAGAAATTAATATTTAAATGTAATGATTTTTATCAGAATGAGAGAAAAAGGCAATGTTTAAAATGGCGCAGCACGGGAAATATTTGTTGTTTTGGTTTCAAATTTTCAGAAAACATTGTGAATATATCCGTCTTGGCGTTTGTTAAATTTTGTGGCTTTGGCATGCAAGGTATTTGAGAAATTAATTTTTTATGGAATAAAATGTTATTAAAATTAAAAAAAACGGATCTGCTATCGGCGCCCATTACGGGCAAACCATCTGACGAAGTGCGGTGAGTTTTGGATTCAGAGACTCAGGACATGAAACTTTACAACACATGTGAGACTCACAAGTAAAAAAACTGTGGTTTTGGAGAAATTGATGCAGAAAAAGGTAATTTTTGGTCAAAATTCAAAATGGCCGTCTGGTTTTTTTCAATGTTTCTGGGGTTCCCGTTAAGGTATCGGGTGTGAGTCAGTACTCAAATCGATCGGCTCGCACAGTCGGACGAAAAGACACCATGATCGAGTCGATCGAACGCACGGGCAGTATTCGAACATTGATCAGAATTTCGGACAAACATTTGGCAAGCTTTAGCGCCAAAAAAAGGATGCGCAAAATTTTGCGAAATTACTCAGTTTTCATGTCAACACCGTTAAGTTTCAACTTCGGCATAAAAATTGGTTGGGCGTTGCTTCCCTGTGACCTTCGTTTTTTGCTTGTGCCACGTGCGGCACTAATACCGGTAAACTCTATTTCCCTCTCTTGTTTAATCAAGAGTTTGGGGGGGCAAAAATGGACCTATAGTAACAATTTTGGATTCGATTTAAAGATCTCAAACAGATCTACCAGAAAAAATTTTCAGAGAGGTAAAAATAGCTTTCATTCAGGGGTTCTAAGCTGCCAAAGATGATGAATTTTACCTGCATAAGAGAAACGGAAACGCTTGAAAGGCTGCAGCACGGGCTGTGTTTGACATTGTTGCTTCAAATTCTCAGAATTGTTTTGTAATATATCCATCTTGTTGTCTGGTAAATTTTATAGCTTTAGGAAGCAAGCTCTTTGAGATATTAATATTTTAAGGTAATGATTTTTACCTGAATGAGAGAAAAAGGCAATGTTTAAAATGGCGCAGCACGGGCTATATTTGTCGCTTTGGTTTCAAATTTGCAGAAAGCATTGTGAATATATCCATCTTGGTGAGTTTTAAATTTTATGGCTTTGGCACGCAAGGTATTTGAGAAATTAATTTTTTATGGAATAAAATGGTATTAAAATTAAAAAAACGGATCTGCTATCGGCGCCCATTACGGGCAAACCATCTGACGAAGTGCGGTGAGTTTTGGATTCAGAGACTCAGGACATGAAACTTTACAACACATGTGAGACTCACAAGTAAAAAAACTGTGGTTTTGGAGAAATTGATGCAGAAAAAGGTAATTTTTGGTCAAAATTCAAAATGGCCGTCTGGTTTTTTTCAATGTTTCTGGGGTTCCCGTTAAGATATTGGGTGTGAGTCAGTACTCAAATCGATCAGCTCGCAGAGTCGGACGGAATGACACCAGGATCGAGTCGATCGAATGCACGAGCGGCATTCGAACATTGATCAGAATTTCGGACAAACATTCGGCAAGCTTTAGCGCCAAAAAAAGGATGCGCAAAATTTTGCGAAATTGCTCAGTTTTCATGTCAACACCGTTAAGTTTCAACTTCGGCATAAAAATTGGTTGGGCGTTGCTTCCCTGTGACCTTCGTTTTTTGCTTGTGCCACGTGCGGCACTAATACCGGTAAACCCTATTTCCCTCTCTTGTTTAATCAAGAGTTTGGGGGGGGCAAAAATGGACCTATAGTAACAATTTTGGATTCGATTTAAAGATCTCAAACAGATCTACCAGAAAATCTTTTCAGAGAGGTAAAAATAGCTTTCATTCAGGGGTTCTAAGCTGCCAAAGATGATGAATTTTACCTGCATAAGAGAAACAGAAACGCTTGAAAGGCTGCAGCACGGGCTGTGTTTGACATTGTTGCTTCAAATTCTCAGAATTGTTTTGTAATATATCCATCTTGTTGTCTGGTAAATTTTACAGCTTTAGGAAGCAAGCTCTTTGAGATATTAATATTTTAAAGTAATGATTTTTACCTGAATGAGAGAAAAAGGCAATGTTTAAAATGGCGCAGCACGGGCTATATTTGTCGCTTTGGTTTCAAATTTGCAGAAAACATTGTGAATATATCCATCTTGGTGAGTTTTAAATTTTATGGCTTTGGCACGCAAGGTATTTGAGAAATTAATTTTTTATGGAATAAAATGGTATTAAAATTAAAAAAACGGATCTGCTATCGGCGCCCATTACGGGCAAACCATCTGACTAAGTGCAGTGAGTTTTGGATTCAGAGACTCAGGACATGAAACTTTACAACACATGTGAGACTCACTAGTAAAAAAACTGTGGTTTTGGAGAAATTGATGCAGAAAAAGGTAATTTTTGGTCAAAATTCAAAATGGCCGTCTGTTATTTTTCAATGTTTCTGGGGTTCCCGTTAAGATATCGGGTGTGAGTCAGTACTCAAATCGATCAGCTCGCAGAGTCGGACGAAAAGACACCAGGATCGAGTCGATCGAACGCACGAGCGGCATTCGAACATTGATCAGAATTTCGGACAAACATTCGGCAAGCTTTAGCGCCAAAAAAAGGATGCGCAAAATTTTGCAAAATTGCTCAGTTTTCATGTCAACACCGTTAAGTTTCAACTTCGGCATAAAAATTGGTTGGGCGTTGCTTCCCTGTGACCTTCGTTTTTTGCTTGTGCCACGTGCGGCACTAATACCGGTAAACTGTATTTCCCTCTCTTGTTTAATCAAGAGTTTGGGGGGGCAAAAATGGACCTATAGTAACAATTTTGGATTCGATTTAAAGATCTCAAACAGATCTACCAGAAAAAATTTTCAGAAAGGTAAAAATAGCTTTCATTCAGGGGTTCTAAGCTGCCAAAGATGATGAATTTTACCTGCATAAGAGAAACGGAAACACTTGAAAGGCTGCAGCACGGGCTGTGTTTGACATTGTTGCTTCAAATTCTCAGAATTATTTTGTAATATATCCATCTTGTTGTCTGGTAAATTTTATAGCTTTAGGAAGCAAGCTCTTTGAGATATTAATATTTTAAGGTAATGATTTTTACCTGAATGAGAGAAAAAGGCAATGTTTAAAATGGCGCAGCACGGGCTATATTTGTCGCTTTGGTTTCAAATTTGCAGAAAGCATTGTGAATATATCCATCTTGGTGAGTTTTAAATTTTATGGCTTTGGCACGCAAGGTATTTGAGAAATTAATTTTTTATGGAATAAAATGGTATTAAAATTAAAAAAACGGATCTGCTATCGGCGCCCATTACGGGCAAACCATCTGACGAAGTGCGGTGAGTTTTGGATTCAGAGACTCAGGACATGAAACTTTACAACACATGTGAGACTCACAAGTAAAAAAACTGTGGTTTTGGAGAAATTGATGCAGAAAAAGGTAATTTTTGGTCAAAATTCAAAATGGCCGTCTGGTTTTTTTCAATGTTTCTGGGGTTCCCGTTAAGATATCGGGTGTGAGTCAGTACTCAAATCGATCAGCTCGCAGAGTCGGACGGAATGACACCAGGATCGAGTCGATCGAATGCACGAGCGGCATTCGAACATTGATCAGAATTTCGGACAAACATTCGGCAAGCTTTAGCGCCAAAAAAAGGATGCGCAAAATTTTGCAAAATTGCTCAGTTTTCATGTCAACACCGTTAAGTTTCAACTTCGGCATAAAAATTGGTTGGGCGTTGCTTCCCTGTGACCTTTGTTTTTTGCTTGTGCCACGTGCGGCACTAATACCGGTAAACCCTATTTCCCTCTCTTGTTTAATCAAGAGTTTGGGGGGGCAAAAATGGACCTATAGTAACAATTTTGGATTCGATTTAAAGATCTCAAACAGATCTACCAGAAAATCTTTTCAGAGAGGTAAAAATAGCTTTCATTCAGGGGTTCTAAGCTGCCAAAGATAATGAATTTTACCTGCATAAGAGAAACGGAAACGCTTGAAAGGCTGCAGCACGGGCTGTGTTTGACATTGTTGCTTCAAATTCTCAGAATTGTTTTGTAATATATCCATCTTGTTGTCTGGTAAATTTTACAGCTTTAGGAAGCAAGCTCTTTGAGATATTAATATTTTAAGGTAATGATTTTTACCTGAATGAGAGAAAAAGGCAATGTTTAAAATGGCGCAGCACGGGCTATATTTGTCGCTTTGGTTTCAAATTTGCAGAAAGCATTGTGAATATATCCATCTTGGTGAGTTTTAAATTTTATGGCTTTGGCACGCAAGGTATTTGAGAAATTAATTTTTTATGGAATAAAATGGTATTAAAATTTAAAAAACGGATCTGCTATCGGCGCCCATTACGGGCAAACCATCTGACTAAGTGCGGTGAGTTTTGGATTCAGAGACTCAGGACATGAAACTTTACAACACATGTGAGACTCACAAGTAAAAAAACTGTGGTTTTGGAGAAATTGATGCAGAAAAAGGTAATTTTTGGTCAAAATCCAAAATGGTTGTCTGTTTTTTTAAATGTTTCTGTGGTTCCCGTTAAGATATCAGGTGTGAGTCAGTACTCAAATCGATCAGCTCGCAGAGTCGGACGAAATGACACCAGGATCGAGTCGATCGAACGCACGAGCGGCATTCGAACATTGATCAGAATTTCGGACAAACATTCGGCAAGCTTTAGCGCCAAAAAAAGGATGCGCAAAATTTTGCGAAATTGCTCAGTTTTCATGTCAACACCGTTAAGTTTCAACTTCGGCATAAAAATTGGTTGGGCGTTGCTTCCCTGTGACCTTTGTTTTTTGCTTGTGCCACGTGCGGCACTAATACCGGTAAACCCTATTTCCCTCTCTTGTTTAATCAAGAGTTTGGGGGGGCAAAAATGGACCTATAGTAACAATTTTGGATTCGATTTAAAGATCTCAAACAGATCTACCAGAAAATCTTTTCAGAGAGGTAAAAATAGCTTTCATTCAGGGGTTCTAAGCTGCCAAAGATGATGAATTTTACCTGCATAAGAGAAACGGAAACGCTTGAAAGGCTGCAGCACGGGCTGTGTTTGACATTGTTGCTTCAAATTCTCAGAATTGTTTTGTAATATATCCATCTTGTTGTCTGGTAAATTTTATAGCTTTAGGAAGCAAGCTCTTTGAGATATTAATATTTTAAGGTAATGATTTTTACCTGAATGAGAGAAAAAGGCAATGTTTAAAATGGCGCAGCACGGGCTATATTTGTCGCTTTGGTTTCAAATTTGCAGAAAGCATTGTGAATATATCCATCTTGGTGAGTTTTAAATTTTATGGCTTTGGCACGCAAGGTATTTGAGAAATTAATTTTTTATGGAATAAAATGGTATTAAAATTAAAAAAACGGATCTGCTATCGGCGCCCATTACGGGCAAACCATCTGACTAAGTGCGGTGAGTTTTGGATTCAGAGACTCAGGACATGAAACTTTACAACACATGTGAGACTCACAAGTAAAAAAACTGTGGTTTTGGAGAAATTGATGCAGAAAAAGGTAATTTTTGGTCAAAATGCAAAATGGTTGTCTGTTTTTTTAAATGTTTCTGTGGTTCCCGTTAAGATATCAGGTGTGAGTCAGTACTCAAATCGATCAGCTCGCAGAGTCGGACGAAATGACACCAGGATCGAGTCGATCGAACGCACGAGCGGCATTCGAACATTGATCAGAATTTCGGACAAACATTCGGCAAGCTTTAGCGCCAAAAAAAGGATGCGCAAAATTGTGCAAAATTGCTCAGTTTTCATGTCAACACCGTTAAGTTTCAACTTCGGCATAAAAATTGGTTGGGCGTTGCTTCCCTGTGACCTTCGTTTTTTGCTTGTGCCACGTGCGGCACTAATACCGGTAAACTCTATTTCCCTCTCTTGTTTAATCAAGAGTTTGGGGGGGCAAAAATGGACCTATAGTAACAATTTTGGATTCAATTTAAAGATCTCAAACAGATCTACCAGAAAAATTTTTCAGAAAGGTAAAAATAGCTTTCATTCAGGGGTTCTAAGCTGCCAAAGATGATGAATTTTACCTGCATAAGAGAAACGGAAACGCTTGAAAGGCTGCAGCACGGGCTGTGTTTGACATTGTTGCTTCAAATTCTCAGAATTGTTTTGTAATATATCCATCTTGTTGTCTGGTAAATTTTATAGCTTTAGGAAGCAAGCTCTTTGAGATATTAATATTTTAAGGTAATGATTTTTACCTGAATGAGAGAAAAAGGCAATGTTTAAAATGGCGCAGCACAGGCTATATTTGTCGCTTTGGTTTCAAATTTGCAGAAAGCATTGTGAATATATCCATCTTGGTGAGTTTTAAATTTTATGGCTTTGGCACGCAAGGTATTTGAGAAATTAATTTGTTATGGAATAAAATGGTATTAAAATTAAAAAAACGGATCTGCTATCGGCACCCATTACGGGCAAACCATCTGACGAAGTGCGGTGAGTTTTGGATTCAGAGACTCAGGACATGAAACTTTACAACACATGTGAGACTCACAAGTAAAAAAACTGTGGTTTTGGAGAAATTGATGCAGAAAAAGGTAATTTTTGGTCAAAATTCAAAATGGCCGTCTGGTTTTTTTCAATGTTTCTGGGGTTCCCGTTAAGATATCGGGTGTGAGTCAGTACTCAAATCGATCAGCTCGCAGAGTCGGACGGAATGACACCAGGATCGAGTCGATCGAATGCACGAGCGGCATTCGAACATTGATCAGAATTTCGGACAAACATTCGGCAAGCTTTAGCGCCAAAAAAAGGATGCGCAAAATTTTGCGAAATTGCTCAGTTTTCATGGCAACACCGTTAAGTTTCAACTTCGGCATAAAAATTGGTTGGGCGTTGCTTCCCTGTGACCTTCGTTTTTTGCTTGTGCCACGTGCGGCACTAATACCGGTAAACCCTATTTCCCTCTCTTGTTTAATCAAGAGTTTGGGGGGGCAAAAATGGACCTATAGTAACAATTTTGGATTCGATTTAAAGATCTCAAACAGATCTACCAGAAAATCTTTTCAGAGAGGTAAAAATAGCTTTCATTCAGGGGTTCTAAGCTGCCAAAGATGATGAATATTACCTGCATAAGAGAAACGGAAACGCTTGAAAGGCTGCAGCACGGGCTGTGTTTGACATTGTTGCTTCAAATTCTCAGAATTGTTTTTTAATATATCCATCTTGTTGTATGGTAAATTTTATAGCTTTAGGAAGCAAGCTCTTTGAGATATTAATATTTTAAGGTAATGATTTTTACCTGAATGAGAGAAAAAGGCAATGTTTAAAATGGCGCAGCACGGGCTATATTTGTCGCTTTGGTTTCAAATTTGCAGAGAAATATTGATAATATCTCCATCTTGGTGTGTGTTAAATTTTATAGCTTTAGGAAGCAAGCTCTTTAAGAAATTAATATTTAAATGTAATGATTTTTATCAGAATGAGAGAAAAAGGCAATGTTTAAAATGGCGCAGCACGGGAAATATTTGTTGTTTTGGTTTCAAATTTTCAGAAAACATTGTGAATATATCCGTCTTGGCGTTTGTTAAATTTTGTGGCTTTGGCATGCAAGGTATTTGAGAAATTAATTTTTTATGGAATAAAATGTTATTAAAATTAAAAAAAACGGATCTGCTATCGGCGCCCATTACGGGCAAACCATCTGACGAAGTGCGGTGAGTTTTGGATTCAGAGACTCAGGACATGAAACTTTACAACACATGTGAGACTCACAAGTAAAAAAACTGTGGTTTTGGAGAAATTGATGCAGAAAAAGGTAATTTTTGGTCAAAATTCAAAATGGCCGTCTGGTTTTTTTCAATGTTTCTGGGGTTCCCGTTAAGGTATCGGGTGTGAGTCAGTACTCAAATCGATCGGCTCGCACAGTCGGACGAAAAGACACCATGATCGAGTCGATCGAACGCACGGGCAGTATTCGAACATTGATCAGAATTTCGGACAAACATTTGGCAAGCTTTAGCGCCAAAAAAAGGATGCGCAAAATTTTGCGAAATTACTCAGTTTTCATGTCAACACCGTTAAGTTTCAACTTCGGCATAAAAATTGGTTGGGCGTTGCTTCCCTGTGACCTTCGTTTTTTGCTTGTGCCATGTGCGGCACTAATACCGGTAAACTCTATTTCCCTCTCTTGTTTAATCAAGAGTTTGGGGGGGCAAAAATGGACCTATAGTAACAATTTTGGATTCGATTTAAAGATCTCAAACAGATCTACCAGAAAAAATTTTCAGAGAGGTAAAAATAGCTTTCATTCAGGGGTTCTAAGCTGCCAAAGATGATGAATTTTACCTGCATAAGAGAAACGGAAACGCTTGAAAGGCTGCAGCACGGGCTGTGTTTGACATTGTTGCTTCAAATTCTCAGAATTGTTTTGTAATATATCCATCTTGTTGTCTGGTAAATTTTATAGCTTTAGGAAGCAAGCTCTTTGAGATATTAATATTTTAAGGTAATGATTTTTACCTGAATGAGAGAAAAAGGCAATGTTTAAAATGGCGCAGCACGGGCTATATTTGTCGCTTTGGTTTCAAATTTGCAGAAAGCATTGTGAATATATCCATCTTGGTGAGTTTTAAATTTTATGGCTTTGGCACGCAAGGTATTTGAGAAATTAATTTTTTATGGAATAAAATGGTATTAAAATTAAAAAAACGGATCTGCTATCGGCGCCCATTACGGGCAAACCATCTGACGAAGTGCGGTGAGTTTTGAATTCAGAGACTCAGGACATGAAACTTTACAACACATGTGAGACTCACAAGTAAAAAAACTGTGGTTTTGGAGAAATTGATGCAGAAAAAGGTAATTTTTGGTCAAAATTCAAAATGGCCGTCTGGTTTTTTTCAATGTTTCTGGGGTTCCCGTTAAGATATTGGGTGTGAGTCAGTACTCAAATCGATCAGCTCGCAGAGTCGGACGGAATGACACCAGGATCGAGTCGATCGAATGCACGAGCGGCATTCGAACATTGATCAGAATTTCGGACAAACATTCGGCAAGCTTTAGCGCCAAAAAAAGGATGCGCAAAATTTTGCGAAATTGCTCAGTTTTCATGTCAACACCGTTAAGTTTCAACTTCGGCATAAAAATTGGTTGGGCGTTGCTTCCCTGTGACCTTCGTTTTTTGCTTGTGCCACGTGCGGCACTAATACCGGTAAACCCTATTTCCCTCTCTTGTTTAATTAAGAGTTTGGGGGGGGCAAAAATGGACCTATAGTAACAATTTTGGATTCGATTTAAAGATCTCAAACAGATCTACCAGAAAATCTTTTCAGAGAGGTAAAAATAGCTTTCATTCAGGGGTTCTAAGCTGCCAAAGATGATGAATTTTACCTGCATAAGAGAAACAGAAACGCTTGAAAGGCTGCAGCACGGGCTGTGTTTGACATTGTTGCTTCAAATTCTCAGAATTGTTTTGTAATATATCCATCTTGTTGTCTGGTAAATTTTACAGCTTTAGGAAGCAAGCTCTTTGAGATATTAATATTTTAAAGTAATGATTTTTACCTGAATGAGAGAAAAAGGCAATGTTTAAAATGGCGCAGCACGGGCTATATTTGTCGCTTTGGTTTCAAATTTGCAGAAAACATTGTGAATATATCCATCTTGGTGAGTTTTAAATTTTATGGCTTTGGCACGCAAGGTATTTGAGAAATTAATTTTTTATGGAATAAAATGGTATTAAAATTAAAAAAACGGATCTGCTATCGGCGCCCATTACGGGCAAACCATCTGACTAAGTGCAGTGAGTTTTGGATTCAGAGACTCAGGACATGAAACTTTACAACACATGTGAGACTCACTAGTAAAAAAACTGTGGTTTTGGAGAAATTGATGCAGAAAAAGGTAATTTTTGGTCAAAATTCAAAATGGCCGTCTGTTATTTTTCAATGTTTCTGGGGTTCCCGTTAAGATATCGGGTGTGAGTCAGTACTCAAATTGATCAGCTCGCAGAGTCGGACGAAAAGACACCAGGATCGAGTCGATCGAACGCACGAGCGGCATTCGAACATTGATCAGAATTTCGGACAAACATTCGGCAAGCTTTAGCGCCAAAAAAAGGATGCGCAAAATTTTGCAAAATTGCTCAGTTTTCATGTCAACACCGTTAAGTTTCAACTTCGGCATAAAAATTGGTTGGGCGTTGCTTCCCTGTGACCTTCGTTTTTTGCTTGTGCCACGTGCGGCACTAATACCGGTAAACTGTATTTCCCTCTCTTGTTTAATCAAGAGTTTGGGGGGGCAAAAATGGACCTATAGTAACAATTTTGGATTCGATTTAAAGATCTCAAACAGATCTACCAGAAAAAATTTTCAGAAAGGTAAAAATAGCTTTCATTCAGGGGTTCTAAGCTGCCAAAGATGATGAATTTTACCTGCATAAGAGAAACGGAAACACTTGAAAGGCTGCAGCACGGGCTGTGTTTGACATTGTTGCTTCAAATTCTCAGAATTATTTTGTAATATATCCATCTTGTTGTCTGGTAAATTTTATAGCTTTAGGAAGCAAGCTCTTTGAGATATTAATATTTTAAGGTAATGATTTTTACCTGAATGAGAGAAAAAGGCAATGTTTAAAATGGCGCAGCACGGGCTATATTTGTCGCTTTGGTTTCAAATTTGCAGAAAGCATTGTGAATATATCCATCTTGGTGAGTTTTAAATTTTATGGCTTTGGCACGCAAGGTATTTGAGAAATTAATTTTTTATGGAATAAAATGGTATTAAAATTAAAAAAACGGATCTGCTATCGGCGCCCATTACGGGCAAACCATCTGACGAAGTGCGGTGAGTTTTGGATTCAGAGACTCAGGACATGAAACTTTACAACACATGTGAGACTCACAAGTAAAAAAACTGTGGTTTTGGAGAAATTGATGCAGAAAAAGGTAATTTTTGGTCAAAATTCAAAATGGCCGTCTGGTTTTTTTCAATGTTTCTGGGGTTCCCGTTAAGATATTGGGTGTGAGTCAGTACTCAAATCGATCAGCTCGCAGAGTCGGACGGAATGACACCAGGATCGAGTCGATCGAATGCACGAGCGGCATTCGAACATTGATCAGAATTTCGGACAAACATTCGGCAAGCTTTAGCGCCAAAAAAAGGATGCGCAAAATTTTGCGAAATTGCTCAGTTTTCATGTCAACACCGTTAAGTTTCAACTTCGGCATAAAAATTGGTTGGGCGTTGCTTCCCTGTGACCTTCGTTTTTTGCTTGTGCCACGTGCGGCACTAATACCGGTAAACCCTATTTCCCTCTCTTGTTTAATCAAGAGTTTGGGGGGGGCAAAAATGGACCTATAGTAACAATTTTGGATTCGATTTAAAGATCTCAAACAGATCTACCAGAAAATCTTTTCAGAGAGGTAAAAATAGCTTTCATTCAGGGGTTCTAAGCTGCCAAAGATGATGAATTTTACCTGCATAAGAGAAACGGAAACGCTTGAAAGGCTGCAGCACGGGCTGTGTTTGACATTGTTGCTTCAAATTCTCAGAATTGTTTTGTAATATATCCATCTTGTTGTCTGGTAAATTTTACAGCTTTAGGAAGCAAGCTCTTTGAGATATTAATATTTTAAAGTAATGATTTTTACCTGAATGAGAGAAAAAGGCAATGTTTAAAATGGCGCAGCACGGGCTATATTTGTCGCTTTGGTTTCAAATTTGCAGAAAACATTGTGAATATATCCATCTTGGAGAGTTTTAAATTTTATGGCTTTGGCACGTAAGGTATTTGAGAAATTAATTTTTTATGGAATAAAATGGTATTAAAATTAAAAAAACGGATCTGCTATCGGCGCGCATTACGGGCAAACCATCTGACTAAGTGCGGTGAGTTTTGGATTCAGAGACTCAGGACATGAAACTTTACAACACATGTGAGACTCACAAGTAAAAAAACTGTGGTTTTGGAGAAATTGATGCAGAAAAAGGTAATTTTTGGTCAAAATCCAAAATGGTTGTCTGTTTTTTTAAATGTTTCTGTGGTTCCCGTTAAGATATCAGGTGTGAGTCAGTACTCAAATCGATCAGCTCGCAGAGTCGGACGAAATGACACCAGG
Organism: Ranitomeya variabilis; assembly: GCF_051348905.1. Classification (NCBI taxonomy): domain Eukaryota; kingdom Metazoa; phylum Chordata; class Amphibia; order Anura; family Dendrobatidae; genus Ranitomeya; species Ranitomeya variabilis. The sequence goes on along the minus strand of NC_135232.1, from coordinate 135,611,581 downwards.
ATCGAGTCGATCGAACGAACGAGCGGCATTCGAACATTGATCAGAATTTCGGACAAACATTCGGCAAGTTTTGGCGCCAAAAAAAGATGCGCAAAATTTTGCGAAATTCCTCAGTTTTCATGGCAACACCGTTAAGTTTCAACTTCGGCATAAAAATTGGTTGGGCGTTGCTTCCCTGTGACCTTCGTTTTTTGCTTGTGCCACGTGCGGCACTAATACCGGTAAACTCTATTTCCCTCTCTTGTTTAATCAAGAGTTTGGGGGGGCAAAAATGGACCTATAGTAACAATTTTGGATTCGATTTAAAGATCTCAAACAGATCTACCAGAAAATCTTTTCAGAGAGGTAAAAATAGCTTTCATTCAGGGGTTCTAAGCTGCCAAAGATGATGAATATTACCTGCATAAGAGAAACGGAAACGCTTGAAAGGCTGCAGCACGGGCTGTGTTTGACATTGTTGCTTCAAATTCTCAGAATTGTTTTTTAATATATCCATCTTGTTGTATGGTAAATTTTATAGCTTTAGGAAGCAAGCTCTTTGAGATATTAATATTTTAAGGTAATGATTTTTACCTGAATGAGAGAAAAAGGCAATGTTTAAAATGGCGCAGCACGGGCTATATTTGTCGCTTTGGTTTCAAATTTGCAGAGAAATATTGATAATATCTCCATCTTGGTGTGTGTTAAATTTTATAGCTTTAGGAAGCAAGCTCTTTAAGAAATTAATATTTAAATGTAATGATTTTTATCAGAATGAGAGAAAAAGGCAATGTTTAAAATGGCGCAGCACGGGAAATATTTGTTGTTTTGGTTTCAAATTTTCAGAAAACATTGTGAATATATCCGTCTTGGCGTTTGTTAAATTTTGTGGCTTTGGCATGCAAGGTATTTGAGAAATTAATTTTTTATGGAATAAAATGGTATTAAAATTAAAAAAACGGATCTGCTATCGGCACCCATTACGGGCAAACCATCTGACGAAGTGCGGTGAGTTTTGGATTCAGAGACTCAGGACATGAAACTTTACAACACATGTGAGACTCACAAGTAAAAAAACTGTGGTTTTGGAGAAATTGATGCAGAAAAAGGTAATTTTTGGTCAAAATTCAAAATGGCCGTCTGGTTTTTTTCAATGTTTCTGGGGTTCCCGTTAAGATATCGGGTGTGAGTCAGTACTCAAATCGATCAGCTCGCAGAGTCGGACGGAATGACACCAGGATCGAGTCGATCGAATGCACGAGCGGCATTCGAACATTGATCAGAATTTCGGACAAACATTCGGCAAGCTTTAGCGCCAAAAAAAGGATGCGCAAAATTTTGCGAAATTGCTCAGTTTTCATGTCAACACCGTTAAGTTTCAACTTCGGCATAAAAATTGGTTGGGCGTTGCTTCCCTGTGACCTTTGTTTTTTGCTTGTGCCACGTGCGGCACTAATACCGGTAAACCCTATTTCCCTCTCTTGTTTAATCAAGAGTTTGGGGGGGCAAAAATGGACCTATAGTAACAATTTTGGATTCGATTTAAAGATCTCAAACAGATCTACCAGAAAATCTTTTCAGAGAGGTAAAAATAGCTTTCATTCAGGGGTTCTAAGCTGCCAAAGATGATGAATTTTACCTGCATAAGAGAAACGGAAACGCTTGAAAGGCTGCAGCACGGGCTGTGTTTGACATTGTTGCTTCAAATTCTCAGAATTGTTTTGTAATATATCCATCTTGTTGTCTGGTAAATTTTACAGCTTTAGGAAGCAAGCTCTTTGAGATATTAATATTTTAAGGTAATGATTTTTACCTGAATGAGAGAAAAAGGCAATGTTTAAAATGGCGCAGCACGGGCTATATTTGTCGCTTTGGTTTCAAATTTGCAGAAAGCATTGTGAATATATCCATCTTGGTGAGTTTTAAATTTTATGGCTTTGGCACGCAAGGTATTTGAGAAATTAATTTTTTATGGAATAAAATGGTATTAAAATTAAAAAAACGGATCTGCTATCGGCGCCCATTACGGGCAAACCATCTGACTAAGTGCGGTGAGTTTTGGATTCAGAGACTCAGGACATGAAACTTTACAACACATGTGAGACTCACAAGTAAAAAAACTGTGGTTTTGGAGAAATTGATGCAGAAAAAGGTAATTTTTGGTCAAAATCCAAAATGGTTGTCTGTTTTTTTAAATGTTTCTGTGGTTCCCGTTAAGATATCAGGTGTGAGTCAGTACTCAAATCGATCAGCTCACAGAGTCGGACGAAATGACACCAGGATCGAGTCGATCGAACGCACGAGCGGCATTCGAACATTGATCAGAATTTCGGACAAACATTCGGCAAGTTTTAGCGCCAAAAAAAGGATGCGCAAAATTGTGCAAAATTGCTCAGTTTTCATGTCAACACCGTTAAGTTTCAACTTCGGCATAAAAATTGGTTGGGCGTTGCTTCCCTGTGACCTTCGTTTTTTGCTTGTGCCACGTGCGGCACTAATACCGGTAAACTCTATTTCCCTCTCTTGTTTAATCAAGAGTTTGGGGGGGCAAAAATGGACCTATAGTAACAATTTTGGATTCAATTTAAAGATCTCAAACAGATCTACCAGAAAAATTTTTCAGAAAGGTAAAAATAGCTTTCATTCAGGGGTTCTAAGCTGCCAAAGATGATGAATTTTACCTGCATAAGAGAAACGGAAACGCTTGAAAGGCTGCAGCACGGGCTGTGTTTGACATTGTTGCTTCAAATTCTCAGAATTGTTTTGTAATATATCCATCTTGTTGTCTGGTAAATTTTATAGCTTTAGGAAGCAAGCTCTTTGAGATATTAATATTTTAAGGTAATGATTTTTACCTGAATGAGAGAAAAAGGCAATGTTTAAAATGGCGCAGCACGGGCTATATTTGTCGCTTTGGTTTCAAATTTGCAGAAAGCATTGTGAATATATCCATCTTGGTGAGTTTTAAATTTTATGGCTTTGGCACGCAAGGTATTTGAGAAATTAATTTTTTATGGAATAAAATGGTATTAAAATTAAAAAAACGGATCTGCTATCGGCACCCATTACGGGCAAACCATCTGACGAAGTGCGGTGAGTTTTGGATTCAGAGACTCAGGACATGAAACTTTACAACACATGTGAGACTCACAAGTAAAAAAACTGTGGTTTTGGAGAAATTGATGCAGAAAAAGGTAATTTTTGGTCAAAATTCAAAATGGCCGTCTGGTTTTTTTCAATGTTTCTGGGGTTCCCGTTAAGATATCGGGTGTGAGTCAGTACTCAAATCGATCAGCTTGCAGAGTCGGACGGAATGACACCAGGATCGAGTCGATCGAATGCACGAGCGGCATTCGAACATTGATCAGAATTTCGGACAAACATTCGGCAAGCTTTAGCGCCAAAAAAAGGATGCGCAAAATTTTGCGAAATTGCTCAGTTTTCATGGCAACACCGTTAAGTTTCAACTTCGGCATAAAAATTGGTTGGGCGTTGCTTCCCTGTGACCTTCGTTTTTTGCTTGTGCCACGTGCGGCACTAATACCGGTAAACCCTATTTCCCTCTCTTGTTTAATCAAGAGTTTGGGGGGGCAAAAATGGACCTATAGTAACAATTTTGGATTCGATTTAAAGATCTCAAACAGATCTACCAGAAAATCTTTTCAGAGAGGTAAAAATAGCTTTCATTCAGGGGTTCTAAGCTGCCAAAGATGATGAATATTACCTGCATAAGAGAAACGGAAACGCTTGAAAGGCTGCAGCACGGGCTGTGTTTGACATTGTTGCTTCAAATTCTCAGAATTGTTTTTTAATATATCCATCTTGTTGTATGGTAAATTTTATAGCTTTAGGAAGCAAGCTCTTTGAGATATTAATATTTTAAGGTAATGATTTTTACCTGAATGAGAGAAAAAGGCAATGTTTAAAATGGCGCAGCACGGGCTATATTTGTCGCTTTGGTTTCAAATTTGCAGAGAAATATTGATAATATCTCCATCTTGGTGTGTGTTAAATTTTATAGCTTTAGGAAGCAAGCTCTTTAAGAAATTAATATTTAAATGTAATGATTTTTATCAGAATGAGAGAAAAAGGCAATGTTTAAAATGGCGCAGCACGGGAAATATTTGTTGTTTTGGTTTCAAATTTTCAGAAAACATTGTGAATATATCCGTCTTGGCGTTTGTTAAATTTTGTGGCTTTGGCATGCAAGGTATTTGAGAAATTAATTTTTTATGGAATAAAATGGTATTAAAATTAAAAAAACGGATCTGCTATCGGCGCCCATTACGGGCAAACCATCTGACGAAGTGCGGTGAGTTTTGGATTCAGAGACTCAGGACATGAAACTTTACAACACATGTGAGACTCACAAGTAAAAAAACTGGGGTTTTGGAGAAATTGATGCAGAAAAAGGTAATTTTGGGTCAAAATTCAAAATGGCCGTCTGGTTTTTTCAATGTTTCTGGGGTTCCTGTTAAGATATCGGGTGTGAGTCAGTACTCAAATCGATCGGCTCGCACAGTCGGACGAAAAGACACCAGGATCGAGTCGATCGAACGCACGGGCAGCATTCGAACATTGATCAGAATTTCGGACAAACATTTGGCAAGCTTTAGCGCCAAAAAAAGGATGCGCAAAATTTTGCGAAATTGCTCAGTTTTCATGTCAACACCGTTAAGTTTCAACTTCGGCATAAAAATTGGTTGGGCGTTGCTTCCCTGTGACCTTCGTTTTTTGCTTGTGCCACGTGCGGCACTAATACCGGTAAACCCTATTTCCCTCTCTTGTTTAATCAAGAGTTTGGGGGGGGCAAAAATGGACCTATAGTAACAATTTTGGATTCGATTTAAAGATCTCAAACAGATCTACCAGAAAATCTTTTCAGAGAGGTAAAAATAGCTTTCATTCAGGGGTTCTAAGCTGCCAAAGATGATGAATTTTACCTGCATAAGAGAAACAGAAACGCTTGAAAGGCTGCAGCACGGGCTGTGTTTGACATTGTTGCTTCAAATTCTCAGAATTGTTTTGTAATATATCCATCTTGTTGTCTGGTAAATTTTACAGCTTTAGGAAGCAAGCTCTTTGAGATATTAATATTTTAAAGTAATGATTTTTACCTGAATGAGAGAAAAAGGCAATGTTTAAAATGGCGCAGCACGGGCTATATTTGTCGCTTTGGTTTCAAATTTGCAGAAAACATTGTGAATATATCCATCTTGGTGAGTTTTAAATTTTATGGCTTTGGCACGCAAGGTATTTGAGAAATTAATTTTTTATGGAATAAAATGGTATTAAAATTAAAAAAACGGATCTGCTATCGGCGCCCATTACGGGCAAACCATCTGACTAAGTGCAGTGAGTTTTGGATTCAGAGACTCAGGACATGAAACTTTACAACACATGTGAGACTCACTAGTAAAAAAACTGTGGTTTTGGAGAAATTGATGCAGAAAAAGGTAATTTTTGGTCAAAATTCAAAATGGCCGTCTGTTATTTTTCAATGTTTCTGGGGTTCCCGTTAAGATATCGGGTGTGAGTCAGTACTCAAATCGATCAGCTCGCAGAGTCGGACGAAAAGACACCAGGATCGAGTCGATCGAACGCACGAGCGGCATTCGAACATTGATCAGAATTTCGGACAAACATTCGGCAAGCTTTAGCGCCAAAAAAAGGATGCGCAAAATTTTGCAAAATTGCTCAGTTTTCATGTCAACACCGTTAAGTTTCAACTTCGGCATAAAAATTGGTTGGGCGTTGCTTCCCTGTGACCTTCGTTTTTTGCTTGTGCCACGTGCGGCACTAATACCGGTAAACTGTATTTCCCTCTCTTGTTTAATCAAGAGTTTGGGGGGGCAAAAATGGACCTATAGTAACAATTTTGGATTCGATTTAAAGATCTCAAACAGATCTACCAGAAAAAATTTTCAGAAAGGTAAAAATAGCTTTCATTCAGGGGTTCTAAGCTGCCAAAGATGATGAATTTTACCTGCATAAGAGAAACGGAAACACTTGAAAGGCTGCAGCACGGGCTGTGTTTGACATTGTTGCTTCAAATTCTCAGAATTATTTTGTAATATATCCATCTTGTTGTCTGGTAAATTTTATAGCTTTAGGAAGCAAGCTCTTTGAGATATTAATATTTTAAGGTAATGATTTTTACCTGAATGAGAGAAAAAGGCAATGTTTAAAATGGCGCAGCACGGGCTATATTTGTCGCTTTGGTTTCAAATTTGCAGAAAGCATTGTGAATATATCCATCTTGGTGAGTTTTAAATTTTATGGCTTTGGCACGCAAGGTATTTGAGAAATTAATTTTTTATGGAATAAAATGGTATTAAAATTAAAAAAACGGATCTGCTATCGGCGCCCATTACGGGCAAACCATCTGACGAAGTGCGGTGAGTTTTGGATTCAGAGACTCAGGACATGAAACTTTACAACACATGTGAGACTCACAAGTAAAAAAACTGTGGTTTTGGAGAAATTGATGCAGAAAAAGGTAATTTTTGGTCAAAATTCAAAATGGCCGTCTGGTTTTTTTCAATGTTTCTGGGGTTCCCGTTAAGATATCGGGTGTGAGTCAGTACTCAAATCGATCAGCTCGCAGAGTCGGACGGAATGACACCAGGATCGAGTCGATCGAATGCACGAGCGGCATTCGAACATTGATCAGAATTTCGGACAAACATTCGGCAAGCTTTAGCGCCAAAAAAAGGATGCGCAAAATTTTGCAAAATTGCTCAGTTTTCATGTCAACACCGTTAAGTTTCAACTTCGGCATAAAAATTGGTTGGGCGTTGCTTCCCTGTGACCTTTGTTTTTTGCTTGTGCCACGTGCGGCACTAATACCGGTAAACCCTATTTCCCTCTCTTGTTTAATCAAGAGTTTGGGGGGGCAAAAATGGACCTATAGTAACAATTTTGGATTCGATTTAAAGATCTCAAACAGATCTACCAGAAAATCTTTTCAGAGAGGTAAAAATAGCTTTCATTCAGGGGTTCTAAGCTGCCAAAGATAATGAATTTTACCTGCATAAGAGAAACGGAAACGCTTGAAAGGCTGCAGCACGGGCTGTGTTTGACATTGTTGCTTCAAATTCTCAGAATTGTTTTGTAATATATCCATCTTGTTGTCTGGTAAATTTTACAGCTTTAGGAAGCAAGCTCTTTGAGATATTAATATTTTAAGGTAATGATTTTTACCTGAATGAGAGAAAAAGGCAATGTTTAAAATGGCGCAGCACGGGCTATATTTGTCGCTTTGGTTTCAAATTTGCAGAAAGCATTGTGAATATATCCATCTTGGTGAGTTTTAAATTTTATGGCTTTGGCACGCAAGGTATTTGAGAAATTAATTTTTTATGGAATAAAATGGTATTAAAATTTAAAAAACGGATCTGCTATCGGCGCCCATTACGGGCAAACCATCTGACTAAGTGCGGTGAGTTTTGGATTCAGAGACTCAGGACATGAAACTTTACAACACATGTGAGACTCACAAGTAAAAAAACTGTGGTTTTGGAGAAATTGATGCAGAAAAAGGTAATTTTTGGTCAAAATCCAAAATGGTTGTCTGTTTTTTTAAATGTTTCTGTGGTTCCCGTTAAGATATCAGGTGTGAGTCAGTACTCAAATCGATCAGCTCGCAGAGTCGGACGAAATGACACCAGGATCGAGTCGATCGAACGCACGAGCGGCATTCGAACATTGATCAGAATTTCGGACAAACATTCGGCAAGCTTTAGCGCCAAAAAAAGGATGCGCAAAATTTTGCGAAATTGCTCAGTTTTCATGTCAACACCGTTAAGTTTCAACTTCGGCATAAAAATTGGTTGGGCGTTGCTTCCCTGTGACCTTTGTTTTTTGCTTGTGCCACGTGCGGCACTAATACCGGTAAACCCTATTTCCCTCTCTTGTTTAATCAAGAGTTTGGGGGGGCAAAAATGGACCTATAGTAACAATTTTGGATTCGATTTAAAGATCTCAAACAGATCTACCAGAAAATCTTTTCAGAGAGGTAAAAATAGCTTTCATTCAGGGGTTCTAAGCTGCCAAAGATGATGAATTTTACCTGCATAAGAGAAACGGAAACGCTTGAAAGGCTGCAGCACGGGCTGTGTTTGACATTGTTGCTTCAAATTCTCAGAATTGTTTTGTAATATATCCATCTTGTTGTCTGGTAAATTTTATAGCTTTAGGAAGCAAGCTCTTTGAGATATTAATATTTTAAGGTAATGATTTTTACCTGAATGAGAGAAAAAGGCAATGTTTAAAATGGCGCAGCACGGGCTATATTTGTCGCTTTGGTTTCAAATTTGCAGAAAGCATTGTGAATATATCCATCTTGGTGAGTTTTAAATTTTATGGCTTTGGCACGCAAGGTATTTGAGAAATTAATTTTTTATGGAATAAAATGGTATTAAAATTAAAAAAACGGATCTGCTATCGGCGCCCATTACGGGCAAACCATCTGACTAAGTGCGGTGAGTTTTGGATTCAGAGACTCAGGACATGAAACTTTACAACACATGTGAGACTCACAAGTAAAAAAACTGTGGTTTTGGAGAAATTGATGCAGAAAAAGGTAATTTTTGGTCAAAATGCAAAATGGTTGTCTGTTTTTTTAAATGTTTCTGTGGTTCCCGTTAAGATATCAGGTGTGAGTCAGTACTCAAATCGATCAGCTCGCAGAGTCGGACGAAATGACACCAGGATCGAGTCGATCGAACGCACGAGCGGCATTCGAACATTGATCAGAATTTCGGACAAACATTCGGCAAGCTTTAGCGCCAAAAAAAGGATGCGCAAAATTGTGCAAAATTGCTCAGTTTTCATGTCAACACCGTTAAGTTTCAACTTCGGCATAAAAATTGGTTGGGCGTTGCTTCCCTGTGACCTTCGTTTTTTGCTTGTGCCACGTGCGGCACTAATACCGGTAAACTCTATTTCCCTCTCTTGTTTAATCAAGAGTTTGGGGGGGCAAAAATGGACCTATAGTAACAATTTTGGATTCAATTTAAAGATCTCAAACAGATCTACCAGAAAAATTTTTCAGAAAGGTAAAAATAGCTTTCATTCAGGGGTTCTAAGCTGCCAAAGATGATGAATTTTACCTGCATAAGAGAAACGGAAACGCTTGAAAGGCTGCAGCACGGGCTGTGTTTGACATTGTTGCTTCAAATTCTCAGAATTGTTTTGTAATATATCCATCTTGTTGTCTGGTAAATTTTATAGCTTTAGGAAGCAAGCTCTTTGAGATATTAATATTTTAAGGTAATGATTTTTACCTGAATGAGAGAAAAAGGCAATGTTTAAAATGGCGCAGCACAGGCTATATTTGTCGCTTTGGTTTCAAATTTGCAGAAAGCATTGTGAATATATCCATCTTGGTGAGTTTTAAATTTTATGGCTTTGGCACGCAAGGTATTTGAGAAATTAATTTGTTATGGAATAAAATGGTATTAAAATTAAAAAAACGGATCTGCTATCGGCACCCATTACGGGCAAACCATCTGACGAAGTGCGGTGAGTTTTGGATTCAGAGACTCAGGACATGAAACTTTACAACACATGTGAGACTCACAAGTAAAAAAACTGTGGTTTTGGAGAAATTGATGCAGAAAAAGGTAATTTTTGGTCAAAATTCAAAATGGCCGTCTGGTTTTTTTCAATGTTTCTGGGGTTCCCGTTAAGATATCGGGTGTGAGTCAGTACTCAAATCGATCAGCTCGCAGAGTCGGACGGAATGACACCAGGATCGAGTCGATCGAATGCACGAGCGGCATTCGAACATTGATCAGAATTTCGGACAAACATTCGGCAAGCTTTAGCGCCAAAAAAAGGATGCGCAAAATTTTGCGAAATTGCTCAGTTTTCATGGCAACACCGTTAAGTTTCAACTTCGGCATAAAAATTGGTTGGGCGTTGCTTCCCTGTGACCTTCGTTTTTTGCTTGTGCCACGTGCGGCACTAATACCGGTAAACCCTATTTCCCTCTCTTGTTTAATCAAGAGTTTGGGGGGGCAAAAATGGACCTATAGTAACAATTTTGGATTCGATTTAAAGATCTCAAACAGATCTACCAGAAAATCTTTTCAGAGAGGTAAAAATAGCTTTCATTCAGGGGTTCTAAGCTGCCAAAGATGATGAATATTACCTGCATAAGAGAAACGGAAACGCTTGAAAGGCTGCAGCACGGGCTGTGTTTGACATTGTTGCTTCAAATTCTCAGAATTGTTTTTTAATATATCCATCTTGTTGTATGGTAAATTTTATAGCTTTAGGAAGCAAGCTCTTTGAGATATTAATATTTTAAGGTAATGATTTTTACCTGAATGAGAGAAAAAGGCAATGTTTAAAATGGCGCAGCACGGGCTATATTTGTCGCTTTGGTTTCAAATTTGCAGAGAAATATTGATAATATCTCCATCTTGGTGTGTGTTAAATTTTATAGCTTTAGGAAGCAAGCTCTTTAAGAAATTAATATTTAAATGTAATGATTTTTATCAGAATGAGAGAAAAAGGCAATGTTTAAAATGGCGCAGCACGGGAAATATTTGTTGTTTTGGTTTCAAATTTTCAGAAAACATTGTGAATATATCCGTCTTGGCGTTTGTTAAATTTTGTGGCTTTGGCATGCAAGGTATTTGAGAAATTAATTTTTTATGGAATAAAATGTTATTAAAATTAAAAAAAACGGATCTGCTATCGGCGCCCATTACGGGCAAACCATCTGACGAAGTGCGGTGAGTTTTGGATTCAGAGACTCAGGACATGAAACTTTACAACACATGTGAGACTCACAAGTAAAAAAACTGTGGTTTTGGAGAAATTGATGCAGAAAAAGGTAATTTTTGGTCAAAATTCAAAATGGCCGTCTGGTTTTTTTCAATGTTTCTGGGGTTCCCGTTAAGGTATCGGGTGTGAGTCAGTACTCAAATCGATCGGCTCGCACAGTCGGACGAAAAGACACCATGATCGAGTCGATCGAACGCACGGGCAGTATTCGAACATTGATCAGAATTTCGGACAAACATTTGGCAAGCTTTAGCGCCAAAAAAAGGATGCGCAAAATTTTGCGAAATTACTCAGTTTTCATGTCAACACCGTTAAGTTTCAACTTCGGCATAAAAATTGGTTGGGCGTTGCTTCCCTGTGACCTTCGTTTTTTGCTTGTGCCACGTGCGGCACTAATACCGGTAAACTCTATTTCCCTCTCTTGTTTAATCAAGAGTTTGGGGGGGCAAAAATGGACCTATAGTAACAATTTTGGATTCGATTTAAAGATCTCAAACAGATCTACCAGAAAAAATTTTCAGAGAGGTAAAAATAGCTTTCATTCAGGGGTTCTAAGCTGCCAAAGATGATGAATTTTACCTGCATAAGAGAAACGGAAACGCTTGAAAGGCTGCAGCACGGGCTGTGTTTGACATTGTTGCTTCAAATTCTCAGAATTGTTTTGTAATATATCCATCTTGTTGTCTGGTAAATTTTATAGCTTTAGGAAGCAAGCTCTTTGAGATATTAATATTTTAAGGTAATGATTTTTACCTGAATGAGAGAAAAAGGCAATGTTTAAAATGGCGCAGCACGGGCTATATTTGTCGCTTTGGTTTCAAATTTGCAGAAAGCATTGTGAATATATCCATCTTGGTGAGTTTTAAATTTTATGGCTTTGGCACGCAAGGTATTTGAGAAATTAATTTTTTATGGAATAAAATGGTATTAAAATTAAAAAAACGGATCTGCTATCGGCGCCCATTACGGGCAAACCATCTGACGAAGTGCGGTGAGTTTTGAATTCAGAGACTCAGGACATGAAACTTTACAACACATGTGAGACTCACAAGTAAAAAAACTGTGGTTTTGGAGAAATTGATGCAGAAAAAGGTAATTTTTGGTCAAAATTCAAAATGGCCGTCTGGTTTTTTTCAATGTTTCTGGGGTTCCCGTTAAGATATTGGGTGTGAGTCAGTACTCAAATCGATCAGCTCGCAGAGTCGGACGGAATGACACCAGGATCGAGTCGATCGAATGCACGAGCGGCATTCGAACATTGATCAGAATTTCGGACAAACATTCGGCAAGCTTTAGCGCCAAAAAAAGGATGCGCAAAATTTTGCGAAATTGCTCAGTTTTCATGTCAACACCGTTAAGTTTCAACTTCGGCATAAAAATTGGTTGGGCGTTGCTTCCCTGTGACCTTCGTTTTTTGCTTGTGCCACGTGCGGCACTAATACCGGTAAACCCTATTTCCCTCTCTTGTTTAATTAAGAGTTTGGGGGGGGCAAAAATGGACCTATAGTAACAATTTTGGATTCGATTTAAAGATCTCAAACAGATCTACCAGAAAATCTTTTCAGAGAGGTAAAAATAGCTTTCATTCAGGGGTTCTAAGCTGCCAAAGATGATGAATTTTACCTGCATAAGAGAAACAGAAACGCTTGAAAGGCTGCAGCACGGGCTGTGTTTGACATTGTTGCTTCAAATTCTCAGAATTGTTTTGTAATATATCCATCTTGTTGTCTGGTAAATTTTACAGCTTTAGGAAGCAAGCTCTTTGAGATATTAATATTTTAAAGTAATGATTTTTACCTGAATGAGAGAAAAAGGCAATGTTTAAAATGGCGCAGCACGGGCTATATTTGTCGCTTTGGTTTCAAATTTGCAGAAAACATTGTGAATATATCCATCTTGGTGAGTTTTAAATTTTATGGCTTTGGCACGCAAGGTATTTGAGAAATTAATTTTTTATGGAATAAAATGGTATTAAAATTAAAAAAACGGATCTGCTATCGGCGCCCATTACGGGCAAACCATCTGACTAAGTGCAGTGAGTTTTGGATTCAGAGACTCAGGACATGAAACTTTACAACACATGTGAGACTCACTAGTAAAAAAACTGTGGTTTTGGAGAAATTGATGCAGAAAAAGGTAATTTTTGGTCAAAATTCAAAATGGCCGTCTGTTATTTTTCAATGTTTCTGGGGTTCCCGTTAAGATATCGGGTGTGAGTCAGTACTCAAATTGATCAGCTCGCAGAGTCGGACGAAAAGACACCAGGATCGAGTCGATCGAACGCACGAGCGGCATTCGAACATTGATCAGAATTTCGGACAAACATTCGGCAAGCTTTAGCGCCAAAAAAAGGATGCGCAAAATTTTGCAAAATTGCTCAGTTTTCATGTCAACACCGTTAAGTTTCAACTTCGGCATAAAAATTGGTTGGGCGTTGCTTCCCTGTGACCTTCGTTTTTTGCTTGTGCCACGTGCGGCACTAATACCGGTAAACTGTATTTCCCTCTCTTGTTTAATCAAGAGTTTGGGGGGGCAAAAATGGACCTATAGTAACAATTTTGGATTCGATTTAAAGATCTCAAACAGATCTACCAGAAAAAATTTTCAGAAAGGTAAAAATAGCTTTCATTCAGGGGTTCTAAGCTGCCAAAGATGATGAATTTTACCTGCATAAGAGAAACGGAAACACTTGAAAGGCTGCAGCACAGGCTGTGTTTGACATTGTTGCTTCAAATTCTCAGAATTATTTTGTAATATATCCATCTTGTTGTCTGGTAAATTTTATAGCTTTAGGAAGCAAGCTCTTTGAGATATTAATATTTTAAGGTAATGATTTTTACCTGAATGAGAGAAAAAGGCAATGTTTAAAATGGCGCAGCACGGGCTATATTTGTCGCTTTGGTTTCAAATTTGCAGAAAGCATTGTGAATATATCCATCTTGGTGAGTTTTAAATTTTATGGCTTTGGCACGCAAGGTATTTGAGAAATTAATTTTTTATGGAATAAAATGGTATTAAAATTAAAAAAACGGATCTGCTATCGGCGCCCATTACGGGCAAACCATCTGACGAAGTGCGGTGAGTTTTGGATTCAGAGACTCAGGACATGAAACTTTACAACACATGTGAGACTCACAAGTAAAAAAACTGTGGTTTTGGAGAAATTGATGCAGAAAAAGGTAATTTTTGGTCAAAATTCAAAATGGCCGTCTGGTTTTTTTCAATGTTTCTGGGGTTCCCGTTAAGATATTGGGTGTGAGTCAGTACTCAAATCGATCAGCTCGCAGAGTCGGACGGAATGACACCAGGATCGAGTCGATCGAATGCACGAGCGGCATTCGAACATTGATCAGAATTTCGGACAAACATTCGGCAAGCTTTAGCGCCAAAAAAAGGATGCGCAAAATTTTGCGAAATTGCTCAGTTTTCATGTCAACACCGTTAAGTTTCAACTTCGGCATAAAAATTGGTTGGGCGTTGCTTCCCTGTGACCTTCGTTTTTTGCTTGTGCCACGTGCGGCACTAATACCGGTAAACCCTATTTCCCTCTCTTGTTTAATCAAGAGTTTGGGGGGGGCAAAAATGGACCTATAGTAACAATTTTGGATTCGATTTAAAGATCTCAAACAGATCTACCAGAAAATCTTTTCAGAGAGGTAAAAATAGCTTTCATTCAGGGGTTCTAAGCTGCCAAAGATGATGAATTTTACCTGCATAAGAGAAACGGAAACGCTTGAAAGGCTGCAGCACGGGCTGTGTTTGACATTGTTGCTTCAAATTCTCAGAATTGTTTTGTAATATATCCATCTTGTTGTCTGGTAAATTTTACAGCTTTAGGAAGCAAGCTCTTTGAGATATTAATATTTTAAAGTAATGATTTTTACCTGAATGAGAGAAAAAGGCAATGTTTAAAATGGCGCAGCACGGGCTATATTTGTCGCTTTGGTTTCAAATTTGCAGAAAACATTGTGAATATATCCATCTTGGAGAGTTTTAAATTTTATGGCTTTGGCACGTAAGGTATTTGAGAAATTAATTTTTTATGGAATAAAATGGTATTAAAATTAAAAAAACGGATCTGCTATCGGCGCGCATTACGGGCAAACCATCTGACTAAGTGCGGTGAGTTTTGGATTCAGAGACTCAGGACATGAAACTTTACAACACATGTGAGACTCACAAGTAAAAAAACTGTGGTTTTGGAGAAATTGATGCAGAAAAAGGTAATTTTTGGTCAAAATCCAAAATGGTTGTCTGTTTTTTTAAATGTTTCTGTGGTTCCCGTTAAGATATCAGGTGTGAGTCAGTACTCAAATCGATCAGCTCGCAGAGTCGGACGAAATGACACCAGGATCGAGTCGATCGAACGAACGAGCGGCATTCGAACATTGATCAGAATTTCGGACAAACATTCGGCAAGTTTTGGCGCCAAAAAAAGATGCGCAAAATTTTGCGAAATTCCTCAGTTTTCATGGCAACACCGTTAAGTTTCAACTTCGGCATAAAAATTGGTTGGGCGTTGCTTCCCTGTGACCTTCGTTTTTTGCTTGTGCCACGTGCGGCACTAATACCGGTAAACTCTATTTCCCTCTCTTGTTTAATCAAGAGTTTGGGGGGGCAAAAATGGACCTATAGTAACAATTTTGGATTCGATTTAAAGATCTCAAACAGATCTACCAGAAAATCTTTTCAGAGAGGTAAAAATAGCTTTCATTCAGGGGTTCTAAGCTGCCAAAGATGATGAATATTACCTGCATAAGAGAAACGGAAACGCTTGAAAGGCTGCAGCACGGGCTGTGTTTGACATTGTTGCTTCAAATTCTCAGAATTGTTTTTTAATATATCCATCTTGTTGTATGGTAAATTTTATAGCTTTAGGAAGCAAGCTCTTTGAGATATTAATATTTTAAGGTAATGATTTTTACCTGAATGAGAGAAAAAGGCAATGTTTAAAATGGCGCAGCACGGGCTATATTTGTCGCTTTGGTTTCAAATTTGCAGAGAAATATTGATAATATCTCCATCTTGGTGTGTGTTAAATTTTATAGCTTTAGGAAGCAAGCTCTTTAAGAAATTAATATTTAAATGTAATGATTTTTATCAGAATGAGAGAAAAAGGCAATGTTTAAAATGGCGCAGCACGGGAAATATTTGTTGTTTTGGTTTCAAATTTTCAGAAAACATTGTGAATATATCCGTCTTGGCGTTTGTTAAATTTTGTGGCTTTGGCATGCAAGGTATTTGAGAAATTAATTTTTTATGGAATAAAATGGTATTAAAATTAAAAAAACGGATCTGCTATCGGCACCCATTACGGGCAAACCATCTGACGAAGTGCGGTGAGTTTTGGATTCAGAGACTCAGGACATGAAACTTTACAACACATGTGAGACTCACAAGTAAAAAAACTGTGGTTTTGGAGAAATTGATGCAGAAAAAGGTAATTTTTGGTCAAAATTCAAAATGGCCGTCTGGTTTTTTTCAATGTTTCTGGGGTTCCCGTTAAGATATCGGGTGTGAGTCAGTACTCAAATCGATCAGCTCGCAGAGTCGGACGGAATGACACCAGGATCGAGTCGATCGAATGCACGAGCGGCATTCGAACATTGATCAGAATTTCGGACAAACATTCGGCAAGCTTTAGCGCCAAAAAAAGGATGCGCAAAATTTTGCGAAATTGCTCAGTTTTCATGTCAACACCGTTAAGTTTCAACTTCGGCATAAAAATTGGTTGGGCGTTGCTTCCCTGTGACCTTTGTTTTTTGCTTGTGCCACGTGCGGCACTAATACCGGTAAACCCTATTTCCCTCTCTTGTTTAATCAAGAGTTTGGGGGGGCAAAAATGGACCTATAGTAACAATTTTGGATTCGATTTAAAGATCTCAAACAGATCTACCAGAAAATCTTTTCAGAGAGGTAAAAATAGCTTTCATTCAGGGGTTCTAAGCTGCCAAAGATGATGAATTTTACCTGCATAAGAGAAACGGAAACGCTTGAAAGGCTGCAGCACGGGCTGTGTTTGACATTGTTGCTTCAAATTCTCAGAATTGTTTTGTAATATATCCATCTTGTTGTCTGGTAAATTTTACAGCTTTAGGAAGCAAGCTCTTTGAGATATTAATATTTTAAGGTAATGATTTTTACCTGAATGAGAGAAAAAGGCAATGTTTAAAATGGCGCAGCACGGGCTATATTTGTCGCTTTGGTTTCAAATTTGCAGAAAGCATTGTGAATATATCCATCTTGGTGAGTTTTAAATTTTATGGCTTTGGCACGCAAGGTATTTGAGAAATTAATTTTTTATGGAATAAAATGGTATTAAAATTAAAAAAACGGATCTGCTATCGGCGCCCATTACGGGCAAACCATCTGACTAAGTGCGGTGAGTTTTGGATTCAGAGACTCAGGACATGAAACTTTACAACACATGTGAGACTCACAAGTAAAAAAACTGTGGTTTTGGAGAAATTGATGCAGAAAAAGGTAATTTTTGGTCAAAATCCAAAATGGTTGTCTGTTTTTTTAAATGTTTCTGTGGTTCCCGTTAAGATATCAGGTGTGAGTCAGTACTCAAATCGATCAGCTCACAGAGTCGGACGAAATGACACCAGGATCGAGTCGATCGAACGCACGAGCGGCATTCGAACATTGATCAGAATTTCGGACAAACATTCGGCAAGTTTTAGCGCCAAAAAAAGGATGCGCAAAATTGTGCAAAATTGCTCAGTTTTCATGTCAACACCGTTAAGTTTCAACTTCGGCATAAAAATTGGTTGGGCGTTGCTTCCCTGTGACCTTCGTTTTTTGCTTGTGCCACGTGCGGCACTAATACCGGTAAACTCTATTTCCCTCTCTTGTTTAATCAAGAGTTTGGGGGGGCAAAAATGGACCTATAGTAACAATTTTGGATTCAATTTAAAGATCTCAAACAGATCTACCAGAAAAATTTTTCAGAAAGGTAAAAATAGCTTTCATTCAGGGGTTCTAAGCTGCCAAAGATGATGAATTTTACCTGCATAAGAGAAACGGAAACGCTTGAAAGGCTGCAGCACGGGCTGTGTTTGACATTGTTGCTTCAAATTCTCAGAATTGTTTTGTAATATATCCATCTTGTTGTCTGGTAAATTTTATAGCTTTAGGAAGCAAGCTCTTTGAGATATTAATATTTTAAGGTAATGATTTTTACCTGAATGAGAGAAAAAGGCAATGTTTAAAATGGCGCAGCACGGGCTATATTTGTCGCTTTGGTTTCAAATTTGCAGAAAGCATTGTGAATATATCCATCTTGGTGAGTTTTAAATTTTATGGCTTTGGCACGCAAGGTATTTGAGAAATTAATTTTTTATGGAATAAAATGGTATTAAAATTAAAAAAACGGATCTGCTATCGGCACCCATTACGGGCAAACCATCTGACGAAGTGCGGTGAGTTTTGGATTCAGAGACTCAGGACATGAAACTTTACAACACATGTGAGACTCACAAGTAAAAAAACTGTGGTTTTGGAGAAATTGATGCAGAAAAAGGTAATTTTTGGTCAAAATTCAAAATGGCCGTCTGGTTTTTTTCAATGTTTCTGGGGTTCCCGTTAAGATATCGGGTGTGAGTCAGTACTCAAATCGATCAGCTTGCAGAGTCGGACGGAATGACACCAGGATCGAGTCGATCGAATGCACGAGCGGCATTCGAACATTGATCAGAATTTCGGACAAACATTCGGCAAGCTTTAGCGCCAAAAAAAGGATGCGCAAAATTTTGCGAAATTGCTCAGTTTTCATGGCAACACCGTTAAGTTTCAACTTCGGCATAAAAATTGGTTGGGCGTTGCTTCCCTGTGACCTTCGTTTTTTGCTTGTGCCACGTGCGGCACTAATACCGGTAAACCCTATTTCCCTCTCTTGTTTAATCAAGAGTTTGGGGGGGCAAAAATGGACCTATAGTAACAATTTTGGATTCGATTTAAAGATCTCAAACAGATCTACCAGAAAATCTTTTCAGAGAGGTAAAAATAGCTTTCATTCAGGGGTTCTAAGCTGCCAAAGATGATGAATATTACCTGCATAAGAGAAACGGAAACGCTTGAAAGGCTGCAGCACGGGCTGTGTTTGACATTGTTGCTTCAAATTCTCAGAATTGTTTTTTAATATATCCATCTTGTTGTATGGTAAATTTTATAGCTTTAGGAAGCAAGCTCTTTGAGATATTAATATTTTAAGGTAATGATTTTTACCTGAATGAGAGAAAAAGGCAATGTTTAAAATGGCGCAGCACGGGCTATATTTGTCGCTTTGGTTTCAAATTTGCAGAGAAATATTGATAATATCTCCATCTTGGTGTGTGTTAAATTTTATAGCTTTAGGAAGCAAGCTCTTTAAGAAATTAATATTTAAATGTAATGATTTTTATCAGAATGAGAGAAAAA
Organism: Ranitomeya variabilis; assembly: GCF_051348905.1. Taxonomy (NCBI): domain Eukaryota; kingdom Metazoa; phylum Chordata; class Amphibia; order Anura; family Dendrobatidae; genus Ranitomeya; species Ranitomeya variabilis. The sequence continues at coordinate 135,592,384 of NC_135232.1, read as the reverse complement.
GGCAATGTTTAAAATGGCGCAGCACGGGAAATATTTGTTGTTTTGGTTTCAAATTTTCAGAAAACATTGTGAATATATCCGTCTTGGCGTTTGTTAAATTTTGTGGCTTTGGCATGCAAGGTATTTGAGAAATTAATTTTTTATGGAATAAAATGGTATTAAAATTAAAAAAACGGATCTGCTATCGGCGCCCATTACGGGCAAACCATCTGACGAAGTGCGGTGAGTTTTGGATTCAGAGACTCAGGACATGAAACTTTACAACACATGTGAGACTCACAAGTAAAAAAACTGGGGTTTTGGAGAAATTGATGCAGAAAAAGGTAATTTTGGGTCAAAATTCAAAATGGCCGTCTGGTTTTTTCAATGTTTCTGGGGTTCCTGTTAAGATATCGGGTGTGAGTCAGTACTCAAATCGATCGGCTCGCACAGTCGGACGAAAAGACACCAGGATCGAGTCGATCGAACGCACGGGCAGCATTCGAACATTGATCAGAATTTCGGACAAACATTTGGCAAGCTTTAGCGCCAAAAAAAGGATGCGCAAAATTTTGCGAAATTGCTCAGTTTTCATGGCAACACCGTTAAGTTTCAACTTCGGCATAAAAATTGGTTGGGCGTTGCTTCCCTGTGACCTTTGTTTTTTGCTTGTGCCACGTGCGGCACTAATACCGGTAAACCCTATTTCCCTCTCTTGTTTAATCAAGAGTTTGGGGGGGCAAAAATGGACCTATAGTAACAATTTTGGATTCGATTTAAAGATCTCAAACAGATCTACCAGAAAATCTTTTCAGAGAGGTAAAAATAGCTTTCATTCAGGGGTTCTAAGCTGCCAAAGATGATGAATTTTACCTGCATAAGAGAAACGGAAACGCTTGAAAGGCTGCAGCACGGGCTGTGTTTGACATTGTTGCTTCAAATTCTCAGAATTGTTTTGTAATATATCCATCTTGTTGTCTGGTAAATTTTACAGCTTTAGGAAGCAAGCTCTTTGAGATATTAATATTTTAAGGTAATGATTTTTACCTGAATGAGAGAAAAAGGCAATGTTTAAAATGGCGCAGCACGGGCTATATTTGTCGCTTTGGTTTCAAATTTGCAGAAAGCATTGTGAATATATCCATCTTGGTGAGTTTTAAATTTTATGGCTTTGGCACGCAAGGTATTTGAGAAATTAATTTTTTATGGAATAAAATGGTATTAAAATTAAAAAAACGGATCTGCTATCGGCGCCCATTACGGGCAAACCATCTGACTAAGTGCGGTGAGTTTTGGATTCAGAGACTCAGGACATGAAACTTTACAACACATGTGAGACTCACAAGTAAAAAAACTGTGGTTTTGGAGAAATTGATGCAGAAAAAGGTAATTTTTGGTCAAAATCCAAAATGGTTGTCTGTTTTTTTAAATGTTTCTGTGGTTCCCGTTAAGATATCAGGTGTGAGTCAGTACTCAAATCGATCAGCTCACAGAGTCGGACGAAATGACACCAGGATCGAGTCGATCGAACGCACGAGCGGCATTCGAACATTGATCAGAATTTCGGACAAACATTCGGCAAGTTTTAGCGCCAAAAAAAGGATGCGCAAAATTGTGCAAAATTGCTCAGTTTTCATGTCAACACCGTTAAGTTTCAACTTCGGCATAAAAATTGGTTGGGCGTTGCTTCCCTGTGACCTTCGTTTTTTGCTTGTGCCACGTGCGGCACTAATACCGGTAAACTCTATTTCCCTCTCTTGTTTAATCAAGAGTTTGGGGGGGCAAAAATGGACCTATAGTAACAATTTTGGATTCAATTTAAAGATCTCAAACAGATCTACCAGAAAAATTTTTCAGAAAGGTAAAAATAGCTTTCATTCAGGGGTTCTAAGCTGCCAAAGATGATGAATTTTACCTGCATAAGAGAAACGGAAACGCTTGAAAGGCTGCAGCACGGGCTGTGTTTGACATTGTTGCTTCAAATTCTCAGAATTGTTTTGTAATATATCCATCTTGTTGTCTGGTAAATTTTATAGCTTTAGGAAGCAAGCTCTTTGAGATATTAATATTTTAAGGTAATGATTTTTACCTGAATGAGAGAAAAAGGCAATGTTTAAAATGGCGCAGCACGGGCTATATTTGTCGCTTTGGTTTCAAATTTGCAGGAAGCATTGTGAATATATCCATCTTGGTGAGTTTTAAATTTTATGGCTTTGGCACGCAAGGTATTTGAGAAATTAATTTTTTATGGAATAAAATGGTATTAAAATTAAAAAAACGGATCTGCTATCGGCACCCATTACGGGCAAACCATCTGACGAAGTGCGGTGAGTTTTGGATTCAGAGACTCAGGACATGAAACTTTACAACACATGTGAGACTCACAAGTAAAAAAACTGTGGTTTTGGAGAAATTGATGCAGAAAAAGGTAATTTTTGGTCAAAATTCAAAATGGCCGTCTGGTTTTTTTCAATGTTTCTGGGGTTCCCGTTAAGATATCGGGTGTGAGTCAGTACTCAAATCGATCAGCTTGCAGAGTCGGACGGAATGACACCAGGATCGAGTCGATCGAATGCACGAGCGGCATTCGAACATTGATCAGAATTTCGGACAAACATTCGGCAAGCTTTAGCGCCAAAAAAAGGATGCGCAAAATTTTGCGAAATTGCTCAGTTTTCATGGCAACACCGTTAAGTTTCAACTTCGGCATAAAAATTGGTTGGGCGTTGCTTCCCTGTGACCTTCGTTTTTTGCTTGTGCCACGTGCGGCACTAATACCGGTAAACCCTATTTCCCTCTCTTGTTTAATCAAGAGTTTGGGGGGGGCAAAAATGGACCTATAGTAACAATTTTGGATTCGATTTAAAGATCTCAAACAGATCTACCAGAAAATCTTTTCAGAGAGGTAAAAATAGCTTTCATTCAGGGGTTCTAAGCTGCCAAAGATGATGAATATTACCTGCATAAGAGAAACGGAAACGCTTGAAAGGCTGCAGCACGGGCTGTGTTTGACATTGTTGCTTCAAATTCTCAGAATTGTTTTTTAATATATCCATCTTGTTGTATGGTAAATTTTATAGCTTTAGGAAGCAAGCTCTTTGAGATATTAATATTTTAAGGTAATGATTTTTACCTGAATGAGAGAAAAAGGCAATGTTTAAAATGGCGCAGCACGGGCTATATTTGTCGCTTTGGTTTCAAATTTGCAGAGAAATATTGATAATATCTCCATCTTGGTGTGTGTTAAATTTTATAGCTTTAGGAAGCAAGCTCTTTAAGAAATTAATATTTAAATGTAATGATTTTTATCAGAATGAGAGAAAAAGGCAATGTTTAAAATGGCGCAGCACGGGAAATATTTGTTGTTTTGGTTTCAAATTTTCAGAAAACATTGTGAATATATCCGTCTTGGCGTTTGTTAAATTTTGTGGCTTTGGCATGCAAGGTATTTGAGAAATTAATTTTTTATGGAATAAAATGTTATTAAAATTAAAAAAACGGATCTGCTATCGGCGCCCATTACGGGCAAACCATCTGACGAAGTGCGGTGAGTTTTGGATTCAGAGACTCAGGACATGAAACTTTACAACACATGTGAGACTCACAAGTAAAAAAACTGTGGTTTTGGAGAAATTGATGCAGAAAAAGGTAATTTTGGGTCAAAATTCAAAATGGCCGTCTGGTTTTTTCAATGTTTCTGGGGTTCCTGTTAAGATATCGGGTGTGAGTCAGTACTCAAATCGATCGGCTCGCACAGTCGGACGAAAAGACACCAGGATCGAGTCGATCGAACGCACGGGCAGCATTCGAACATTGATCAGAATTTCGGACAAACATTTGGCAAGCTTTAGCGCCAAAAAAAGGATGCGCAAAATTTTGCGAAATTGCTCAGTTTTCATGGCAACACCGTTAAGTTTCAACTTCGGCATAAAAATTGGTTGGGCGTCACTTCGTCTTCGCCTTCATGTTTCACTGGGTGCCGCCAGCGGCACCCAGAATGCACCACTATCGCTGCGCAATTTTCCATACAAAAATGTTATGCTCAAATGGTCAATACGGACCTAAAACATGCTCCCGCACACTTTTCTTATTTTCGGACATCAGGTCCACGTCTAAAATTAGAAGCTGATGAGCATTTCTTACATATAGCTTTGGACTGATTATTCGGATCTTGGTTAAAAAAATTGCCACACTGCACTCATCCTACTATGGAATACCTTTTCAGGCTTTGCACGCCGTGCTACTGTCACCGGATTGCAATGCTGTCCTACACCTGTTGTGGTTTTTGACACATGTTTTGGGCCTGATGCGGGCCTGCCAGATGAAAGCTGATGCGATGTTGGTGCCTGCTGCGGATCATCCTCCTCCGCTTCAGGGCTACTGCCAGCGGCACCCTGTTCCCACAATGGCTGCCAATCGGGGTCATCAACTGGGTCATCTATCACCTCCTCTTCAATGTCCTGTGCACCTTCCTCTGTGTCACTGTGTAAGGTTTGGGACGGGGCACCATAGTCTCATCAGGGTCAGATTCTGGCTGAGTACACTGCGAGGGCAATGTTGTGATCTGAGTCAATGGAACAGCATAATAATCTAGCTGTGGCTGTGCATCTGTGCACTCCATGTCTGATTCATCTTGTAATGGGCTGTGAACTATTTCCCTTTCTAACCCTGGCACGGTATGTGTAAAGAGCTCCATGGAGTAAACTGTAGTGTCGCCTGCCGCATCCTTCACTTTTACTTTGGGTTAAGGACACAAGGAAGCGACTTGTTCCTGACCGTGAGCATCCACTGATGACTCGCTGCTTTTAAATTTGGAACTTTCAGAAGAGGAGGTGAAAGAGCTAGAGGCTGAGTCAGCAAGGAAAGCCAAAACTTTTTCCTGCTGCTCCGGCTTTAACAGCGGTTTTCCTACTCCCAGAAAAGGGAGCCTTCGAGGTCTTGTGTAGCCAGACAATGACGCTGGCTCAACAACTCGAGCCTTAGGTGCTATTTTGCTTTTCACACTACCACCAGATGCTCCACCACCACCACCACCACCATCATTACCAGCTGGCAATGACTGCCCACAGCCACGACCTCTTCCACCAGACTTCCTCATTCTTAGCAAAATGTAACCAAACTAACAACCGTTATATGGTACTATAAAAAAAGGTAGAAGATGTATGCAAACTTGTTGCGAATTTAAATCTCCCTTTCTATATGTGAGGGGGACTGCTGCAAAATTCAAGCCCACTGTATTACACTACACAGTATAAGTTGCAGAAAGTGACTGGCAGATATGCGCGAAACAGGCCTCACGCAGATGCACTTAGTGGCAATATAAATCTCCCTTTTTATGTGTTTGAGACTGCTGCAAATAAAAAACAGGCCCACTGTATTACACTACACAGTTTGAGTGGCAGAAAGTGGCTTGCAGATATGCCACAAACAGGACTGACGCAGATGCACTCAGTGGCAATATAAATCTCCCATTTTTATGTGTGGGAGAATGCAGGAAAAAATCTGGCCCACTGTATTACATTACACAGTTTGAGTGGCAGAAAGTGGCTGGAAGATATGCCACAAACAGGACTGATGCAGATGCACTCAGTGGCAATATAAATCTCCCTTTTTATGTGCAGGAGAATGCAGAAAAAAATCAGGCCCACTGTATTACACTACTCAGTTTGAGTGGCAGAAAGTGGCTGGCAGATATGCCACAAACAGGACTGACGCAGATGCACTCAGTGGCAATATAAATCTCCCTTTTTATGTGTGGGAGACAGCAGAAAAATCAGGCCCACTGTATTACACTACACAGTTTGAGTGGCAGAAAGTGGCTGGCAGATATGGCACAAACAGGACTGATGCAGATGCACTCAGTGGCAATATAAGTCTCCCATTTTTATGTGTGGGAGAATGCAGGAAAAAATCAGTCCCACTGCATTACACTACACAGTTTGAGTGGCAGAAAGTGGCTGGCAGATATACGCCAAACAGGACTGACGCAGATGCACTCAGAGGCAATATAAATCTCCATTTTTATGTGTGGGAGACAGCAGAAAAATCAGGCCCACTGTATTACACTACACAGTTTGAGTGGCAGAAAGTGGCTGGCAGATATAACACAAACAGGACTGATGCAGATGCACTCAGTGGCAATATAAGTTTCCCATTTTTATGTGTGGGAGAATGCAGGAAAAAATCAGTCCCACTGTATTACACTACACAGTTTGAGTGGCAGAAAGTGGCTGGCAGATATGCCACAAACAGGACTGACGCAGATGCACTCAGTGGCAATATAAATCTCCATTTTATGTGTGGGAGAATGCAGAAAAAAATCAGGCCCTCTGCATTACACTACACAGTTTGAGTGGCAGAAAGTGGCTGGCAGATATGTCACAAACAGGACTGAAACAGATGCACTCAGTAGCAATATAAATCTCCCTTTTTATGTGTGGGAGACAGCAGAAAAATCAGGCCAACTGTATTACACTACACAGTTTGAGTGGCAGAAAGTGGCTGGCAGATATACCACAAACAGGTCTGACACAGATGCACTCAGTGGCAATATAAATCTCCTTTTTTATGTGTGGGAGAATGCAGAAAAAAATCAGGCCCTCTGTATTACACTACACAGTTTGAGTGGCAGAAAGTGGCTGGCAGATATGCCACAAACAGGACTGACACAGATGCACTCAGTGGCAATATAAATCTCCCTTTTTATGTGTGGGAGACAGCAGAAAAATCAGGCCCACTGTATTACACTACACAGTTTGAGTGGCAGAATGTGGCTGGCAGATATACGCCAAACAGGACTGACGCAGATGCACTCAGTGGCAATATAAATCTCCCTTTTTATGTGTGGGAGAATGCAGAAAAATCAGGCCCACTGTATTACACTACACAGTTTGAGTGGCAGAATGTGGCTGGCAGATATACGCCAAACAGGACTGACGCAGATGCACTCAGTGGCAATATAAATCTCCCTTTTTTATGTGTGGGAGAATGCAGGAAAAAATCAGGCCCACTGTATTACACTACACAGTTTGAGTGGCAGAATGTGGCTGGCAGATATATCACAAACAGGACTGACGCAGATGCACTCACTGGCAATATAAATCTCCATTTTTATGTGTGGGAGACAGCAGAAAAATCAGGCCCACTGTATTACACTACCCAGTTTGAGTGGCAGAAAGTGGCTGGCAGATATACCACAAACAGTGTGAAGCAGATGCACTCAGTGGCAATATAAATCTCCCTTTTTTATGTGTGGGAGAATGCAGGACAAAATCAGGCCCACTGTATTACACTACACAGTTTGAGTGGCAGAATGTGGCTGGCAGATATATCACAAACAGGACTGACGCAGATGCACTCAGTGGCAATATAAGTCTCCCATTTTTATGTGTGGGAGAATGCAGGAAAAAATCAGGCCCACTGTATTACACTACACAGTTTGAGTGGCAGAAAGTGGCTGGCAGATATGCCACAAACAGGACTGACGCAGATGCACTCAGTGGCAATATAAATGTCCCATTTTTATGTGTGGGAGAATGCAGGAAAAAATCTGGCCCACTGTATTACATTACACAGTTTGAGTGGCAGAAAGTGTTTGACATCCTTGAACCTACCCCACCTTTCAGAATCTCAGCAGCACCGATTGACTAGGCCTTTCAACATAGAGGAACTCCGGTCCACCCTGTCGAAGAGCAGATCTGGTAAGGCCCCTGGTCCAGATGGACTCAAAGTAAATTACTACAAATCCTTCTCATCTTCTCTCCTCCCACGATTACTGAAAACATATAATGATATCCAAGGTGGCGATTGTTTTCCCACCCAGTCGCTTGAAGCGCGGATTTCACTAATTTACAAAGAAGGTAATGATCAGGAGCTTTGTAGTAGCTACAGGCCGATTTCATTATTGAATGCTGATCTGAAACTATTTGCTAGCCTATTAGCTCACAGAATAGCTGAGTTCTTACCGACGTTAATCTCTTTAAACCAAACAGGCTTTGTGGGAGGAAGAGAAGGAAAGGATAATATGCACAAAATTTTGCATCTTATGCATTATGCGAAAATAAATAAGCTGCCTCTGGTTCTTCTGGGAACAGACGCGGAGAAGGCCTTTGACAGGGTGGACTGGACCTATCTCGAGGAGACAATGAGGAGTTTTGGCTTTCCGAACCAACTGATCTCCACTATAATGAAGATGTACAGAGATCCATCAGCTTGCATAAAAATTAATGGCTCCTTGACTGATAGGTTCTCCATTAAAAATGGGACACGACAGGGGACACTGTCCCCACTAGGGTTGAGCGACTTTTATTTTTATAGGAAGCAGGGCACGTACGAGGGTGAGTATATACCTAATAGGAATATACTCACCCTCGGCTTCTTTCCGGCAGCCTTCCTTCTTAAGAATGAACGCGTGAAGGACCTTCCGATGACATCACGGCTTTGTGATTGGTCGCGGCGGCCCACGTGACCGCTCAGCGACCAATCACAAGCCGTGACCTAATTCTTATGTACCTGAGAACCAGAACAGGACCTGAGAATAACGTCACCGGCTTGTGATTGGTCGCTCAGCGGTCACGTGGGCCGCCGCGACCAATCACAAGCCGTGAAGCATTCGAAAGGTCTTTCAAGCGCCATTTTTAGGAACGGAAGATGCCGGTTACCAGCGGCAATGTCCAGGCTGCGTCGGAAAGGTGAGCATATCAATATTTTTTATTTTAATTCTTTATTTTACACCTAAATGTGGATTCTGATACCGATTTCCGATATCGCAAACATATCGGAACTCGGTATCGGAATCCCGATACCAGATTCAGAAGATCGCCGACCTCATGGCCGACCCCACACAGGGGTCGGGTCGGGTTTCATGAAACCCGACTTTGCCAAAAGTCGGCGACTTCTGAAAATGGTCGACCTGTTTCGCTCAACCCTAGTCCCCACTGTTATTCATACTAACAATGGAACCATTACTGACTGTTATACAACAGTGCCAAGAAATAGAGGGCATCAAAATAGGGAATACACATCATAAAACTGCGGCTTTCGCCGATGACCTCTTGGTCCTGATGACTAAGCCCCTCAGAGGTTTAGCTGCCCTGTTGAAGATTCTAACTATCTTTGGTGATCTGTCAAATTTTAAAGTAAACATGTCCAAGTCTGAGGCTTTAGACTTAAATATTCCTTAACATATTCTTACTAAGGCGAAAAGCTTATACCCATTTGCATGGCCCAAATGATACATTAACTATCTAGGGATTAAAATAGGCAGAACAGATAAAGGGCTATTGGAAGACAATTACCACCCGTTACTTAAACATGCAATCGCAACCGTCCAGTCCTGGAGAGACCCGTATCTCTCTTGGACGGGTAGAAAGAACCTAATAAAAAGTCTGATTCTGCCCAAATTCACATATTTGTTTCAGGTACTACCCATACACATTCCTTCTACTTTCCTAACCAAAGTAAATTCCATATTCTCTCAATATATCTGGAAAAGTACGAAACCACGCATAGCCTTTCGTACATTAACTTTACCTAGGTGCTTGGGGGGAATGGGAGCCCCAGATATAAAGAAATATTACTATGCTGCAGTACTATCTCGGTCAGAAAGTTTAATTAGAGACTCCCAAGGAAACCTGGCAACGGATGTAGAGAAAGAAATATCCCCTATTCCTCTTAGACCACTACTATTGACTTATGCAGGGAAGCATTCATTTCCCCCTCACCCCAACCCGCGGTGCTGCGCTCTGCTCTCACTGTACGGCTGCACTCAGAGCAGGAAGCAGACGGCAAGGGACCTGAAGGACACCGACGGGTGAGTATGTACTGTTTGTTTTTTTACGTTTACGCTGGTAACCAGGGTAAACATCGGGTTACTAAGCGCGGCCCTGCGCTTAGTTACCCGATGTTTACCCTGGTTACCCGGGGACTTCGGCATCGCTCCAGCGCCGTGATTGCAACGTGTGACCGCAGTCTACGACGCTGGAGCGATGATTATACGACGCTGCGACGTCACGAATCGTGCCGTCGCAGCGATGAAAATTTCAATGTGTGACGGTACCCTAAGTTTAAAGGAATTTGGCTCCCTTGGATTATATTCAGGTCGTCTTCCGGAATCGATGTAACCAAGAACTGATCGATGCAGAGAGCTGAATTCATGATGCTACCCCCCCCCTCTTACACCCCCCCTCCTCCTCTTTCTTTACTGTCCTATGACTTTTATACTTACTTCAAAGAATCATTATGTTTTATATGTTTCTTTTTCTTGATAGAGAAGATTGCTCCAATTTTTCTATTGCTCTTTTTCAAACCGAAATGTTGTAAAAAAGAGCCTTTTTGTTACTGTTAAATTTCTGAAAGTTATTTGTATACTGTTCATCTGTTACTATACAAATGTCAATATTTTTGTCTACTTGCATTATTTCTCAATAAAAAGAACATTGAAAAGAAAAAAGAGTGGCAGAAAGTGGCTGGCAGATATGCCACAAACAGGACTGACGCAGATGCACTCAGTGGTAATAGAAATCTCCCTTTTTATGTGTGGGAGAATGCAGAAAAAAATCAGGCCCACTGTATTACACTACACAGTTTGAGTGGCAGAAAGTGGCTGGCAGATATGCCACAAACAGGACTGACGCAGATGCACACACTGGCAATATAAATCTCCCTTTTTATGTGTGGGAGACAGCAGAAAAATCAGGCCCACTGTATTACACTACACAGCTTGAGTGGCAGAAAGTAGCTGGCAGATATGCCACAAACAGGACTGATGCAGATGCACTCAGTGGCAATATAAATCTCCCTTTTTATGTGTGGGAGACAGCAGAAATATCAGGCCAACTGTATTACACTCAGGGTCGTATTTAGAGTTTCTGCTGCCCTAGGCACTTTTCGTGCTGCCTCCCCCACTGGTCAGTATGACTAATGCAGACACTGTCGGCAGTGACTTGGGCTACTTTCACATCAGCGATTTTTACCATTCGTGGCCGATCCGGCAGTTTTTCTGCATCTGCCACGTAACGCATCACTTACGGCAACACTGCGTTCAGTCTCATTCATTCCCTGTGGGACTTGCGAACATGTGCCGCACTTGCAGTTTTGCCGCGATCCGATAAATGCAGTACTTGCAGCAACGGAAAAAAACGCTGCTAGCAGTGTTTTTTTGTCTCATCGTAAGTGTAAAACCGCAAGTGCTGCACATGTTCGCAAGTCCCATAGGGAATCAGTAAGGGGTCCAAATCTATGTATATGCCCATGTAGCTCTTTCAAGGACAATTCCAGCAATATTTTTACATGTTCAGTCCATTCATCTGAAATCAGTTTGCATACATATGCAAATGAGGGAGTAGATCTGTTACTCCAGCTCTATACCCCCTCAGTGCTGTATTATATAGTATATAACACAGCCACATAGTATATAAGAGCCACGTAGTATATAGCACAGCCCACGCAGTATATAACACAGCCCACGCAGTGTATAACACAGCCCACGCAGTGTATAACACAGCCCACGCAGTGTATAACACAGCCCACGCAGTGTATAACACAGCCCACGCAGTGTATAACACAGCCCACGCAGTGTATAACACAGCCCACGCAGTGTATAACACAGCCCACGTAGAATATAACAGCCCACATAGAATATAACAGCCCACGTAGAATATAACAGCCCACGTAATATATAGCAGTATAGGCACCATATCCCTGTTAAAAAAAGAATTAAAATAAAAAAGTTATATACTCACCCTCCGGCGTCCACCGAAGCTGTCCCGATGCGCGTGATGCTGCCGCCAGCTTCTGTTCCCAGTGATGCATTGCGAAATTACCCAGATGACTTAGTCATCTGGGTAATTTTGCAATGCATCACTGGGAACGGAAGCTGGCGGCAGCATCGTGCGCATCGGTGGACGGCGGAAGGTGAGAATAGCACAATTTTTAAATTTTTTACTTATTTTTAACATTATATCTTTTTATTATTGACGCTGCATAGGCAGCATCAATAGTAAAAAGTTGGTCCGGGATGGGGCGACACACTGGCACTGACAGCTCCGCACATACGTACAGCTCCACACAGACACACACATACATACAGCTCCGCACACACACACAGCCCCACACACACATACAGCTCTGCGCACACACACATACAGCTCCGCTCCTTGCACACACACATACAGCCCCACACACATACAGCACCACACAGACACACACAGCACCGCACAGACACACACATACAGCTCCACACACACAGCCCCACACACACGTACAGCTCCGCTGCTTGCACACACACACATACAGCCCCACATACATACAGCACCGCACAGACACACAGCCAGCTCCGCTGCCAGTCAACACACACATAAAGCTCTGCTGCCCGCACACACGCACATACAGCTCCGCTGCCCGCACACACATACAGCACCACACACACATACAGCACCGCACAGACACACACATACATACAGCTCCGCACACACACACAGCTCCGCACACACACATACAGCTCCGCACACACACAGAGCTCCACACACACATACAGCACCGCAGACACACATACATACAGCTCCGCACACACAGAGCTCCACACACAGACACACACATACAGCTCCGCGCACACAGAGCTCCGCACACACAGAGCTCCGCACACACAGACAGCTCTGCACACACAGAGCTCTGCATACACAGACAGCTCCGCGCACACAGAGCTCCGCATACACAGACATACATACAGCTCCGCACAGACACATACATACAGCTCCGCACACACAGAGTTCCGCACACACAGAGCTCCGCACACACAGACACACACATACAGCTCCGCACACACACACACACATACAGCACCGCACAGACACACATACATACAGCTCCACACACAGAGCTCCGCACACACAGACACACACATACAGCTCCGCACACACAGAGCTCCGCACACACAGACACACACATACAGCTCCGCGCACACAGAGCTCCGCACACACAGACAGCTCCGCACACACAGAGCTACACACACACAGAGCTACACACACACACACAGCTCTGCACACCAGCAGTGGCAATGATTGCTCCGAGGACCCAGATAGTGAGTGAGGGTGTATTATACCCCACCCCCACCACTCACTCTCTGGGTCCGTCTGCCGGGAGGAAAGATCAAACAGATATCATACATTCAGGGCTGCTGTGTTTGCACGGCTCCTCCAGCCTCAGGCACTACAGGAAGAAATGAGGCTGAGGAGGAATGTGAGGGAAGAAGTGAGCACCGTGAGGTGAGTCACAGACAGCCGTGCAGCAGGCAGCGCGCGGGCAGGAGCCAGGAGGGAGATCGTTACAGACAGAGTCACAGAGACAGTACACTACTTACTGTGCATGTACTGCTCTACTGTCTGCGAGTCCTCCAGCTCCTGGCCAGCAATGTGTGAGTCCAGGACAGGACACAGGGTCGGCACACAGGGCGCCGCCGCTCCACCTCAGCAGTCACATTCCGGCCGGCACCACCAGTGAGGCTGTGAGCATGGGGTCAGTGAGGTCACTGTGAGGGGGAGTAGGGAGAGTCGGCACCAGCACCACGTGTTCTGGCTGCCGCTCTGCCGCCCCCTGTCTTCAGGAAGGGACCCACAGAACTAGTATTCAAAAAAAAAAAAAAAACGAAAGAAAAAAAAAATACACTTGCTCAGGTGCCGCCCCCCCGCCTGTCCCCGCCCTAGGCACGTGCCCTCAAGTGCCTAGTGGCAAATACGGCCCTGATTACACTACACAGTTTGAGTGGCAGAAAGTGGCTGGCAGATATACCACAAACAGGACTGACACAGATGCACTCAGTGGCAATATAAATCTCCCTTTTTATGTGTGGGAGAATGCAGAAAAAAATCAGGCCCTCTGTATTACACTACACAGTTTGAGTGGCAGAAAGTGGCTGGCAGATATGCCACAAACAGGACTGAAGCAGATGCACTCAGTGGCAATATAAATCTCCCTTTTTATGTGTGGGAGACAGCAGAAAAATCAGGCCCACTGTATTACACTACACAGTTTGAGTGGCAGAATGTGGCTGGCAGATATACGCCAAACAGGACTGACGCAGATGCACTCAGTGGCAATATAAATCTCCCTTTTTTATGTGTGGGAGAATGCAGGAAAAAATCAGGCCCAATGTATTATACTACACAGTTTGAGTGGCAGAATGTGGCTGGCAGACATATCACAAACAGGACTGACGCAGATGCACTCAGTGGCAATATAAATCTCCCTTTTTATGTGTGGGAGAATGCAGAAAAATATCAGGCCCACTGTATTACACTACACAGTTTGAGTGGCAGAAAGTGGCTGGCAGATATGCCACAAATAGGACTGACACAGATGCACTCAGTGGCAATATAAATCTCCCATTTTATGTGTGGGAGACAGCAGAACAATCAGGCCCACTGTATTACACTACATAGTTTGAGTGGCAGAAAGTGACTGGCAGATATGCCACAAACAGGACTGACGCAGATGCACTCAGTGGCAATATAAATCTCCATTTTTATGTGTGGGAGACAGCAGAAAAATCAGGCCCACTGTATTACACTATACAGTTTGAGTGGCAGAAAGTGGCTGGCAGATATGCCACAAACAGGACTGATGCAAATGCACTCAGTGGCAATTATAAGTCTCCCATTTTTATGTGTGGGAGAATGCAGGAAAAAATCAGTCCCACTGTATTACACTACACAGTTTGAGTGGCAGAAAGTGGCTGGCAGATATGCCACAAACAGGACTGACGCAGATGCACTCAGTGGCAATATAAATCTCCCTTTTTATGTGTGGGAGAATGCAGGAAAAAATCAATCCCACTGTATTACACTACACAGTTTGAGTGGCAGAAAGTGGCTGGCAGATATGCCACAAATAGGACTGACACAGATGCACTCAGTGGCAATATAAATCTCCCATTTTATGTGTGGGAGACAGCAGAACAATCAGGCCCACTGTATTACACTACATAGTTTGAGTGGCAGAAAGTGACTGGCAGATATGCCACAAACAGGACTGACGCAGATGCACTCAGTGGCAATATAAATCTCCATTTTTATGTGTGGGAGACAGCAGAAAAATCAGGCCCACTGTATTACACTATACAGTTTGAGTGGCAGAAAGTGGCTGGCAGATATGCCACAAACAGGACTGATGCAAATGCACTCAGTGGCAATTATAAGTCTCCCATTTTTATGTGTGGGAGAATGCAGGAAAAAATCAGTCCCACTGTATTACACTACACAGTTTGAGTGGCAGAAAGTGGCTGGCAGATATGGCACAAACAGGACTGATGCAGATGCACTCAGTGGCAATATAAATCTCCCTTTTTTATGTGTGGGAGAATGCAGGAAAAAATCAGTGGCAGAAAGTGGCTGGAAGATATATAAAAAAATACAAGGGCTGTAGTAGAATTTCAATCTCCCTTTGTTACCATCTTTTCAGTTAGCCATTAAAAGGTATCAACCACTGAGGACTCTCAATTCTAAATATTTTTCAATCTCCCTTCAATGATCAAAGGACAAGTATGGCAGCAATAAAAAGGACTGCTGCACACAAGAGTGTGGACAAAGAAACAAGAGAACTGTGCAGAAAGAAGCAACAGGATTTTTGCTTTGAAAAACGCAGTTGGCTTGCACAGCGGCATACAAACAGCAATGCAGCTATCAGGGAGCCTTATAAGCTACAGAGCTGATGCCCAGTAATCTAGCCTCCACTGTCCCTGCAAAGAAAAGGTGGTGTTGTACAGTGGAAATCGCTACAGTACAAGCGGTTTGGGGGTTAATCTTTCCTCCCTAACAATATCCCTGCTTCTGACGAAGCTGCAGCAACCTCTCCCTATGCTCAGATCGGCAGCAGTAAGATGGCGGTCAGCGTGCACGCCCCTTTATAGCCCGTGTGACGCCGCAGAAAGCAAGCCAATCACTGTCATGCCCTTCTCTAAGATGGTTGGGACCAAGACCTATGTCATCACGCTGCCCACACTCTGCGCCCACCTTCACTGGCTGAGAAATGGCGCTTAAAGCGTCATACGAAACGCGACTTTGGCGCGAAGATCGCCGACCGCAGTCCTAGTCCTATATAATTTAAGTCCTGGCAAGCACTCATTTCCTGAATAGCTTATGCTGCATCGTTAGGAGATGGTGGTTGGTGGTTGTTGTATGAGAATAATAATAATAATAATTTTTATTTATATAGCGCCAACATATTCCCCAGCGCTTTACAACTTATAGAGGGGACTTGTACAGACAATAGACATAACAGCATAACAGAAATCACAGTTCAAAACAGATACCAGGAGGAATGAGGGCCATGCTCGCAACCTTACAAACTATGAGGGAGGCATCCTCATGAAGCCTTAGTGACGAAACGCGCGTTGAGGTGCCCACCAGCATGACAGCAGGGGAGATACACCAGCTTTAGCTATGGCCACAGGTGTTGTGAATTCTGCTTTTGGGCTCCCTCCGGTGGTTGTAGGTGGTAATGCAGTTGCCCTGAGTTGCAGTCTTGGTCAGGTGTATCTGCTGATTGCAGATCTGACTGGGGTATTTAGGCTTGCAGGATTCATTAGTCCTTGCCAGTTGTCAATTGTTGTTGGGAGGTGTAGGACCTCTGCCTGGTTCCTCCTGCCTTTCTGCCAAATCAGCAAAGATAAGTGTCTGGTTCTTTTTCCCTGTGGCACACATGTTGTGTGCTTCACAATTCATTGCTATTCTTTGTGTTTTCTTGTCCAGCTTAGATTGTGTCAGTATTTTCTCAGTCTTGCTGGATTCTCTGGAGTGGCAGATATACATTCCATGTCTTTAGTTAGATTGTGGAACTTTTTGTATTATCTGCTGTGGATATTTTTGGAAGGGTTTTAATACTGACCGCCTAGTTATCTGTCCTATCCTTTCCTATTTAGCTAGAGTGGCCTCTTTTGCTAAATCCTGTTTTCTACCTGCGTGTGTCTATTCTTCTCCTACTCACAGTCATTATTCGTGGGGGGCTGCCTATCCTTTGGGGGTCTGCTCTGAGGCAAGATAGCATTCCCATTTCCATCTATAGGGGTATTTAGTCCTCCGGCTGTGTCGAGGTGTCTAGGGAGTGTTAGGCACACCCCACGGCTACTTCTAGTTGCGGTGTTAGTTCAGGATTGCGGTCAGTACAGGTTCCACCGACTCCAGAGAAAGTTTCATGCGGCTCCAAGGTCACCAGATCATAACACACAGGTACTACATGAATATTTGTTCATGCTATGACCAGTTGTGACTCTTTCACAAGTTGGTGACTATACTTAGGTATAGGCTTATGCAAGTTCCACTATTTGTGTATTGTGTTAGGGACTTATGCTATATTAATGATGATATGTTGGTATAGTTTCTCCACTTGTGTAGATATAATTTGATATCCCTGGTCTCAGCTTGTTAGGGTTGGCGGAACGCACCGAATATATTTATTAGATGGGATACCCGGGATCCACTGTGCAGGAAAGAACCTGCTGCTAAGTAAGGCAGCGAAGCAAATTAGAATAAACTTCACAGAGCCCGTAGTAAAGAGAATGCTGTGCCCTGTTTAGCTCACAGGGGACACAGCTACTGTGTAGAGCCGACAGTGGTCATGCAGTCCAACCAACATGCAGCTCCTCTCCGTTGGAGCCGGAATTCTATCGGCTATTAGCCAGCCCTGAATTCACACATAAACTCCTCACCAGAGGTGCCAGCATTCTAGGGGCTTATTTCAGCCGGGTCCCTGACTGCATACACAAAACTCCTTGCCGGAGGTGCCAGAATTCTAGGGGCTTATTTCAGCTGGGTTCCTGACCACACACAGAACTACACTGGCACTGAGCTCGTACATATTTGACACTAGCGCATGGCTGTGCGGTCATGAGAACCTTATATAGCTGCAGAACCTACAGGACCTTCCAAAAAGGACCAATGGAAGGCTGCCACAGAACTTGATCAGGTACAGGACCTTCCTGGAGGACCAATGGAAGTTGCTGCAGTACCTGAGCATGTGACCCTTGATCTCCACTGAGAGATCTTACCCTGGGCATGCTCAGTGTGTGCAAAGCAGGACTTAGTCCCAGAAAAGCCTGCTCGCCGCAGATCAGTGCAGGGTACAATAGCAGAGCCTGGAGAGACAGCAGTAACCCTTTGCACAGTATTAGACTCAGTGAGACGCTGGGACCAACGTCTCTGCTGAGCAGGCTCCACTGCAGCCGATGCAGAATGGGAGACCGCAGCAGACACAGCTCAAGATTCCCCCTGTGCAGCAGCGGGAACTTGACTCCTAACACAGCTATCTATATATTTTACCATAGGTATATTTATGTTTCCTCTCATTGAGGTTTTTCATGTGTTCCATCTCTAGTACCATTGGCTTATTGGCACCCCCGGCTAGTCCCACTATGGTTGATGTTGTTGTTTTGTCTAGGATTGCCTTCTTTGTACTTGCTCACAGTATTTGACTTGTCCATGTGATTTTACGTATTATTTTGATATATATAATAAAATTTGCTATATTTCGTTATATATGTACAGACTATTATTTGGTCTCCTCTTCAATCTATATAGCCCGGGATGCACTAAGCAACATTATTATGTTGTGGCAAATCTAGGACTATGTGGTGATAGGTAAAATATTTGTATGATTGTTTTTTTTTCCCTTTATTCCTGTTTGTTTTACGTTGTTAGTCTGGTTGGTGTATTATGGTACTCTACTGCTCCCAGACAGAGGGCGGATCCAGGAGCTAAGGCAAGGTATGTGGCCCCGGCATCTCCCCCATCAGAAGTAATTTGGAGAACAGGTCGAGCTAGGATGCCCCTGGTCCTGGGACATCTGACAACAGAGTTGTGACAATCCACCACCTTCTACTGCTTGAGGCTCTGGGTCCCAATGCGACCAACAACTCGTAGGTTTGGGTTCAGACTGCTTGCAACTGGGTACTTGATTCCAGACTGCCACTGGATCCTTGATTTGGCATGCAATTTAATTCCTCTTGGTCAAACTCATCATCCTCCATGACATCTTGTTTATGGCAAAGGCCGTGTATACAATCCGTTGAACCTGATACAAATCCTGTAGTTGCCATTTCCTGTTGAGGCTGTATATCCACTCTGGTCCAAGCTGGTGGGGTTGGACTGGACATAGTGGCGTCTGAAACCTGCTATGTATACCTCACTTATGGCCTGCTGGGTCTGTCCATATGCTTCCTGGTTGTTGAGGCCTTGGATGGTGTCTACAAACAACAATCACCTGCAGTTCCCACGGATCTGCCAGGCTGAGTAGTATCCCACTGCTGCCACCAAGTGTGGAGACATGAGTGTCAGTGGGTGTTATCGCCCGCTCACCTGGCTGTCTTTAGAAGGATCTTATGGACCAGGGCTCATACAACTGAACACCCATACTCATTTCCCGTGGGCAGAATACTAATCCGACAATACATGATGAGGGTAAATGCTTTATTAAACCACCAACACTAACATATAGAACAGTCCACAGCAAGTACATAAGATGGTGCAAATCCCAGAGTCTCACCCTTCCACTGGCTCACCGAGATTAGAGCAGCTGCGACTTTAGCCAACTACCCCAACTAGTGCCACCCTGCTTTTGGAGGGCACCCACAGAGAGAAGGCAATTACAAGGTTAGGAAGCTGACAGTCCATTGAGATACGTGGCAATGTGAACTGATTGTCCCAACCTGGCTTCTCCGACCGTCTTCATGAGTTGTGTGATGGTCAGTGAATAAGATCTGTATTCCCTTAATATGACTTCCTGCAGAGTGTCTCAAATCTGAATCCTTCTGGTTGGAGCTATGGCGTCCTGGCTGCTGTTCTGCAGAGTATCTTTGCAGAAGGGTAAATGTCACTCTGGCATAATAAAGATTAATATTGCTGTTTTGTCACACTAGTGTGTTAATGCTTCTGTGTTTTACTTCCATGTATGATTACATTGATTTCTTTGCCTGCAGCAATGCCATGGAGAAAACATTGTGCTGAGGCGGTGTTGCTCTAGCAAAATAGCAAAATGCAAGTGGAGTTTCTGGGGGTGTGCTCATTGCTGGCTTGCAGCCCAGCATCAGGCTGATGGGAAGTGTAGTTAGATGTGAGCAGATGAATTTGAAGAGGAAGTGATTGCTGTGAACACCAGATCAGGGAACAGGAAGTGGAGTAGAAAGGAATAAATCAACATGAAAATGTTCTGTATTGATAAGTTGAGATTTTTATGGGTATAATTCTTAGACATTTATGTCAAAAGTTAGAGTAGCGGACAACCTCTATACATTCTATGCAGAGGGGATGGACAGGAAGAGCATTCAGAATAGTCAAAGACCAGGCCACACTAGGAGAAATGTTGCAACTTTCAGCAAATGTATTTCACCTCAGTGTTGGATTTACAGCCACACAGTTCATTAATACTGTTTAATTCCTTTCATGCTGTAGCTCATTCTGTCTTTGTCTTGTGAAAATAGAAGAACTGGAATCCATCTTTCGGTGTATAGGGTGTAGGAGACAACATAGCAGATAATTTAGACCTAGTAGATCAAAAATAACTGAAAATTAGAGAAAAATCCAGCAGGGGGGATAATTGGTGGAAGATGTAGGATACAAAAATTAATGACCAGAAACTGTGCTATTTCTACCGTACACATATTTTGAAATGTTATTTGATAAGACAGGTACAGTTTAAAGGTATTGTCCACTTTGAAGAATTGCCTTTTACTAGATAAGTCACTTTATTTTAAGCTGTTCACATGATGTCCGGTTGCTGGAAACCCCAGCAATCAGCTGTAATCATGACCACTGAGGAACAGAAGAAATAAAGTATTAATGGCTATCCTTGTATTACAGATCAGAAATAAAGACACTTGTAGCATACAGTTTCTTTCTTTCTATACTACCTAATGTAAAAAGAAAAAGGTCCTCCAAACATAATTTTGCAAAACATCATTTTAATAAATTACACAATTTTTAAAATAATCATCACAAGAAGACAGTTGGAGATGAGAGCAAACCTTGCTGAAAAGATGGAAACAGCAAAACACTGGACAGATGAACTAAATTAAATCAATATCCTGACAGTAAATGCAGAAAAATCATCCAACACTGCACATATCCCTAAGGTGATAATACTTGTTAAAAATGTATATACCGAGAATACACAGTATTAATTTTACCAAATAAAGTGCATAGTGCAAAAACTGTGCTGTATAGGAGGATATACTGTAGACCACATGGATGAATCATAAAGCCGGACATTGCTGGGTTTTGTCTTTGATCATCTCTGAGTGAGACAAATAACCACAAGTAAGATCTAAATGGATCTAAGTAAAGTTAAATAAAGACAGATCAGATCAGAGACAAAAAATACATATCACAGCTCAAGGTATATTAAATTTACAATATATAAAGGAGCCAGAGGTAGTCATAGTTACCCAGAGTTCAAAAACGATCCAGTGTACCCCTTGATGTGCATTTCGATGGATATCTTCCTCAGAAGGGGTGCAGTTTAATTAAACACAGCTCGACTCCAATGAAGGAGTAGAACCATCTCAAAGAAGATCACAGGGAAATGGACAGCGTGTGACTTAAATATTAGTGTCGGAGCAAAGGGTTTGAATACCTATGACCATGTCAGTTTTTCTTTTTTATTAAATTTGCAAACATTTCTAGATTTCTCTTTTTTTTCAGTCAAGATGGGGTGCAAAGTGTACATTAATGAGAAAAAAATGAACTTTTTTGAATTTACCAAATAGCTGCAATGAAACAAAGAGTGACAAATTTAAAGGGATCTGATTACTTTCCGTACACAATGTATGCACTATATTTTAGCACCAATGTATTACACAGCATATTACAAATCAGAAGGTAGGTAATAATAGAAAACAGTATCAATATACCAGGGGTATTAATAGTTTTCCATTTCAAGAGATCAGCAGACCAGCACTGTTGCAAGTATATAGCACTGGAGCATGCAATGTTGGTTAAAAGACACCTTCTGACGTGGTGGAGCTCAACTGATGCCAAGAAATCTTCAAAACTTTCAAGAATAGAAGAAAAATAAATGGCACTCACCACTGACGCATTATTTTGTGCTTTTTTATACCAAGGCCATATGGAAATACAGAGTAAAGACTCCGCTATTCTCCGGCCTCTCCCCTCTGTCAATCCCTTCACTGGCTCCCCATTGCCCAGAGACTCCAGTACAAAACCCTAACCATGACGTACAAAGCCATCCACAACCTGTCTCCTCCTTACATCTGTGACCTCATCTCCCGGTACTTTCCTACACGCAACCTCCGATCCTCACAAGATCTCCTTCTCTACTCCCCTCTTATCTCCTCTTCCCACAATCGTATACAAGATTTCTCTCGCGTATCACCCCTACTCTGGAACCCTCTACCACAACACATCAGACTCTCGCCCACCATCGAAACCTTCAAAAAGAATCTGAAGACCCACCTCTTCCGACAAGCCTACAACCTGCAGTAACCACCGATCAACCAACCGCTGCACGATCAGCTCTATCCTCACCTACTGTATTCTCACCCATCCCTTGTAGATTGTGAGCCCTCGCGGGCAGGGTCCTCACTCCTCCTGTACCAGTTATGACTTGTATTGTTCAAGACTATTGTACTTGTTTTTATTATGTATACCCCTCCTCACTTGTAAAGCGCCATGGAATAAATGGCGCTATAACAATAAATAATAATAATAATAATAATAATAATAGTAAAGACTCAAAAATTGGGCTACAGCTGTTCTGGGTGTAATTACTTTTCATCTGGCCACTTATTTTTCTTCTATTCTCGTAATTTTTATATATAGTTGGCCTTGCCTAGGAAAAAAATATGTTTTCAAAGTAATACTATTTTATGCAACATACGGTAATAATTTTAATCAATTAGCAAAAAAATGCATTTGTCATAAATCTTAATCCTTCTTAATAATTTTTTGTGTTTTTTAAATGATGACTGATCAATAGTGTTGAGCATTCCGATACTGCAAATATCGGGTATCGGCCGATATTTGCTGTATCGGAATTCCGATACCGAGTTCCGATATTTTTGCGATATCGGAAATCGGAATCGGAAGTGTGCAGTGCGTATGGTTCCCAGGGTCTGGAGGAGAGGAGACTCTCCTTCAGGCCCTGGGATCCATATTCATGTAAAAAATAAATAATAAAAATAAAAAATATTGATATGCTCACCCCTCCGGCGGACGCTGGCTCTTAGCGGTGCCTCCGTTCCTAAGAATGCAGGGAGTGAAGGACCTTCGATGATGTCGCGGCTTGTGATTGGTCGCGTGAGCGGTCACATGAGCGGTCACGCGACCAATCACAAGCCGCGACATCATTGAAGGTCCTTAACTCTGCATTCTTAAGAACAAAGGCACCGCTAAGAGCAGGGGCCGCCGGAGGGGTGAGTATATCAATATTTTTTATTTTTATTCTTTATTTTATACATGAATATGGATCCCATGGCCTGAAGGAGAGTTTCCTCTCCTTCAGACCCTGGGAACCATTCCGATATTTTGTGTCCCATTGATATGCATTGGTATCGGGTATCGGTATCGGCGATATCTGATATTTTTTGGATATCGGCCGATCCAATCCGATACCGATACCTTTGCATATCGGAAGGTATCGCTCAACACTACTGATCAACAATTTCAAAGCCAATTTTGTTGTGATTTTGCAGGGCAATGCGAGACTTGTGGGGGGTGTAAAAATAAGTAACATTTTTGCTGATTTTCAAATCTTCAGCTAACATGGTTAATTTTTTTTAACCACAGTTTCAAAATTACATACCATATATACTCGAGTATAAGCCAACCCGAGTATAAGTCGAGACCCCTAATTTTGACACAAAAAACTGGGAAAACTTAATGACTCAAGTATAAGTCTAGGGTGGAAAATGCAGTAGCTTCCGTAAAATTTCAAAAATAAAAATAGGTACCAATAAAAGTAAAATTAATTGAGATATCAGTAGGTTAAGTGATCCGAGTTTCTCGCAGGTGAGTATGAGCCCTTAGTCAAAAACTACCATCCATTGAACAAAAATGAACCTCTCCTACAGCAATATCAGTGAAATGATAAGAAATGTTATGGGTCTTGAAAGAAGGGGGGGTGGAACTAGAGCAGAAAAAAATGAAAATTGGCCATGGAAGGAGCTAAATTACTTTCTTATAGCAATCATTACCAGGGATCTTATTTCATTTTAGGCTCTGTTAGCTGTCATCCCTTTATAGCAGTGGTTAGAAGAAGAAAAAATTCCTTTCTTGGCACGGACAAGGATAGTTTGGAGGTTGAGATCCTTTTATACACCCTTTATAGCAGTGTAACAGTGTTCTCCATATTCTGTTCCTAATGCCTAGCTAGTGTCATTCTTATCCCTTAAACTGGCAAATAGTGGGGCGATCTCCCTAAAAGCAACTACAGATAACTGTGGAACTAATCCTTTTTCCTATAATAAAACCTGTTTCAGAAGTATTTCATCCCTGACACGATACAACAGCATAGCTCCCGCTCTCCACTGAAAAATGTTTGTTACTCACTGGCTAACAACCTAATTCCCAGAGCAAATTTATACAGAAAAGTTAGTGCAGTGGATGTCAGATACGAGTGTTAATAGGCTTATTATAACTTAAAATATTTTAATTGGGAATATTTAGTGTATTTCTAAGACATATTGAATTGTTGAACAAAACAGGATCAATTTGAAATTATCATAGATATATCAGTAATGAACTACAGTAGTTAGAGAATTTACATTTCTTTACATGTGTGGAACATAGTCAAAGTGTTTAAAGGGAACTTTAATTCAAGTGGAATTTTTTACTAAAACTCAAACTGTATAGTTAGTGTTACCCTGACAAACCGATAGCTTTTTTGTAGATATCTGACCTACCATTGCTGAGAAATCCCCTGTGGAAGTTATATGCAAATTAGCTGCAAGTGCTTTAGGGCTTGTCAAATGACTTCCACCAATCCTGCAGTCACTCCTTAATTCTCACCCCGCACATTTACCGCCTCTCGCTGTGATCTCAAGCAAGCGTCATCATGGTCAGTGTTCGTATGCAAAATCTCGGCAAGGGGCAGAAGTTTACTGAAGTAGGTCTGGTTTGTCAAGCACGAGAACCAAGCACCGGGCATGGAATAACTAGTGAGGGCCAAAGAACTGGAAGTGTTTTGACAAAAGAAAAATTGCATATAATTTCACTGGCTGATTTCTCAGCAGTGGCAAAATGGATTTTGACGACAGTGGCAATGATTTACTTAGGATAACATCACCTATACAATTATACCTTTTAGTTTTAGATAGAAATTTCTCCTGTCCAATTCCTATTTAACTTTTTTATTCAGAATGTACAACTGTTGTATTTGCCTATCATGCACAAAGCTAAAATGTAACATTTTCCTTTTGACTTAAGACTTAACACTCCATACTGTATATATTGTTCTTTCTGGCTTGAGTTTGCTACTTACAGTGCATTGAATGAGAAATATAAAAAGGCTTTTTTTTTTAAATTTTGCTGAGACTGGAGGAAAATAAGGAATAAAGACATATAAACTAAATAGTTACATTCAATATTGTCTTAAGTTCACTGACTTTTCTGTATTGAAAAGAACTTGTATTTACTTCCTGAAAGTTTTAAATCCTCATAAATAAAATTATACATTTTGTATAGATTTCTATTTTGCACATAATAAATGGTCTATGATTAGACTTAGTATCTTGGGTATGCTTGAATAATATGTTCAAGTCTCCAATGCTGCATGATTTTCAGCTGTTAGACAGCCGCAACACATGCAAGGATTGCCTGTTTGTTAGTGATGTTAGTTATTGATGTTAATACATAAATAAAAAAATAAATGATATAAACGGCATGGGATCCCCCGTAATTTTCATAACCAGCCAAGGGAAAGCCGATGGCTTGAGGTTGATGTTAATGTTCTGGGAACTTGCCAATAGCATAACGATTCCTAGGGTATTAATATCAGCCCACATCTGTTTGCTTAGCTGTTACTGGTTATTATGTGGGAGACACCCCCCAAAAATAATCATGTGGGGTCCCCCATATATTCAAAAACCAGCAAAGGCTAAACAGACCTAATTTTCTTAAAATGATCAGCCTAACCCACTGGACCCGAACATCCATGGGTTCGCCCATCTCTAGTTGATATATTTTAATGGCTAACTGAAAATATGGTAATATATTGCAAACTTTCTAGACTACTCAGGTGTCTTCTTCGAGACCTGAGTAGTCTGGAAAGTTTGCAATTTGTTACCATCTTTTCATTTAGCCATTGAAAGGTATCAACCACTGAGGACTCTCAAATTTTAATATTTTTCTATCTACTGACTAACACAATACAAATATATTTATATTTTTCCTGTATTTTCCAGGCAGTAGGCTAGTAAAGTTTTAGAATTAAATATGTCACATTCTTGCCAGATTCGTCTCTTGATGTTCACTTAGTAGATGATCAATCCCCTTGTTGCATGACATTATGTAATGACAAAAATCATATATTTAACATATTTGCAAGTCAATTTTACATTAAAAACAGGTGGGAGAGTGCACATAGCTAGAACACATTTATGATGACTTAGGAATCCAAAGTAAGTAATCATACCTAAATATTTTGTAATAAAGCATTCATAGAATTGACATTTTTTACTTTCAGCAATTTTTATGATCTCTGATGGTGCAGCAACTTGTGATTCCCATTAAAGTTTGAACAAGTCACAAATGTGCAGTACAGATTGAAGAAAAGTGCAATAATGTGACTACATCATAATGGCACACCATGCCTTGTTTATTATCCGATACTGACCTTTACCTGAACTGTAAATATAAGCCTACTTAGTCATTTTCTAACACAAAGCTGAATGCGGATGGGTTCACAAAAAGGTCAATCTCAACGTATCTTGTTTGAAGTTCATCAATATAACTTGCTTATCAAAAAGAAGCCAGAAAGAGATTATCTGGAGTGGCTCAGTGGTTAAGACCACTGATTATAGAATGACATCTATCTTTGCATCCGCTTGTGACCTTTACTGCTCAGATTTTCATAGCTTTTCAGAAATCAAAAATTAGATTGCGTTCCATATTGACAAGAAATGTTTTAAGAAAATATATCTACAATGCTATGCCACATATAAATACAATATTTTTAGCTGGAGTATATTCTATAGCGTTTTAGTATTTGGATTTATTTGATTTAAATTGAAGAACCTTTACTGTATAATTTAGGTTGTGCCTTGGAAAGATCATGAGATGAAGTTAGTGTGAAATTGCTCATATTAACCTCATTGGGAAATGAGAGGTGTAATTGAAATTGTAATCTGTGTGTATCAAATATTAACCTTTTAAAGGCTATATTTTAATATTTGACATTTTAAGTTGTTGGGTTTTTTTTGGTTTGCTTTGAGCTGCGCTTTTTTATGTTGGTTGATATGCTTTACAGTTTCTATTAGATGTTGATTTTTACATGCAAATAGCAAGTAATAGTGGAAATAACCATTATTTGACATGACTTTTAGTCTTGAATACATTCCATACTCTTTAAATACTTTTTACATACAGTTGTGCTCAAAAGTTTACATACCCCAGCAGAATTTTTGCTTTCTTCGCCTTTTTTCAGAGAATATCAATGATAACACCAAAACTTTTTCTCTACTCATGGTTAGTGGTTTGATAACACCATTTATTGTCAAACTACTGTGTATTCTCTTTTTAAATCATAATGACAACCCAAATCATCCAAATGACCCTGATCAGAAGTTCACATACCCCATTTCTTAATACCGTGTATTGCCCCCTGTAACATCAATGACAGCTTGAAGTCTTTTGTGGTAGTTGTGGATGAGGTTCTTTATTTTCTCACATGGTAAATTCATTTACCTTAATTTAAAAACTACATTTTGTGTTCACTTGCATTATCTTTGTCTAATATTTACATTTATTTGATTATCTAAAACATTTAGGTGTGAAAAACATGCAAAAGAATAAGAAATCAGGAAGGGTGCAAACAATTTTTCATACAACTGTATGTGGTATCTCCACAATGGAAAAGTGTGATCTTTCAAAATATAAAACTAACCAAATTGTGAAATACTCAAATGAGAAAAAATAAAATACCAGAATTGTGTTTTTTCCACAGTCGTAACGCTACATAAACATGCAATAAGAGAATATAAAAATATCACATGTATCCAAAAATGGTGTTACTAGAAATGTAAGGTTAGGAAGGAAAAACCAATAGTTTGACTGAAAACTGAAGACATTATGGGTCTTGGAAAATGACTGTACAAGATCATTTTCTTTCTTTTTGCGAATTTCCAACATTTTTTCACCTCCCCTAACTACCACCATAGCCACAATGATATGCCATTTTAGTGAACTGAGAAATAAGAAAAAATCATCCCCCTATGGGTGAGCATGCATCAGTTGTCATCTGCACACTATAGCTGACACCCTGATGCATCAGCCATGAGCGACGTTGGCACTGACCATGGATGTTTAACCCACTAGATGCTTGTCAATAGTAACAGTGGCATCTACATGGGTAGCAGAGCATGTGGCCTCCCTCTTCAACCCCATCATCACCCTGAGATTGTGTGGTTCTGATGGTTTACATGGCAACTTTATAATGGCTTTAAGGTCTGCCAGCAATAAGATACTGTTTAGAAGTTAGCAACATCTACCATATAATCGTCTAATTCTGTTTGTTTGCCTGTAACGGAAATCCTGTGTTGCTGATTGGTCGCCACATAGTTCCCTCACGTTTACTGAACAAGTTCTGTCAGTCACAGTGCCACGCAGTTCAGTCACGTTTACTGAACAAGTTCTGCCAGTCACAGTGCCACGTAGTTCAGTCACGTTTACTGAACAAGTTCTGTCAGTCACAGTGCCACGTAGTTCAGTCATGTTTACTGAACAAGTTCTGTCAGTCACAGTGTGATGTAGTTCAGTCACATTTACTGAACGAGTTCTGTCAGTCATAGTGCCACGTAGTTCATTCACGTTTACTGAATAAGTTCTGTCAGTCACAGTGACATAGTTCAGTCACCTATACTGAACAAGCTCTGTCAGTCACAGTGCCACGTAGCTCAGTCACATTTAGTGAACAAGTTCTGTCAGTCACAGTGCCACGTAGTTCAGTCATGTTTACTGAGTAAGTTCTGTCATTCACAGTGCGACGTAGTTTACTCATGTTTGCTGAATAAGTTATGTGAGTCACAGTGTGATGTAGTTCACTCACGTTTACTGAGCAAGTTCTGTCAGTCACAGTGCCACGTAGTTCATTCATGTTTACTGAATAAGTTCTGTCAGTCACAGTGTGACATAGTTCAGTCACCTTTACTGAACATGCTCTGTCAGTCACAGTGCCACGTAGCTCAGTTACATTTAGTGAACAAGTTCTGTCAGTCACAGTGTGATGTAGTTCAGTCACATTTACTAAACAAGTTCTGACAGTCAGAGTGCCACGTAATTCAGTCACATTTACTGAACAAGTTCTGTCAGTCACAGTGTGACATAGTTCACTCACGTTTACTGAATAAGTTCTGTCATTCACAGTGTGACATAGTTCACTCATGTTTACTGAATAAGTTCTGTCAGTCACAGTGTGACATAGTTCAGTCACGTTTACTGAACAAGTTCTGTCAGTCACAGTGTTGGCCACGTAGTTCAGTCACATTTACTGATCAAGTTCTGTCAGTCACAGTGTGACATAGTTCACTCACGTTTACTGAATAAGTTCTGTGATTCATAGTGTGACGTAGTTCAGTCACGTTTACTGAACAAGTTCTGTCAGTCACAGTGCCACGTAGTTCACTCACATTTACTGAACACGTTCTGTCAGTCACAGTGCGACATAGTTCACTCATGTCTACTGAACACGTTCAGTTAGTCAATGTGGTGTACAAAAATATTTTGGGTTGATATTGTTAACAAATATATTATAGTGTCGATGTACTTATTTTGTCTGATGATTTATTTAAATAGAGTTAGAAATTCATGTAATAGTTTACATATTTTGATGATCTGTTTAATAATTTCGTTCAGTTGTTTTAAGTTCTATGAGCAATAAAATGTAATGATAATGTATATACAGTACAGACCAAAAGTTTGGACACACCTTCTCATTTAAAGATTTTTCTGTATTTTCATGACTATGAAAATTGTACATTCACATTGAAGGCATCAAAACTATGAATTAACACATGTGGAATTATATACTTAACAAAAAAGTGTGAAACAACTGAAAATATGTCTTATATTCTAGGTTCTTCAAAGTAGCCACCTTTTACTTTGATGACTGCTTTGCACACTCTTGGCATTCTCTTGATGAGCTTCAAGAGGTAGTCACCGGGAATGGTCTTCCAAAAATCTTGAAGGAGTTCCCAGAGATGCTTAGCACTTGTTGGACCTTTTGCCTTCACTCTGTGGTCCAGCTCACCCCAAACCCTTGGGTTCAGCTCTGGTGACTGTGGAGGCCAGGTCATCTGGCGTAGCACCCCTTCACTCTCCTTCTTGGTAAAATAGCCCTTACACATCCTGGAGGTGTGTTTGGGGTCATTGTCCTGTTGAAAAATAAATGATGGTCCAACTAAACGCAAACCGGATGAAATAGCATGCCATTACAAAATGCTGTGGTAGCCACGCTGGTTCAGTATGCTTTCAATTTTGAATAAATCCCCAACAGAGTCACCAGCAAAGCACCCCCATACCATCACACCTCCTCCTCCTTGCTTCACGGTGGGAATCAGGCATGTAGAGTCCATCCGTTCACCTTTTTTCCGTCGCACAAAGACACGGTGGTTGGAACCAAAGATCTCAAATTTGGACTCATCAGACCAAAGCACAGATTTCCACTGCTCTAATGTCCATTCCTTGTGTTCTTTAGCCCAAACAAGGCCTGCTGCACAAAGTCTCCTCTTAACAGTTGTTATAGAGATGTGTCTGCTGCTAGAACTCTATATGGCATTGACCTGGTCTCCATTATGAACTGCTGTTAACCTGGGATTTCTGAGGCTGGTGACTCGGATAAACCTATCCTCAGAATCAGAGGTGACTCTGGGTCTTCCTTTCCTGGGGCGTTCCTCATGTGAGCCAGGTTCTTTGTAGCGCTTGATGGTTTTTGCACCTGCACTTGGGGACACTTTCAAAGTTTTTCCAATTTTTCAGACTGACTGACCTTCATTTTTAAAGTAATGATGGCCACTCGTTTTTCTTTACTTAGCTGCTTTTTTCTTGCCATAATACAAATTCTAACAGTCTATTCAGTAGGACTATCAGCTGTGTATCCACCAGACTTCTGCTCAACACAACTGATGGTCCCAACCCCATTTATAAGGCAAGAAATCCCACTTATTAAACCTGACAGGGCAGGTGGCTACTTTGAAGAACCTAGAATATAAGAAATATTTTCCGTTGTTTCACACTTTTTTGTTAAGTATATAATTCCACATGTGTTAATTCATAGTTTTGATGCCTTCAGTGTGAATTTACAATTTTCATAGTCATGAAAATACAGAAAAATCTTTAAATGAGAAGGTGTGTCCAAACTTTTGGTCTGTACTGTACAGTATATATAAAATATATTATGACATACATGAGGAATCACAATTAATCTTCACAGGGTCATTTAAATATGGTCACACTATGGATCTGAATTATTGTAAAACAATTTTTAAGATTGATCTGAAAATCTGAGAATTAACATACCGTAATCATAAAAGTTTCTAAAAGAACCTTTCACAGCTTTCAATAAAAAGTGTCTCTTTCTTTGCATTTACTCAATATGCATTTGACAGAATTGTTAATATTTTTTTCCTTCAGGATATTTCTTAATACTTGTAGTATTTTCATGTATCTAATTATGCCAGTAATGGTCCCTGAAGTTAAACCAATTAAAATTATTTATTGTGACACATGGTGTAGAAATAATTATTCGCTTTCTCATTTAACATATGCTTAATTTGCAATACTACTTCAAAAAACTAAAAACTGAAAACCACTGTCTTAGCATTTTTCCTTTATTCCTAATTGTTACTATGGCTTCTTTTTTACCCTTTGAATAAATAAAGTAATGAAATAAAACAAAAGGGGGAAACATAATTTATACAGCACAGATGCAGAGGTACAGTAGCCCTTGTGTCCAAACATTCACCTATAGTTTGCAAACTAAAAATTAGATTTTTATAATTTAAAGAGGTTATCTACTTCCCTATCTCATTTCCTGCCTTTGTCATATATGCCTAAGGATTAATGACCTCAAAGATCCCCATATAATTTTTCTGTCAACTTTCACGTTGTTTCATACCTTCTGTTTCATTTCCTCCTCCCTTTGCTCTGCTCTCTTCTTTCCCAACCTCCCTTGTCCTGGGCTGCAAATAAGCAGGAGAAACACCTCCCACTCTTCACCCAGCTTCATAGAGTTGAAGAATACTGTCCTTTCGAGGACACTGCAGCAGGAAAGTCCCAAATAGTGTTGACTGTTGAGTGTTGAGCATTCCGATACCCCAAGTATCGGGTATCGGCCGATATTTGCTGTATCGGAATTCCGATACCGAGTTCTGATATTTTTGTGATATCGGAAATCGGAAGCGGAAGTTCCCAGTGTATGGTTTCCAGGGTCTGGAGGAGAGGAAACTCTCCTTCAGGCCCTGGGATCCATATTCATGTAAAAAATAAAGAACAAAAATAAAAAATATGGATATACTCACCCCTCCGGCAGACCCTGGACCTTAGCGGCAGCCTCCGTTCCTAAGAATGCAGTGAGTGTAGGACCTGCGATGACGTCGCGGCTTGTGATTGGTCGCGTGAGTGGTCACATGAGCGGTCACGCGACCAATCACAAGCCACAACGTCATCGAAGGTCCTTCACTCTGCATTCTTAGGAACGGAGGCTGCCGGTTACATCGCTGAGGTCCAGGGTCCGCCGGAGGGGTGAGTATATCCATATTTTTTATTTTTATTCGTTATTTTTTACATGAATATGGATCCCAGGGCCTGAAGGAGAGTTTCCTCTCCTTCAGACCCTGGGAACCATCCAGGATACCTTCTGATATTTGTGTCCCATTGACTTGTATTGGTATCGGCGAGATCCGATATTTTGCTCAAGTACTCAACCCGAGTACAGGAAGGGCAGCATCCAATAAAGGAAAACATCCTTTTTTATGATGTTTTCCTTTATTGGATGCTGCCCTTCCCGTGGTTGTTCCTTCCCGGGGAAAGGTCTGGCTATTCACTGCTTGCATTGAGAAACACGTGATGGTGTCTCTGCAGCTATCCTACATGCATTTGCATATTTCCCATAAGGGATGGGGGCAGTGTTCTGGATCACTGCGTTGAGAAACACGTGATGGTGTCTCCGCGGTGTTGGCTGTTTTGGTCTCCCTGTGGCCAATCATCTGTACCTTTACAGCCTTTTTCTAGGCACTGCTCCTAATAGCCAGATTCCTACTCCACACTGATGAGGGGCAAATACCCCGAAACAGCTGTTTGTTGATGGACACCATGCTTGGCACAGGTTGTTTTCCTGTATTGGATGTATTCCTTTATTGGATGCTGCCCTTCCCGTGGTTGTTCCTTCCTGGGGAAAGGTCTGGCTATTCACTGCTTGCGTTGAGAAACACGTGATGGTGTCTCCGCAGCTATCCTACATGCATTTGCATATTTCCCATAAGGGATGGGGGCAGTGTTCTGGATCACTGCGTTGAGAAACACGTGATGGTGTCTCCGCGGTGTTGGATGTTTTGGTCTCCCCGAGGCCAATCATCTGTACCTTTACAGCCTTTTACTAGGCACTGCTCCTAATAGCCAGATTCCTACTCCACACTGATGAGGGGCAAACACCCCGAAACAGCTGTCTGTGGATGGATACCATGCTTGGCATAGGTGGTTTTCCTGTATTGGATGTTTTCCTTTATTGTATGCTGCCCTTCCCGTGGTTGTTCCTTCCTGAGGAAGATCTGGCTATTCACTACTTGCGTTGAGAAACACGTGATGGTGTCTCCGCAGCTATCCTACATCTTTTTGCATATTTCCCATAAGGGATGGGGGCAGTGTTCTGGATCACTGCGTTGAGAAACACGTGATGGTGTCTCCGCGGTGTTGGATGTTTTGGTCTCCCCGAGGCCAATCATCTGTACCTTTACAGCCTTTTACTAGGCACTGCTCCTAATAGCCAGATTCCTACTCCACACTGATGAGGGGCAAACACCCCGAAACAGCTGTCTGTGGATGGATACCATGCTTGGCATAGGTGGTTTTCCTGTATTGGATGTTTTCCTTTATTGGTTGCTGCCCTTCCCGTGGTTGTTCCTTCCCAGGGAAAGGTCTGGCTATTCACTGCTTGCATTGAGAAACATGTGATGGTGTCTCCGCAGCTATCCTACATGCATTAACTGTGTGCAAGGCATCATGAAATGTGAAGATTCCCAAAGGGTTTTAGGTGGCAATGTTGTGTCTAGTGTCAGAAAGCTGGGTTTGCATCATAGATCATGGGTCTTCCAGCAGGACAATGACCCCAAACATACTTTAATAAGCACCCAGAAATGGATGGAAACAAAGCACTAGATGGTTCAGAAGTGGTAATTCCAGCTCCAGTAGCGTAAAGTATCCCACAATTACCTTTTACATTACCTTTTACATCCAGCTGCTACAGTGAAACTGTGAACTGACACATTAAATCAGCTAATTTCGCCTGCATTATGAATTTCTGAGTGTAGCTCACCATAAAAACACAAATCTGTCAATGAGTTTATGGATAAAAGCAATGAAGTTATGTAGAATATATGTATGTGAACACAATCAACACTAATTTCTTACAGATGATACCTAGCACCTACCCCTACTAGTGATGAGCGAGTATACTCGTTACTAGAGATTTCCCGATAATGCTCGGTTGGTCTCCGAGTATTTGGGCGTGCTCGGAGATTTAGATTTTATCACCACAGCTGCATGATTTGTGGCTGCTTGACAGCCTGAATACATGCAGGGGTTGCCTGTTTGTTAGGGAATCCCCACATGAATTCAGGCTGTCTAGAAGCTGCAAATCATGCAGCTGCAGCGACAAAAACTAAATCTCTGAGCACGCCCAAATGCTCAGACACCACCAGAACATGCTCGGGAAATCTCGAGTAACAAGTAGGGTTGAGCGAAACGGATCGTTCATTTTCATAAGTCGCCGACTTTTGGCAAAGTCGGCGTCTCATGAAAACCGACCCGATCCCTGTGTGGGGTCGGCCATGCGGTACGCGACTTTCGCGCCAAAGTCGCGTTTCAATGACGCTAAAAGCTCCATTTCTCAGCCAATGAAGGTGGACGCAGAGTGTGGGCAGCGTGATGACATAGATCTCAGTCCCCACCATCTTAGAGAAGGGCATTGCAGTGATTGGCTTGCTTTCTGCGGCGTCACAGGGGCTATAAAGGGGCGTTCCCGCCGACCGCCATCTTACTGCTGCTGATCTGAGCGTAGGGAGAGGTTGCTGCCGCTTCTTCAGAAGCAGGGATAGTGTTAGGCAGGGTACATTCACCCCCAAACCGCTTGTGCTGTAGCGATTTCCACTGTCCAACACCACCTTTTGTTTGCAGGACAGTGGAAGCTACATTTTTTTTTCCTCAGCGCTGTAGCTCATTGGGCTGCCCTAAAAGGCTCCCTGATAGCTGCGTTGCTGTGTGTGTACGCCGCTGTGCAAACCAACTGCTTTTTTCAGAGCACAAATCCTGTTGTTCCTTCCTTTCTGCACAGCTATCTTGTTTATTTGTCCACACTTTTGTGTGCAGCAGTCCTTTTTATAGCTGCCTGCCATACTTTTCTGAGATTACTGCAGGGAGATAAAGATTGGCAAGTCTGCCTCTGTGCCAGAGCTGTGTGTGGCATCTGTCTCTCATTGTGTGCCACCGAAAACCAGTGGGTAATATTGGGCCATTTTTTTGGGGGGGGTAAATTCTCCCTGTAAAAAAAATAATTAATAGTGGGAGATAAAGATTGGCAAGTCTGCCTCTGTGCCAGTGCTGTGTGTGGCATCTATCTCTCATTGTGTGCCACCGAAAACCAGTGTGTAATATTGGGCCATTTTTTTTTTTTTGGCAAATTCTCCCTGTAAAAAAAAAAAAATTAATAGTGGGAGATAAAGATTGGCAAGTCTGCCTCTGTGCCAGTCCTGTGTGTGGCATCTGTCTCTCCTTGTGTGCCACCGAAAACCAGTGTGTAATATTGGGCCAATTTTTTTGGGGGGTAAATTCTCCCTGTAAAAAAAATAATTAATAGTGGGAGATAAAGATTGGCAAGTCTGCCTCTGTGCCAGTCCTGTGTGTGGCATCTGTCTCTCCATGTCTGCCACCAAAAACCAGTGTGTAATATTGGGCCATTTTTTTTTTTTGGTAAATTCTCCCTGTAAAAAAAAAAAAAAAATAATAGTGGGAGATAAAGATTGGCAAGTCTGCCTCTGTGCCAGTGCTGTGTGTGGCATCTGTCTCTCATTGTGTGCCACCGAAAACCAGTGTGTAATATTGGGCCATTTTTTTTTTTTTGGTAAATTCTCCCTGTAAAAAAAAAATAGTGGGAGATTAAGATTGGCATTTCTGCTTGAGTGCCGGTCCTGTGTGTGCCATCTGTCTCAAATTATTGGGGCACAGAAAACCTAGTGTGTAACATTGGGCCTGATTTTCCTTTCAGTGTCAGGCACCTATAAAGGCATATAAATCCTACAGAAGTTTGAGTTCACCTTATAAGTTGTTTTACAGTAACAAATACCGTTACTTTGGTTACGTTTTGCAAACAATGAGGAAGTCTAGTCGAAGAGGTCGTGGCCGTGGGCAGTCATTGTCAGCTGGTAATGATGGTAGTGGTGGTGGAGCATCAGGTGGTCGTGGTAAAAGCAGTACAGCACCTAAGTCTTGAGTTGTTGAGCCAGATTCGTCGTCTGGCTACACAAGGCCTCGAACGCTCTCTTTTCTGGGAGTAGGAAAACCACTTTTGAAGCCGGAGTAGGAGGAAAAAGTATTGGCTTTCATTGCTGACTCTGCCTCTAGCTCTTTCGCCTCCTCCTCGGAAAGTGCCAAATGTCAGAGCAGTGCATCGTCAGTGGATGCTCCCGGTGAGGAACAAGTCGCTTCCTTGTGTCCTTCACCCAGAACAACAGTGAAGGATGCATCAGTCGACACAACAGGTTACTCCATGGAGCTCTTTACACATGGGTTAGACAGTGAAACAGTTAACAGGCCATGCCCATTAGAAGTTGAATCGGACATGGAGTGCACAGATGCACAGCCACAGCCAGATTACTATGCTGTTCCTTTGACTCAGACCAGAACATTGCCCTCGCAGTGTACTGAGGCAGAATCAAAACCAGCGGAGACTATGGTGCCCCGTCACGAACGCTATACCACCGGCTTACACGGTGACACAGACGAAGTTGCACACGACATAGAAGAGTAGGTCATAGATGACCCAGTTGTTGACCCCGATTGGCAGCCATTGGGGGAACAGGGTGCAGGCGGCAGTAGTTCTGAAGCGGAGGAGGAGGAGCCACAGCAGGCATCAACATCACAACAGGTTCCATCTGCCGGGCCCGTATCTGGCCAAAAACGCTTGGCAAAACCAAAACCAGTTGGAGGACATCGTGGCCAGTCTGCAATGCCTGAAAAGGTATCCGATAGTAGAAAGAGTGCAGTCTGGCATTTTTTTAAACAACATCCAAATGATCAGAGCAAAGTCATCTGTCAAAAATGTTCAACTACCTTAAGCAGAGGTCAGAATCTTAAAAGTCTAAATACAAGTTGCATGCATAGACATTTATCCACCATGCATTTGCAAGCCTGGACTAACTACCAAACGTCCCTAAGGTTGCAGCACCCTCGGCCAATGAAGCTAGTCAGCAACGCTACATCCCTTCCCTCCCTGTAAGCCCACCATTTCCCGCACCACCTGCAGTATCTGTGCAGCTTTCGTCGCCAGGCCAAAGCAGTCAGGGAATCACCAGGTTAGTAGTAGGAAACACTGCATGTAGGGCACCGGCAAGAATACCATCTCCAACCCTCTCTCAGTCACCCATGTCTACCGGCACCCCCGCTAGTTCCACCGTATGCAGCTCTCCAGTCCAGCTCACCCTTCATGAGACTCTCGTTAGGAAAAGGAAGTACTCATCCTCGCATCCGCGTACACAGTTTTTGAACGCCCACATTGCTAGACTAATCTCATTAGAGATGATGCCCTACCGGTTAGTTGAAAGCGAAGCTTTCAAAGCGCTGATGGACTACGCTGTACCACGCTACGAGCTACCCAGTCGACACTTCTTTTCTAGAAAAGCCATCCCAGCCCTCCAACAGCATGTTAGAGACCGCATCGTCCATGCACTCAGGCAGTCTGTGACTGCAAAGGTGCACCTGACAACAGATGCATGGACCAGTAGGCATGGCCAGGGACGTTACGTGTCCATCACGGCACACTGGGTGAATGTGGTGGATGCAGGGTCCACAGGGGACAGCAATATTGGGACAGTTCTGCCTAGCCCACGGTCAAGGAAAGAGTTGGCTGTAGGCATTCGCCCCCCCTCCTTCTCTTCCTCGTCCTCCTGCAGAAGCGAGAACTCATCCACAGACCGCAGTCGCACATCCACTCCATCCGCAGCTGCCACTGTTGCACACCAGGTGTGCCATTATGGGACAGCTAGTGGCAAGCGTCAGCAGGCTGTATTGGCAATGAAGTGTTTGGGCGACAACAGACACACCGCGGAAGTTCTGTCCGAGTTCTTGCAGAAAGAAACTCAGTCATGGCTGGGCACTGTACATCTTGAGGCAGGCAAGGTAGTGAGTGATAACGGAAGGAATTTCATGGCTGCCATAGCCCTTTCCCAACTGAAACACATTCCTTGCCTGGCTCACACCTTAAACCTGGTGGTGCAGTGCTTCCTGAAAAAGTGCGCAGACTTTGCTCGCATATCCATCGTTCGCCCGTACACTCCAGCCGTATGCAGAACTATCAGCGGTCTTTGAACCTTCCCCAGCACCGGCTAATCATCGACGTTGCCACACGGTGGAACTCCACACTGCACATGCTTCAGAGACTGTGCGAACAGAGGTGTGCTGTTATGTTTTTGTGGGAGGATACACATACAAGGGCAGGCAGTTGGATGGCAGACATGGAGTTGTCAGTTGTGCAGTGGTCGAAGCTACAAGACCTGTGTCAAGTCCTTCAGTGTTTTGAGGAATGCACACGGCTGGTTAGTGCAGACAACGCCATAATAAGCATGAGCATCCCCCTAATGCGTCTGCTGATGCAAAGTTTGACGCACATAAAAGAGCAGGCGTCTGCAGCCGAGGAAGAGGAAAGCCTTGATGACAGTCAGCCATTGTCTGGTCAGGGCCGTGTAGAGGACGCGGTAGCGGGTGAAGAGGAGGAGGAGGAGGATGAGGAGGAGGAGGATGATGGGGATGAGTACTTTTTTAATGAGGAAGCTTCTCCTGGGCCAACCGAAATTAGTGGCGTTGCAAGGCCGGGTTCTGTTTTTTTAAGGGAGACAAGTGACGTAGATTTGCCTGTAACTGCCCCTCAAACCAGCACAACCGCAGATTTGACAACTGGAACTTTGGCCCACATGGCGGATTATGCCTTACGTATCCTCAAAAGGGACCCACGCATTATTAAAATGATGAGCGATGACGATTACTGGTTGGCCTGCATCCTTGACCCTCGCTATAAAGGCAAATTGCAAAATATTATGCCATATGAGAACCTCGAACAAATATTAGCAACCAAACAAGCTACTCTTGTAGACCGTTTGATTCAGGCATTCCCAGCACACAGCGCCGGTGATGGTTCTCACACGAGCTGCAGGGGGCTACAGGGCAGAGGTGTTAGAGGTGCACAAATCAGAAGTGGCGTTGGACAGAGGGGTTTTCTGACCAGGTTGTGGAGCGATTTCGCAATGACCGCAGACAGGACAGGTACTGCAGCATCTATTCAAAGTGACAGGAGACAACATTTGTCCAGTATGGTTACTAACTATTTTTCATCCCTTATCGATGTTCTCCCTCAACCGTCATTCCCATTTGATTACAGGGCATCCAAATTAGACACCTGGCCTGAATTGGCAGAATATGCATTGCAGGAGCTTGCTTGCCCAGCAGCTAGTGGGCTATCAGAAAGAGTATTCAGTGCTGCTGGTTCAATATTAACCGAAAAAAGGACTCGTCTGGCTACCCAAAATGTGGATGATCTAACCTTCATTAAAATGAACCACTCCTGGATTTCAAATTATTTTGCCCCACCTTTCCCGGCTGACACCTAGCTTTCCTATAAAAAGGTCTTGCTTGTGGACTGGTCTTACTGAGTGTTCCAATCTCTTAATTTGCAGCAGCTGTTTGTCCAGCATACGACATGTTTACACCTCCCTCAATGAGAAAACTCCCCCCACGGGGTCGTGGTCTCGCCACTTGGCGCAAGCACCCGTTAGAGTGCCGTTTGTCTGAAGAGGTGGGTGTGCCCGCTTTTGGTCAACGGCACTGCCACTGGGTCCCTCATAGTACAATAAAGTGTCTCTGGCGGTGGTGGCGCGCACCCAACGTCAGACACACCGTTGTAACATGAGGGGCCCTGGGACGGTACCGCCGGCCACAAGAGAGTTCACCCCCCCCCAGCTCAAACTGTGCTCTACCACGTGCAAAATTATCTCTCACAGCTCCACCAATGTTTATTCTATGCGCTGACATCATTCAATGCCTGGCACTGACAATACAAATTTGTTGACATCTATGATGCTAGTTAAAGTAGTCTGGGTCACTGTCCTATATTGACACCAGTAAATACTTACTGCCAAATTACTATGTCAGAAACTCAGCAGATGAGCCCAACCCCTGTACCTAAGTATGCCACACTTTTTTTTTTTTTTTTTTTGGCGAGACATTAACATCTATTTATTTTTTGTGAGTACTAACTGTGTCAGACACTCCTTGCAATTGTCCTACGCTGACCACACCAATGCTGCCTGTGTACCCCTGCGAGATAACTCTAAGTGCCTTCAGCCTATTTTTATTTATTTTAGGCCTAGTAAGCCTGTCTGCGGTCCCTCCTTGCAATCCTCCTCCGCTGACCACAATGCTGCCTGTGTATCCATGTAACCGATTTAAAACTGCCTTGAGCCTATTTTTAGTTATTTTAGGCCTAGTACGCCTGTCTGCGGTCCCTCCTTGCAATCCTCCTCCTCTGCTGACCACAATGCTGCCTGTCTATCCATGTAACCGATTTAAAACTGCCTTGAGCCTATTTTTAGTTATTTTAGGCCTAGTACGCCTGTCTGCGGTCCCTCCTTGCAATCCTCCTCCTCCGCTGACCACAATGCTGCCTGTGTATCCATGTAACCGATTTAAAACTGCCTTGAGCCTA
Organism: Ranitomeya variabilis; assembly: GCF_051348905.1. NCBI lineage: Eukaryota > Metazoa > Chordata > Amphibia > Anura > Dendrobatidae > Ranitomeya > Ranitomeya variabilis. The sequence goes on along the minus strand of NC_135232.1, from coordinate 135,551,008 downwards.
TTTTTAGTTATTTTAGGCCTAGTACACCTGTCTGCGGTCCTTCCTTGCAATCCTCCTCCTCCGCTGACAACAATGCTGCCTGTGTATCCATGTAACCGATTTAAAACTGCCTTGAGCCTATTTTTAGTTATTTTAGGCCTAGTACACCTGTCTGCGGTCCCTCCTTGCAATCCTCCTCCTCCGCTGACCACAATGCTGCCTGTGTATCCATGTAACCGATTTAAAACTGCCTTGAGCCTATTTTTAATTATTTTAGGCCTAGTACGCCTGTCTGCGGTCCCTCCTTGCAATCCTCCTCCTCCGCTGACCACAATGCTGCCTGTGTATCCAGGTAACCGATTTAAAACTGCCTTGAGCCTATTTTTAGTTATTTTTGGCCTAGTACGCCTGTCTGCGGTCCCTCCTTGCAATCCTCCTCCTCCGCTGACCACAATGCTGCCTGTGTATCCAGGTAACCGATTTAAAACTGCCTTGAGCCTATTTTTAGTTATTTTAGGCCTAGTACGCCTGTCTGCGGTCCCTCCTTGCAATCTTCCTCCTCCGCTGACCACAATGCTGCCTGTGTATCCAGGTAACTGATTTAAAACTGCCTTGAGCCTATTTTTCGTTACTTTAGGCCTAGTACGCCTGTCTGCGGTCCCTCCTTGCAATCCTCCTCCTCTGCTGACCACAATGCTGCCTGTGTATCCAGGTAACCGATTTAAAACTGCCTTGAGCCTATTTTTAGTTATTTTAGGCCTAGTATGCCTGTCTGCGGTCCTTCCTTGCAAGCCTCCTCCTCCGCTGACCACAATGCTGCCTGTGTATCCATGTAACCGATTTAAAACTGCCTTGAGCCTATTTTTAGTTATTTTAGGCCTAGTACGCCTGTCTGCGGTCCCTCCTTGCAATCCTCCTCCTCCGCTGACCACAATGCTGCCTGTGTATCCATGTAACCGATTTAAAACTGCCTTGAGCCTATTTTTAGTTATTTTAGGCCTAGTACGCCTGTCTGCGGTCCCTCCTCTCAATCCTCCTCCTCCGCTGACCACAATGCTGCCTGTGTATCCAGGTAACCGATTTAAAACTGCCTTGAGCCTATTTTTAGTTATTTTAGGCCTAGTACGCCTGTCTGCGGTCCCTCCTTGCAATCCTCCTCCTCCGCTGACCACAATGCTGCCTGTGTATCCAGGTAACCAATTTAAAACTGCCTTGAGCCTATTTTTTGTTATTTTAGGCCTAGTATGCCTGTCTGCGGTCCCTCCTTGCAATCCTCCTCCTCCGCTGACCACAATGCTGCCTGTGTATCCATGTAACCGATTTAAAACTGCCTTGAGCCTATTTTTAGTTATTTTAGGCCTAGTACGCCTGTCTGCGGTCCCTCCTTGCAATCCTCCTCCTCCGCTGACCACAATGCTGCCTGTGTATCCATGTAACCGATTTAAAACTGCCTTGAGCCTATTTTTAGTTATTTTAGGCCTAGTACGCCTGTCTGCAGTCCCTCTTTGCAATCCTCCTCCTCCGCTGACCACAATGCTGCCTGTGTATCCATGTAACCGATTTAAAACTGCCTTGAGCCTATTTTTAGTTATTTTAGGCCTAGTACGCCTGTCTTCGGTCCCTCCTTGCAATCCTCCTCCTCCGCTGACCACAATGCTGCCTGTGTATCCAGGTAACCGATTTAAAACTGCCTTGAGCCTATTTTTAGTTATTTTAGGCCTAGTACGCCTGTCTGCGGTCCCTCCATGCAATCCTCCTCCTCCGCTGACCACAATGCTGCCTGTGTATCCATGTAACCGATTTAAAACTGCCTTGAGCCTATTTTTAATTATTTTAGGCCTAGTACGCCTGTCTGCGGTCCCTCCTTGCAATCCTCCTCCTCCGCTGACCACAATGCTGCCTGTGTATCCAGGTAACCGATTTAAAACTGCCTTGAGCCTATTTTTCGTTATTTTAGGCCTAGTACGCCTGTCTGCGGTCCCTCCTTGCAATCCTCCTCCTCCGCTGACCACAATGCTGCCTGTGTATCCAGGTAACCGATTTAAAACTGCCTTGAGCCTATTTTTAGTTATTTTAGGCCTAACACGCCTGTCTGCGGTCCCTCCTTGCAATCCTCCTCCTCCTCTCACCACAATGCTGCCTGTGTATCCAGGTAACCGATTTAAAACTGCCTTGAGCCTATTTTTAGTTATTTTAGGCCTAGTACGCCTGTCTGCGGTCCCTCTTTTTAATCCTCCTCCGCTGACCACAATGCTGCCTGTGTATCCAAGTAACCGATTTAAAACTGCCTTGAGCCTATTTTTAATTATTTTAGGCCTAGTACGCCTGTCTGCGGTCCCTCCTTGCAATCCTCCTCCTCCGCTGACCACAATGCTGCCTGTGTATCCAGGTAACCGATTTAAAACTGCCTTGAGCCTATTTTTAGTTATTTTAGGCCTAGTACGCCTGTCTGCGGTCCCTCCTTGCAATCCTCCTCCTCCGCTGACCACAATGCTGCCTGTATATCTATGTAACCAATTTAAAACTGCCCTGAGGCTATATTTAGTTATTTTAGGCCTAGTACGCGTGTCTGCGGTCCCTCCTTGCAATCCTCCTCCTCCGCTGACCACAATGCTGCCTGTGTATCCATGTAACCGATTTAAAACTGCCTTGAGCCTATTTTTAGTTATTTTAGGCCTAGTACGCCTGTCTGCGGTCCCTCCTTGCAATCCTCCTCCTCCGCTGACCACACCAATGCTGCCCGTGTACCCCTGGAACCTATTTTAAAGTGCAAAGAGCCTATTTCTTTATTTTATGTAATATTAAAAAAGCCATGATGGACTACGCTGTCCCACGCTACGAGCTACCCAGTCGACACTTCTTTTGCAAGAAAAGCCATCCCAGCCCTCCACCAGCACCACCTCCATTGTCCATGCAGTCTGGCAATCTGTGAGTACAAAGGTGCACCTGACAACAGACGCATGGACCTGTAGGCATGGCCACGGAAGGTTACGTGTCCATTACGGCGCAATGGGTTAATGTGGTGGATGCATGGTCCACAGGGGACAGCCTACTAAGTCTGTCTGCAGTCCCTAATTCAAATTTTCCTCCACTGTCTAAATCTGAGCTTCAACCTTCTCGCTCTCATTAAGTGCTTTTTTTAAAAAAAATTGGTGGTTGGGGCCTAATACCTCTGTTTGCCGCTCCCTGGTGTTGTCCTCAACTGTATAAATCTGAGCTTCAACCTTCTGGCTCTCATTAAGTGCTTTTTTAAAAAAAATTGGTGGTTGGGGCCTAATACCTCTGTTTGCCGCTCCCTGGTGTTGTCCTCAACTGAATAAATCTGAGCTTCAACCTTCTGGCTCTCATTAAGTGCTTTTTTAAAAAAAATTGGTGGTTGGGGCCTAATACCTCTGTTTGCCGCTCCCTGGTGTTGTCCTCAACTGAATAAATCTGAGCTTCAACCTTCTGGCTCTCATTAAGTGCTTTTTTTAAAAAAATTGGTGGTTGGGGCCTAATACCTCTGTTTGCCGCTGCCTGGTGTTGTCCTCATTCCTCAACTGAATAAATCTGAGCTTCAACCTTCTGGCTCTCATTAAGTGCTTTTTTTAAAAAAAAATTGGTGGTTGGGGCCTAATACCTCTGTTTGCCGCTCCCTGGTGTTGTCCTCAACTGAATAAATCTGAGCTTCAACCTTCTGGCTCTCATTAAGTGCTTTTTTTAAAAAAAATTTGTGGTTGGGGCCTAATACCTCTGTTTGCCGCTCCCTGGTGTTGTCCTCAACTGAATAAATCTGAGCTTCAACCTTCTGGCTCTCCTTAAGTGCTTTTTTAAAAAAAATTGGTGGTTGGGGCCTAATACCTCTGTTTGCCGCTCCCTGGTGTTGTCCTCAACTGAATAAATCTGAGCTTCAACCTTCTGGCTCTCATTAAGTGCTTTTTTAAAAAAAATTGGTGGTTGGGGCCTAATACCTCTGTTTGCCGCTCCCTGGTGTTGTCCTCAACTGAATAAATCTGAGCTTCAACCTTCTGGCTCTCATTAAGTGCTTTTTTTAAAAAAATTGGTGGTTGGGGCCTAATACCTCTGTTTGCCGCTGCCTGGTGTTGTCCTCATTCCTCAACTGAATAAATCTGAGCTTCAACCTTCTGGCTCTCATTAAGTGCTTTTTTTAAAAAAAAATTGGTGGTTGGGGCCTAATACCTCTGTTTGCCGCTCCCTGGTGTTGTCCTCAACTGAATAAATCTGAGCTTCAACCTTCTGGCTCTCATTAAGTGCTTTTTTTAAAAAAAAATTTGTGGTTGGGGCCTAATACCTCTGTTTGCCGCTCCCTGGTGTTGTCCTCAACTGAATAAATCTGAGCTTCAACCTTCTGGCTCTCCTTAAGTGCTTTTTTTTAAAAAATTGGTGGTTGGGGCCTAATAACTATGTTTGTCACTCCCTGGTGTTGTCCTCCTCCTGAGTGTTCTCCTCCTCCTTGGTGTTCTCCTCCAGGTTGCCTTGTCTGAGCTTCAACCTTCTGGCTCTCACTAAGTGCTTTTTTAACAAAAAATTGGTGGTTACGGCCTACTAACGGTGTCTGCCGCTCCCTGGTGTTGTCCTCCACTGTATAAAGCTGAGCTTCAGTCTTTAGGCTTTCGGCCTATAGTATCAGATATTAAACTGCATTTGGCCTTCAACTTTGGTTACGGCCTACTAACGGTGTCTGCCGCTCCCTGGTGTTGTCCTCAACTGTATAAAGCTGAGCTTCAACCTTCTGGCTCTCATTAAGTGCTTTTTTAACCAAAAATTTGTGGTTACGGCCTACTAACGGTGTCTGCCGCTCCATGGTGTTGTCCTCCACTGTATAAAGCTGAGCTTCAGTCTTTAGGCTTTTGGCCTATAGTAGCAGATATTAAACTGCATTTGGCCTACTAGTGTTGGGCCCTTAAAACAGTGTCTGCTGCTCCTGGGTTTGCTACTCCACTGAACAAAGCAATGCCGCCTGTTTAGTCCTGTTACCAATTTTGAACTGCATTTAGCCTACTTTATTCTTTGGCCCTATATCTGTGTTTAGTACTCCTCATCCTGCCCATTGCCCAGCCACTGCTAGATGAGTCTGCTGGTACATTGACCTAGACCACTACATTCCCCTTGCACTCTACACAGCCAGAATCTGACCCTGCTGAAAGTAAGGTTCCCCTTCCCGCATGTTATACCACCTTACACAGGGACAAAGAGGAAGGTGCAGATGAAAGTGCAGGTTCCTTCATCAGGTGGGGGGGCATACTCGTTGGCGACGTCACTGGCACAGGGCCCCTCAGAGTACGCAAAAGTGTCGCTGCTGGTGGGAGGCGCCCCCACCGTGCAAACACACCGCTGTACTTTGAGGGGCCCTGTGCCAGTGCCAATGCCAACGAGTGTGCCCCCCCTGCTTGCTTAGGATCACAGCACTTGCAAACTTGACATACTTACCTGTTATGGACCTGGTGGTTAGGTGCACCAGGAATGACCTGATAGTTAAACACGGAATCGGGACGAGCTCTGGGGAAATGGGAACTCTGCTGACCGCAAACCCTACTCCTATAAACACAACTAGAAATAGCCGTGGAGCGTGCCTGACTCTGCCTAGACGCCTCTTCACAGCCTAAGAGCTAACTACCCCTAAAGAAAGGAAACAAAGCCTCACTTGCCTGTGAGTTAAGAGGAAATCACAAACACAGGATGAAATAGGCTTTAGCAAAGGAAGGCCAGTCTAACTAAACAGATTGAGGATAGAAAATGGATCTTTGCGGTCAACACAAAAAACTACAAAACTACGCAGAGTGTGCAAAAAATATCCCCGCACCGACTCACGGTGCGGTGGTGAAACTCTGCACCCCCAGAGCTTCCAGCTAGCCAGGCAGTTTCATGATAGCAAGCTGGACTAGAACTTAGCAAGAAAAACCATATGTAACAAATGAACAAGTAGGAACTTAGCTTCTGCTGGAGTAGACAGGTCCTCAGAAAGATCCAGGAGAGATCTGAACCAGTACTAGAACATTGACAGCTGGCATGGAGTAACGATCTAAGTGGAGTTAAATAGAGAATCCAGCCTAGCCCTAAACGAGGGCAGGTGGGGAAGGAATCTCAGAACCAGCAGCTCCACTCACAGCCACCAGAGGGAGTCCACGGACAGAACTCACCGAAGTACCATTCATGACCACAGGAGGGAGTTCGAGAATGGAATTCACAACACTTACCTCTCACTGCTCCACCGCCGTGACGTAGTCCACGTTTCCTGGGCCCACTAAAACCTTGAACCAGCCCTACCCCCCCACAACTTTTGCCAAATGACCCCCAATTTCCAATGCCCAACTATTATTATAAAGTTAATTAAGATTGACAAGCTTCAGAAACAAGAATGGATGTTTTTGGCATTAAAATGGGCACTGTAGGTGTTTTCCTGGCCTCCACTCACTGCCGACTATGCTTCCCCATTGACTTGCATTGGGTTTCATGTTTTGGTCGATCCCCGACTTTTAGTGATAATCGGCCGACTGCACTCGACTCGACTTTGGACAAAGTCGGGTTTCGCAAAACCCGACTCGATCTTAAAAAAATGAAAGTCGCTCAACCCTAGTAACAAGTATACTTGCTCATCACTAATTCCTACACTAAATGCAGCTAACAGCTGTATTAATAGGGGAACAGAATAGATGTTACCTTGATATTTTTGCTTTTAGTTTGCAGCAGCAAGGATTATAATTTATAAGGCAATAACCTCTGACTAGATACCTAGAATAAGCTATCCCTACTGCAACAGCTCACCCTAGATGACCTGCAGATAAGAGCGGTATTATTGCAGAATACAGAAGGGATTTGAATCCTCCCTAAAAAGATTTTTACTTGTACATGGCAGCAACAAACTCTGGAGGAACACAAGCAACATTGCCAGCTTTGATGAATTTCTGAGTATGGATCACCATAAAAAACACAAATCTGTCAGTGAGCATATAGGAAAAAGCAACAGCAAGAATTATAATTACTCGTTACTCGCACAAATAGTACGGGCTATTCGTTACTCGGCGAATAATTAGGTATTTGCCTTGGTATATTCAAGTGACCCACTCAGCATGTTCGGCGCTTTATTTGCAGCCAATGAACATGCTGGGCTGGCTTGGCAATCACAGAAATGCCGCTGCCATCTTTGGTGTGGCATTACTGTGTTTGGCTGGCCTTCCAGTGTCATATGAACTATTTAAATGCTGCCAGCGCCATCTTGCACACATTGCCAACAGCATAGTGAGAGCATAGTGTGAAAGTGAGAGTGAAGAGGGAGAGTGAAAGGAGCAAAGGGGCATTTATAAAAAGTTATAGTGAGAATTATTTATTCAAAAAGCTCTATTAAGAGCTGAAGACTGTCAAGATTACTTGTTTTTGTTTGTTAGGTGGGGATTTAGTAGGTAGAGAATTAATAGGAAGGAGGGTGGGTGGGAGGCTGAAAGACAGGCATCTGGGTGTTCTGATCATTGCAAGAACAAGCTTCAGCTCTCTAATATTTCCCACTTAAAGAAACCTAATATTTGTCAAGCAATTGTGCGACTGGCGCAATCTTGGTAGAGATAATCGTACCTGACAATTTAGCAGGGGCAATAAACCTCATTACTCTGCATTTGAAGTTTATCAGCAAGCCAATTTAAAAAAATCCTAATTTCTATTGTTCTAAAAAAATAGCGTATCTTTATCTAGCAGTTGTGCTTCTAGCTCAATCCGGGTACAGATAACCTTACGTGACAATTTAGCAGGGGCAATAATCTTCATTACTCCACATTTAGAGTGTGTCAGCAAGACGATTGACAAAAAATCATAATTTCCTAAGGTTTAAAAAGCAGAAGCAGGAGGAGGAGGATATGATTTAATGGACAAAATGGGTTTGGATGGTAAGGGACGGATGTTAAGAAAACATCTCAAACAAAACATTTGGGCTGCTTTTGCATTACGTTGCTGTCATCCGTAGGGCTTGCAAAGTCGCTGGAAATCCAGCTCTTGTTCAATTTTAGAAGAGTCAGCCTGTCTGAGTTTTCTGTTGACAGGCCTTTCGCCTTTCCATTATGATTGCATTAGCCAAATTAATAACCCACTCAGAACACGCACTTGCAGCAGGGCATGGCAGCACCTACAAGGTGTAGAAGAAGAGGTAGGGCCAAATGTGGAGCTTGGACAACCAATAGTTAAAGGGCACTGAAGAATAAGGAAGGATGCCCTTGAGCTGGTATAGTCCTTCATCATCTTAGTCAACTTCTTCCTCCTTGTCATAGTTACACCCACAGAAAGCCCTTGCCAATGTGACGGTCTCATGAAAATGGCCCAGTTGGTGGACATTTTACCCCGCATGGCCCTCCCCTGTAATCCTTGTGGGTGAAAAAAGTCGGTACCTTTGCCAGCAGCGTTGTCTAAGGGTAATCTTTTTAGCAAATCTTCCACAATGGCCCTCTGGCATACATGCACTGAAAATGGCACGTCTGCCTCCGACTTGAGAGAAGCAAACTTCTCCTTGTACCGTGGGTCAAGAAAGGTGCACAGCTAGTATTTCATGTAGTACAAAATGTGTTTCACGCTAGGGTCTTGGGAAAGGCATCTGGACATGAACTCTGCCATGTCTGGCAACTACAAAGAGTCAAATGTTCAGTTTCCTCACCAGTAAAAACACTAATCATCCTCTCCTCCTCACAATGTATAGCCTCCTCCTCCTTCTCTTCTTCACTCCATCCATGCTGGACAGGCATGAAGCTGGGATTGGGATTCCCCTCTGTATTGCAGATCAAAAACTCATGTTCTGCCCCATCCTCCTAATCATATTCTTTGTCATCACCCAATGTGGCTTGAGAATATTGTGTGAGGCTGGGATGTGTGGTATCAGCCACAGTAAAATTTTGCTCCATAGCCACCTGCTCAGCATTCAAAGCTTCCACTTTGAGATTATGCAGCAAATGTTTTAATAGACAGAGCAGCGGGATGGTTACACTGACCATATCATCATGAGCGCTCACCATCTTGGTGCAGTATTCAAAGTTTTGAAGAACCTCAGAAATGTCATTGATCCACATCCACTCAGCAGTTGTTATGTGTGAGAGTTACTCTGACGGGCATAGAGAAGCTGGAATTCAGATACTGCTCTCTGCTGCTGACTAAGCCTTGCCAGCATATGAACCGCCTACTGCCTCAACACATTTATCTCACTATCCCTGTGTTGCCAATTCAAAATTTTCTTCATAACCAGGATCCTTGGATCTTGTTCTTACATGCTTTATGCTCTTTGTGTCTGTACTTTTACACATACTGTTGGGTAACCAGTTCATGCAGCAATACCTGAACACCTGATTTCTTATATTATGGCTGGTCAGAACAATGAAAGCAATTGTTGCCATCCACCTTTCCTGTCTCCTCTATTTCCTCATAGATTGTAAGCTTGCGAGCAGGTCCCTCATTCATTTTGGTATCTGTTGTTGTGTATGCGATTATTGTTATTCTTTAACCCCTTAGTGACGGAGCCAAATTTTTGAAATCTGACCAGTGTCACTTTATGTGCTAATAACTCTGCAACGCTTCAACGAATCCCAGTGATTTTGAGATTGTTTTTTTCGTGACATATTATACTTTATGATAATAGTAAATTTAGGTCAATATGTTTTGTGTTTATTTTTAAAAAATATCAAAAATTTGAGAAAAAATGTTAAAAAATTAGCAATTTTCAAAATTTGAATGATTATCCCTTTAATCCAGATAGTCATACCACAGCAAACCATTAATAAATAACATTTCCCACATGTCTGCTTTACATCATCACCATTTGTAAAATGTTATTTTATTTTGTTAGCATTTTAGGAGGATTAAAAATGTAGCAGCAGTTTTTCATTTTTTCAAGAAAATTTACAAAATTTATTTTTTTAGAGACTTATCCATGTTTGAAGTGACTTTAGGGGTCTCATATATTGGGAAACCCCCAAACGTGATACCATTTTTAAATCAGCACCCCCCTGACATATTGAAAACTGCAGTCAGTTAGTTTATTAACTCTTCAGGTGCGTTACAGGAATTAATGCAAAGTGGCATCACAGAAATGAAAATGTGTATTTTTATCACCTAAATGCCTCTAACTTCTAAACAGATTACTAGAGCTATCAGACTCTAAGGCTGCTATTTGGTCATGAATTGCCATTGCAAACATCAGGACCACAAAATCATGATCTGAGGGCACCAATTTGGATAAAGAGGAAGCCCCCACACTCGTTTAACCATTTATAATGATGTAGTCACTATTGACAGCAGCATCTAAGGGGTTAAACAGATATGGACAGTGCAAACACTGATGATGGCTGATACAGCAAGTTGTCAGCTATAGTGTACAGCCGACAGCAGCCGGATTGTCACCTGTATGGGGAGGCTATTCTGTTATACCTCAGGTCAGTTAAAAGACGTATTGGCTGTCACTAAGGGGTTAATGTCTTTTATTGTCTGTACAAGTCCCGTCTAAAATGTAAAGTGCTGCGGAATAAAATAATTAATATTTATTATTATTATTATTATTATTATTAACAGTCGAATGATAGCGTGTTGGCAGGTCATAAATCAGTCTGTGCTGCTTCAGCAAAGCTAATCTGTCAAAAGCCTGAGATGACTTTCGGAAATGTGCGCTGATGCGCCATACCTTGGGAGGTAGGTCTTGCAAGTCAGGGTATGTTTTCAAAAAACATTGTACAGCCAAGTTCAACACGTGGGCCACGCATGGAACATATTTACCAGCTTTAAAGCCACCATCAAGTTACACCCATTATCGCACACAAGCAGACCTGGTTGGAGTTTCAGCAGGGAGAGCCACTGATCGGTCTGTTCTTTTATCACCTTCAACAGCTCAGCTGCCTTGTGAGCTTTATTACCTAAACAAATGACCTTCAGCAGAGCATGATGCCACTTTGCAAGGCAGTGCTGCAGATTTCCCAGCTGTTGAGTGATGGGGAGGGTACTTCCGCTGAGGAGGAGGAGAAGGAGGAGAGACAGGAACTGTAATACGAGGAGACTGAAACCCTGATGTAAGTTGGGACCGCTATTCTTGATGTGGGTAAGATGTGTGATGCCCCAGCCTCTGACTCTGTTCAAGACTCCACCAGGTTCAGCCAGTGTGCCATATGGGAAATGTAGAGTCCCTGTCCACAAGAACTTGTCAATGTGTCTGTGGTAAAGTAGACCTTCCCTGTGACTGCATTGGCCAGAGCACAGCAGATATTGTGTAACACGCGCTTATGTAATGCTTGGATGGCACGCTGGTGAAAATAGTGTCTGATGGTAGTCGAGTGCTGTGGGGCTGCCATCACCAAGAACTCTCGGAAAGACACAGTTCAAATCAGTCAAAACAGCAACATTTCCAGGGCTACCAATCTGGCTATGTGGGTGTTTAGCGTTTTGGCCTGTGGCTGTGTGGGTCTACATTTATGCTTTCTGTTAAAGGGAATCTGTCACCCCAAAATTCGCCTATAAGCTAAGGCCACCGGCATCAGGGGCTTATCTACAGCATTCTGTAGAACTGTAGATAAGCCCTCGATGTAACATGAAAGATAAGAAAACCAATTTAGATTATACTCACCCAGGGGCGGTCCCGGTTTGGTCCGGTCTGATGGGCTTTGTGGTCTGGGGCCTCCCATCTTCATACGATGACATCCTCTTTTTTGCTTCCTGCCACAGCTCCTGCACAGGCATACTTTATCTGTCCTGTTGAGGGCAGAGCTTTAAAGTACTGCAGTGCGCAGCCGCCGGGCCTCTCTGACCTTTCCTGGTGCCTGTGCACTGCAGTACTTTACTCTGCCCTCAACAGGGCAAATAAAGTACGCCTACGCAGGAGCAGTGGCAGGAAGCAAAAAAGAGGATGACATCGTATGAAGATGGGAGGCGCTGTACCCGGACCGCGACGACCATTGGACCGGACCGCACCGGACCGGACCGCATACCTGTCAAGAGGTGCAGAAGTCTCATTGACAGATACAGGAATCATTTGATTGCCTGAAAAGGTTGTGCAATGAAATATTAAGTTAAGGGTACCATCATTTCTGTCCAGGCCTATTTCATGAGTTTATTTTTTTACAATTCTGTGGAAGCATGGTTGAAAAGCAATGTCTGACTTTCATTTGTTCATTTTCATAGATATTTTATTTATTATTACTTTTGTCAGATTCAAGTTATTTCTGTGACTATTGTGGGTTTTTCTGTCATTAAACGGGGGTTCCAACAATTTTGACCTCATGTGTATATCCTGTAGATATACTGTATAATTTCAGAAGGCACACAATATAATAAACCTGCACCCTTTAGTGCCTTTCATGTGGCACTAAAGGGTGCTTAGCTTTGCTTAAGTTAATAAATAAATAAATCCATTTTTTATAACCAGCAAAGGTAAGGCGGACAGCTTTAGCAGGTTATGAAGGTCCATGGGTATTGGATCCTTCCCAGCCTAAAAATACCAGCTCGCAGCCATCCCAGAAATGGTGCATCACATTGGATGGGCCAATTATGGAGCTTTGCTCTGCTCTTCCTGACTGCCCTGGTTTGGCAGCAATCGGGACAATGGTATTTGGGCTTGACTTCAACTGTCACTTGTCAAAATTCAACTCTGGCATCTCTCCCTGGAGTTAACAATGAAGAGGTGTCTATCAAACACCCCCATTACTAACCAAGTATTTAAAAATAAAAAGACACACACAGAGAAAAAGTTTATATGAATAAACACTCCCCCACACATTCCCTGGTTTACCAATTTATTTAAAAAAAAAAAGAAAAGCCATGCAGGTCTGCCATAGTCTGAATACTTATGACTATGTGATATTTCAGTTTTTCTTTTTTAATAAATTTGCAAAAATTTCTACATTTCAGGTTGTTTTTCAGTCAAAATGGGGTGCAGAGTGTACATTAATGAGAAAAAAATGAACTTTTTTGAATTTACCAAATGGCTGCAATGAAACAAAGAGTGACAAATTTAAAGGGGTCTGAATAATTTCCATACCCACTGTACATCAGGATTTCCCTTTAAATCTTCAAGTAACATAATTAAGATGAAACCTACCGAGGTACCCATTCACTATGATGTGGCAGCAGAGTTGCTCTGAGCTCTGTCTGGCCTCGGTTCAGCGGTGTCCTTTCTTTCAGAGGTGCACAAAACTGTGGCCAACATCACTTTTATACACTGCTAATGAAAAGATGGACACCACCGTTTCACAGGTCAGACGGCATCCACAGTGTCTCCATCTGCCTCATTATAGGGGATTTTCCACTGGAGGGTTTGCCTGAATCACATTTTTCAGAGATTTACATGGAAACCCCGATATAAGCGTTCAGCGATGAACACAGGATAAATGTGAGCCAAGCATTACTACGATCTTTGGGAGGTAGAATAAAAAAAAAATAAACAGCAATTGGTTCTATATTTTTTTTTCACCTTTCCTCATATGAAAACAGTAATACCAAATGTATATCTTTTTTTATGCACACACTAAAAAACACTTTTTATTACAAAAACTAGTTTTTGCATTGCCAAATTTTGAGAGCTATAATTTTTCCATATTTCAGCTGTCAGAGTCATGTGAGGGCTTATTTTTTGTGAGATGAGTTGATGTTTTTATTTGTCCCGTTGTTAAGCTCGTCACATTTTTTGATCGGTTTCTATTCTGATTTTTGTGAGGCAGAATAAACAAAAAACAATAATTCAGGAATTGTTTTTTTTCTATGATGTTCTGTGTATGGTAAAATTGGTAAGGCAGATTTATTCTTGAGGGCAGTACAATTGCATTGAAACCCCATTTATATCTTTTTTAAGTTTTAGTGCTTTTACACAATAAAAACTGTTTTAAAGAAAAAAATAATTATTTTTGCATTGCTTTATTCTGAGAGGCATAACTTTTTTATATTTTAGCTGATGGAGATTTGTGGTGGCTTTTTTTTTACGGGACAGCATGGTATTTTCAGCTATACCATTTTTATTTACATTAGTCCTTCTGATCATGTTTTATTCCACTATTTGTACGGCGGTATGATGATAAAGCATTGTTTTTTTGGCTCCTTTTTTATTGTGTTCACTAAAAGGGTTAACTAGTGGGATATTTTAATAAGTCAGGTCGTTACGGATGTGGTTATACCAATTATGTGTACTTTTATTGTTTATTTTTTCCTTGGTGTCGGGCGCATGTGCTCCCTACACTGAGGATAGCTGGTTTGACTTCTATCATGGTTTCCTCCACCTACCACAGCAGTTCTTGCAGCCTCTCCTGCTCCTCCTCATCCTCCATCTCCGATGTGGTGTCTCAGAGCACATTGTACACATCAGCCGTAAGTTGGAAGCTCTACAGCACTGCGTAAGTGAAACAGCAATAGGCTCTGCTGAAGCTAATTTGTCTAGAGGACAAACTGCACACTGTGCAGAGTTACTTGAAGGAATAACAAACCAGACAGATCTGTAGTTTTTGCTGCTGAACCTAAAACCAAGCATAGTCATGTGTGATAATGGGCGTAACCTAGTGGCAGCAGTGAAGCTTGACAAGCTCGCACACGTACCATGCTTGGCACATGTACTGAACTTGATAGTTCTGCGTTTTCTGAAAACATACCCAGACTTGCCAGAGCTTCTGGTCAAGTAACACCACGTCACTGCCCATTTCTGCAAGATGGCTACAGCTGCCGCCAATCTGTCATTCCTGCAGCAGCGCATGCAAGTGACACCGACTAGTGTGCGACATCACCAACTGCACACTGCACCATCTGGCAAAGCTTTGTGAGCAGAATAGGCCAGTGGTTGAGTATCAGCTCCAACATGCCCGTTGGTATTCTGGTCAGCCTCCACAAATAACAACTTAGGAATTTGAGGACTCCACAGAGATTGTTAGTAGCGATGATGCCATAGTCAGTGCAACTATTCCACTTCTTTGCCTACTTAAACAGTCACTGCTCACAATTAAACATGAAGTTTGCGTGTGAAAAAGGTGGGGATGGAGGAAGACATAAAACAGAGAGATTGTAGCCCTCCCAGCCTCATCTCATCTTCTCAGTGTGGATTGGGTAACAACGAAAAGATGGATGCTGGGGAGGAGGAACAGGAGCTGATGACTAGCACAACAGAGGCTAGTAGCCACACAACCTTCATCCGGTCTCTCCTATGTGGATGGGCTGAGGATGAGAATGAGGAGGAAGAGAGGGATGAGGAGAAGATTGAGAGTTGTCATCATGGTGGAGACAGGGAAGTTTTGGCTGTATGGAACTTGGCACATATGGCCAACTTTATTTACCTCTGTCTTTCCCGTGACCTTTATGTTACATTCCTCTTAGCCAGAAAAGAGTACTGGTTGTTCACCCTGCTATACCCACGCTACAGGGAGAACTTTGCATCTCTTTTTCCTGAAGTGAAGAGTTCTTTTAAAATGGTGCTATACCAGAAGGCCATTATGGAAAATATGTAATGCTAGGGTCAGAGGGGCAAGTTTACTTCCCCAACTAAGGAGGAGAGGCCAGGGAGACAAGCAGCAGAGGCATTTAAGATGGTTAAACCTGCATTATGATGGTATGTAAAACTTACAAAAATCATAGAAAAATAGTTCAGTATTTGATTACTCATCCATACAGTATTACATTCTTTCTTTGACATTTTTTGGCATATATACCAGTAAAAAAAAAGACTCACAAAAAAGTTAAAAATTTTTCCTGGGTTACATTTCTCAGCCGTACACTATTACTTCTTCTTAAGTACCAAAAAAGCCTCCAAAAACTTGTCAAAAAGTGTATCGGCATTATATTGCTCATCCACAGGGTATTACATCTTCTTGGGTACATTTAATTGCTATATAAGCCTCAAAAAACTTGTTCAAAATTTATCGATATTATATTGTTCATCCATATGGTATTACATCTTCTTAGGTACATTTAGTTGCTATAAAAGCCTCAAAAAATGTAGTCAAAATTGTATCATTATTATAATACTCACTATAGGTATGAATGGCATTTCGGTTTCATAAAAACCTCAAAAATTTTGTCAAAATTTATCGGTATGATACTGCTCAACCATAGGGTATTACATTTTCTTGGGTACATTTTTTGCTACATTGCCTTAAAAATACTTGTTAAAAATTGTATTGCTATTATATTTTTTTACCCATAGTCTATTCTGTGGTCTGAAGTACATTTCGGTGCTTTATAAGCCTCAAAAAATTGTTTACAATTTTATTGTTATTATATTGCTCACACATATGTTATTCTGTGGTCTGGATTACATTTTTTTGGTATATAACCCTCAAAAAACTTGTTCAAATTTATTCGGTATTATATTGCTCGCCCATAGGGTATTACATCTTCTTGGGTGCATTTTGTTGCTTTAAAAGCCTCAAAAACTTGTTCACAAATGTTTAATTATATTGCTCATCCATAGACTAATACATGGTCTGGAGTACATTTTTTGGTATATAATCCTCAAAAAACTTGTTAAAATAAAAATTTTTAGCACGGATTTGTGACAAAACCTGAATCAAAAACTGATGCCAGCAAAGTAAATGAGAATCCTGATGTGTCATGGACACATTGAGTATTTTTGACTTTCAGACTTGGTGCAGAAAATAATCTTTTGCATGACATTTCTCTGTGCAATTTTGCGCTGCGTGTTTCACCATTGACTTTACTCCAATCAATCAAAGACGCTGCCAAAAATTCACCAAAAATTTGTACATTACAGCTGTGTTTTTCTTGTCAAGAGATGCAAAAATGGTGGAGAAATGTTACTTAACATGTACACACAGTTATGGTTGGTGGATTGCACTAAATAGATTTAATGACAAAGTACAATTGCAATCCGGGGTCCACCATGCAGAGATGTAAAACTGCAGCTAATGTGAACAATGGCAGAGAATGCAGTGAGCGATTGCTAGTTTGCATTGAGTTTCTCGTGACTTAATGAGCAGCACACAAGGTAGTGTCACTCACACACAATAACGAAGCTGATGCTCTGCAGTAGATTTGTGTCAATCGCACACAGTATCGAAGCAGATGCTCAGCAAAAGAGGTGTGTCACTCGCACACAGTAACGAAAGATATGATGCTAGACACGATCCCTGTTAACTTCACAGTGGATCGAAGCCCGCTAACGGAGCAGGTAGCAACAGTGGTCAGACAGTCAGCAACACCACTCAAACAACTCCTGTCCAGAGGTGCCGGAATTGTAGTTGCATTACGCCAGCCCTGAATCCACACAAACAAACTCCTCTCTGGAGGTGACGGAATTCTAATGGCTAACAGCCAACCTTGAGCACATGCTGACACAGACAACAAAGTTGCAAAGTACATTCACACAGGAAATTAGATTGATAATAGTACCTCTGAGAATCTTTTATACGTACAGCTCAAGTCCAGTCGGACAGGACCTTGCCCGTGGACCAATCCAGAGCTGCCACATCATCAGAGCAGCTGATTACCAACCACCAATGAGACATCGCCACATCACGAGCATGCTCAGTAGGGTGATTTCTGGACTTTGTCTCCCAAGCGTTCGCTCGTCGCTGGCTACCGCTGGTTACCATAGGCTTGTCTGAAGTCAGCAGCAACCAGACAAATAGCATGAGCCTGAGCAAGATGCTGGGACTGACATCTATGCTCAGCAGTTCCCACGGTGGTCAAAGCAGAATGGGAGACCGCAGATGCAGGCAAGGCTTGGGATTTACCTCATGCAGTGGGGGAATCCCGGCGCCTAACACACATACCCTTTTTGGTATTATATTGTTCACCCATAGACTATTTCATGGTCTGGAGTACATTTCCTTAGTATATAACCCTCAAAAGTGCATAGGCTCTATGAGTCTCTAATACCAATACATGACAATTTGAACAGAATGTGTAGGAGGCCCTCATTTATGTCTAATACAGGGTGTATCCAAGTCCCTAATTTTTAGAAATTCTTGCTTCCGTTATAAAGTAAACTGAAATTTCCATTTTTTTAATAAAACAATCAATTTAGGTTTACTTAACTTATAATTTTTTTAAAAGCTTTTTAAAAATTTGCCGTATATAAAAGTTATTATACAGGAAAAATAATTTCTTAACTTTTTTTTCCTGTAAAATGCTATTTCTCTGCAGTTTGGAATATTTTATTGTCACTCCTTAAAGTGGTGTAAAAGTGTGACACCATTGTTCTCATCAGCGATCTGGGAGTCAGAGATGTCTCCAGGGGTCTTCTCCATGTTGTTCTCCTTCTAGTCAGCACTTTTCATATCTATTTGAACATTTTTCCTTCCCCCCAGACCTCTTTGTAGGGTCTGCTGGAGAAAAGTTTGGCTTTTCCATTGACTTCCATTATACTTACTACTCGAAATGAGCATGGATTATTGGAAATTGCTCGGATCAAGCAACGATTGTTGCAAGCAGAGTTAGCTTTACCCTTCCCTTTTCCTCTAAGTGTCGTTATATTACTTTGTTGCCTCTTGAGCTTTACACTGTATGTTCCTTTTTGTATTTCCTTGAGAGTGTGTTGGCTGTGTGACTGTGTTTCAGTTGTGCCCTGTCTGTCTTATTTTGAATTAACTCATAAACATTCAGACTAGTGCTGCTTATTAGAAAAGTTAGGTACGAGCCTCAAGCATCTCCACTTTCAGGAGTAATCTTGAGTGCAGGGATAGATTTGTGCATGGGTGTGTCAGGTGTGACAGAAAGTAATTTTGGATCTGGGTATAGAAGTTCATTGCGCTTGGCTTTGTAAGCAACTTCTTGATTTTCATCTCTGTAATGGAGTGATATCCTTCTCCCTTTAGGACCTAGCAGTGACCTCCATCTTCTGCTGCTTACTGACATACCTTTGCTAGATGTTTAAGTACCCTGAGTCCCTTCAGCAAGGTGCTGGTGTTAGCTCTATTTACCTCTGTCTGTTGAAAGTAATAGAAGTCAACTAGTTTCTTCTTGGAGCCTCTTGGAGGATTTACAGCTTGAGCTCTCTTGTTTCATCTCACGCTAAGTGTGTTCCCTCATTTGTCTTCCTGCTTTGTCTTTAATTGTAGTGGGGGCTGACTGGCGCTTAACCAGTCCCCTCTCTATCCAGGGCCTATCGCTAGGGGCAGTCAGGGTTTAGTTTCCTGCTCGGTGATAGGTGCAGAACCTATTTAGGGATGATAGGGCAGACAGGGTGTTGTCAGATTTGCCTAGGGGTTTTCACTCCCCTCTTTCCTAGTGTTTGGGCTCCCCCCGCCCTCTTCCCATCATTGTGCACCTAATTTCTCCCTCACTCAGCGTAACAATATGGTTCATTAGCTTCAGGGTAAGACTAGGGGCCCACTTGCTGTTACAGTCACACCGTGATATTTGGTAATAGCAATTTTATTTGGGAAATATGGGTGTATAAGGTTGCTCCCCAATATATACATCAAGAAGGCTAAAAACAGAAAAGAGCTTGCATACCTTTAGTATTGAATAAATATTATTATTAACAGCCTTCAGTTCAATCTCGAGCTATGGCGACTTGATAGATGAATGCTTTGTAGGAAGATCGATCTTGTGCAAGCCTAGATAGGTCCACCGGGGTTTCAAAAATGAGATGTGGCCAATATACAAACATAAACATGCACAATGTGTCTGTGCTTATTGAATACATGAAATCCACTATTGTTGTACAGTAAGTGTTAAAAACCTAACCTTGTTAACCTTCTCTGTTTTTTACTTTTTGCTGTACTCAATGCTTAGTTCTGGATAGACTTTAAAGTGAAAAGAAGATTTGCCAGATACACAGTGGGCAGTTTGAGTTTGTACTACGTACCATCACAAAACAAATTTGTAAGCATGTCAGATTTTGAGCATGATTCATCTTCTGCAAGGAAATAAACTAATGCCAATAGTCTTTGATAGCCAAATGTTATCATTTGTGGGGAAATAGCTGTTTTATGAAAATAGGTCAATGTCAGACACATCCAATCATATGGTGATATACTTCCACACTTTACAGGTGCTTCTCACAAAATTAGAATATCATCAAAAAAATAATTTATTTCAGTCTTCAGTAGTGTTGAGCGATACCGTCCGATACTTGAAAGTATCGGTATCGGAAAGTATCGGCCGATACCGGCAAAGTATCGGATCCAATCCGATACCGATACCCGATACCAATACAATTCAATGGGACTCAAGTATCGGACGGTATTCTTGATGGTTCCCAGGGTCTGAAGGAGAGGAAACTCTCCTTCAGGCCCTGGGAACCATATTAATGTGTAAAAGAAAGAATTAAAATAAAAAATATTGCTATACTCACCTCTCCGAGGGAACCGGCAGCGTTGTTTGCTTAAAATTTGCGCTTTTCTTTCCTTACGTGAAGTCCTGGCTTTGTGATTGGTTGCGTCGCAGTCACATGGGCGACGCAACCAATCACAGCAAGCCGTGACGTAATTTCAGGTCCTTAAGGATTTTAAAATTACGTCCCGGCTTTGTGATTGGTTGCGTCGCAGTCACATGGGCGACGCAACCAATCACAGCAAGCCGTGACGTAATTTCAGGCCCTTAAGGATTTTAAAATTATGTCCCGGCTTTGTGATTGGTTGCGTCGCAGTCACATGGGCGACGCAACCAATCACAAGCCGTGACGTCACGGGAGGCTGGACATGCGCGCATTTTAAAATGCGCATTTGTCCAGCCTCCCGTGACGTCCCGGCTTGTGATTGGTTGCGTCGCGGTCAACCAATCACAAGCCGGGAGGCTGGACACGCGCGCATTTTAAAATTTTAAAATGCGCGCGTGTCCAGCCTCCCGGCTTGTGATTGGTTGACCGCGACGCAACCAATCACAAGCCGGGACGTCACGGGAGGCTGGACAAGTGCGCATTTTAAAATGGGGGTGCATCAAAGTGGATATACTGCTTACCAGTATCGTTGCAGGCTGGGATGAGGGGGTGTCTGCCGCTGCCCAGGGTGATGCTTGCATCTCCGGTGCTGTAGGGGGGCTCTGCCAACATTTTGAGAAGGCCAGAGCCCCCCGGCAGTTCTTCCATGCTTTCCTGTGCGACGGGAGGGGGTGCATGCGCAGATAGAGATCTCGGCACCAAGATCTTGGGAGATGAGATTTCAGCGCTGAGATCTCATCTCTCGAGATCTTGGTCCCGAGTATTGATGTGCGAGTATACTCGTTGCTCGAGATTTCCCCAGCAAGCTTGGGTGACCTCCGAGTGTTTGTTAGTGTTCTGAGAATTAGTTTTCATTGCCTCAGCTGAAAGATTTACATCTAAAAGCCAGCTTGATTACATGTGGGGATTCCCTAGCAACCAGGCAACTCCCACATGTACTCAGCCTGGCTAATAGCTGTAAATCATTTAGCTGCAGTGATGAAAACTAAATCTCCGAGCACTATCAAATACTCGGAGGTCACCGGAGCGTGCTCTGGAAATCTCGAGCAACGAGTATACTCGCTCATCACTAGTCCCAAGATCTCCTTCTGAGCATGCGCCGCCTCCCGGCAGCCATTTCCCCAAAGTCCATCATACAGTAAAGCATGAAAGAACTGCCTGGGGGCTCTGGCCTTTCTCAGAATGTCGGCAGAGCCCCCCTACAGCACCAGAGATGCAAGCATCACTGGAGACACCCCCTGCAGCACAGGAGACCCTCTGCAGCACATGACACCTGCACACCGCCTCATCCCAGCCTGCAGCAACGCTCCACTCCTGCCTCCTCCAGCTGCGACCCTAGGACCCCCCTTCACCGCATCCACCACCCCCCGGTAAGCAATAAGATGCATGGATTATAAGAAGCACCACCATTTAAAAAAAAAAAAAGATTTTTCCTATTTTTTTCCTCAAAATTTGGTGTGCGTCTTATAATCCGGAGTATCTTATAATCCAAAAAATATGATATCACTGATCCATGGGCTCCACAGGATAGGTGATCGCTTAGGTCCGACTATTAGAAACTGCACCAATCAGAAGAATGGGGAAGTTTTATCCATGACAGGACACTTATCCCATTTTAAAATGGAGTGGCAGGTGGGATGTCTGAACGCAGCTCCATTCATTCTCTTTGGGGTTTCCAGAAAAAAACAAGTGCAACCACTGAGGGAATGAATTGATCCATGATCTAGTCAGACATGCCAGTCTTAAGGTACCGTCACACTAGGCGATATCGCCAGCGATCCGTGACGTTGCAGCGACCTGGATAGCTATATCGCTGTATTTGACACGCAGCAGCGATCTGGATCCCGCTGTGAAATTGCTGGTCGCTGCTAGAAGGTCTGCACTTTATTTGGTCGCTAGGTCGCCGTGTATCGCCGTGTTTGACAGCAAAAGCAATGATACCAGCGATATTTTACACTGGTAACCAGGGTAAACATCGGGTTACTAAGCGCAGGGCCGCGCTTAGTAACCCGATGTTTACCCTGGTTACCAGCGTAAAAGTTAAAAAAACAAACAGCACATACTCACCAGCGCGTCCCCCAGCCTCTGCTTCCTGACACTGACTGAGCGCCGGCCCTAAACTGAAAGTGAAAGCACAGCGGTGACGTCACCGCTGTGCTGTTAGGGCCGGAGCTCAGTCAGTGTCAGGAAGCAGAGGCTGGGGGACGCGCTGGTGAGTATGTGCTGTTTGTTTTTTTAACTTTTACGCTGGTAACCAGGGTAAACATCGGGTTACTAAGCGCGGCCCTGCGCTTAGCAACCCGATGCTTACCCTGGTTACCCGGGGACCTCGGCATCGTTGGTCGCTGGAGAGCGGTCTGTGTGACAGCTCTCCAGCGACCAAACAGCGACGCTGCAGCGATCGGCATCGCTGTCACTATCGCTGCAGCGTCGCTTAATGTGACGGTACCTTAATGGGGATAAAAAGTTCCACATTTGGCTGAATGGGTCCAAGCAGTCAGACCCCCCACCAATCAATACGTCATCACTTATCCTGTGGAGAGGTGATCACTTTTTTTCCACAGGAAACCCCCTGTTAGTGCATCTCCACCGCTGTGTAGAAAGCATTAAAACTCTAATGGAAATAAAGAATCTTCTCCTAATTAATATCGGAGAGAACAAATGACCACCATACACAACACAATCCACTATACCAAGACCAATATTACCACACACAGGGAATAAATACCACCACACCATGACCAGACCACATAGTGACCGAATAATACTACATACAAGGGACAAATACCGCCACACCATGACCAGATCACATATAACCACCACATAGTGATCAAATAATATGACATATGAGGGTAGCACGGTTCAGAGGTTAGCACTGCAGCCTTGCAGCGCTGGGGTCCTGGGTTCAAATCCCACCAAGGACAACATCTACAAGGAGTTTGTATGTTCTTCTCTGTGTTTGCGTGGGTTTCCTCCTACATTTACAAAGACATACTGCTAGGGAATCAAGATTGTGAGCCCCATCGGGGACAGTGACATTAATGTCTGTAAAGCACTGTGGAATTAATAGCGCTATATAAATGAGTAAAACAAAATAAAAATAAATATTACCAGCATATAGGGACCAAATGACACCACATGCAAGGAGAAATACCTCCACGCCATGACCAGACCACAAATTACCAACACAGTGCCCGAATACTACAATATTGGTTATGAATACATACCACAATACTAACAACACTATTATTACCACCAGTGACATTATACACAGTATCTCTTTATATAGTGTCAGTGTACAGGGAATACAGTGATCACAGGTGACATTATACACAGGAGCTCTGTATACAGTGTATAGTGTACATGTAATACAGTGATCATCAGTGACATTATTCACAGGAGCTCTGTATATAGTGTCAGTGTACAGGTAATACAGTGTCCACCAGTGACATTATACACAGGAGCTCTGTATATAGTGTCAGTGTACAGGTAATACAGTGATCAACAATGACATTATAAACAGGAGATCTGTATATAATGTCAGTGTACAGGTAATACAGTGATCACCAATGACATTATACACAGGAGTTCTGTATATAGTGTACAGGTAATACAGTGATCAGCATTGACATTATACACAGGAGCTCTGTATACAGTGTCAGTGTACAGGCAATATAGTGATCACCAATGACCTTATACACAGGATTTCTGTATATAGTGTACAGGTAATACAGGGATCACCGGTGACATTATACACAGGTGGTCTGTATACAGTGTCAGTGTACAGGTAATACAGTGACTACCAGTGACATTATACACAGGAGCTCTGTATATAGTGTATAGTGTACATGTAATACAGTGATCATCAGTGACATTATTCACAGGAGCTCTGTATATAGTGTCAGTGTACAGGTAATACAGTGTCCACCAGTGACATTATACACAGGAGCTCTGTATATAGTGTCAGTGTACAGGTAATACAGTGATCAACAATGACATTATAAACAGGAGATCTGTATATAATGTCAGTGTACATTGATCACCAATGACATTATACACAGGAGTTCTGTATATAGTGTACAGGTAATACAGTGATCAGCATTGACATTATACACAGGAGCTCTGTATACAGTGTCAGTGTACAGGCAATACAGTGATCACCAATGACATTATACACAGGATTTCTGTATATAGTGTACAGGTAATACAGGGATCACCGGTGACATTATACACAGGAGGTCTGTATATAGTGTCAGTGTACAGGTAATACAGTGACTACCAGTGACATTATACACAGGAGCTCTGTATATAGTGTATAGTGTACATGTAATACAGTGATCATCAGTGACATTATTCACAGGAGCTCTGTATATAGTGTCAGTGTACAGGTAATACAGTGTCCACCAGTGACATTATACACAGGAGCTCTGTATATAGTGTACAGGTAATACAGTGATTAGCATTGACATTATACACAGGAGCTCTGTATACAGTGTCAGTGTACAGGTAATACAGTGATCAACAATGACATTATAAACAGGAGATCTGTATATAATGTCAGTGTACAGGTAATACAGTGATCACCAATGACATACACAGGAGTTCTGTATATAGTGTACAGGTAATACAGTGATTAGCATTGACATTATACACAGGAGCTCTGTATACAGTGTCAGTGTACAGGTGATACAGTGATCACCAATGACATTATACACAGGAGCTCTGTATATAGTGTATAGTGTTCAGGTAATACAGTGATCACCAGTGACATTATACACAGGAGCTGTGTATACAGTGTCAGTGTGCAGACAATACAGTGATCACCAATGACATTATACACAGGATTTCTGTATATAGTGTACAGGTAATACAGGGATCACCGGTGACATTATACACAGGAGGTCTGTATATAGTGTCAGTGTACAGGTAATACAGGGATCACCAGTGACATTATACAAAGGAGCTCTGTACACAGTATACAGTATATAGTGTAAGTGAACAAGCAACACACTGACTCACCAGTGACATCTGTAGTTGTAGTCTTTTTTCTTCATCCAGTGCAGACAGCCATTACTTCTTCCAGCAAAGATTCTTCTCTGCAGAAAATAACACAGTTAGCTATAGCTGATCGCTTCCAGAGCACATTCCCCACTGTTTTCCTCAACTTCTATACTATGTCAGATGAAGAAAAAAAAGACATAGTGCCAACCTGCAGAGTAGCAGGACCCCCTTTTGTTCTCCCCATGGAAGACAGTAAGCTCAAAAGTAAATTACAGCAGTAATAATGTCCCCTGATTGGCCCCTACAGTAATTTGCCACCATTAACCAATAATGTATGTTCCTCATCCTGACCTCAATACAGTAATTATGTCACCCCTTTATTTAATAAGATGCCAGATCCTTTGCCCCTTTATTTAATGTCTCAATTTTGGACCCCAATGTCCACCTTAATAAGGTCCCTATCCTGGGCTCCTTCCAGTAATAATGTCCTCATCCTGGGCCCCTTTATTTAATGTACCCTCCCTGGGTCTCTATGTCCATCCCTATGGTCCCTATGGCCACTAGCTTGCCCAACCACATAGGGGGGATTCTTCTCATCTTCTTGCGCTCCCCGGCATCCTCTTGTGGCTTCATATTCGGTGTTGTCGTTACAATGGCTGCCGACTGCAGCTGTGACAGGGTGCTCTGGTCTGTGACAGGCCGCACACTGACGTCACATAGCAGTAACATTGAAAGGCCGCCGGCCTATCAAAGGCTGCAGGAGTCATTTAACAAAACTGCTATGTGACTTCAACAAATATCCTGTCACAGAACAGAGCGCCCTGACACAGCTGCAGCCGGCATTCATCTTGATGTGCGTTGTCGCCAGGGTCAGCTCCAGGTTTTCATGGGCCTACGGTGAAAGAGTATCAGTGGGCCCCTTTAACACATGCCACTATTCCTGATGCACAGATAAAAAAACAGATATAGTGCAATATATAGGCACCACACAGTGCGCCATACAGTATTATGGTCAACACATAGTCCACCATACAGTATTATGGGCAACCACATAGAGCTACATACAGTATTACAGGCACCTCATAGTCCTCCATACAGTATTATGGGCAACCACATAGTCCGCGATGCAGTATTATAGGCAACCACATAGTCCGCTATACAGTATTATGGGCACCACATATTGCTCCATACAGTATTATGGGCACCACATAGTCCTCCATACAGTATTATTAGCCCCATATAATGCTCCTCCATACAGTATTATTGGCCCCATATAATGCTCCTCCATACAGTATTATAGGCACCTCATAGTCCTCCATACAGTATTAAGGCCAACCACATTTTCCTCCATACAGTATTATGGACCCCATATAATGCTCCTCCATACAGCACATCATGGGCCCCCTGCTCCTACATACAGTATTGTGGGCCCCTGTTCCTTAATACAGTATTGTGGGCCCCCTGCTCCTCCACACAGTATTATGGGACCCCATTCCTCTACACAGTATTATGCCCCCCTGTTCCTCCATACAGTATTATGGGACCCCACTCCTCCACACAGTATTATGGGACCCCGCTCCCAATACAGTATTATGGGACCTCACTCCTCCACACAGTATTATGCTCCCTTGCTCCTCCATACATTATTATGGGACCCCACTCCTCCACACAGTATTATGGGACCCCGCTCCTCCATACAGTATAATGGGACCCCACTCCTCCACACAGTATTATGCTCCCCTGCTCCTACATAAATAATTATGGGACCCTACTCCTCCACACATTATTACCCCCCGCTCCTCCATACATTATTTCGGGACCCCACTCCTCCACACAGTATTATGCCCCCTCTGCTCCTCCATACTTATATTCTAAATTAATGGATATATTCTGATCCATTTTGGTCACTGCATTTATTATTTGTTATCACTTTGTGATCATCATTTCACTTATTACCTTACCTGCTTAAGGTCTAGTGTGAAGTTTCCACAACCAGGGTTGGTTTGGGGAGCCATGTCATCTGCTGGTGTAGGTTCACTGTGTTTTATCAAGACCAAATCTAGCGCAGCCGGCTACAAGGAAATTTTAGAACACTTCATGCTTCCTTCTACTGACAAGATTTTTGGAGATGAAAGTTTCATTCTCCAGCAGTACTTGGCACCTATCCACACTGCCAAAAGTACGAATACCTGGTTTAAAAGCAACAGTATCACTGTGCTTGATTGGCCAGCAAACTCGCCTGACCTTAACCCCATAGAGAATCCATGGGGTATTGTCAAGACCAAAATGAGAGACACTAGACCCAAGCAACGTGGGCTTCCATAACACTTCAGCAGTACCACAGGCTGATCGTCTCCATGCCACGCCACATTGATGCAGTAATTGATGCAAAACGAGCCCCGATCAAGTATTGAGTGCATTTAATGAACATACATTTGGCCAACATTTCAGACAACTTTTGGGTTTTCATTGGCTGTAAGCCATAATCATCCACATTACCAGTAATAAACACTTGAAATAGATCACTCTGTTTGCAATGACTCTATATAATATGTGAGTTTCACTTTTTGTATCGAAGAACTGAAATAAATTAACTTATTGATGATATTCTAATTTTGTCTTTCAGGATGCAGTAAAGTCTGTAATGTTCATTGAAGGTGTGATCCGAATCTAAAGTGAATTTAATGCTATATGTCTAACCATTTAATGTAATGACCTAATCAATTTTCTAATATGCTGAAATTATAAATTCCCTACCATTCCCTCTCTACTTTATCTTCCTTTTTTTTTTTTACTTCTGTTCTGATGATGTTTTATTTGAGAATACCCACTGCATGCTGATGTACTCAAAGCTTACATCATTAATGGGCGGTGGGCTGTGGTCACTGCTGCAGCTGTTTTCCCCACCTCAAAGTGTCATCAAGAACGTCTGTTTCAGGGGCTATGCTGGTCCTCATCTAATGAGCATTGTCAAACGGTTATCAATTTCGATGCCTGTTTAGTATGGGCTCTCTGATCACAGCTGTATTCCATTAAATACACTGTCACAGTGTGCTTCCTTGCAAGCTCTACTGGTATATTATGAGCCAGCAATAGAGTGCACTGTCAATGCACATAGATACGAAGAGGACGCAACTAGCATGGAGAACAGAGATGAGACTAGCCAGTAAAACAGACATTAGTGACTGCAGAGCGCAGGCAAAGCAGCAAACAAGTGCTCAACGCCTCTGGGAACTCATTCCAGACTGTTAGAAAGCCATTACATAGTTTATGGCTTGTTGTGTAGGGTTTTCTAACACACTGCAGAGGTGGCTGGTTTCAATCTTCATGACCATACTGTTCCTCATAAGAAGTTTGGCAGCTGGAGAGCACTGTGCTCATGAAGATAGAAAATGAGCACACTCCTTTAAGCCCAGGCTACTTTGTAACTATCTTTAATGCTAATTTTAACTAATAAGTTTCAACTACATTAAAGCAAAAGCAAACAACTCAATGTATTGCTTTCAACTGCAGCTTTAGCTAAATAGTTAAAATCAATGAGTAGCACTACAAAAGGTGGCAATGTAGTCCATGCCTTACTATGCTAGTACTGGAGTGTAGCAGAGGGACTGTTGACTCAGGCTTCAACCTCTGCACCCCCTATGGTTACATACTTCTGCACATAGATTGATATTTAAACTAAATGTCTTAAAAGTGATGTGAGTTAATGGGTCTTTACACTACTTAAGAAAAAAAGAAGCAAATATTCACCATTCACCTATACCGATCCACAAAATGGCCATCACGTTCTGGGAGCTTGCAAACAAATGCAACAAGTGATTCTGTTCTAGATATTCTGGGAATTGAAGAGGTGGATATTGTTTTCTTGCAATTTTAGAGCATTTTCTGTTGTCTAGCAGTTTATGGGCACAATATTAAGTCCATAATATAGGCATGTGTACAACTTTAAATATGAAATGTACTATAGGTCTCGAAAAAATCAAAACAATCTGAATAGCGCAATATCATATTTTACTTTTTAATTTTTTTCAGAATGCCCCCTTACAGTTGCTGTTTTTTCTGCACCAAAAAGGCAGACTTAGCAACTGACTCATATTTATCTGAAACAGGATTATTTTCCGATATATAAAATAAGATTTACTTAAGCCATTTGGTACATGCATTATAAGTACAGCTAAAGAAACTAAATGATGAAAACAAGTGTTTTTTGTTTGCTGCTTTTCAGATGTTCTTCATATTTCCACAACAGATGTGACCATTCAGAACTCATAATTAATAACGCACCGCCTGTAAATGGGCATCGTAAGGTTAGGAGTGCCTCTTTTCACACATTATTAACTCGGAGTGCAGTAAATAATGGGTTAAGCAGAAATGTAATTATGTTCCAGGTGATTCACTGATGTCCTACTTGACTGCTCCCAGAAATTGATTGGTTGTACAGGAGCTTTAAAACGTGTAAACATATTAGATGTCCTGTCTATGCAAATAGCAAACTGTGTAGAGCGAGACATGTGTAACATATCTCACAGACAGGAGCTTATAATCCTGTTCATTAATTTTATCACTAACATAAACTTTTAATATGCATATGATCAGTATATTGGACTTCCAGGGCAGCTTAAACTGATTGTAACCTATAATTACTGTTCCAGTACTTGATTATAGTAATCTGATTGCAATTATTCAGTGATTTTAATACAAGCCCCGAGCTACATAACAATAATTCAAGTGCAGCGATTGGGAACATGTTTCTGTTTGGCTGTGAAATGATGTTTTAATCCACACTAATTCAGGGATCTGGCTTTTTGTACATGCAATTAAGACTCATTTATGCATTCCAGCAGAATCTCCATAGTTTAACTTGAATTTCGGCACTGAACAGAATATTAAAAGGGCATGATTTATCAAGCAGAGTAAAGAAAGTCTATTAAGCACTCATTCCTTTTCAAAGCACCAAAATATCTAAACATTTTACTGTTTTGTTAAGTGATAAATACATTTTCGGAATTTAAAGTGCTGCTTACAAATGCATGGTTATCACATTCGAACTAATACCTTGAATATCAACAAGCTGTCCACGATTTTAAATACTTTTTGCTACATTTTTTCTGTTTCTATGTAGTTGTTTAGCATTTACACTAAAAAAAATCATAAATTGACTCGTAGACCATATGTGAGCGAGCTGCTGTTAAAAGTTTAGTCCAGTTTCAGTAGAAAAATTCTGCAGTCACTTTGTGTGACTGCAGAATTGTGACAGTATGCCATGCCCACTCACTGTCACAATTCAACTGTATTCCCCATGTGCATGGGCAATCATGTGACCACATGTATGAAATTTGCATATTTTCAGTCTTGTGCCAATTAGTCTTACCTAGCTTCTCTCAATAGAAGATAATTAATAGAAACTCAGGAGTCTAGCCACCACGTGACCGCAAGTATGTTACTTACACAAATGAATACAAGGGGAATCCAGGGGAATCATGAAAGTGTGCACACTTCACAATGTCACAATTCAGCAGTCTGAAGTCACATAAGGTGACTACCGGCTTTTCTTCTGAAACCACACAACCCCTTTAATGTCTGATCCTTAAAGGTAATCTTTAAGAATGAATACACTTGCTCTCACTGCAATTGAGATTTGGTGCACAGACGACTGTCAATGTCATCAATATCAGGAATATACTTCAGTACATATAAGAATAGATCTGAAGGATATAGTTTACTGCATTCCGACCCTTGAAAAACAGAAATTGCCAACATTTCCGCAGTATAGGTCCTTTATAAATATGTATCTGAATAGGGAAAAATAATGTAATAATGGTTTGTGTAAATAAAAGTATTTACAATACATGTTCGTATGAGAACATCATATACAATATATGATGATTAAAATCAATAATTATACTGAGGAAGAAGCCAAACATCATAAGTACCGACAAAATAATTAATATGTGTAGGCATCTTTATAGCAAAACATCGTTTATGGTAAAGCAACGTGTACTCCATTAGAAGGAAGTCACTTTGTAAGCCTCTCAGTAAATCAGTCAAATGTATACATTTCCTATAAGAAAAGGTAAGCACACATGACCGATAGAAAATCGCTCAAATATAATAGATAACCAGGTAAATCGAAATCCAGTATAAAGATAATGCCAACTGGAAAAACAAAAACAGGCACAGAAGAAGATATCGCTATATAAGACCACAAAATATAAGGAGTGGTGGAAACAGAATGAAGAGCATAATGGTAGAGAGATACCAGTATGTGGAGTGGTCAGGGAATTTGGAGCAACTAGTCACGTCATGGCTAAGTTCTGGGTAATTAGTGGTACCTTATATGGTGTGAAGGCGGACTGAGCAGTAGTGTCATGTGGTGGGAGTGTTCCAAGAGGAAAGAACGGAGTGCGGATGCATCTTGGCCAGGACAGACTGAGAGGGGGGTGGGAAAAGCCGAAGTGAGTGCGGACCTGTGCAGTGAAGCTTGGTAGATGAAACTGTAAAAACATTTGCAAGATTAGTGCACTGTAGGACGAAATAGGGTCACCAAGTGGGGAGAGACCTCTTAATAATAAAATAATAGGAATAAAGGACCACAGAGATAAGAATAGTGGAAAATAATAGAAAAAAATATGAAATAAATAAGAATGGAGATGAATAAGATAAAAAAGGAAAAAAAAATAGTAAATGAGGAACTAGATGAAAGGAAAAATGCAGACAAAAAACCTTATAAAGAAAATTAGGAGATGTGAAGCAAAAACACAGCAAAAAATAAAGAAAAAATATAATCACCTACAAAATGTAAGAAACATGAGAAAATGTAAAAAAGTAATAGAAAATGCAAAATTTAAAAAAATTGTAAAAAAAAAAAATAACTTCCTGCTATTGATGACATTGAGATTATTCTGAGCACCAATTCTGAATAGCAGTGAGAACGAGATTATTCATTCTTAAAGATTACCTGTTTTGTATCTGTTCCTGCTTGGAATTACAGCACTAATAATAATCTCTACATTATATTGCAATCAAGAAGAAGCTGCAGAAATCATCTTAAGAGTCACCACTCCAAGACAATGTCTATGCACTGGAGTAGAAGTCCACTCTTGGGATTATGGGAGGGAATTAAGGAGACACATAGCTATGGACCTTCATAGTGTTTCTCCAGCTGAGCACCATAAGGTACAGTGGATCCTGAGGGGATTAGGAGTACCCATGAGACAAACCTTATTCCAGGAAACCCAGATTGCTGCTCTAAGTTTGAAGGAATTCTAAATAACTGTTTCATGGACATTATCCTATGAATGACTTTGTACAGAAAGAGATTTGAGAGATTAGAACATGCATAGGAACAATCGAACAACAACCTGTACACTAGCATTGACCACTATAGGGGCAAACTGGCTGTTCTTGAATTCCTTGGCAATCATACCTCATTTACACAAGAACAGAATTTTTTGGCATACACACTACACCTCATCCTCACAAAGAATGTTTTTTGGGTGAACATCAGTTTTTTGCTTACAAAAGAGGGGCACAGCAATGGAATCTAATGTGGCATCACCATATGCCAACATCTTTAAGGCCCAATTTGAAAACTCTTTCCGGTATACTCATTCTCCTTTCCAAAACCACGTACCAGGTACACCAATGATATTTTCCTTATCTGGCATGGCATAGGTTAACTCATTTATTCCAAGATATGAATATATATTTTCCAAATCTTACCTTTACAATACATCAGGATTATCATATCATCAACTTTCTTGATATCCAAGTCACTTTAAATACTGATGGATTCTTAGACACTGACTTGTATTTAAAACCCACTGACCGTAACTTTCCTCACTTTGATATATAGAGATATTTACATATCAAGTTAGCAATATAAATCAGAAAATAATGTGCTCATAAATAGATAAAGCAAGTAAGCAAAGATCCATATATAAATATCGGAAATGTTGAATCCTATAGCCAACACTCCAAAGAGTCAGATAGTACACATTATAGTGCAGTATACTGTACCTTTCTTCACATGTGGAAACACGTACTGCCACAGAAAAAAACTCGAAAGCATATACCAAAAATAACCATTACCCACCCCAGGAAAATGATTCAAAAGAAAAGGTAAAAAATGCAACTGACAGGGTGAGTGTGGTAAGTTTGCTTGCTTGTAACTCAGATCTCGGCTTGTATCATAAAACAACAAATCAACTGAGTGTTGGCTCATATCTTTGAATATTTGAAAGAAAAGGCACTCATTAGTCAAGGTATTATTGCACTAGATATTGGTCATACTCCAATGTTCTCGAGTTCTCATTACCACCATTACTAGGCAATAAAAGACCAAGCAACATTAAGAATCATTTAGTCTGAGCTGACACATAGAGATGAGCGAACTTCTTTGGAAAATGTTTGCCAGCCTCAAATTTGGCACTAACGTTGAACATTCGTATTTGTGTTCAGTTTCCCAAGCATTTTTCCCAAAGTCAGCAACATTCGGTCACAGTTCGGTAAACCATCGCGTTTCCACTAATGCTTTTTTTTCACTTTGTCTAGTATAGTGGTGCTGTTTGATGAGCAGGTGAGATGGGGGGACTAGTTTGATGAGAAGAGGGGGTGTGAAGAGGCTAGAGGAGCGGCAAACTGTTTTTTTATTTATTTATTTTTTCTTAACTTAATCTGTGTACATGTCCCTATCCATATAAAAAGCGGACATCTTGTTTTGCTATCGCCATTTTATCAGTGTCACAGTGCAGAGAAGCCACTTCTGCTAGTGCTGCTGCTGAAAATGAACTTAGTCAGTTAGCTAGATAGCATTCTGCTCTGTGTGAAATTGATCTTCCAGCATCTAACTAGATTGCACAAAAACTGTGTTGCAGTCTCATGAGGCCCCATTTGCTAATACAAATAAAAACTGTTTTGCAGTCAGGAATCAGAAGGCCAGATTCCACTAAAAATCGTTAGGCATAACATAGGTGTTCAGCAGGGAGGCCCAATTTGCTAATCCAAATCATTTGGGATAAAACTGTGTTGCGGTGAGGAGTCTGAAGGTCAGATTTCCACTTTAAAAATCATTAGGACTACTATAGGAGTTCTGCCAGTTGGCCATACTTGATAATCCAAATCATTTGGAATAAAACTTCTCATCCTATCCAAAGATCACTGACATGTTACTGGATGGGCTACTTGACTCAATTTCTTTGGCAGCCGCACAGGGGTACACCTTGTAGATGAGGCTCATAAAGAACATGTGTTCCAGTGGATGGCAAGCAACTGCATCAAGTGGTCTCTCCTCCTCTTCTGACACCTTAACACCACACACAGTACAATCTTCAGGGGTGACACCCCGTCATACTTGTTACCCCATCACAAATTTCCAAATTCCCAACTGACTGTGGGGAACCACAGACATTCCATTCTGCAGAGCTGTTCAAGCATTCTATTTCATGGGCATCAGAGGTCTGTTCCAGGAAAGCATCTGCACCGATGCCCAAAATTTTCTCTTGTATCCGGGGCCAGACGATGTAGGGTCCAAGTGGAATACAGACCCTGATCTCCAGACATTAACCATCGTCGAGGAAGTAATCCTTATGAAACCCAGATACCAGAGGTGCACATGCACTGTACTGTGGTGTCAGGGCAGAAAAAGGAGAAGAGTGACTCTCAGGGTGAGGAGTGGGAGAACAGAGAGGATGACCATGAGATTGTAGATCCCACTTTGTGTGAACCCTGAGGTATGCAGCTGAGTAGCTCAGGAGAGGAGGTGGATGAGGAGGAAGATGCAGAGGTGAGTTGCAGCTTCTCGCACAGACGCAGAGTGATGCAACCATGACAAGCACTGCATCCTCAGCAACAACCCTGGCTTTGGCCAGCACTGGTCTTGAGTCTGCACTTGGCAGGGACGGCAAGGGTTGCCTAACCTGGGATTTTTTTGAGACCACAAAGGATGACCCAACTCAAGA
Source organism: Ranitomeya variabilis (assembly GCF_051348905.1). NCBI lineage: Eukaryota > Metazoa > Chordata > Amphibia > Anura > Dendrobatidae > Ranitomeya > Ranitomeya variabilis. The sequence goes on along the minus strand of NC_135232.1, from coordinate 135,515,743 downwards.
TATCTGCCAGATTTTTAAACTCACTAGAGACAAAAATTGCAATAATTTGACAACTACATGCATGAACCATCACAAGCGTGATCAATATGCCTTTTTCTGGGAATCTCACTAAGCTAAAATGTGGACTAGTTGGCATTGCTAACCAGCGGCCATCCCATCAACCACTTCTGCTGGTTCTTCCTTCTCTATCACTGTAACAAGAGTTCTCACACAGGTCTCCAGCTGCATAAAATTCACTTGTTTACATTCTACAGTCGGAGTGAATGAGAGCCCGTCAGATGTTATGGAAGTGGAGATGCCTGCTATTTTTGTGTCACCTAGCCCAACACATCTTTCTCAATCCACCATAACATTTATGCCTGCACCTCACTCACAGTCCAACAGTTTGCTCAGTTCTCTGTACTCCACCCTGTCTCAGCACAGCAGCCAGCCCTTGGTCCCACAGTTGTGGTAACATAAAAGAATGTTTCCTCCTACACATGCCAAAACTAAAAGCTTGAACTCCACCATCTCCAATCTGTTGACCACAGAAATGCTGCCTTTCCACAAGGTGGATACAAGCGGTTTCTGAAAAGTTGATGGCCTTTGCAATGCCACAGTACCACTTGCCCAGTCACCATTACATCTCTAAGAAAGCTGCATCCTGTGGTACACCAGCATGTCACAGACAACACAACCCTTTCCCTGCTAAAATCTATGTCTACCAACTTGTAGTTCACCTCTGACACCTGGACTGGTAAACATGTGTAGGGGCATTACATCTCATTGACTGGGCACTGGGTGACTAGTAGCTGTGGGGGAAGATGACAAGGGGCTACTTCGCAAGTCTTGAAAAACCCAAGGCATGCAGGACAAACCTTTGTGTGTAACACTTCCTCCACTGCTTCTGCCTCCTCCACCTGTGCCCTCAACATCTCCCTTAATCCGACATGTGTTCCAACTTTGCAGAGAAAATCCTCCTCACCTACAAACTGCACATCCAGGGCTCACCACAATCAGGCAGTATTAATTAATGTGCCTTGGAGATTGCAGTCCCACTCAAGAGTTGTGGACACCTATCCAGTCAGAGTTGGAGCACTAGTTGTCTTCACTGAACCTGGAGCCAGGGAAGGCTGTGTGTGATAAAGGTGTGAACCTGGTGGTGGCCCTACATTGAGACAACCTCACCCAAGTACCTTGCATGGCTGACGTCATCAACCTGGTGGTACAGTAATTTCTCCACCACTATCCCGACATAGATGCACTACTGCAGTAAGCACGGTCGCTGTGTGCTCACTTCCACTGTTTGTATGACGCAGGTCATTGACTTGCATAACTACAGAGGTCTTTTGGCATACTAGTTAACCGGTTGATATGCAATGTGCCGTTATGGTAGAATTCCACTCTGCACATGTTGCAGCGACTGTGGAAGCAGCGATGAGCCCTGGTGCAGTATGTCATTTTGCATAGCCTTACACAGTGCAGTAAGGACGTGGTGTAAATCACGTTTGCGGCGTGGGCACAGATGAAGGACCTCTGTACCCCTCTGCACAGTTTTGAAATGGCTACTAAGAAAGTTAGTGCCGACAATGCCATCATCAGCATCACTATTCCAGTCCTCTACATGTTGGAGCACATTTTGAATAGTCTGCATGAGGAAGTGATGGTCCCAGAGGAAGAGATAGTAGCAGAGGAGGATGAAGAAGGGATAACAAAATCACTAAGTTCCAGACTGTTGTCGCACAGGCAGGTACCATAGGAGGGTGAATTACAACAATCGAGGGGGGCTCATGGTACCATGGTACCAGATAAACTGTTAGTGAAAGTGCAGGAGCCGAGGAAAAAATTGAAGAGGAAGAGGTCACAGAAAGGGAGCAGTCAGGAGATGAAGAGGATAATGATCCCCTCTCTGTTGTCGGTGATTGCCAGGAGGGGATGGAAGTGGCAAGCTTGAGTGCTACCCCGCCACTGACACACCATGGACTTGGACCTCATAGAAGTGCTCCACACATGAGCACCTTCTTGCTGCACTCTCTACAACATGATGCCAGTATTCTCAGGGTTAAAAATATTGCTGACAACTAGGTTGCCACTCTTTTAGCTTCACAATACAAGAGTAAATTTAGCCAGATGTTTCCTCCACTGGAATGGCATGCGGGCATGTTGGAGTATCGAAACACGCTTGTAGACAATCTTTAGGGTGGTTTTCCCGATGACATTAGTGAGGTACTGTGTGCATCACAGTTCTAGACTTCCAACCCCAAAAATGTCAAGGCTTCTTTGGAAAAACATTAGCAGCAGCAGCTGTGTAAGTGGCATAAGCAATTTCTGTGAGTCATTTCACACTTTTTTAGACCAGCCCATGCACCAGCAGGACAGAGTGCAAGTCTGACACGTGAATGACTGCAGAGGATGTAGCAGGAGCATCTTGAAATCAATATAAATGCCATTAGGGGGAATTTGGACCCTTTTGCATTTTTGCCTTCAAAAATTGAAGAGTGGCCTGAGCTCACCTATTACGCTTTGGAGGTTTTGTCATACCTGGCAGCCAGAGTTCTGTAAGAATGTGTATTCAGCACTGCTGTGGAGGCCCTGATAGATAAGTGCATCCAGCTGTCCCCTGAACGTGTAGACCACGTAACTTTCATCGCATTGAACAAGTCATGGATCACCGATGACTTTTGTACACCAGTCACAGACTGGGCAGACACAACGGTGTCATTTTCAGTGTCATGCATTGATCTTGCATTATTGCAGTCTGTGCCACCTGTAATGGCTTCTGTGCTTACCGCTAGTATATCTGCTGATGTTACAAACAATTTTTTGAAATGTGGAGACTCCAAGTTGGGTCTTCATCTGGTTGGTTGGCTGTAGTGGAAGGTGTGTCAGAGGCCTATTATACTGTTTCTACTCTGAGGAAATTGATGCCATTTTAGTGGTGTGTGACAATATTTTTTTTAAATGTGGAGACTCCAAGTTGTATCTCCATCTGGTGGGTTGCCTGTAGTGGAAGGTGTGTCGGAGGCCTATTATACAATTACTACTCTGTGGAAATTGATGCCTGTGGAGAAATGGGTCAGTGGGTGCTCTCGTCCGCTGGCCCGGCTGTCTTTAGCAAGACTGCATGGACCACGGCTAATACCATTGAACGCCCGCTCTATCTCCCAGTGGGCAATACACTACACAGACAACACAGGGCTAAGGTAAAACAGTGTGGCAATACTTTATTGAACCACAACACACAATAGCAAACAGAACAATCCCACAATTACCCCAAGATGGTGCACATTACAGGGCCTCACCCTTCCGCTGACTCGCCGAGATAATGGTAGATGTTATGTCAGAGCTCCCAGGGTCGCTACTCCATCTGTGGATGCACGCACAGAGAAGGGGTAATGACAAGCATAGGGAGATGACCAAGAACTGTCCATAGACTCCATACAAGGTCCAAAGCCAGTTGACACGAGAGTCACCACCTGGCTTATCTGACCATCTCCATGGAACCAGGTGACCAGCGGGTCCCAAACCTGGCTTCCTCCAAACTTATCCATGGTTCAGAGATGGTCACTGGATCAGATCTGTGTCCTTCAACCAGAGCCAAAAACCCCTGGGTGTTTCCTATAGAATCATAGATCAGTGTCCCTCGTGATGGTGCCATGAAGAATTGGCTGCAGTTCTTTCTCTTGTCTGTTGGGTGGTTTGCAGAATGTCTGGCTGATAGCTCTGTGTTACTTCAGTCTCCCAGGGTGTGATCTCTGAGTCTTTTTATACTCAAGGCATGTAAGCTATTTTTAGAATTACCCAGGGTCCTTCAGTCCAACATCAAGATAAGGTAAACAATGGTGATGGGATCAAGGTAGCACTATTAGCATATCAGCACACATCAATAAATAAAGCTTAACACACTCTATGTACAGTCACTATTACAGACTTACACAGTATGTTAGATAGTATATCAGTTGGCAAGTCTGTCTTCTTAACCCATCAGACATAAACACTTAAATTCACAAGCCAATATTCAGATAAAAAGCCAGTTCTTTTGGTTTGCAAAAACATAGTTGTCTGGGAAATTAATATACAATCTGGTTTCTTCACAATGACACTTTAGTGGTGTGTGATAATAATTATTGGAAATGTGGAGACTTCAAGTTGCATTTTCATTTTGTGGGTTCTTGTAGTGGAAGGTGTGTCAGAGGTCTATTATACTATTTCTACTCTGTTGAAATTAATGTCAATTTATTGGTGTGTGACAACTAGTTGAAATTTGGAGAATCCAAGTTGGGTCTTCAGAAATAGGACTGTTTATACTGTGGAAATTCTATCCAACAGGGAGGAAATTGTTGAGGAAGTAAAAGTGGTTGGGAATTTAGGAGGCAGCGATCATGCAATCCTCAAATTTTGGATTACAAGAGAAGGAAGACCAGTGAGGAATCAGACTTTAAGATTGGACTTTAGAAAGGCAATTTTAATGGATTCAGAAAGAGGGTAGGAAAGGTCCAATGACTGCATGTTCTAAAGGACAGAAATGTTCAAGAAGGATGGGAGATTTTGTCAAATGAAATTTTCACTGCACAAACAGTAACAATTCCAAAAAGATGAAGAATTGGAAGTATTTAAAAAGACCACAGTGTATGAACACAGAACTTAATAACTTAAAAAAAGAAAAAAGAAATGCATATCAAATGTAAAGAGGAGGTCATATCTAAAGAAGAATGTATAATCCTGTTTGAATGAAATGCAGAGCAAGAGTTAGAAGAGCAAAAGCCAGTAGTGAAGTAAGACTGCCAAAGGAGACCAAAAACAGCAAAAAAGCAACAGCAAAAGAAAAAGTCAAAGATTCTATAGGATTTTCAGACTCTAATCTCTACAGCATGGGCAAGATCAGCTTTATAAGGACATCAGGGACAAGATCATAGACGTGCACAAAGCTGGAATGGGCTACAAAACCATAAGTAAGACGCTGCGTGAAAAGGAGACAACTGTTGGTGCAGTAGTAAGAAAATGAAAGAAATACAAGATGACTGTCATTCGACATTGATCTGGGGCACCATGCAAAATCTCACCTCGCGGGGTATCCTTGATCATGAGGAAGGTGAGAGATCAGCCTAAAACTACACGGGGGGAACTTGTTAATGATCTCAAGGCAGCTAGGACCGCAGTCACCAAGAAAACCATTGCTAACACATTATGCCATAAATGTTTAAAATCCTTCAGTGCCCGCAAGGTCCCCCTGCTCAAGAAGGCACATGTGCAGGCTTGTCTGAAGTTTGCCAGTGAACACCTGGATCATTCTGTGAGTGATTGGGAGAAGGTGCTGTGGTCAGATGAGACAAAAATTGAGGTCTTTGGAATTAACTCAACTTGCTGTGTTTGGAGGAAGATAAATGCTGCCTATGACCCAAAGAGCATTGTCCCCACTATCAAGCATGGAGGTGGAAACATTATGTTTTGGGGGTGTTTCTCTAAGGGCACAGGACTACTTCACCGCATCAATAAGAGATTGATAGAGCCATGTAAAATCCTGAGTGACAACCTCCTTCCCTCCACCAGGACATTAAAAATGGGTCGTGGCTGGGTCTTCCACCAAGACAATGACCCAAAACATACAACCAAAGCAACAAAGGAGTGGCTCAAAAAGAAGCACATTAAGGTCATGGAGTGGCCAAGCTAGTCTTCAGACCTTAATTTCATAGGAAACTTATGGAGGGAGTTGAAACTCCGAGTTGACAAGCGACATCCTCAAAATATTAATGATTTAGAGATGATCTGCAAGGAGGAGTGGACCAAAATTCCTCCTGACATGTGCTCAAACCTCATCATCAACTACAAAAAAGTTGACTGCTGTGCTTTCCAACAAGGGTTTTGCCACCAAGTATTACGTCTTGTTTGCCAGCGGGATCAAATATTTATTTCTCACTGCAAAATGCAAATAAATGTATATCATTTATACAATGTGATTTTCTGGATTTTATTTTTTATATTCTATCTCAATGTTAAAATGAACCTACCCATAACCCTTCATGACCCCAGCTTTTTTCGATTTTGCGTTTTCGGTTTTCGCTCCCCTCTTTCCCAGAGCCATATTTTTTTTATTTTTTCATCAACATGGTCATGTGAGGGCTTATTTTTTGCGGGACAAGTTGTACTTTTGAACTACATCATTGGTTTTACCATGTCATGTACTAGAAAATGGGGAAAAAAAATTCCAAATGCGGTGAAATTGCAACAAAAAGTGCAATCCCACACTTGTTTTTTGCTTGGCTTTTTTGCTAGGTTCACTAAATGCAAAAACTGACTTACTATTATTATTCTCCAGGTCATTACGAGTTCATAGACACCAAACATGTATAGTTTTTTTTATCTAAGTGGTAAAAAAAAATCCAAATATTGCTAAAAAAAAAAAGCTGCGCAATTTTCTGATACCCATAGCGTCTCCATTTTTTGTGATCTCGGGTTGGGTGAAGGCTTATTTTTTGTGTGCCAAGCTGACGTTTTTAATGATACCAAATTTGTGCAGATACGTTCTTTTGATTGCCCATTATTGTATTTTAATGCAATGTCGCAGCGACCAAAAAAATGTAATTCTGGCATTTCAATTTTTTTTCTCTCTGCGCCATTTAGCGATCAGGTTAATCCTTTTTTTATTAAGAGATTGGTCAATTCTGAACGCGGTGATGCCAAATATGTGTATATTTGTTTTTTTAATGTTTTATTTTGAATGGGGCGAAAGGGGGGGTGATTTAAACTTTTATATTTTGTTATTTTTTTCAGATTTTTTAAAACTTTTTTTTTTATTTTGCCATGCTCAGATCGCTCCTATGTAGTAGATTTACAGCATTACTATGAGCGTCAACCACAGGGTGACGCTCATAGCAATCCGGCATCAACAACCATAGAGGTCTCACATTTAAAAAAAAAATTGAGAACGTTCAGAGAAAAGTGACCATGATGGTGAGTGGACTGCAAAGTATGTCCTATGATGAATGGTTAAAGACTCTGGGAATGTTTAGCTTGCAAAAATGAAGGCTGAAAGGAGACTTAATAGCTGTCTCCAAATATCTGAAGGGATATCACAGTGTAGATGGATCATCATCATTCTTATTTGCACATGGAAACACAAGAAGCAAATGGAATGAAACTGAAAGGGAGACGATACAGATTAGATATAAGAAAAAACTTTTTGACAGTGAGGGTGATCAATGAGTGGACATGATAGGGGTGAGTTCCCCTTCAATGGAAGTCTTCAGAGTCTAGACAGACATCTGTCTAAGATGGTTTAGTGAATCCTGCATTGAGCAGGGGGGTTGGTCACGATGAACCTTGAGGTCCCTTCTAACTCTAACATTCTATTATTCTATTAAATTGATGCCACTTTAGTGGTGTGCGACAATATTTTTTTGAAATGTGGAGAATCCATGTTGGGTCTCCTTCATTTGTGTTGCCTGTAGAAGTAAGGGTCCTAGACAGGCAGGCCTGAACTTACTTTCACTCAACTATCTGTGTTACTATCCTTACATTTCTCTACCACTAGTACTCTATGAAACTGGTGTTTGTGCCATCTGAGTGTGGCTGGGAAAAAAAAAGGAACTGATGAATGAAGTACCAGGGCTCCCAGCAAAATAGTCTTGCACCATTCCCTTAACCACCATATCTTCATTCAAGCTTCAATTCAAAGCTGTAAATTCTGGCCCAGACCTTAATACCTCATAAATGACACATGGCTGATGGTTGCTGTGCCATTAGCAAATTTCTACTGTGGTTCAATTGTTGTCACTTTTCATGGTGTCTGCCCCTAATTTTATCTGTTTGGGAAGCTTTCTTGCCACCCCTTAAAGGGAACCTGTCACCTGAATTTGGTGGGTCCTTTTTTGGGTCATATGGGCGGTGTTTTCGGGTCTTTTATTAACCCCTTTCTTTCCCGCTGGCAGCACGCTGGTCGCGAAATTTACTTGACGTTGATTCGCTTTCCTCCCTAGTTAACGAGTGCGCAAAGCAATCTTGACTTGCGCACGCGCAGTATGCTTTGCCCAACTGCGGGCAAAGCCGAAAACCATTAGTGTGCATGCGCCGGCGCACTATGTCCCGGAAGTATTTCGTTGTGTTCCGGGACATAGTGTGCCGGAGCATGTGCACTAATGGTTTTCGGCTTTGCCCACAGTTGGGCAAAGCATACTGCATGTGCGCAAGGCAAGATTGCTTTGGGCACGTGTTAACAAGGGAGGAAAGCGAATCAACGTCAAGTCAATTTCGCGACCAGCGGGAAAGAAAGGGGTTAATAAAAGACCCGAAAACACCACCCATATGACCCAAAAAAGGACCCACCAAATTCAGATGACAGGTTCCCTTTAAGGTGTATATATATGGTTTAGCCTCTTATTGTATCTAATGGGGTTTGGGTACATTCATCGAACCATTCGTCGAGCATTGGAATTTTAGGCAAAATGAAGAGAACCTTAAAAGTTTAGCTCATCTCTACTGACATATGCCCGAAAGCTATTGGATTGACCAAAAATACTCTATACACTCAATGGAAAGGCACATTTCCATGGTTTGGTTACATCCAATGTTGCAAAGTTATGAAAGGAGATTCCTTTGCTCAGGTAAATGTTTGCATCCTAGACATTGGAACCTCTAGGTTCTTGTAGGTACTTGTATTAGGGTTGTGTTTGTTATTTATTTATATATAATTTTGATGTCATAGGTCGCACATACGAATATCATCTTCTTTTCCTCATTTCCAGATATCATAATGACCACCAGGTAGCAGCCATCATATTCCCCATTGTCTCTCTTTGTTCTGCTCCTTGATTTTCTTCTAATCCCTCTTTTTACTGTATTTTTACGTTCTATTAATTTTGACCCAATTTTTTTCTGATATTATTCGTTATTTTAATTTTATTTTTTTTAGCCTTTTTTTGCAGTCGCATTTTCTATCAATTTTACATTTTCCCATATTTTGTACATTTTGTAGGTTTATTTTTTCCCTGTATTTCTTCTTCACTTATGATTTTCTTTATTAGGCTTTTTGTCTGCATTTTTTCATTTAATTTAGTTCTTCATTTGCTAATTTTTCCTTATTTCTCTTATTCATCTCTATTATTATTTATTTTTTATTATTTCTATTATTTTCTACTATTCTTATCTACTGTATGTGGTCCTTTATACCAATCACTTAATTATGAAGATGTCTGTTTATCTCCACATTCGGTGTCCCTATTTTGTCCTACAGTGTCACTAATTTTGCAAGCGCTGCTCGACTTTCATTTATCAAGCTACATTGCTCACTCACTTCAGCTTTTTCCACCCACCTCCAAAATTCCACTTAAGAGGTGTAAGAAGCTTGCTGATGGTTATAGGAAGTGATTAATTGCAGTTATTATTTCAAAGGGTGTCCAACCAAATATTAAGATGAGGTTGTCTACAATTTTGTCCTGATGATTTTGGGGAGTTTGTGTGAAATGATTTACAATTTCCCTTCTTTCTCTGTTTTTTTTTTGTGTTGTTCCAATACACACAAAGGAAATTAACGTGCATAACACAACATGTGTAGTTGCAATAATTTTCTGGGAAAAATAATTTGTATTATGGAAGAATTTGAAGGGTGCCAACACTTTCAGCCATGACTGTAGCCCTACAATTGTTTTTGAAAAAAATAAGTTAGGCACCAGTTGCTGAAATCGGGCAATGTTCTCTGGTTCACACCTCAATATGCCTCCTTAGGATTTCTGTAGGGTGGTACACTTACATATTTATTATCAAGTGGTCCGTCAGGCTCTCTTATTTGCATAGCTCCCCTGCTACCTGCACTCTGCACTTTCATATTATTTGATGTCACGTTTCACCATGGATAAAATTGCACATCAAGGAGGATCTGGGTGAGTGCTCCAACTCTTTCAATTTCTTATGTTTTACCTCTATACTTTTTGATACCTGACGTTAGTACACAAATATTACAAACTGTACTACAAATTACCGTATATACTTGTGTATAAGCCGAGATTTTCAGCACATTTGTCATTGTCCAGAAAGCCAGAAGGGGAGGGGGAGCGGCTGTGACATCATACTCACCCTCCTCACGTGGTCGCTGCATGTCCCTGCATCTCTGTTGTCCCAGTGCAGTAGCTCTTCCTCTGTTCAGTGGTCACATGGTACCACTCATTAAGGTAATGAATATGCATGCGTCTCCACTCCCATAGGTGTAGAGCGCATATTCGTTACCTTGATGAGCGGTACCACGTGACTGCTGAGCACAGGAAGAGCTACTGCACCAGGACAATGGAGAAGCAGGGACGTGCAGCGACCATGCGAGGAGGGTGTGGATGACAGGGGAAGATGGGAAAGGAGACCAAGCCATGCATGCAAGGAGGAGGATGGGGGGAGAACACCGAGCCATGCACACAAGGGGGAGGATGGGGGAATACGCCGAGCCATGCATACAACTAGGAAAGCGGGGAGCCATGCATACAACAGGGGGAGCCACACATAGCAGGACAGGGCGGGGAGAGTTACGCATAGCAGGACAGAGTTGAGGGGTCAATGCATACCCGGCTTATACTCAAGTCAATAAGCTTACCCAGTTTTCCGTGGGAAAATTAGGTGCCTCGGCTTATACTCGGGTCGGCTTATACTCCAGTATGTACTGTATGTAACAGTTTAATAATGTAATATGCCACCTAATTTAAAACTAGTGTCTTCAACCTATCAGAACCAAGAAACATTTCAACTAATAAAACTTTTATATATATCAAAAGTCCAACAATGGAACTACCACCTCCAAATGATTACTATTTCTCATATCCACCATGCATGATGCAGCGTCTCACGCTTGCCTTCCAAGCGTGGAGAATAGGAAGTCACTATTTACACTAAGGGAAGTCTAAAGTTCAGCGCATGCACAGTAATAGGTCGGTAACACCGACATTGATATCACCTGTACATAGGGGGATAAATAGATGGGCACAACACAGTATACATACATGCCCCTATTTGAGGAAGCCTATATGGCGAAACGGCGCAGTCGGGGCGACCGAGCCTTATCCAGGTCGGGACTAACGCTTATGTAAGTGAAATGATTTAGGGGGTTATGGGCAGCAATGCTCATTAAGGCACCTTTTGCACTGGGTACTTTAATATTTTGTTACCAGCATTTACATGAGTTTACACCTATGATAATAATTTATTTAGCACTATGTACTTTGATTGAGTATTATTTAACCCCTTCGCGACATGCGCCGTACTAGTACTGCACTGCCGGCACTGCATTTGTGCCAGCAGCAGTACTAGTACGGCGCACCGATCACCGCGGTCTCGCGCTGAGCGCCGCGGTGATCGGGTGCGGGTGTCAGCTGTATATGACAGCTGACACCCCGCAGCAATGCCCACGATCAGCGCTAGCGCCGATCGGGGGCATTTATCCCCTCTGATGCTGCTGTCAGTAGTGACAGCGGCATAGAGGGGGAACACGCAGGGACGGGGGCTCCCTGCGCTCTCCCACTGGAGCAACGCGATGAGATCGCGTTGCTCCGGTGATCCGGAAGGAGTCCCCAGATCCAAGATGGCCGCGGGACTCCTACCGGGTAATGAAATGACCTGGCTAGCCGGCACCTGCTGAGTGCTGCTGAGAGCAGGCGCCGGAAAGCCACCTAAACGTCTCTGTCAGATTGTTGATCTGACAGAGTGCTATGCACACTGTCAGATCAACGATCTGATCTAACACAGTGATGTCCCACCCTGGGACAATAGTAAAAAGTAAAAAAAACATATAGAATGTATAAAAAAAAAAAATCCCCAAATAAAGGAAAAAAAAAACAATTCCCAGTAAATCCATTTATTTATGTAAATTAAAAAAATAAATAAAAGTACACATATTTGGTATCGCCGCGTCTGTAACGACCCGCTCTATAAAACTATCCTGCTAGTTAACCCCTTCAGTGAACACCGCAGAAAAAAAAAAACAAGGCAAAAAACAACGCTTTATTATCATAAAGGTGAACAAAAAGTGGAATAACACGCGATCAAAAAGACGGATATAATTAACCATGGTACTGCTGAAAACGTCATCTTGTCCCACAAAAAAAAAGGCTGCCATACAGCATCATCAGCAGAAAAATAAAAAAGTTATAGCTCTCAGAATAAAGCGATGCAAAAACAATTATTTTTTTATATAAAATAGTTTTTATTGTGTAAATGCGCCAAAACATAAAAAAATTATATAAATGAGGTATCACTGTAATCGTACTGACCTGAAGAATAAAGCTGCTTTATCAATTTTACCACACGTGGAACACTATAAACGCCCCCCCTAAAAGAATTTCAGGAATTGCTGGTTTTTGTTCATTCCGCCTCCCAAAAATCGGAATAAAAAGCGATCAAAAAATGTCATGTGCCCGAAAATGGAACCAATAAAAACGTTAACTCGTCCCTCAAAAAACAAGATCTCACATGACTCTGTGGGCAAAAATATGGATAAAATATAGCTCTCAAAATGTGGTGATGCAAAAACTATTTTTTCCAATATAAAGCATCTTTTAGGCTACGTTCACATTTGCGTTATGCACCGCAGTGTCGGCGCCGCAACGCACAACGCAAACAAAAACGCAGCAAAACGCATGCACAACGCTGCGTTTTGCGCCGCATGCGTCCTTTTTTTGATTGATTTTGGACGCAGCAAAAATGCAACTTGCTGCGTCCTCTGCGCCCAGACGCGGGCGCCGCAGGGACGCATGCGGCACAAAACGCAAGTGCGACGCATGTCCATGCGCCCCCATGTTAAATATAGGGGCGCATGACGCATGTGGCGACGCTGTGGTGCCCGACGCTGCGGCGCAGACCGCAAATGTGAACGTAGCCTTAGTGTGTGACGGCTGCCAATCATAAAAATCCGCCAAAAAAACGCTATAAATGTAAATCAAACCCCCCTTCATTACCCCCTTAGTTAGGGAAAAATAATACAATTTAAAAAAATGTATTTATTTCCATTTTCCCATTAGGGTTAGGGCTAGGGTTAGGGTTAGGGTTAGGGCTAGGGTTAGGGCTAGGGTTAGGGCTAGGGTTAGGGCTAGGGTTAGGGTTGGGGTTAGGGCTAGGGTTAGGGTTGGCGTTAGGGCTATGGTTAGGGCTGGGGTTAGGGCTTCAGTTAGAATTGGGGGGTTTCCACTGTTTAGGCACATCAGGGGCTCTCCAAACGCGACATGGCATCCGATCTCAATTCCAGCCAATTCTGCTTTGAACAAGTAAAACAGTGCTCCTTCCCTTCCGAGCTCTGCCGTGCGCCCAAACAGTGGTTCCCCCCATATACGGGGTATCAGCGTACTCAGCACAAATTGGACAACAACTTTTGTGGTCCAATTTCTCATGTTAGCCTTGGGAAAATAAAACTGTGGGGGATAAAATATCATTTTCGTGGAAAAAAAAAATATTTTTTATTTTCACGGCTCTGCGTTATAAACTGTAGTGAAACACTTGTTGGTTCAAAGTTCTCACAACACATCTAGATAAGTTCCTTGGGGGGTCTAGTTTCCAATATGGGGTCACTTGTGGGGGGTTTCTACTGTTTAGGTACATCAGGGACTCTGCAAATGCAACATGACGCCTGCAGACCAATCCATCTAAGTCTGCATTTCAAACGGCGCTCCTTCCCTTCCGAGCTCTGCCGTGCGCCCAAGCAGTGGTTTCCCCCCATGTATGGGGTATTAGCATACTCAGGACAAATTGGACAATAACTTTTGTGGTCCAATTTCTCCTGTTACCCTTGGGAAAAAAATTGCGGGCTAAAACATCATTTTGTGGAAAGAAAAAATTATTTTTTAATTTTCACGGTGCTACATTCTAAACTTTAGTGAAACAATTGGGGTTAAAAGTGCTCACCACACATCTAGATAAGTTCCTTAGGGGGTCTTCTTTCCAAAATGGGGTCACTTGTGGGGGGTTTCTACTGTTTAGGCATGTCAGGGGCTCTCCAAACGCGACATGGGTTCCGATCTCAATTCCAGCCAATTTTGCATTGAAAAGTCAAACGGCGCTCCTTCCCTTCCGAGCTCTGCCATGCACTCAAACAGTGGTTTATCCCCATATATGAAGTATCAGCGTACTCAGGACAAATTGCACAACAACTTTTGTGGTCCAATTTCTCCTGTTACCCTTGGGAAAATAAAAAATTTGGGGCGAAAAGATCATTTTTTGTGAAAATTAATATGACATTTTTTTACGGCTCTACATTATAAACTTCTGTGAAGCACTTGGAGGTTCAAAGTGCTCACCACACATCTAGATAAGTTCCTTAGGGGGTCTACTTTCCAAAATGGTGTCACTTGTGGGGGTTTCCACTGTTTAGGCACGTCAGGGGCTCTCCAATCGCGACATGGGTTCCGATCTCAATTCCAGCAAATCTTGCATTGAAAAGTCAAATGGCGCTCCTTCCCTTCCGAGCTCTGCCATGTGCCCAAACATTGGCTTACCCCAACATGTGGGGTATCAGCGTACTCAGTGTTAAGGGGAGAATGTATAGCATATGAAGATATACCGGAATCAAACTTATATGGACGCTTTGCTTAATATTAGATTCATGTTACTTTAAGGTTTTCTGTTTCACTGTTATATAAGACTTAATTCTGTTTATTATTCCATCCCAGGATGTGCCAAGATATGCCAATGTCTAGATGGACTTTGTAATTCACCTAGTGTTATCAAGAGTAAATACACCTGTTTGTAAGAAGATCATTCCCAAACTGAAGATCAGTAGAGTGCCTGCATAGACAGATGCCAATCTGGCCTAGAACAGGTCATTAGGGTGATAACGGTACAGAATAAGCAACAAACAATATAATCAATCAAAAGTTACTTGTGATAATTGTTATGTTAGAAAAATCCATGATGTAATGAAACTGCCCGATTCCTCTTATAAAAGGAGGCATTCTGCTGAATAAAATTAGGCGAGAAACATTTGACACATGATCTACTGTGTGTTTGTGTTCTTTCCTCCGTGCACGTATCATCTCTTTCAGAGACCCAATTTGGCAGCAGACAATTAAGACGGGTCGCACCCTAGTGTGACAGAATTAACAGTTGGCGCCCAACGTGGGGCCAACTGTGTGTTTGTGTTCTTTCCTCCGTGCACGTATCATCTCTTTCACACCGTATATGTGTTAGAAACAGAGCTCCTTTCTAACACGCATACGTATATAGGTTTTGATGTTTTTTGTCATATGGAAAATAGTACTAAATATTGTGAACACCCATTGAAATACGTTAATCTATATTGTCCTGAAGGTTTTGCCTTTGTTTTTCTGGGACTTTTTGTATTTGCATGGTGTATAGGAATTAGAATTACTTGGAATATTATAAAAGGCCGACCCCCAGCACATATTCTGTAAATGTCGTGCCCTGACTTTAAAGTGTTCCGACTTAACGTTCACGGGACCATTCTGTGGACCCCTGGAACATTGTTGAGTCAGATAGAGGACAATAATCTCTGGTATCCCAGTAACATACCTTTCAAGTGTCCCCTGAACAACCGGAAACCAGAAGATTATATCCAAATTGCAAAACATTTTGCTCTCCTCTGTGGGTTTAGAATGTAGAACTGTTTGTCTCTGTCACCCAGACAGATGAGTAGAGGGTAATGTCATGTTGATTTAGAATGTATAAAGTATGTCGATAAGTAGGAACAAATGTATGGTTGCAAAGAATGTACACTGTGAATTGGTAAAAGAAATTGTTAAAGGAAACTGAAAGTGCTATTGTTGAATTAAAAGCAAGAACTCCGAGAGTAATGAAAAAAAAAAAAAAAAAATTTGCACATAGGTTCTATGTACCAAGTACATGTTACCCTATAAAGAGAATTTTCTGTTTTTGCTTAGTTAAAAAGTTATTGAAGTTTCAAATTTTTGGCTTTGTGCCAGTAAAAAAAAAAAATATATATATATATTTTCCTTTTAACCCTCCGTCACATACAATATTCGGACTAACGAGTTCACATACAATGTGCCTGTCAGGCGCCTGCTGGAAAAATACCTATAATATCTAATGTTTGCAATTTCAGTGCTCTAAAAGTGATCAGTGACCTTCATAGGGATGTAATAAAAGAGACTACACATAATCAGTTGCAAAAAAAAACATTTACTTAACATAAAACTAATAACTATGAAATACAAACTTTTCAAAACTCCCGCCAAATAGTCCCCAGTTCGACTCTCTCAAAAAAATGTACAAAGAAAATTTTTGAACACAAACTTAATTTTAAGGTACCTTAAGTACTATTAAAAACATATTCAATCAGAAGTAGATGCTGAGGTTTCCCCAGAAAAGTCACACTTGCAGAGCAAATAGCAAGAATTACACACCATTTTTGCATGTGTCAGGCAAATTGCTTTATGACATTTGAGACATTCATAATTTGAAAGCCTTCTGCTTCCGCTTTCTTTTATAAAATCTCCCTTATTTCTATGAAATATCCTCACATTTTGTGCTATACATTCATAAAACAAGCTAAATAAACTATTGTGATGAATAAAAACATAAAATACCAACCTTACTGAATGTGACGTATTCACATACAATGAGCCTGAGAGATCTGTGCAGCTATATCCTCTCCCCTCAAGCTCTGAAATCCAACTGTGATATCAGGTTTCACAGACCTTCAAGAGACAGGAGACTACCTGGAGGGAGGGGCTTTCCTCACAATCTGGTGAGGAAGGAGAAATGAAAGTAAAAGAGAAGCGCCTGTCAGATCAGTTGTATGTGACGGAGGGTTAATCCAGCTACTCTCTGCACTGAGGTAGTGGATTAAAAAGGGGGGAGGAGTACTAGTATAGCCATTATGGCTCAAGAAACTGCAGATTTCTCACATGTCTCTCATATACCTCTCATTAATCCAGATGTTGAGCTTTTTGTAGACGGTGCAAGAAGCATCGGAAAGGATGGACGGCTCTACGCTGGGTATACAGTGGTCACACAACATGAGGTAATAAAAGCAGAACCACTCCCTCCTCACATGTCCACAAAAGAAGTGGAGTTGACGGCACTCATTGAGGCGCTTAGAGGGGCTGAAGGGAAACGATATAACATTAATGTGATGTCAAGATCTCTTGGGAGTGGCCCATGACTTTGGCCCCATATGGAGGGCAAGAGGTTTTCTTACAGCAGCAGGTATTCCTGTCAAACACTGGCACCTCATTAAACAGGTGATGGACTCACTACTGCTCCCGAAAGAGGTTGCCATAGTCAAGGTAAAGGCACACAGAAAGCTCACTACCGACAAGGCATGAGGCACGAACAAGGAGGACCCAGCAGCCAAGGAAGCTGCAAGAGTGAGGCGGCACGAGACCCCTGGGGCACCTCTACAGACCATGGTAAGCGCTGAGTATAACCAGCTGGCCTTAAGTGTCTTGCAGGCTCTTGTCTCGGGGATCCACCGGGAAGGAGTCGAAGGTCTGGTTGCAGAGTGGTACTCGGGACCATGAAGGTTTGTGGAGGGTGGGACAGCGGGTGTGTCTGCCAAGATCTTTGTGCTCTGTGATGACCCAAGGGGCTCACAATCCAATGCACTGGTCCAAGGATACATGTGCCCTGGTAGATGAGAGGGTCACTCCTAGTTTCACAATGATCCCTACTGGATTCTACTTAGGCATGTTCCACGTTGCACGACACAGATAGTATAGGCAATGCACCATAGACACATGCCCAAGCCTCTCTACCCGTTTCAATGACTGTAAACTGACTTCATACAACTACCTCCAGGTAGCAATGTATGTGCTCGTGTGTGTTGATCTCTTCCCAGGGTGACCAGAAGCCTTCCAGATGCCAAAAAGCTACGACAGCAGGGAGGTAATACAAAATGTTATACAACTGAGGTCACAGGAAAATGTTCCCTTCCAGGCAACTTCCTAGCCGTGTCCAGAGTCCTGGGAGAGGCTATTGCTTAGGCATGAATAAGTTTTTGATTCTTTTCTAGGAGGTTGGGTAGTAATCCAAGGATACGCCTAAGGATGAACAAGGGAAATTGAAGGCCTCGAACAAAAGACCCTACATACTTAATGCTAGACCGGAAACAGTGGAGCTATAGCATAAGAGTTTTAGTCTTTCCCTTGGGTCTCACATACGCATGTGCACACACACACACTAGCAGATCCTACTAATATTCACAGCTTAGGATTATACCTTTTATATCTACAGATGTCTATATGCAGACCAAGTTTATTGTTAAATAAGACATGTGACTAAATTTGTTCTCAAGTTCCATCCATTACAGATCTTGAGGATCTAGAAGGTGCCTACCAGATCCTGCCTGATGACTGACTCCTCATCACCAAGAGGTTCAACAGATGTACCCTCGAACCTAGAAATTACAGCCCATTCCAAGTCTGGTCTACTACCACAGCAGTCCATGGGTCCACGCTTCCCACTGCAAGGAGATGCCAGATCCAGAGTCCAGTGGCGGCTGCCACTTTTCATCCGTCTGACACTTATCCTTCACCTAGTCCAAGGGGTAGCCATTCACCAAGGGGTAGTCACTCATGAAGAGGGTATAGTGACATTTTGGTATAATATCTTCACCCCAAGAGTAACATATCAATTTGACTATTGCCTCATAGTAAAATGTCCAGGCCCCATGGCACAGTTTTACATCTGGCTAAACACTTAATTCATCTGTGTCACCACTGCTGAAACAGGGGAAGGTTCAAACTGTGAGAATTGGTCACTTGTTGGGTGGCACACTGGTGAAAGTGACTGGGGATATCAACCAGTCCAGGCCCTGTAACGCAGAGACAGATGGGGAATCAGCCTATCAACCCGCATGACCCTGTCCAAAGCCCCATTTCCAGTTGCAATACTCCACATCCCTGCAACTCATTGCCCCAAGGAGGGATGCATAGTCCTGTACCTCACCATTGACAACCCCTCAGAGAATGACCAAGGGTAATATGTACTAGGTTCAAGTACTAAACTTGGGAGGGAGAATGGTGGCTAAAAAGCATAGATACCAGTGGGGGCACATAGGGGGTACCTGATACATTCAAAGCCAGGAATGAGAAAGCAGTTGGGCTTAAACCCATCATTCCCATAAATAAGAACATACAGTGGATAAACTACCTATACTATAATCAACAACGGTTTATAAAATACACTGGGGATGCCATAAAGGCACTTATTGAGCCATTATGTTTTCAATAACTACTTTATCTGCTTTAACTGTATTAGCCTTAATACTCTACCTGCATAGCTACATGCCTTAAGAAAATGATGACGAAGACCATGGAAACCACAGTGATGACCATGCATGCTGATTTCGAAGATCCCATAGACGAAAGATGCTGTTGTGAAAAATGCTGCTGTGAGCCCATGAAAGGAATGCCATATCCACACTCCTTGGAATATGCCTACTTGAAGCACACTGATGAGGGAGAGACTAGGATCTGACTTCCTCCTGTGCAAAGTCCGTTAGGAGGGGGTCCATCTACTAGAGATGGACCGTCTCGTGTACACGGTGAAAATTAGTTAGCCAGGTTCCAGCATTTTTTAGTGAGGTAGGCCAGGAGGACAGATCGATAGGTTCGACGAGATTAGGGTTTTGATTCTGCATATCTCCAAAGGGGGGACTGTTAAGGGGAGAATGTATGGTATATGAAGATATACCGGAATCAAACTTATATGGACGCTTTGCTTAATATTAGATTCATGTTACTTTAAGGTTTTCTGTTTCACTGTTATATAAGACTTAATTCTGTTTATTATTCCATCCCAGGATGTGCCAAGATATGCCAATGTCTAGATGGACTTTGTAATTCACCTAGTGTTATCAAGAGTAAATACACCTGTTTGTAAGAAGATCATTCCCAAACTGAAGATCTGTAGAGTGCCTGCATAGACAGATGCCAATCTGGCCTAGAACAGGTCATTAGGGTGATAACGGTACAGAATAAGCAACAAACAATATAATCAATCAAAAGTTACTTGTGATAATTGTTATGTTAGAAAAATCCATGATGTAATGAAACTGCCCGATTCCTCTTATAAAAGGAGGCATTCTGCTGAATAAAATTAGGCGAGAAACATTTGACACATGATCTACTGTGTGTTTGTGTTCTTTCCTCCGTGCACGTATCATCTCTTTCAGAGACCCAATTTGGCAGCAGACAATTAAGACGGGTCGCACCCTAGTGTGACAGAATTAACATCAGGACAAATTGTACAACGACTTTTGTGATCCAAATTCTCCTGTTACCCTTGGTAAGATAAAACAAATTGGATCTGAAATAAAAATTTTGTGAAAAAAAAGTTAAATGTTCAATTTTTTTTAAACATTCCAAAAATTCCTGTGAAGCACCTGAAGGGTTAATACATTTTTTGAATGTGGTTTTGAGTACCTTGAGGGGTGCAGTTTTTAGAATGGTGTCACTTTTGGGTATTTTCTGTCATATAGACCCCTCAAAGTCACTTCAAGTGTGAGGTGGTCCGTAAAAAAATGGTTTTGCAAATTTTGTTGCAAAAATGAGAAATCGCTGGTCAACTTTTAACCCTTATAACGCCCTAACAAAAAAAATTTATGTTTCCAAAATTGTGCTGATCTAAAGCAGACATGTGGGAAATGTTGTTTATTAACTATATTATGTGATATAACTCTCTAATTTAAGAGCATAAAAACGAAAAATTTGAAAATTGCTAAATTTTCATAATTTTCAACAAATTTCTGTTTTTTTCACAAATAAATGCAAGTCATATCGAAGAAGTTTTACCACTATCATAAAGTACAATATGTCACGAGAAAACATTGTCAGAATCACCAGGATCCGTTGAAGCGTTTCAGAGTTATGACCTCATAAAGTGACAGTGGTCAGAACTAGAAAAATTGGCCCTGTCACTTAGGTGAAAACAGGCTTCGGGGTGAAGGGGTTAAAGAGCAATTTTGTATACAGTAGTGCTACAGGAAGCAATTGATATCCCATTTCCTATAGTCCTTGTTTATCTGGTTTACCCTCAGCAATTTTTGTGAAATTTCCTTGTCTTGTTTTATTTAAATATTTATAATAAATTGTGGTTTTAAATAGTAATTTAATTTGCCTATGCCTTTTTTCTCCTGCAGCATGCATGGTGGATATGAGTAATAATACTTTTACAAGACAAAAATTATAAATTTCAACATAGCATTAAGACAGACAATGCTCCTTGAGGCGTGAGGCATGGGTCCTCAAGAACATCTCTCATGATGAGTATCTCATGGCTATAACTGGCATTTTTCTATATCATGTTCTGGGTGTGCAGTGTTTCATCTG
The DNA here is from genome assembly GCF_051348905.1 of Ranitomeya variabilis. Lineage (NCBI taxonomy): Eukaryota > Metazoa > Chordata > Amphibia > Anura > Dendrobatidae > Ranitomeya > Ranitomeya variabilis. Next base: position 135,494,495 of record NC_135232.1, on the reverse strand, counting down.
TACTGCATTTAACCCTAAAACTTAGCCTACCCTAATCAATGACTGTCATTTCGTTTGTTTCCATTGGGCTATATATCTAAGATCCTAATGATTGGTATCTTTTTGATATTATGTCATGGGTGTACGGCGTTTTTTATGTACACTGCATCTAACTTCAAATTGAACTTACCCTTATTAATGACTGTCATTCTGTATGTTTCCATAAGGCTATACATCTAATAGCCCGGTTTTTCAGCAATAGGGTCACCGTTAGGGTGAGCCTTCATTGAGTGGGGGCACCGTTTCCGCTGTACAGTAGGGTGCCAACCCCCACAGTCAGGTAGGCTGTGACAGAATAGGGAACAGCTTTAGTCAGTTATTCCTTGTGTGATTTATGCACTTTTTTTGCACTTTAGGTAATTATGTCACTCTGCCTCACACTGTCTATTGAATGCTCTATCAGGCAATCACTGTCCTTTTCAATTTTCCTGCCGCGTGAGATTGGGATATAATTGTATCACATTACCCAGAACGACTGTATAGGAGTAAGAGGGTCAGCCGTCGAGGAGCAGGGGCGCCTCTCTCGCGTATCAATCTTAGGGTGCCAACCTCCACTGTGTAGGCAGGGAAATTTAGTGTTTACAGTGTGAGGGACAGTTGTAGTGAGCACGGTTGTCTGCATTTTTGCTGTGTGGTTAATGGTTTTAAAATTTGTTTAATAAAAATTGTTTTTATCTAGTAATATCCGTCGGGGTACAAGGTTTCTTGTGAGTGTTTGTTTTTTGGATCATTATAACCCTGTTGGTCTATTCAAATTCCTAGTTTGAGACAATGCTCCTGAGCAATAATACAACATGCTGTTTTTTTAATCAAATGGAATAAAATGTGGATGTTTTTATATAATTAATTGGGATGCACAGTTTTCTCTACTTTATCCACTAATCCAGTTGATTGCAAGTTTAAACGGCACTCCCACATCCTGAGACCAGTTTCTTGCAATATCAGGATTATAAACATGGCAAGTCCTGATTTTTTCATGTTTTTTCATACATGTACATTCACTGACAAAGAAGACTCCATTTTGTAGGACATGGTCTTTAACTTTTCAGTTTTTTTTATATTTATTAAACCTGGTCTCTGTTATTACTATTATTTTTTATATTTATCAAGGGAATTTAGTATATACATTTTTTTGCTGTTTATTCCTTGGTTGATAACTTTTGGTGGTTTTACGAGTTATATCATAGAAATATTGCATCAAAATGGATGACTGGTCATAAAAATTTACACAGGTTTTTGGCGCAAAACCATCAGATATACTTGATTTTATGGAACATAAAAGTATGTTACACAAATTGGAAAAAAACATTGTCAGGAAGTAAAAACATGCTGTGATAACATTACTCTCCAAACATACGCTGAAAAAAAAATGATCCCATGGCGTTTGAGGTTGATAAAGATAACCTACATATATCTTCTCTAACACATTTTTGGAGGACTAGAATAAAATGCTCTCCAATTGTTCATGTCAACATATGAGCGACTTCCTTCCTTTCCTTTATTCCAATTCATCATTAAATTTGGAATAAAAAGTCGGACTAAAGATAATAATTAAAATATATAATTTTTTTATTACTAAAACATTTATTTTTAATTGATTAAAATTTAGATCTATACAATTTAATTTTTTAACTAGTGGTTTATTTCAACATGTGTCTCTTCCACATTGGATAGTCTTGCAGGAACTTGTCAGTATTGCCGAAGGGTCTAAGTGTCGGGTGGCAGAATTTGAGGCATATCTTTTGGAGTTCGAGTCAGAGATATGCTTTTCTTCCTCAGTATATATCTGTTTTTTTTGTTTTTGTTTTTTTTTCCCTTTTCTCCTGGTGTTTAAAATAGACATGTTAATATAAAAACAGCTTCTATCTTTTACTATGAACTTTTATGCAAATAACAGCATACTGTCTGCTAACCATGAACTTTGACAAGTGTCATCTGACTCATCTGACTGCTCGGCACCCGTATTTTAGAAATCTGTGTGTATTTAATGTTCCACCTATGTATGTTCCATGTGGTATTTCCTGAAGAAGAGGTTGCAAAAAACCTTGAAACACGCAGAATAAACCACTGTCAAACTTTAAGAACTGTCTGGAATCTCATCATTTGGGCAGCGTGGACGAAATTCACGTATTCCTTTGCAGAGTTCTGTTTCATGCAGTCGGTGACCAACCGGTGGATCTGCGGCAGCCCTTATCTACATATGCTTTGAATACCTAATACCAGGTGAGCAGTTTTTTGTCAAACCGCTTACTCTATTTGTGGGACAAGACCCTATTTTGCGCTTTTGTCTCCCTCTTTCCTCACAATAACATATGAACCTTATCATAGACCAGGAATCTGAAAGATTGGTTACTTTAAAAACAGAAATTAAAATATGAATGTGAATATTACTAAACTTGAATCAAATATTATGCATACCAAGAAGATTAAATTCCAACTTGATTCTTTGGACTACAAAACCAGCAAAGTACATATGTGAAAATGGAACAGATCTTATACCACTGTACCAAAATCAATCTTGAAGAATAACCCTCTGAAACACCAATGACCTGCATGGTTTACCTTCCTGATTGGAGTCTAAGAACTCATAGAACTTTTGAAATGGGTTAAGATTTTTATTCTCCTCTGCGTTCCTCAATTGACCCCATTCTTTATATATAAAGGTCATACAATGTTGCTTTTTATATACACCAGCTGAAGAGCCCGGCGTTGCCCGGGCATAGTAACTAACTGTGGTTAGCTATAACAAATTATAATGATTATATTGCGCATAAAAACATTTTACATCATAAATTCAACACTACAGATTTGCAACACAAATTAACTAAATGGTTACCCAAGTATTGATATTATTTTATTTTCAACTGATAAACAAAATTTTTCCTTCCAGTGCAAAGACAGATTTTTGGCAGTTTCAACTCTTGAACAGGCCACCTAAAGTTGACCATGAGAAAAGCATGAAGATTGCAAATCGATCCCTACTACTTTCATGGACTGTCCATGAGCCTTGTTAATGTACATTGCAAATGCCAGTCGAACTGGAAACTGGAGGCGTTTAAAATCAAAAGGCAAATCAGATGGACTGAGTGGAATTCTTGGACTGAAAATGTCCTCTCATTTGGCAAATCCTGTCAAAATGGTTGCTTCAATTACATATGTAAACAAGTTCTTAATCAAGAGTCTTGTTCTATTACACAGCTTTGGTGGATCTAAATTTCTCAACAGCAGAATAGGTACTTCAGGTTTTAGAAAGAGTTTATGTGGGCTGTGTATCTAATCCTATCCTGTGTGATACTGTCTGCTGATCTTTGTATCTAGTCCTATCCTGTCTGATACTGACTGCTGAGCTGTGGATCTAACCCTATCCTGTATGTTACTGTATGCTGAGCTGTATATCTAATCCTATCCTGTGTGTTACTGTGCTGAGCTGTGCATCTAATCCTATCCTGTGTGATACTGTCTGCTGAGCTGTGCATCTAATTCTATCCTGTGTGATACTGACTGCTGAGCTGTGCATCTAATCCTATCCTGTATGTTACTGTATGCTGAGCTGTGTATCTAATCCTATCCTGTGTGTTACTGTGCTGAGCTGAGTATCTAATCCTATCCTGTGTGATACTGTCTGCTGAGCTGTGTATCTAATGGTTTCATGTGTGATACTGGCTGCTGAGCCGTTTATCTAATTCTATCCAGTGTGATACTGTCTGCTGAGTGGACGGGGCTATGTGTAGTGAGCGTGGCTTGATGCATACACACACATACATACACTCAGCTTTATATATATATATATATACATATATATTTAATTACTAAGTAAAGGAAGAAGACATTTGACTTCCATGCATCTCTATTTGAAGCTGGATAGATTCTTTCTGCATACTTACTGTACCTGATGTTCAGCAGGAACGTGTTCCTTTGCTTCATTTTGAGCAAACTTATCTGGGTTATTCTCAAGGCTGAGCTGATTTTTTGGGCTTTACCCAGTTGGATGCCTTGACCACAGCTGCTTCATTCGCTCCAGCCCAAGTCACAGCAGCTGTGGTCGAGTTTACTCAGCCTACAACCTATTCTCCATGACTTAATCTTTGTTTATTGGCTTCACCAATAACAGAGACCCTGATTAGTGCTGTGGATTACTGAATCAGTGCACCTTGCCCTATGAACTATTGGCCCATCAATTTCCCTCTGATCGGGCTAAAGTCAATTTCTGATGACCCACCTTGCAGGAGATGCTCTAGTGTGGCTCAACATCTCGTGGGAGAGAGGGGATCCTGTGTCCTTGGATTTACAGGCATTCTTGGTGGCTTTCTGAAAGGCCTTTGAGCCTGGCCATGTATCTTCTACTGCATCTAGCCTTCTTAGACTACATCAGGGAAATCTTGTCTGTAAGCTAGTATGCCGTCCTTTACCCAGGACCGGCCCAAACGTATAGGCGAACCAGGCGGCTGTCTAGGGTGTCGACCATAAGGGGGCACCAGAGAAAAAATTGAAAAAATTATAAAAAATCTTTTCAAAAGGCAAAAGGTGTATGGAGCGGAGCTGAATGTGTATGAGGTGTATGGAGCGGAGTCGTGTGTGTATGAGGTATATGGAGCGGAGCTAAATGTGTACAAGGTGTACGGAGCAGAGCCGCGTGTGTACGAGGTGTATGGAGCGGAGCACGTGTGTACGGAGCGCAGCCGCGTGTGTAGGAGTAGCTATGTGTGGCCATTATATGGTACGAACTATCATGTGCGGCCAATATACAGTATGGAGCATCATGTGTGGTCATTATACAGTATGGAGCATCATGTGTGGCCATTATACAGTATGGAGCATCATGTGTGGCCATTATACAGTATGGAATATCATGTGTGGCCATTATACAGTATGGAGCATCATGTGTGGCCATTATACAGTACTAGATTGTGGCCCGATTCTAATGCATCGGGTATTCTAGAATATGCATGTCCCCGTAGTATATGGACAATGATGATTCCAGAATTCGCGGCAGACTGTGCCCGTCGCTGATTGGTCGAGGCAACCTTTTTGACATCATCGTCGCCATGGCAACCATTATGACATCTACATCGATACTGTGCCCGTCGCTGATTGGTCGAGGCGAATTCGCGGCAGACTGTGCCCGTCGCTGAATGGTCGAGGCAACCTTTATGACATCATCGTCGCCATGCTGTGCCCGTCGCTGATTGGTCGAGGCCTGGCGGCCTCGACCAATCAGAGATGCGGGATTTCCAGGACAGACAGACAGACAGACAGAAAAACCCTTAGACACTTATATATATAGATGGAGCATCATGTGTGGCCATTATACCATTATACAGTATGGAGCATCATGTGTGGCCATTATACAGTATGGAGCATCATGTGTGGCCATTATACAGTATGGAGCATCATGTGTGTCCATTATACAGTATGGAGCATCATGTGTGGCCATTATACAGTATGGAGCATCATGTGTGGCCATTATACAGTATGGAGCATCATGTGTGGCCATTATGCAGTATGGAGCATCATGTGTGGCCATTATACAGTATGGAGCACTGTGTGGCCATATTTTTTTGCTTATTATTCTTTATGAAACAGTGTGATCAGCAGTGCTAAATGGGTGTGGTTGGGACGTGGATATGGGTGTGGCTAGTTATGAATGGGTGTGGTAAGAGGCGTCCCTCTTTCCCATCTTCAAAAGTTGGGAGGTATGTTAAAAGTAGTAGGGGTGCAACAAAATAGTTTCACCTAGGGCGCCGTAATCTCTCGGGCCGGCCCTGCCTTTACCGCACCCTGAATTCTGAACTAGGTTGCAACAATGAAGCGTTAGAAGCCGGCTTCTGGGAGGATTTGTCCAGGAGGATCAAGGGCAAATTGGCTGGTCATGACATCCCTGCCACTCTAGGCAAATTAATTTCCCTGGCAATCCGGATCGACCTCAGGTCCTAGGAGCAGACCAGAGAGGTGAGGCATGAAAATAAATTGTTGTGCTTCCAGAGACCGCTTTGTTCCGTAGCTTTTTAAGACAGCTGTCTAATGTAAGCCCATGCAAGTTGATTGTGTTAGGCTGGCAGAGCAACAGCTGGAATGTTGTCATGCCAAGGGAGTGTGCTATGACTGCAGTAGCATTGGTATCCTGAGAGGACTGAAAAACTCCAAACCCTAAGGCAAGTAGGTGAAGTATCCCTAGGTGAGAGTAACACTTTTTCACCACTGTCAATGTATCTGTGTTATGTGAATTATCTGAATCGTCGAAATTGCTTACCTTGACTCCAGTTCGATGGCAAATTTCTTGCAGCAAGCAGTGGTGGATCGGTATCAGATTCCCATCCGACGCCTCCAGAATCCGCTGAGGGTATCATCCCTTAAAGGAAAGGTCCTATCCAAAGTTGTTAAAGTCATTACTAAGCAAGTAGAGCTCCAAATAGGAGCATTGCATAATGAGATGATTGCCTTTTATGTGCTGTCTGGCTTATCTCATCCACTTCTCTTAGGTCTTACATGGCTGAGAACTCATGAGCTTTTTCCAGACTGGAGATCTGGTGAAGTGCTTTGTTGGGGACAGTCATGTCGTCAGAGGTGTCTGGCCCATGTTTATCCAGTTTGGCAGCCCGTGTCACCATCTTCTCTGCCAGGTCTGCTTTTGCTGACTTGTGTGCGGACAGCTTGTGTGTTCCAGTGACCTGCACCCAAGAACCTCCAGGACATATCTTCCTGGACTCTAGTTTGAATATTGACCCTGAGATAGTATCTCTAGTTCTCATGCAAGAACATCAAGTTGGAGCCTTCTTCCAAGTCTCTACTATCCACCAACCATCCAGTTTGTCTTCGTTCCTTCCAAGGTGGTCTCACTGGGCAGAAAGACTCAACAATTCAAGGATCCTGTTTCTAGGCCCTCTTTGGTCTGTTCTGAGGATGTCGTGATGAACATCCTAGCCAAGAAGAAGGTGGGAAATGTATCCTTTCTTCTAGTGTACTGGAGGAAATGTGGCACCAAAGAGAAGTCGTGGGAATCTAAAGAGAAGAATGAGGCTCCACTTCTTTGGCAGATAGTCCTTATGTGCTTGAATAAGAGGGTGTGTAACTCTGTACTTGCACCGGTGGACCATTAACCTGAAGTTGTTTCAGCAGTATCAGAACACTAAAGCGTTACCTGACTGAACAGGTTACAAATCCAGCCTTGTCTGTGACTTTGTGTCCAATCTGTGTCAGCAAACCTGACCCTTGGGGTCAGCAGCTGAAGTACCAGGGACTGCCTAGGAGTGGTACCTGATGCAACCTGCAGCTCAATCCTGACTTCACCATGAGTGGCTTCATTTAAAACCAGGTAGCTGCTTAGCTATGCCCGTGCTTGCTGTTCCTGTGGCCCAGAGGGTTCACAGTGCACGTGCGCCACCCACATGGATGACACCCTCCCAGTAACTATTTCAAGGACACTGCAACAAAACAAGTATTTTTTCCATCTACAAATTCGGAATCTTCTGACTCTAATAATAATACTTCTGATTTAAGTGCTTATCAAAGATAAAACAATCATTCTAAGGGCTCATACTCACATGCGAGAAACTCGCCAATACCCGGCACTCAGGAGTGGAGCATTCAGCGCATGTATTGCTATGCGGCCGCACGCTCTGATCCGAGTGCCGGGTATTGACGTGCGAGACTCATCCGAGTTTTTCACATGTGAGAATGAGCCCTAATACATCATTCAGAGAATTTCTTAATTAAAAAAAATGTAAGGGGAGGACGAACAACAAATAAGAAGGGGTATGAAAAGATTTCCAATACAGAACAAGAGAAAATGAACTAGAATGTGAATTAATTAATGGATAGTAGTTTTTTTTGACACCCACGGTTTTATTGGTTGAACAGATCAAAGTCATGGCCAGGTGATTTGTCATGACTTTGATCTGTTCAACACTATTCTTGATTTAAATACATTTGTTTGTTTGCTTACAGCAAGAAGGCATGTCTTTGATGAGAATAAAAATGTTTTAGGCCTAATTGCTCCAGATTATCCTTCACTGAACAGAATGCAATTTTAATACTACACCAAATGGATGAGGATCATAATTTGGAAGAAATGGTGGGAGACCAAGATGTAAAGTCAAAGGTCTCAAACCCTCATTATTATCCAGCAAAATCTTGTGTACCATCATTAGACATGTACCACATGGAGTGAGTCACAGTATTGGCGCTTGAATTAACTGTGATGATAATGTGTGCAAAACTGTAAGGCGCTGCGGAATATGCTAGCGCTATAAAAAAATAAAGATTATTTTTATTATTATTGTTAACTGTGACATGCGCCATGTGGCATATTGTATCAAAAGCAAAAAATGTAGAATTAGATACATAGTATATAAATCAGAAATCTTAAAAAGAGAATAGGCAAAAACATTTCCAATATTTATAGCAAAAACGCATCCTATATAGAAGTGCTTAACCACTTTGTAGAACAGCACAGTGCTAGTGTGGAGTATTTTATGTTTTATGGCATCGAAAAAAAACAATTGTCCACCAACAGGCGGGGATTGGTGCAGATAGATGCTTTTGAGGGAAGCATCATGGATTTTGAAATTAAACACCAGATATTGTTAGGGCTAGCGGAATGCACCAAATTATAAGAGAGATGGTATAAGGTGCGTTCGCAGTCCGGGGTCCACCGTGCAGAGATGGAACCTGCTGCTGAGTAATGACGGACTATATGGCGGTACAATGTGGATACACACACGGGTTAACTTCACCCTGTGTGAAGGAAGCAAACACTGTTGCATCACAGGGCCGTGGTACCGCACCAAGAGCGCAAGCAAAAAGTCTTGGGACTCTATCCCAAGACACAGGATTAGAGTACGTTCAGACCACTTGCGCTCGACACCGCAACTGGGGTGTCAGAGTAACTGAAAATATAATTTAAATACACAAGAATGCGTGCTGTGTCGCTTTGGCGGACGCCACTAACCACCAAGACTTGGGATAGGAAAGCGCTCTAATAGCGCACGGCGCCGCACCGGTGGTCACAGCAATTGACGCTGTATCGTGTGTTTAGTACTGATGGCTCAGTCAGGCGCTAGATAGCAAACATCCACCTTACACGAGCAGTCATACACAAGGGAGGGGATGATTAATGAGCGACTTTCACACATCAACACAGACACAATTTCAAGTACACACTAGCGAATGGCCGTGCAGTCATGCGAACCTTTTATAGCTGCAGCAAGTACAGGACCTTCCCAGAAGGACCAATGGGAGGCTTCCATAGAAGTTGAGCACCTTCAGGACCTTCCTAGAGGACCAATGGGATTTGCTGCAGTATCTAAGCATGTGACCCTTGATCTCCAACGAGAAATCTTACCTTGGGCATGCTCAGTATGTGAAAAGTAGGACTTAGTCCCAGAAAGACCTGCTCGCTGCTGAACATTGATGGCTACAAGGACAGAGCCTGGAAGAGCAATAGTAACCAGTAGTCCAGTATCAGCATGAGCTAGATGCTGGGACCAACGTCTCTGCTGAGCAGACTCCACAGTGGCTGGAGAAGAATGGGAGACCGCAGTGGAGATGGTTCGAGATTCCCCCTGTGCAGAGGTGGGAACGCGACACCCAACAGATATCCTATTTATATAAATTATAATTAAGCTTTGCCATTCATGTATTAACCTTTATTATGAAAGTACCATTTTCCTTAGTAATTTGGATATGTAAGCTGGGGAGCTATGTTCACACATCTGTGGTTTTGGTCAGGTTTTTATTGGTGTTTGTGTGTTGGGAATAGGAGTGTCTCCATGACATAGAGCAGGTGCTCTCTCTGTGGATGTCACTCCTGGTTTTGGCATGCAGACACTGATACAGATTGATGGTTGGTTGCTGATGTGTGAATGAGGTCTTAGGGTACGTGTCCACGTTCAGGATGGCTGGCGGTTTGGAAGGAGCGGCAAACCCGCTCCGCCCTAAGCTACGCCCCCTTCTGTGATGCAATGATGCCGGATATGTTCATTGCACACATCCGGCATCATCGCACCCCACAAATAGGGCCCTGTGTTTTACCTTGCGGCGGCGCAGCATCACCGCAAGGTAAACAGACATGCTGCGATCTTAAAAGACGCGCCGTAAGTCCAGAGTCGCAGGGCCACCGGATGCGTGTTACCACGCATAGTGGAGACGGGATTTCATAAAATCCCCTCCACTATGCTGTAACATCTGGATGCTGCGTGTTTGATGCTGCGACTCTGCGCAGCGTCAAACACGCAGCGTTTCCTGAACGTGGAACGTGGAAACATACCCTTATAGTGATTTTTGGGTGGTGCAATATTTAACATTGGAATGAGGTATTAACATTTGCCAATATGTGAATGAGGTCTTTTTGGGTGGTGTAATGTTTAATTACATATGTGCTTCCAATTATCATCATCAGGATTTACTTGCTATGGATAGGCTGCTAAGGGTTTTAAATTGTTTCTAGTTTTGCTTTTTCTTATTCATTAAGACTAAGGGCTCATACTCACTTGCAATTTTATGAAATCCCATCTTCACTATGCGTGCGAACACGCACCCGGCGGCCCTGCGTTTCTGGACATGCGGCACGTCTTTTTAGAACGCAGCATGTCCGTTTTACCTTGCGGCGATGCAGCATCGCCGCAAGGTAAGTCACAGGGCCCTATGAATGGGGTGCAGAGATTCCAGATGTGTGCAATGAACACATCCGGAATCACCGCGCTTATATAAGGGGGCGGCGCTTTGGGCGGAGCGAGTTTTCCGCTCCGTCCAAAGCGTCGGCAATCCGGAACGTGAAACCTTACTTTTAGGCTGCCATCAGACTAGCAGTATTTGGTCAGTATTTTACATCAGTATTTGTAAGCCAAAACCAGGAGTGGGTGATTAATACAGAAGTGGAGCATATGTTTCTATTATACTTTTCCTCTAATTGTTCCACTCCTGGTTTTGGCTTACAAATACTTATGTAAAATACTGACCAAATACTGCTAGTGTGATGGCAGCCTAAATTTAACCCCTTAATGACAGCCAATACGTCTTTTAACTTACCTAAGATATAAGAGAATAGCCTCCCCGTACAGGTAACAATCTAGCAGCTGTCGGCTGTCCACTATAGCTGACAACTTGCTGTATCAGCCACGATCAGTGTTTGCACCATCCAAATCTGTTTAACCCCTTAGATGCTGCTGTCAATAGTGACTACACCATTACAAATGGATAAAAGAGTGTGAGGGCTTCCTCTTTATCCAAATTGGTGCCCTCAGATCATGATTGTGTGGTCCTGATGTTTGCCATGACCAAATAGTGGCCTTATAGTCTGTCAGCTGTAGTAATCTGTTCAGAAGTTAGAGACATTTAAGGCTACTTTCACACTAGCGTCGGGCTCGGCCCGTCGCTGTGCGTCGGGCCGACGTTCCCGATGCTAGTGTTGTCTCCGCCGCACAACAGGGGCAGCGGATGCATTTTTCCAGCGCATCCGCTGCCCCATTGTGAGGTGCGGGGAGGTGGGGGCGGAGTTCCGGCCGTGCATGCGCGGTCGGAAAAGACGTTTACGACGGAGCAAAAAAATGTTGCAAGCAACGTTTTTTGCTCCCGACGGTCCGCCACTGCACGACGCATCCATCGCACGACGGGTGCGATGTGTGGCAATCCGTCACAATGCGTCGCTTAATGTTAATCAATGGTGAAAAAACGCATCCTGCAAACACTTTTGCAGGATGCGTTTTTTCGGCAAAACGACGCATTGTGACGGAATGCAGTTAACGCTAGTGTGAAAGTAGCCTTAGGTGGTAAAAATACACATTTTCATTTCTGTCATGTCACTTTGCATTAATTCCTGTAAAGCACCTGAAGGGTTAACAAACTAACTGACAGCAGTTTTCAATATCTCAGGGGGTGCTGTTTTTAAAATGGTATCATATTTTGGGCTTTCCCAATATATGGGACCCCTAAAGTCACTTCAAACATGGATAAGTCCTTAAAAAAAGAAATTTTGTAAATTTCCTTGAAAATATGAAAAATTGCTGCTACAATTTTAAACTTCATAAAATGCTAACAAAACAAAATAACATTTTACAAATGGTGCTGATATAAAGCCGACATTTGGGAAATATTATTTATTAATAGTTTGCTGTGGTGTGACCATCTGAATTAAAGAGATAATCATTCAAATTTAGAAAAGTGCAAATTTTTTGACATTTTTCTAAAATTTTGATACTTTTTATAAATAAACACAAAACGTATTGACCTAAATTTACCATTATCATAAAGTATAATGTGTCATGAAAAAACAATTTCAAAATCACTGGGATTTGTTGAAGCGTTGCAGAGTTATTACCACATAAAGTGACACTGGTTAGATTTTCAAAAATTTGGCTCCGTCACTAAGGGGTTAAAGAAAACTACAGCCCTTGTGTCCTCCAGTCATTTCTCGCACCCTCAGTCCTGCACCCCAATGTCCACGGTCCCTTACAACAGTACTGGTAGGAACTATCCCAGCTGCATCACCATCAGCCCCAGCGGTCCCCTTAAGCAGCGTCGGCCATCCATTGTCGAACACCACAGGTGGCATCTTGAATCAATCCCCTATAAACTTTCTCTCATTATTTTATTGCATGCCCAGGGCCACAGACTGGGTCACTGCTGCTGTGACAACCCCTTGAAGAACTGCCTGACCCAGAACGAGTACCTCGCGCAATAGCGGGCATCGCAGATGCGTGCCACCATGTGTGTATGGGACTGATGAAAATACACAAGTACATAGCTTTGCTATTTCCTGCAGTACCAATAAATGGAGTCCCCACAAAATAATTGAGAATACTATTCTTGGAATCATTGGAGGTCTCATAGGTCAAAGTTGTTGGGTTAACCCTTTAAGGAAGCACTGTATCATATTAAGAAGTTATATTTGCAGGCTGTGAAAGCATGAACAGGTATCAGATAAACCAGTCAGTTTTGTTATCTTGAATTTTTCATCAAAATAATGGACAAAATTTAGATGTAAAATGTTTGAAAAATGTGGGACATTGCAGGCAGAATGATGGGCAAAGTTTCCTTTATTAAAGTTTCTTTATTTAAAATAAGAAATTTCCCTTTAGTACACAGTGCTATGGGAAAAAAAATCCAGCAATAATGAGCAATTCAATGACTGTCATTTACACTTTTTCTCAAATAGGCTTTGAAATAACGTTCTGCACCTTCAATGTGCAATTGACAGTACTAAATAGACAGTGAACTTGGACAATGTCTACAACATTACTATTGCACTATCTTGTGTATGTGTAGCAATATTTTTTCCTTGACAAACTATATGGAAACAAATCTAAGGGCTTTTTATGTCTAAGGCTGCCGTCACACTAGCAGTATTTGGTCAGTATTTTACATCATTATTTCTCAAAACCAGGAGTGGGTGATAAATGCAGAAGTGGTGCATATGTTTCTATTATACTTTTCCTCTAATTGTTCCACTCCTGGTTTTGGCTTACAAATACTGATGTAAAATACTGACCAAATACTGCTAGTGTGACGGCAGCCTAATAGATTTTATAAAATAAATACATATCACACATTCCAGGCATTTGTAATATGGCAACGCTTGGATCCATATTACATTTGCCAACCACACCCAGAATCCCCTAAATTTAGCATAGAAGACAGCTTAATCTTACTGTGCAAAAGTATTATGGGTATCTCAAAAATAAAAAAAACAGCTAACGACTAAGGCTGCCATCACACTAGCAGTATTTGGTCAGTATTTTACATCTGTATTTGTAAGCCAAAACAAGGAGTGGAACAAATAGAGGAAAAGTATAACAGAAACATATGCACAACGTCTGCATTTATCACCCACTCCTGGTTTTGGCTTACAAATACTGATGTAAAATACTGACCAAATACTGCTAGTGTGACAGCAGCCTTACTCGATGGCTGAAGGTGCAGTCTGGAGCATGGGTAACAGATGGTAATAACAGATGGTAATGGAGATCCAGGCAGCCTGGAAGCAATTTAGGATCCACCTGGCCAGGTGGGTTCAGAGGTTTTCCTACTGCGCTGTCCTGTTAGGTCCTTGCTACTTTAAGCTCTGCTCAAGTTCCTCTCATTGTCTGACAGTTAGAATAAAACATTACCCACATGGCAGGCCGCTTGAGCCTATTACAGGTGTCGCTTCGCGGTGGCTGCAGGCTCTGGTATGCTGTTGTGCCGATGGGTGTTAGATGGGCCAGGAGACCTACAGTCTCCTGCCCTCAGGATTTAGCTGCCAGGACTTCAGTACCTGCGCAACCATGGACTCCGGTGTCTGGTTTCCAGTGCTCAGCTCTGGGTTGAGCTTGGCTACAGCTCCACTCCCCAGGTCCTCATCGACTTCTCTCCTCTCCTCTCCTCTCACTCTCTCCCTCAGACTGACTAACTCTGCCTCCAGGCCAGAACTTATAGGGAAGCTCCCTTGAAACCAGGTGTTAGAGCTCCCCCTTCTGATCTGAAAGAAAAAGTGTTGGATGCTGGTGTTACCTGGTAAGGGGACCCCTCCTTGCTTCCAGGCATGACATCACCCCCTGTCAGGGAGGCAATCCCACTGCGGCAACCGGACTCCACACATGCACAGACACATACTGTACCTACTCATTCTAACAGGGCATTATAAAGTACTTTTTTGGGGGGAATCAATGTGAATCCTAGTGGCCAGAACCCCAGCAATCAGCATTCTTGTAGATAGGTGATGACCTTAAAATTTGGAGATAACCCTTAAAGTTACAATGTCAAATTTTTCTGGGATGACCAATATAACTTGGAAATTACTACAACTTGAGACTATAAAAACATTTTTAATTCTTACTGAACGCCCCAAACTGTTAAAGTACAGTAATTATATAGATGTTGTAAGAGGTAAGAGTCAAACAAATTGCCATTGTGCCAAATAATTTTGAGTGCTATAACAGTTATTTGCAAATAGAGTGAATGCAAAGCAGTTATTAGTATGCAACAAACTTTAATTTGGCGCTTACTGCTCCTATACAGTAATATACAGTAGGTAGAGAGCAGTACAGAACACATAGAGAGAGCAGTATAGAGCATGTTGTAAAGGTAGAAAGCAGTACAGTTATATCATAGGTAGAGAGTAGTAAAGGCGATGCAGCACACATAGAGAGCAGGGCAGTTGACGTATAAAACAGTGCATTGTACTGTACATTGCACAAGTTAATAGTAGCACATAAAGCATATTATTGTACTGTAAAAAGGTGCTATAAGACAACATAGCAAAGGGGAAAAGGGAAAAGAAAACTTTGCTCAACAAAATATACCTGAGACCGTCGGTGCCTGGAGATCAATGGCTGACTACCACATGTGTGGAAATACAAATAGAAGACTTCCGGCACAGGAATCCTTTTTAAGTAAAAAAAATATTTCTTTATTTAAACACATCTTTAGTGACAAAAAAACAACATCATGGGGATCCCCCAAAGGTCTGATGTATTTCGGACCCAGTAAAAACAGTCCTTCCTCAAAGGCATACAAACATAGAGTGAACAGTTCCTCATATCTATCACAACAGTACATGTAATTGATTAGGAAGGACTACCTCTCCAATTAACCCCAAATCGACCAGAGGGAAATTAGTCCTTCATATACATAAGATCACAATATCATGAAAATGCATTTTATAATAAGTGTATACATATTTAACACATGCGTACGTTGTGTGAAGACATTTCATATGAATAGGATTAGTTGAAAACATGTTTTCACAAATTAGCATAGCTGAGCTTATATTCAAAAAACAAACAAAAAAAAACCAAAAAACAAAACCCACATGTTGGAAAAAAAAGTGATATTTTTACACCGAATGGTAATGGTACACAAGACATTCATCATATGCACAACTGTTTTTTGTGCTATATGACAGTCATGTAGTCCAGTAATGCAAAAAACACTGATCACATGTGACCACTTTTGTCTAGTTATTACTGCAATTTGCAGGCATTCTACCAATGAAACGTGTGTTATATTTGGTTAGGTTTTAGTTCCAATCCTATGTTCCATCGATTGATGCTTCCAAAACTATGATAGCCCAGGTCTTTCTTGACCACTGTACTGTAATTTAAAAAAATTGTGACCTGATATTAACTTGAGAGACCACAGTACTTTTTTCACTCTAAGCGCAGATTGGGCCCTATCAAGAGGCGGAGGTGTATTGAATTGACAGACATGTGCAGTCATATCAATGTTGCAACCTGTGCGGCCACACAGGGGCCCAAAGGAGCTACTTCCAAAGCAGGAATTGTGCATTATGATGAACTATTCAGCTGCATTGCCCATATATTGTTTTTGCACAGTGGCCCTTTTCAGTCTGTGTCCACCGGTGTTGACATCTCAATATATTTCTCTGTCACTAATTGTCAATTCTATTCAACCTATCACGCAAAAAGTTGAATGCATTTCCTCTATTTGCATTGTAATAAACATATTCTTACTGAAAAAGAAAAGTTAATAATATGTACGAGAATTAAAAATGCTAACTCGACATACTAAATACCCTTGTATTGCAGATCTTTCTCCTACCTCCCTCTCTTTATAAGGCATAAAGAAGTCTTGGTCTGGCTTGGTTTGTAACATAGGTGTTCACATGGCCCACAATGCCAATAATCTCAATATGAAGCATTTATCTTTTTAGTGTAATATAGTAATTACTTGCATCTTATGCAGCACAAGAACTAATACAATAAATTACTTGATATATAAAATACAACAAAGTCTATTTGTATAAAAAAAACTTTTAATTTTACTAAGCCTCCAAAATCATCCTGCCACTCAGTGCTTTGTCTATGGGTAGGTGGATTTAGTAGATCCAACATTCAATTGACCTGTTTCCAAATAATGTAGAGCAAAAATGAAGATTAAGTTCTCTAACAAGAGCAGTTTTCACAGTCTTCAATTCAAAAGAAAGAATTCAGTAAAAGATAAGAGGGTAAGCTGCATTGTGCTAGCCCACTTAAATCTTATTTCCAATTCACTAAATGTGTTATTTGACTTGGCAAGGGAGCTGGTATGTGTATAAGATCAGCAGGGAGCCTAATCAAGTAGATGCCAAGTTTGCAGTAGCCCTTGTGTGATGCATTAGCCTCAACCAGTGACCTAAAGCAAAGTGGGTGGTTGAACCCAAAAGAGAATAGCATTAACCTTTGCTTGAAGTTCAGCCTGATTTGAAGTCTCCCTTTGTGAGGTATTCCAAAAAATGCAAAATGCTTTCAACAGAATAGAATCTAGACTACTCAGCACCATCTTCACATGGTAGTCTGTATTGAAGCTTCCCTCTATTAATGCTGACACATGCAAAAGAAATGAAAAGCATTAACTTAGCTAAGGCACTTGATTTTGCAGCTGCAGGAGAAGAAAATCACTTTCTAGCTCAGTAACTGCAGGTTTTTATCTGACAATGTAAGTGCTAATTTTTCAGTCAAAACCAAAGAAATACTTGAAGTTCTCAAAACAGTATCTACAAAAAAAAATGTAATGTAATACAGAGTTTCTAAAAGCACGGAGATAGTTGAGCCTGACAAGTCAAAATCTGAAGCAGGACAGAACGATCAGCACATTTATATTCTCAAGCTTATTGCACAATTAATATGGGTCATTTGTGAAACTCATACAAAGGGCCAGTAATGTTATACGCTCCATAAAATCATAAAAAGATATGTACATATAAACTTAATAGTGTAAATAAATGTGTCAACATTAGTACTGCCCTCCAGTCATGTTAATTTTTTTTTGTTACTAGCTCCAGCAAAATGTGGTGTCCCATCAAAATCATTTATGGCATATCCCAGTTATCGGACTTTCATCTACATGGAGAATGGGGAACCTCTGTATGCAGTGGAGAGGTAAAATGCTACCTCTCCTTTTCTGAGCCCTGTTGTGTGTCCAAGCAGTAGTTTACCCCAAAATATGGGGTATCTGCATACTCAGGAGAAATCGCACAACAAATTTTTTGGTCCATTTGCTCCTGTTTCTGTGTGAAAATGAAAAATTTCGTATTAAAAGAACATTTTGTGGGAAAAATTTGATTTTTTTATTTTCTCGGCTCTACATTATACACTTTTGCGGAGCACCTGTTGGTTCAATGTGCTCAGTTCAAATCTAGATAAGTTCCCAGAGGGGTCTAGTTTTCAAAATGGTGTCACTTTTGGGAAGTTTCCACTGTTTAGGCATATCAGGGGCTCTACAAATGTGACATGACATCTGCTAATTATTCCACCAAAGTTTGATTTCAAAAAGTCAAATGACACTTCATCTCTTCCAAGCCCTGCCATGCGCCAAAACAGTAGTTTTCTCCAACATATGTAGTATCAGCATACTGAGGAGAAATTGCACAACCTTGTGAAAATGCAAAATTTGTGTCTAAAATATATTTTTGTGGTAAAAATGTGATTTTTTTATTTTCACAGCTCAACGTTATACACTTCTGTAAAGCATGTGGGAGTTCAAGGTGCTCACCACACATCTAAATAAATTACCTGAGGGGTCTTGCTTCCAAAATGTTGTCACTTGTTGGTGGAGCACATCTCTCTCTAATAGGGTTGAGCGACTTTTACTTTTTCAGGATAGAGTCGGGTTTCGCAAAACCCGACTTTGTCAAAAGTCGGGTCAGGTGAAATCGGCTGATTATTTTGAAAAGTCGGGGATCCGACCGAAACAGGAAACCCAATGCAAGTCAATGGAGAATCAAAGTCGGCAGTGAGTGGAGGACAGGAAAACACCAACAGAGCCCATTTTAATGCCAAAAACATCAATTCTTGTTACTTAAGCTTGTCAATCTTAATTTACCTTATAATAATAGTTAGCCATTGAAAATTTGGGGGTCATTTGGCAACAGTTGAGGGGGGAGTAGGGCTGGCTCAAGTTTTTCGTGGGCCCAGGAAACGCGGACTACGTCACGGCGGTGGAGCAGGGAGAGGTAAGTATTTCAACTTTGCAATTGCTGTGATCCTGAGCAAGCAGGGAGGGCACACTCGTTCCCATTGCCACTGGCACAGGGCCCCTCAAAGTATGGAGTTGTGATTGACGGCGGGGGCGCCTCCCACCGGCAGAGACAATTTTGCATACTATGAGGGGCCCTGTGTCAGTGAAGTCGCCAACGAGTATGCCCCCCCACCTGTTGAAGGAACCTGCACTTTCATCTGCACCTTCCTCTTTGTCCCCGTGTAAGGTGGTATAGTATGCGGGAAGGGGAACCAGACTTTCTGCAGGGTCAGATACTGGCTATGTAGAGTGCAAGGGGAATGTAGTGGTCTGGGTCAATGTACCGGCAGACTCATCTAGCAGTGGCTGGGCAATGGGCAGGATGAGGAGGAAACACAGATATAGGCCCAAAGAATAAAGTAGGCTAAATGCAGTTCAAAATTGGTAACAGGAGTAAACAGGCAGCACTGCTTTGTTCAGTGGAGGAGAACAGCAAGGAGCGGCAGACACCGTTCGTAGGCCCAACCAAACCAGTAGGCCAAATGCAGTTTTAAAATTCCTATAGGCCGAAAGCCTAAAGATTGAAGCTCAGGAGAAAAACACAGGAGAATACCAAGGAGCGGCAGACACCGTTAGTAGGCCCAACCAAACTAGTAGGCCAAATGCACTTTAATATGTGATATCGGCTGCAAATTGAGGCTCTGCTTTGTGCAGTGAAGGACAGCTGTATTGAGTGGCACAGACAGACACAGGTAGTAGGCCTAAATTAAAAAAGTTGGCTCAATGCAGTTTAAAATTGGTTACAGGGGTACACAGGCGGCAGAGCGTTGTTAAGCGGAGGACGATTGTCAGGACTGGAGTGGCCCAGACAGACTTAGTAGGCCTAAAATAAAAAAGTAGGTGCAATGCAGTTAAAAATGGGTAACAGGGGTACACAGGCAGCATTGTTTTGTTTGGCGGAGGACGATTGCTAGGAGTGGTGCAGACAGACTTACTAGGCCTAAAATAAAAAAGTTGGCTCAATGCAGTTTAAAATGGGTAACAGGAGTACACAGGCAGCACTGGTTTGGTCAGCGGAGGACGATTGCTAGGAGTGGCGCAGACAGACTTACTAGGCCTAAAATAAAAAAGTTGGCTCAATGCAGTTCTAAACTGGTAACAGGAGTAAACTGGTGGCACTGCTTTGTTCAGTGGAGGACAACTGGAATAAGTGGCTGACACAGTACGTTGGCCTAAATAGTAAAGCGGGCTAAATGTCTGCAAAAAAATGTTCGTAAATAAACAGGTGGCAAATCAACGTACAGGGGTGGGTTCCTCTGCTGAGTACCAGATAGTGGTAGTTCGCGCACAGTATTCACAGGTCAAAATGGAGGGCATGGTCCCTGTATATATTTACTATCATCTCTCAATTTGTATTGGCAGTGCCATTGAAGGATTTAACAGCACTGACTAAACAGCGGTGGAGCACTGTTTGAGCTGGGGGGGAACACTCTCTCGTGGGCGGCGGTACTGGCCCAGGGCCCCTCATATTACGACGGTGTGTCTGACGTTGGGTGTGCACCCCCACCACCAGAGACACTTAATTGTACTATGAGGGACCCTGTGCCAGTGCCGTCGGCCAAAAGTGGGCACAGTCACCTGTTCAGGCAAACGGCACTCGCACGGGTGCTTGCGCCAAGTGGTGACCACGGGCCCGTGGGGGGAGTCAGCCCATTTAGGGAGGTGTTAAAAATGGCCTATGGTGGACATTCAGCAGCAGCAAATGGAGGAATTGGAGCAGTCAGTAAGAGGAGTCCAAAAGCAAGACCTTTTTAAAGGAAAACTACGTGTCAGCAGGGGAAGGTGGGGCAAAAGAATTTGAAATCCATGATTGGTTCATTTTAATGAAGGTTAGATCATCAACATTTTGGGTAGCCAGTAGTGTTGAGCATTCCGATACCGCAAGTATCAGGTATCGGCCGATACTTGCGGGTATCGGAATTCCGATACCGAGATCCGATACTTTTGTGGTATCGGGTATCGGTATCGAAACAACATTAATGTGTAAAAGAAAGAATTAAAATAAAAAATATTGCTATACTCACCTCTCCGACGCAGCCTGCACCTTACCGAGGGAACCGGCAGCGTTCTGTGCTTAAAATGCGCGCTTTTCCTTCCATTTTAAAATGCGCGCGTCGCCTGCCTCCCGTGACGTCACGGCTTGTGATTGGTCGCGTCGCCCATGTGACCGCGACGCGACCAATCACAACGCCGGAACGTAATTTTAAAATACTGAAGGACCTAAAATTACGTCACGGCTTGCTGTGATTGGTCGCGTCGCGGCCACATGGGCGGCGCGCGACCAATCACAAGCCGGGACTTCACGTAAGGAAGTTAAAGCGCGAATTTTAAGCAAACAACGCTGCCGGTTCCCTCGGTAAGGTGCAGGCTGCGTCGGAGAGGTGAGTATAGCAATATTTTTTATTTTAATTCTTTATTTTACACATTAATATGGTTCCCAGGGCCTGAAGGAGAGTTTCCTCTCCTTCAGACCCTGGGAACCATCAGGAATACCGTCCGATACATGAGTCCCATTGACTTGTATTGGTATCGGGTATCGGTATCGGATTAGATCCGATACTTTGCCGGTATCGGCCGATACTTTCCGATACCGATACTTTCAAGTATCGGACGGTATCGCTCAACACTAGTAGCCAGACGTGTCCTTTTTTCGGTCAGTATTGAACCAGCAGCACTGAAGACTCTATCTGATAGCACACTGGCAGCAGGGCAAGCGAGCTCCTGTAATGCATATTCTGCCACTTCAGGCCAGGTGTCTAGTTCAGATGCCCAGTAATCAAAGGGGAATGACCTGTTAGGGAGAACATCGATAAGGGAGGAAATGTAGTTTGTAACCATACTGGACAAATGCTGTCTCCTGTCACTTTGAATCGATGCAGCTGTCCCTGTCGTGTCAGCGGTCATTGAAAAATCACTCCACAACCTTGTCATAAAACCCCTCTGTCCAACGCCACTTCAGATTTCTGTACCGCTAGCACCTCTGCCATGTTGCCCCCTACGGCTCGTGTGAGAACCATCACCGCCGCTGTGTGCTGGGAATGCCAAAACCAAATGGTCTACAAGAGTTGCTTGTTTGGTAGACAATATATGCTCTAGGTTCTCATGTGGCATGATATTTTGCAAATTCCCCTTGTAGCGTAGATCCAGTAGGCAGGCCAACCAGTAATCGTCATTGGTCATCATTTTGACAATGCGGGGGTCCCTTTTTAGGATACGCAAGGCATACTCAGCCATGTGGGCCAATGTTCCAGGTGTCAATTCACTGCTTCTGCTGGGTTGAGGAGCACTTTCTTGCAAATCTACATCACAAGTGTCCCGCAAGAAACCTGTACCAGACCTTGCAACGGCACCTGTTTCTATTGCCCCCTGAGAAGCTCCCTCCTCCCATACATATTCATCCCCATCATCCTCCTCCTCATCCTCTTCGTCCACCACCTCGTCCTGGACAGTTCCCTGACCAGACAATGGCTGACTGTCATCAAGGCTTCCCTCTTCCTCGGCTGCAGACGCCTGCTCCTTAATGTGCGTCAAACTTTGCATCAGCAGACGCATAAGTGGGATGCTCATGCTTATGATGGCGTCGTCTGCACTTACCAGCCATGTGCATTCCTCAAAACACTGAAGGACTTGACAGAGGTCTTGTAGCTTCGACCACTGCACACCAGACAACTCCATGTCTGCCATCCAACTGCCTACCAGTGTATGCGTATCCTCCCACAAATAAATGACAGCACGCCTCTGTTCACACAGCCTCTGAACCATGTGCAGTGTGGAGTTCCACCTTGTTGCAACGTCGATGATTAGGCAATGCTGGGGAAGGTTCAAAGACCGCTGATAGTTCTGCATACGGCTGGAGTGTACGGGTGACCGGCGGATGTGCAAACAAAGTTTTCGCACCTTCAGGAGCAGGGCTGGTAACTAATTTTTCAGGAAGCACTGCACCACCACGTTCAAAGTATGAGCCAAGCAAGGTATGTGTTTAAGTTGTGAAAGGGCTATGGCAGCCATAAAATTCCTTCCGTTATCACTGACTACCTTGCCTGCCTCAAGATGTACACTGCCCAGCCATGACTCACTTTCTTGCTGCAAGAACTCGGCCAGTACTTCCGCGGTGTGTCTGTTGTCGCCCAAACACTTCATTTCCAAAACAGCCTGCTGACACTTACCACTAGCTGTTCCATAATGAGACACCTCGTGTGCAACACTGGCAGCTGCGGATGGAGTTGCCAAGCGACTGCGCTCTGTGGACGAGCTGTCGCTTCTGGAGGAGGAGGAGGAGGAGGGGTGTCGAACGCCTACTGCCAACTGTTTCCTAGACCGTGGGCTAGGCAGAACTGTCCCACTATAGCTGTCCCCTGTGGACCCTGCATCCACCACATTAACCCAGTGCACCGTGATGGACACGTAACGTCCCTGGCCATGCCTACTGGTCCATGCATCTGTGGTGAGGTGCACCTTTCCACTGACAGACTGCCTCAGTGCATGGACAATGCGGTCTTTGACATGCTGGTGGAGGGCTGGGATGGCTTTTCTCGCAAAGAAGTGGTGACTGGGTAGGTCATAGCGTGGTACTGCGTAGGCCATCAGGTCTTTGAAAGCTTTGCTTTCGACCAACCGGTAGGGAATCATCTCTAACGAGATTAATCTGGCAATGTGGACGTTCAAACCCTGTGTACGCGGATGAGAGGATGAGTACTTTCTTTTCCTCACGAGAGTCTCTTCTAGGGTGAGCTGGACAGGAGACCTGAAGATGGTGGAACTAGCGGTGGTGGTGGTGGTGGACATGGCGGATTGAGAGACAGTTGGTGATGTTGGCCTACATACAGTGCTTCCTACCAATAACCTTCTGATTCCCTGCCTGCTTTGGCCTTGCGACGATCCCTCCACATTTGCTGCTGGTGGTGTCCGAACCGGTGGGCTTACAGTGAGGGAAGCAATGTAGCATTGCTGACTACCTTCATTCTGACCAGGTGCACCAATGGTACAGGACGTTTGGTAATTAGTCCAGACTTGCAAGTGCATGCTGGTTAAATGTCTACGCATGCACGTTGTATTTAAATTTAGAAGATTCTTCCCTCTGCTAAAGGTCTTTGAGCATTTCTTACAGATCACTTTAGACTGATCATTGGGATCTTGGTCAAAAAAATGCCACACTGCACTCTTCCTATTATGGAATTCCTTTTCAGGCATTGCACACTGTGCAACTTTCAGCGGTTGGCCACGCTGTCCTAAAACTGTTTTTGTCACACGTTTTGGGCCTGATACGGGCCTGGCTGATGACAGCTGTTGCGATGTAGATTGGTGTTGCTGCGGATAACCCTCCTCCACTTGTGAGCTAGTGCCAGCAGCACCCTCTTCCCCCAATGGCTGCCAATCTGGGTCAAGAACTGGGTCATCTATCACCTCCTCCTCCACAATGTCATGTGCACCTTCCTCAGTGTCACCGTGTAAGCCGGTGCTATAGCGTTCGGGCCAGGGCACCATAGTCTCATAAGGGTCAGATTCTGGCTCAGGAAACTGCGAGGTCAATGTACTGATCTGAGTCAATGGAACAGCATCATAATCTAGCTGTGGCTGTGCATCAGTGCACTCCATGTCCGATTCTTCTTGTAATGGGCAGTGTACAATTTCCCTTTCTAACCCTGGCACGGTGTGGGTAAAGAGCTCCATGGAGTAACCTGTAGTGTCGACTGACGCATCCTTCACTTTTGGTTTGGGAGAAGGACACAAGGAAACGTCTTTTTCCGGACCGGAAGCATCCACTGACGACTGGCTGCTCTTAGATTTTGAACTTTGGGAAGAGGAGGCGAAAGAGCTAGAGGCTGAGTCAGCAAGGAAAGACAAAACTTTTTCACGCTCCTCCGACTTTAAAAGCAGTTTTCCTACTCCCAGGTAAGGGAGCCTTCGAGGCCTTGTGTAGCCAGACGATGACGCAGGCTCAACACCTACAGCCTTAGGTGCTACTGTGCTTTTGCCACTACCACCAGATGCAGCACCACCACCACCATCAGTACTAGCTGGCAACCCCCGCCCACGTCCTCTTCCACCAGACTTCCTCATTTTTGGGGGGGAGACACTGAACCACAACTCTGGCCCAGTGGTATAACACAACACTATGAACGTGGCAGAAAGTGGCTGCCTGATATATGACACACTAGCAGTGCTGCAGAATATAAACTGTGAGAAATACTATTTCACTTTTGGGGGGAGACACTGAACCACAACTCTGTCCCAGTGGTATAACACAACACTATGAACGTGGCAGAAAGTGGCTGCCTGATATACGACACACTAGCAGCACAGCAGAATATAAACTGTGTGAGAATTACTATCTCACTTTTGGGGGGAGAAACTGAACCACAACTCTGGCCCAGTGGTATAACACAACACTATGAACGTGGCAGAAAGTGGCTGCCTGATATACGACACACTAGCAGTACAGCAGAATATAAACTGTGTGAGAAATACTATCTCACTTTTGGGGGGAGACACTGAACCACAACTCTGGCCCAGTGGTTTAACACAACACTATGAACGTGGCAGAAAGTGGCTGCCTGATATACGACACACTAGCAGTACAGCAGAATATAAACTGCGTGAGAAATACTATCTCACTTTTGGGGGGAGACGCTGAACCACAACTCTGGCCCAGTGGCATAACACAACACTATGAACGTGGCAGAAAGTGGCTGCCTGATATATGACACACTAGCAGTACTGCAGAATATAAACTGTGTGAGAAATACTATCTCACTTTTGGGGGGAGACACTGAACCACAACTCTGGCCCAGTGGTATAACACAACACTATGAACATGGCAGAAAGTGGCTGCCTGATATATGACACACTAGCAGTACTGCAGAATATAAACTGTGTGAGAAATACTATCTCTCTTTTGGGGGCAGACACTGAACCACAACTCTGGCCCAGTGGTATAACACAACACTATGAACGTGGCAGAGTGTGGCTGCCTGATATATGACACACTAGCAGTACTGCAGAATATAAACTGTGTGAGAATTACTATCTCACTTTTGGGGGGAGACACTGAACCACAACTCTGGCCCAGTGGTTTAACACAACACTATGAACGTGGCAGAAAGTGGCTGCCTGATATACGACACACTAGCAGTACAGCAGAATATAAACTGCGTGAGAAATACTATCTCACTTTTGGGGGGAGACGCTGAACCACAACTCTGGCCCAGTGGCATAACACAACACTATGAACGTGGCAGAAAGTGGCTGCCTGATATATGACACACTAGCAGTACTGCAGAATATAAACTGTGTGAGAAATACTATCTCACTTTTGGGGGGAGACACTGAACCACAACTCTGGCCCAGTGGTATAACACAACACTATGAACATGGCAGAAAGTGGCTGCCTGATATATGACACACTAGCAGTACTGCAGAATATAAACTGTGTGAGAAATACTATCTCTCTTTTGGGGGCAGACACTGAACCACAACTCTGGCCCAGTGGTATAACACAACACTATGAACGTGGCAGAGTGTGGCTGCCTGATATATGACACACTAGCAGTACTGCAGAATATAAACTGTGTGAGAATTACTATCTCACTTTTGGGGGGAGACACTGAACCACAGCTCTGGCCCAGTGGTATAACACAACACTATGAATGTGGCAGAAAGTGGCTGCCTGATATATGACACACTAGCAGTACTGCAGAATATAAACTGTGTGAGAATTACTATCTCACTTTTGGGGGGAGACACTGAACCACAACTCTGGCCCAGTGGTATAACACAACACTATGAACATGGCAGAAAGTGGCTGCCTGATATACGACACACTAGCAGTACAGCAGAATATAAACTGGGTGAGAATTACTATCTCACTTTTGGGGGGAGAAACTGAACCACAACTCTGGCACAGTGGTATAACACAACACTATGAACGTGGCAGAAAGTGGCTGTAATTATTATTATTATTAAAAAAAAAAAAAAAATTACTGCAATAACACGCTCCCTAGTCCTTACAATGATCTCAGGACAAGTATGGCAGCAATAAAAAGGACTTCAGAACAAAAAAGTGTGGACAAATAAACAAGACAGGTAACTGTGCAGAAAGGAGCAACAGGATTTTTGCTTTGAAAAAAGCAGTTGGTTTGCACAGCACCGTGCACACAGCTATGCAGCTGCTGCACTAAAATACGACCTCCACTGTCCCTGCACAAAAAGGTGGTGTGGGACAGTGAAAATCGCTCCAGCACAAGCGGTTTGGGGGTTTATATTTCCTCCCTAACTCTGTCCCTGCTTCTGACTAACTGTAGCAAACTCTCCCTATGCTCAGATCGGCAGAAGTAAGATGGCGGTCGGCGTGCACGCCCCTTTATAGCCCCTGTGATGCCGCAGACAGCAAGCCAATCACTGCCATGCCCTTGTCTAAGATGGTGGGGACAGAGACCTATGTCATCACGCTGCCCACACTCTGCGTCCTCCTTCATTGGATGAAAAACGGCGGTAACAGCGTCATAGGAAACGCGACTTTGGCGCTCTGATCGTGTACCGCATGGCCGATCCCACACTAGGATCGGCTCGGGTTTCATGAAACCCGACTTTGCCTAAAAGTCGGCGATTTCTGAAAATGACCGATCCGTTTCGCTCAACCCTAATCATAACCCCTTTACTTAAAAAGCCATCCATGGACCAGAACTGCACTGCTAACTACAGACCTGTCTCTAACCTTTCCTTCATCTTGAAACTCCTGGAACGCTTGGTCCACTCCCATCTAATCCGCTATCTCTCGGATAACTCTCTTCTTGACCCCTTACAATCTGGTTTCTGCTCTTTACACTCCACTAAAACTGCCCTCACTAATGTCACTAATGATCTAATAACAGCTAAATCCAAAGGTCATTGCTCTCTGTTGATTCTCCTGGATCTATCTGCCGCATTTGACACTGTGGATCACCAGCTCCTTCTCACTATGCTCCGCTCCATAGGCCTCAAGGACGCAGCCCTCTCCTGGTTCTCCTCCTACCTCTCTGACCGCTCCTTCACTGTATCTTTTGCTGGCTCCTCTTCCTCTCCTCATCCCCTTACTATCGGGGTTCCGCAAGGCTCAGTCCTAGGCCCCCTCCTCTTCTCTCTTTACATGGCCCCTATTGGACAAACAATCAGCAGATTTGGGTTCCAGTATCATCTCTATGCTGATGACACCCAATTATACACTTCTTCCCCCGACATCACCCCTACCCTAATTCAAAATACCAAGGATTGTCTGTCTGCTGTCTCTAACATCATGTCCTCCCTCTACCTGAAACTAAATCTCTCCCTTCTACTAACCTCACTCTACCCAACATCGAAATTACCCTGGAGGGTTAAACCATAACTCCCAAGCAGCATGCCCGCTGTCTTGGGGTCATATTCGACTCCGAACTTTCCTTTACTCCCTATAATGTTCAAACTCTTGCCACCTCCTGTCGCCTCCAACTCAAAAATATTGCCAGAATCCATCCCTTCCTCCCCCCACAATTTACTAAGACTCTTGTGCATGCCCTTATCATCTCCCACCTCGACTACTACAACACCCTCCTCTGTGGCCTCCCCGCTAACTCTTTTGCACCAGTCTGTCCTCAACTCTGCTGTCCGGCTAATCGACCTCTCTCCTCGCTACTCTCCTGCTTCTCCCCTTTGCAAATCCCTCCACTGGCTCCCAATTCCCCAACGAATCCAGTTCAAACTACTAACGCTGATCTGCAAAGCCATCCACAACCTGTCCCCTTCCTATATCTCTGAACTAATCTCCCAATACCTTCCCTCACGTACGCTCCGATCCTCCCAAGACCTCCTACTCTCCACAACACTTATTCGGTCCTCACACAACCGCCTCCAAGATTCCTCCCGAACATCCCCCATCCTCTGGAATTCCATGCCTCAACACGTCCGACTATCCACCACCCTTGGATCCTTCAGACGGAACCTGAAAACCCATCTCTTCAAGAAAGCCTACAGCCTGCAATAACCATTCTGCCGCCTCGCCATCGCCAGAGCAGCCGCCTCATCACCGCCAGAGCCACAGCATCTCCATCGCCTCGCCCCCGACCTTCTGTCTCTTCCCCACTATCCCATAGAATGTAAGTCCGCAAGGACAGGGTCCTCTCCCCTCTGTACCAGTCTGTCACTGTAAACTTGATTACTGTAAATGATATTTATAACCCTGTATGTAACCCCTTTCTCATGTACAGCACCATGGAATTAATGGTGCTATATAAATAAATAATAATAATAATAATATATCCAATCACTCACTCGCTCTTGTCACCTGCATCTTAAAAACATCACCAGAATCCGACCTTTTCTCACCGTTGAAACTGCTAAGGCTCTTACTGGCGCTCTTATTCATTCTCGTCTGGACTACTGCAACTCTCTTCAAATCGGTCTCCCTCTCCTCTCCAATCCATCTTGAATGCTGCAGCCAGAGTCATATTTCTTTCCAGCCGCTTCACCGATGCCTCCATCTTGTGACAGTCATTACACTGGCTGCCGATTCGCTACAGGGTCCAGTATAAACTCATCTCTCTCACCCACAAAGCTCTCCACAGTTCTGCACCGCCTTATATCTCCTCTCTCATCTCCGTCTATCGCCCTACATGTGCCCTCCGTTCTACAAACGACCTAAGACTAACATCCCCTGTAATCCGAACCTCACACCTCCATCTCCAAGACTTCTCTCGTGCTGCGCCAGCTCTCTGGAATGCACTTCCCCAGACGATCAGACTGATACCTAGCCCCGACCTATTCAAGCACGCTTTGACAACCCATCTCTTCAAACAAGCCTACCACATCAACTACTCAGTAAACTAACTTTGCCCTGTTCCCTCCTTCCAAATATTACTCTGAATCTGCACCCTACTATTCATCTGTCTCCACACCCTCCATGCACTCGATAACTGCACTTGATACTTGACTATTGCACTTAAACACACGGGCTGATGACCGGATCATGCAGCTTTGTATGAAAATCCCTATGTATTATAATTGCCAGACCTGAAATAACAAGCACTTTTCACCTATTGTGTCCCCCCATTTCCTTGTAGATTGTAAGCTTGCGAGCAGGGACCTCACCCCTAATGTCACTGTTTAAATTGTCTTAACTTGTATTGAATTTATTGTTCGTACATGTCCCCGCTTAATTGTAAAGTGCTGTGGAATATGTTGGCGCTATATAAATAAAAATTATTATTATTAGTCTCCTCTGAGTCTTCTTTTTTGCAAGCTAAACATTCCCAAATCCTGTAACCGTTCCTCATAGGACATGGTTTGCAGAACGGTCACCGTTTTGGTCGCTCTTCTCTGAACTTGCTCCAGTTTGTTGATGTCTTTTTTAATAAGTGGTGCCCAACACTGGACACAATATTCCAGATGAGTTCTGACCAAAGAGGAGTAGAGGGCAATAATGACTTTGCGTGATCTAGACTGTATGCTTCTGTTAATACATCCCAGAATTGCATTTGCCTTTTTTGCTGCTGCATCACACTGTTGACTCATGTTCAGTTTATGATCTATTAGTATACCCAAGTCTTTTTCACATGTGCTGTTGCTTAGCCCTATTCCTCCCATTCTGTACATGTTGTTTTCATTGTTATTGCCCAGATGTAGTACTTTGCATTTTCCTTGTTAAAAAACATTCTTTTAGTTGCTGCCCACTGCTCCAGTTTATTTATATCTTTTTGAATCCTCTCTCTTCTCTAATATTAGCTATCCCTCCCAGCTTTGTATCATCAGCAAATTTAATCAGTGTACCCTCAATTCCTTCATCTAAATCATTAATAAAGATATTGAACAATACAGGGCCAAGGACAGAACCCTGTGGTACCCCACTTGAGACATTCCTCCAACTGGATGTGCAGCCATTTGCGACCACTTTTTGGGTCTGATCACTGAGCCAGTTATGAATCCACCTAACAGTTGCCTTGTCCATTCCAGACTTAGTAAATTCTAAATAAGGATGGTGTGAGATACTTTGTCAAATGCTTTGCTGAAGTCATGATATACTATATCTACAGCATTTCCCTTATCCACCCAGTCAGTGATTCTGTCATAGAAGGAAATTAAGTTAGTCTGACATGACTTATTAGTTACAAACCCATGCAGACTCTGGTTAATCACTTCATTCTTGTCCAGATACTTACATACATGTTGTTTAATAATTTGTTCAAAGATCTTTCCTGGTATGGAAGTAAGACTCACCGGCCCTGGGTCCACCTTCTTCCCCTTTTTGAAGATAGAAACAACATTTTCTCTTCTCCAGTGAAACACTTGGGGGTTCAAAGTTCTCACAACACCTCTAGATAAGTTCCTTTGGGGGTCTAGTTTCCAATATGGGGTCACTTGTAATGGGTTTCTACTGTTTAGGTACATCAGGGGCTCTTCAAATGCAACGTGACGCCCGCAAACCATTCCATTAAAGTCTGCACTCCAAAATGGTGTTCCTTCCCTTCCAAGCTCTGCCATGCGCCCAAAAGGTGGTTTTCTGCCAAATATGGGGTATCTGCTTACTCAGGACAAATTGCACAACAAATTTTGGGGTTCAATTTCTCTGTAAACCCTTAATAAAATAAAAAATTGCCGGCTAAAATATAATTTTGTGGAAAAACAATTATTTTTTAAATTTCACGGCACTACATTATAAACTTTAGTGAAACAACTGGGGGTTCAAAATGCTCCCCACACATCTAGATAAGTTCCTTAGGGGGTCTAGTTTCCAAAATGGGGTCACTTGTGGGGGATTTCCACTGTTTAGGCACATCAGGGGATCTCCAAACGCAACATGGTGTCCAATCTCAATTACAGCCAATTTTGCATTGAAAAGTCAAACAGCGCTCCTTCCCTTCCGAGTTCTGCCATGAGCCCAAACAGTGGTTTACCCCCACTTATGGGGTATACGCGTACTCAAGACAAATTGTTCAACAACTTTTGGGGTCCACTTTATCCTGTTACCCTTGGGAAAATAAAAAATTTGGGCGGAAAAAAAAATTTTTGTGAAAAAAATATGATTTTTTATTTTTACAGCTCTACATTATAAACTTCTGTAAAGCACTTGGGGGTTCAAATTGCTCACCACACATCTTGATAAGTTCTTTAGGGGATCTACTTTCCAAAATAGTGTCAGTTATGGGACTTTCCACTGTTTAGGCACATCAGGGGCTCTTCAAGCGCTACATGTTGTCCGATCTCAATTCCAGCCAATTTTACATTGAAAAGTCAATTGGCTCTCCTTCCCTTCCGACCTTTGCCATGCACCCAAACAGTGGTTTACCCCTACATATGGGGTATCAGCGTACTCAGGACAAACTGTACAACAACCTATAGTGTCCAATTTTTCCTGTTACCCTTGATAAAGTAAAAGAAATTGGATCTGAAATAAATTTTTTGTGAAAAAAAGATTAATTTTCATTTTTTTTAAACATTCCTAAAATTCCTGTGAAGCACCTGAAGGGTTAATAAACTTCTTGAATGTGGTTTTGAGTACCTTAAGGGGTGCAATTTTTAGAAAAGTGCCACTTTTGGGCATTTTCTGTCATATAGGCCCCTCAAAGTCACTTCAAGTGTGAGGTGGCCCCTAAAAAATGGTTTTGCAAATTTTGTTGTAAAAATGAGAAATCGCCGGTCAACTTTTAACCCTTATAACTTCCTAACAAAAAAATATGTTTCCAAAATTGTTCTGATGTAAAGCAGACATGTGGAATGTTATTTATTAACTATTTGTGTGATGTAACTCTCTAAGCGCATAAAAACTAAAAGTTTGAAAATTGTGAAATTTTCAAAATTTTTGCCAAATTTCCATTTTTTTCACAAATAAAAGCAAGTAACATTGAAGAACTGTTACCACTATCGTAAAGTACAATATATCTCGAGAAAATAAACTCAGAATCACCAGGATCCGTTGAAGCATTTCAGAGTTATGACCACATAAAGTGACAGTGGTCAGAATTGAAAAAAATGGCCTGGTCAGTAAGTTGAAAACAGGCTTTGGGGTGCAGGGGTTAAGTAAGTATAAAGAAGTATATTGGTGCTGAAAAACACTAAGTGTTGTAGCTTGTCGTGTTATGTATTCAAAAGCTATGCTGCATTTAAAGTCTGCTAGTTACAAAGAGGATATGCAGTTGGAGGCTCCCACACAGTATCAAGACCCCAATAAACAATATTATGGCCCTTGCAGCCCTTCATTCAGTATAAGGGACCCCCACAAACAGATTAATAGCCCTGCAACCGAATCCCAACACACACAAGCTATGTTGCCCCCACAAGTCATCAAGTCCCTCACAAGTACTTACGGCTCCCACCTGCACTCCCATAGTGACTGTTTGGTCTGATGCAATGTGTCAGGACTCTGAACATTTTTTACCTATTGTGCATTACTGCCCTTTGTCTCCTGCTATAAAACTCCACCCCAGCCTTCAGTCTGTGCTAGAGTATTCTGCCTTGCATCCAGCTCCTGACCTTTGATTACTCCCTGGCTATATACCTGCTCCTGTGAACCTGTGTGGTGATCCTGCTACTCTGCTCTGAGTTCCTGCTGCATACACAAGTTTCCAGTAATCCTCCTTCATCTGCTGTTCTTGTTTACTTTCATCTGCATTTGCTGGTCATGTAAGCTGTTGCTGCTTTGCAATAACCTGAGACTATTAACCAGGCCTCCCTGGTTGAGCTAAGATATGATTTGAACTGCCTAATAAGTATATCTATCTGTGCCTGGACTAAGACAAGGAGTTATTCGTGTCAAGTATCCTCAACAATAACTGTGCTTCATAGACTTTCTGCTTGATTGCTTTTTCCTCTGAAGTTCCCTATAGACTGCTAAGCTGCGTTTATTATTTGCACCAAGTGTTGTGGACTTGAGTTTCTCTCTGCACCTGTTTGAATCACCGTGTGATAATATAGACTTTACCACTTATAAAACTGTGTCCTGTAGTTGTCTTGTTCCATGCAAAGAGTCTCCTGAGTTATCCCCTATAATTATTACACAATGTGCGATACACCACTGGGTCAGCACCTGTGTTTTCCTTAGACAATTATCATACAATCTCCTACAGCTGCTTATCCCCACAGTTGGTGAGCTCAGCCAGTAGGTCTATCACATTGCTGTGTGGGTGGTGTGAGGTTGTGAGGTTGTGGGTTATAAAAATCACCTAGGCAGGTAAAGAATTAACTTTTTTAATTCCATACCACCATGGTTGTACAGCAAATCCAGGTAGATGGCCAACATACAATGTCCTCAGTCCACAAGTTCCCAATCTGAGATCGGTAGTTCCACTGGCCCCATACCAGGTGGTACTGTTGGGAATTCTGCTCTTGGGTTCCCTCCGGTGGTTGTTGGTAGTAATGCAGTTGTCCCTGTGTTGCAATCCTGGGCAGGTGTCCCTGCTGATTGCAGCTCTGACTGGGATATTTAGGTGTGCAGGATTCATTAGCCCTTGCCAGTTGCCCATTGTTCTTGGAGGTTTTGCATCTCGGTCTGGTTCCTCCTGCCCTGCTGCCAAATCAGCAAAGATAAGTGTCTGGTTTTGTTTCTACAGCACACATGTTGTGTGCTTTACAATTCAGTACTATTCAATGTTTTTTCTTGTCCAGCTTAGACTGTGTTTGGATATTTCAGTCAAGTTGGATTCTCAGGAGATGCAGATATACATTCCATGTCTTTAGTTAGATGGTGGAATTTTTCTATTATCTGCTGTTGATATTTTTAGGGTTTTAATACTGACCGCTTAGTATTCTGTCCTATCCTTTCCTATTTAGCTAGCGTGGCCTCTTTTGCTAAATCCTGATTTCTGCCTGCGTGTGTCTTTCCTCTAATACTCACAGTCAATATTTGTGGGGGGCTGCCTATCCTTTGGGGTTCTGCTCTGAGGCAAGATAGAATTCCCATTTCCATCTATAGGGGTATTTAGTCCTCTGGCTGTGTCGAGGTGTCTAGGATGTGTTAGGTACACCCCACGGCTACTTCTAGTTGCGGTGACAGTTTAGGGTTTGCAGTCAGTACAGGTTCCACCTACTCCTGAGAAAGTCTCATGCGGCTCCAAGGTCGCCGGATCATAACAGGTACCTACTGTCTCCCAACTTTTGGTTGGCCCACAGCTTTTGGTATCTCCAGTCGTTATAGTGTGCAGTTCCAGTCTATGTTCCTCCAGACAATGGATATCACAACCGTAGCTCATGGATACCCTTGCAGCTGGGAAACGATCTCCAAAACTCCATAGATCATCCATCCCAGCCTTCAACAACTGCTTGATTCAACCCTCCTGTCTTTTTTTCCCTCAGCCTTTAATATTTCCTTTAGCTCACAGAACAAAACATATTCCATCAACTGAGAGCTTTACTTTTTGTATTGAAGAACTGAAATAAATTAACTTTGTGATGATAATTTTGTGAGATGTACCTGTAAGTTCTGTTTTATGGTACTTCTGTGTGCTATTTTAACCCTGATACAGCTCTTTTCTTTTCTTTGCATGTGTTACTGGTTGCTGTTTTCCCAGCATAACACTTGTATGAGTCTCGCTAGAATACAATCCCCCTTCCAATCCTGATACCCATTTTAGGATTGAGAGCAACTATGGTGTCTAGGTGTAATGATTGGTGTTCACTATGTTCAGATATCTCCTACTTACAGAGTGATTGATAGAAATGTATAATTATCTTTTTATACTATAGTTATAATTTTGACTCTGTGTACTAATATCTGTGTATTTTGATAAGCTCTGAGACCATATTATTATGCATAACTCCCTTTATATGAACATATGTGTGAACTAACATAAGCTAATAATATATGATAGTGAAATTAAACACGAACCCTTTTAACATCAAGTTGACCTATGTTTATCATTCTACGAGGGTTGACTTTTTGGACGTCACCTTGGAGATTGACACCAACAGATGTATCCAGACTGACGTTTTCCGAAAGCCAACCTCTGTAAATGCTTTGATTCGTGCAGACTCTGCCCATAACCCTTCCACTATCAGGGCTGTCCCGGTCGGACAGTTCCTGAGGATGAGACGGATCTGCTCATCCGACCAAAAATTTCAAACTCAGGCTGCTGATTTGGAGTCTCGCTTTCTCGCACGCGGCTACAGCCGCAGGTGCATAAAGCGGGGCTTTGATAGGGCGAGAAAGACTCGGCGTAGTGACCTGTTATATACAACAAAAAAACATCAGGCAGGAGGTAATGATAATACCATTAGGTTTATCAGTACCTATAATCATGAGTGGCAGAACATTAGGGGCATTTTGAATAGACATTGGTCCATCCTGAAGACAGAGCCCACCCTGGGGAACAGTCTAGGGGCTGCCCCGGCTATGACCGCCAGAAGAGCACCAAATCTTGGTAATCTTCTGGTGAGGAGCCATTATGTTCCGCCTATCAAAAACATTTTTGGTACTCGGGGGCCCCTCCGTGGGTGTTTCCAGTGCGGCCACTGTCTCGCCTGCGCGAATGTCCTGCGCACCTCTATATTCGAAACATCAGATGGCCTTAAACAGTTCAATATTAGACAGCACATAACGTGTGGCACAAGTAATGTTATCTACTACGCCACCTGTGCTTGCCCTCGGATCTATATTGGCCTCACGTCGAGGGAGTTCAGAGTTAGGGTGCGCGAACATGTTCGGGACATTGGCGCGGCGAGGACAGTGGTCGATCCCTCTGATCTGAGGACACTCCCGCGTCACTTCAAGATGTTTCACGGTTGTGATGCGGGGTCTCTTCGGGTCAGGGGGATCGAGAGTCTGCACCTGGGGGTGAGGGGTGGAAACTACAAGAAACTTTTGGCCCAACGAGAGGCGAACTGGATTGTTCGCCTCAATACTATGGTACCAAATGGGCTTAATGAAACATTAAGTTTCTCATCATTTTTGTAAACTCTGGATCGTTCCTGTTATAATCCCTTCTTTTGCGCCCTCTTAAAACCACCGGAATTGGATTCCTATGTTGCTCTTTAATTTTCTTTTAAATGGTATTAATTAATTTTTCTTATATATGTTTTTATATTTTCAGGTATTTATGCAGGGATCACAACATCCCATATCGCCATTCTATACGCCTCCAGCCATATCTTCAGTCCCCTTTTACCTCGAGCCCGGTATATCGGGCAACTCTTCAAGTGCTAAAAAGAAATTCCATGTCATGAATAAGGACCCCTTTTTTTGTTGTATTAAGATGGTCCTGTATGATTATTATTATTTTGACTGTCATAAATATTTACCTTGTATTGTCTCGTATTTGGAGATGCGACTGATCTATCCGGGTACATTGAGAGGCCGGGATTGCTCAGCTGAGCGCGTGCGCGCTGTTGTGGCGGCGGCTCCTCCTCCTGCCGGGGCGTCCACCGGCTCTCTGTGTGTGTGCGGTGACGATCGTCTCCGCGCATGCGCTGATCGCCTGACGCCTCTGGCCGGATCAGGACCTGCCGCACACAGTGCGCACGCGCCGCGGACGCTGGAGCAATTCGCCGGATCACAACATGTGACCGGCTTGGGACTTACCCATTATGGGATAAAAGGTCCTTGCAGGGCATTCGAGTCATCTCCTTGATAAAGCCGGGATACCAATAGGCGAAACGTGCGTTGGGGCACTCTGGGATACCGTTCGGTGCCACCTCCCCCATTACCTGAATACTGGTAAGCGCTGCTCCTGGGATACCCTTACAGCTATCTACTATGGGGTTCTAACTGGCATATATTCCCATTGGGAGCACGACCTTATTTATTATAGGCACTTTGCACTTATACAAGGGGGTAGGTGACATTGGTGTTTTTGTACATCATCCTGCTATATTTTATATCTTTTTGTATTATATTGTTGTCACTTGATTTCTATTTAATAAAGTACCCTGTTTTTACCCTGTTAACTCTATGGTTCTCCTACTTATTCAGTTTATATTTAGAGTGGGGTTAGTTCATGCCTCTTCCTTTGAGGCTATGTCTGGCGTTATTTAACGCATGGAATAGTTACAATGTGGTTTTCTGGTATTTTGTGTATACTAATATATGATAGTGAGCCTGCTGGAAAAAGTGACCAATTTGACAAGATTTCCTATCAGTGGTGTAAAATATGCTACTGTCAGTCTAAATGCTATTAGTCAATCATAAATCTAGATAAAGATAAATTATCGTTATGGAAAACTGGAAATTATTTAGGCACTTTGGGGATTTGTGGACAATTAGAATCTAGGAATAAGCTCAAGTGATTATGGAGGAGGAGAAAAAAATTAGACTAAGACATTAGAGAGACAGTTAACTTCCTTTTAGCAGCGGTAAATGACATACTTTCCCAGGACGCCATGCCATAAAACATCCATGCCTTCTCGATTGGCCTCTAATATGAGAAATAGTATATAATACAAAAAAGTAGACACAAAAGTCAAGCCATACTAGAACATTACAAAAATTGAATAAAAATATGCAAAATCAAAAAACATCAAAATGTTTGACATTTGCGGTATATTTAATTCGTATATATGCAACATTCATTACGTAAGCTAAAATCTGTTCAAAACTGGCCAGAAGAAAGGGGCCACTATAAAATATTGAAGCATTATTTAACACTCCTCTTGTTTAGTTCATCCAATACCACCAAAACAGTAGGCTGCATCCAGACTGAAAGTGATGACTTCCCAATTATTTTGACCACTGAGGTCAATGATTCTCTGTAGTGTCAGTTGTCTGAAGAATGACATTTCATCTTACTGCATGTGATGTCATTTCATCTATCTCAGGAGGAAGGTGACTGTATAGGTCGGACATTATTTTTGGTCTTCTTTCTTCATTTTAGAACTATCTCTTTTGACCCGTTTTAAAAGTGTGGTGACATAAAATCCTTCAATTTTTTTTTAGATTCCCCTTCCATTCCCATGTTCTAGTCCCTTTTAGTTTTTTGTAAATATTGTTAAATACTTTGTACTGTTGTTATTCTTTTTATGAGTCTGCCCCTTCAAAAATGGCTAATCACAAGTTTTCCTCAATTTTTTTTTAGAAAGTAAATAATTCTTGTACAGCACTACCACAACGATAATGAAGCATTACGTGGGCATTTTTAACTCAATTTTCTGATTAATCAACAGTAGGTTCTCCAAAAAAGAAACAGTATTTCTTGAACATAAATGTATTATTTTGGACTTTTCCCATATATTAACGTTTTACCTAGAAGGTTACATTTTCTTTTCTTTTCACAGATGCCGAAAAATTTTTATGTCTACAAAAAATGATCAATTATCACACTTAATGAGTCATCACAATTTTTTATTGCATTTAACTTATCATTGATAATTTGTGAGAATCATTCTGTTTATGACCCAATGTCTTCCTCAGTTTTAAAATTTTACGAAAAATAACTGTCTTTTATAGTGGAATCAAATGAATTAAAAAAAATAATCCTGTGGAGAGCTTTTTTTGTTATTTAACAATTAGGAACAATTTGTCAAGTAGGATAAAAAGCCTTGGAGTCTGAGACAGTGACTGTTATGTCTTTATATAACTGTGACAGGCTAAGCAGATCAGTATATGGAATTATTCATTCACAGGGAATATCTATCCCTTGAAGCTTCCAATCTAATAACTAATGCCTAAGGCACATGCAGACTTGTGACCAGTCTGTAGTCACCGGAGGGATGACCAGCTTCTTTATGCCTCAGGCATTCAGAGAGCTGGCTAGGTCCCATGTCACGAGGGAATGACCAAGCTTCTTTTGACCTGTTACATATATGTGAACTGTCCCATGCCCATTAATTGAAGATATTTAATTAAATGCTGGAAAATTAAACCATTTTCTCTTCTTGGATAATGGACTCCCAGTCTTAGACATTGTATCGTTCATGTTACTCTTTTATGATAAAATTGCAATAATACAGTTTCCAAGTGAGGATGTCCCACTCTTAGGTTCCATTTATTTTCCATGTACTTTAAGGAATAAATAATTTCCAAGAATTAGATATAAATATTTTAAAAATTTACTCTGCCACTTTTTACTTTATTCCTTCTTGTTTCACTCTTGAGTCTTAAGCTATCTTGCATTTTCAATTTGAAAAAGAAAAAAATACAGAACAAGTAAATAAAAAAGTATCTGAAAAAATATATTTTTGCTTTAAAGATGCATTTGCACACTCTCAGATTTTCACTTTTTCTCAATATTTAAATATATTTTTGGAAACAGAACTAAAATCATTAACTCTTAGAACACATGCATATTATTTTAGTTAAAAAATAAACACGTAAATGCCCAATAATTTTTTTTTTATAATTCATCAAAAGACATTGTCAGAAACATCCAATAAAAAGAGAATGTATCATAAAAAGGTCTGTACCACCTACATATGACCCAAATTAGATAACAAATCTATAATGCACAAAATTGTAGATTGCTACACCATCGTATATACACATAGGGCAAAGTGGCCAAACATCTGATAGAACAATAGTGAATAATATAATAAATACAGTAGTAGTGGATGGGAAAATCCTGGGTGCAGCCAGATCAACCCCAATGGCATCTCTCATTAGCTTCTTGCCTTCTGCATGTCGCGGTTGGTCTGACTCATGTCTATGTGCTAATCACCACTCCTCCTCATGTTGGCAACTTAGGCCTGGTTCACATTAGTGTTTCTGTGTGCTGCGTATGATCCGCATACATCCGCAATGCGTCATGTGTACATATCTTTAACATGGTGTATGCAGGGACATGCATTTGCATGTGTTCGCATGTGGATGCGTACGCATTCATCGTATCTCGGTGTGCGGTGGTGTCCGGCAAACGCAACATGTTGTATTTTTTTTACATCAAATATTGCGCAATCGTTTGCATGTGGATGATTGTGGATGAGTTCAGCAAAAAAAGGCATTACTGTGTATGGGAACGCATTGGTACGCATGGACTTGCGTATGCATGCGTTCAATACGCATGCGTACTTCACACTAATCATGTCCAGGAAATGATGGCACCACCTACAAAATAACTGATGTATAAAAGGGGATCTGGAGAGAGCTAGTCCATTACTCTAAAGACTCTGGATGGAAGCACAAGACTCTGGACAAGACTCTGGATGTAAGTATAGAAGCTTTGAAAATGTGTGTTTGTCTTTGCAGTCTGTACTCTGTACTAATTTTTTTCTGTTCCTTGTAGACTGTGTGATGCTCCGGTCCTGTTGCTGCCATCCTGGTGCTGCCGCCCTGGTGCTGCCATCCTGGTGCTGCCATCCTGGTGCTGCCATCCTGGTGCTGCCTGACTGCTGTGCTGTTGGACTACTGCCTGTAATATTTGTATTGGTGTCCATTGTTCTATTTTTTGTGCTATATTGTGCTTGGCTCTTAACAAGTTACATTTTTCTTATGTTTTTTTCTCTAGTGTTTCACTTGACTGCTGCCTGCTCTTCCAACATATTCTCCACTGAAGCTTCCGAAAGTGGACATGACACTGATCATGTATTTTCTTTACAGGTACCTGACAGTGCAGAAGAGCAGGAGCAGTCTAGTGGAAATTATTCTGCCCAGGGTCCTCAGCCACAAGTTGCTGAGGAGGAAAGACGGGCTGTAAGTAGCCTTTATCAGAGTTGTAATTGAATTTGTTTTCAGTTTTGCTTACAAATTTTTTTTTTTTCATTTCACCTATAGGTTCCACAACGTGAGGAAGGACAACTGGATATCGATAATGACATCCTTATTCAAGCTGTGCAAGAGCGAGCAGCATTGTGGGACCCCCGTGATCGGAATCATTCTGACCCAGCCTTGATCCGACGAATCTGGGAAGAAGTGGCCAGATCGCTGTTGGATGACTGGGACCATGCAAGGCCCCAAGTAAGGCTACGTTCACATTTGCGGTCCTCGCCGCAGCGTCGGGCGCCGCAGCGGCGCCGCATGCGTCATGCGCCCCTATATTTAACATGGGGGCGCATGGACATGCGGCGCACTTGCGTTTTGCGCCGCATGCGTCGCTGCGGCGCCCGCGTCCGGGCGCAGAGGACGCAGCAAGTTGCAGTTTTGCTGCGTCCAAATTCAATGAAAAAAACGACGCATGCGGCGCAAAACGCAGCGTTGTGCATGCGTTTTGCTGCGTTTTTATTTGCGTTGTGCGTTGCGGCGCCGACGCTGCGGCGCACAACGCAAATGTGAACGTAGCCTAAGAAAGGATTTTTGTAAGTATTGCAATGTGGTCTTATGCGTCGGTTTTGCTGTAAATGTTGGTGTCTTTTTACAATTATTTGTTTCTACCCCATTCACAGTGAAGAGAGTAAAAGTTTGTTGGTAATCGAAGAAGGATCGATACAATAAGGACATGAGAGAGGAGATTTGTGTTCAAAGTGGTGCTGCTCAAAAAGTCAGAAAATATAAGTACCATTTCTCAGTGGATGTGAGTATTTTTTGTGTTGTCTTACTATTATTTAAACTTTTAATTTTTTTACTAATGTTTTTCATTTATTTTCCACACATAACGTGGTGCAGCACCACAGAACCTGGATCGTCCTCTGTTGGAGCGGCCCCGCATCGACCAGCCAGTGAACAGACCCAATTCCAATCATCCACCAGCGATGGAGCAATCAGTCAGACTTCACAGGCTGGGAAACAGCAAGCCGGTTGATCTCCCAGTGGCAGAGGGCCTGGGAGAAGTCAGTCATGCCCGAGTTTATTCAATTAAGCTCGGTCTTCCAGGCTGGGATGAAGGTGGTTGTAGAAAGACTAAATAGTGGGTTCACTCAGGTGAACACACTTTTCCAGGACGTCCACTGATGTCTTGACCTCCTGGATAGGGTTGAGCGAAACGGGTCGATCATTTTCAAAAGTCGCCGACTTTTGGCTAAGTCGGCGTCTCATGAAACCCGATCCGACCCCTGTGCTTGTCGGCCATGCGGTACGCGACTTTCGCGCCAAAGTCGCGTTTCAATGACGCGAAAAGCGCCATTTCTCAGCCAATGAAGGTGAACGCAGAGTGTGGGCAGCGTGATGACATAGATCCTGGTCCCCACCATCTTAGAGAAGGGCATTGCAGTGATTGGCTTGCTGTCTGCGGCGTCACAGGGGCTATAAAGGGGCGTTCCCGCCGACCGCCATCTTACTGCTGCTGATCTGAGCTTAGGGAGAGGTTGCTGCCGCTTCATCAGAAGCAGGGATAGCGTTAGGCAGGGTCCACTAACCACCAAACCGCTTGTGCTGTAGCGATTTCCACTGTCCAACACCACCTTCGGTGTGCAGGAACAGTGGAAGCTATTTTTTTTTTTTTCCTCAGCGCTGTAGCTCATTGGGCTGCCCTAGAAGGCTCCGTGATAGCTGTATTGCTGTGTGTACGCCACTGTGGAAACCAACTGCTTTTTTCAAAGCACATATCCTCTTGTTCCTTTCTGCACAGCTATCTTTTTTGTTTGTCCACACTTTTTATTTAATTTGTGCATCAGTCCACTCCTATTGCTGCCTGCCATACCTGGCTTAGATTACTGCAGGGAGATAGTAATTGTAGGACAGTCCCTGTTTTTTTTTGTGGGAGATTAAGATTGGCATTTCTGCTACAGTGCCATCCCTGTGTGTGCCATCTCTCACTGAGTGGGCCATAGAAAGCCTATTTATTTTTTCCGTGATTTGTGTTCTAAATTCTACCTCAACACAAAAACACTACATCAATCAGTGGTAGAAAAATATTGGCCTCAGTCAGGGCTTGTGTGCCACTGCTGTGTGTGCTATCTCTCATTCAGTGGGCTATAGAAAGCCTATTTATTTATTTATTTTTTTTTCTTATTATTTGGTTTCTAAAGTCTCCCTGAAAAAAAAAAAAAAAAACAGTGGGAGAGTAATATTGCCCTTTCAGCTTGTGTGCCAGTCTTGACTCCTGGGTGTGCCACCTCTCTCTCATTCAGTGGGCCATAGAAAGCCTATTTATTTTTTTGGTTTTTTTAATATTATTTGGTTTCTAAAGTCTCCCTGAAAATAAAAGAAAAAAAACTTAAAAAAACAGTGGGAGAGTAATATTGCCCTTTCAGCTTGTGCGCCAGTCTTGACTCCTGGGTGTGCCACCTCTCTCTCTCATTCAGTGGGCCATAGAAAGGCTATTTATTTTTTTGGTTTTTTTAATATTATT
The DNA here is from genome assembly GCF_051348905.1 of Ranitomeya variabilis. Taxonomy (NCBI): domain Eukaryota; kingdom Metazoa; phylum Chordata; class Amphibia; order Anura; family Dendrobatidae; genus Ranitomeya; species Ranitomeya variabilis. The sequence continues at coordinate 135,450,381 of NC_135232.1, read as the reverse complement.
TGGTTTCTAAAGTCTCCCTTAAAAAACAAAAAATACATAAAAAAAACAGTGGGAGAGTAATATTGCCCTTTCAGCTTGTGTGCCAGTCTTGACTCCTGGGTGTGCCACCTCTCTCTCTCATTCAGTGGGCCATAGAAAGCCTATTTATTTTTTTGGTTTTTTTAATATTATTTGGTTTCTAAAGTCTCCCTGAAAAAAAAAAAACATAAAAAAACAGTGGGAGAGTAATATTGCCCTTTCAGCTTGTGTGCCAGTCTTGACTCCTGGGTGTGCCACCTCTCTCATTCAGTGGGCCATAGAAAGCCTATTTATTTTTTTTTTTAAATATTATTGGGTTTCTAAAGTCTCCCTTAAAAAACAAAAAATACATAAAAAAACAGTGGGAGAGTAATATTGCCCTTTCAGCTTGTGTGCCAGTCTTGACTCCTGGGTGTGCCACCTCTCTCTCTCATTCAGTGGGCCATAGAAAGGCTATTTATTTTTTTGTTTTTTTTAATATTATTTGGTTTCTAAAGTCTCCCTTAAAAAACAAAAAATACATAAAAAAACAGTGGGAGAGTAATATTGCCCTTTCAGCTTGTGTGCCAGTCTTGACTCCTGGGTGTGCCACCTCTCTCTCTCATTCAGTGGGCCATAGAAAGCCTATTTATTTTTTTGGTTTTTTTTAATATTATTTGGTTCCTAAAGTCTCCCTGAAAAAAAAAAAACATAAAAAAACAGTGGGAGAGTAATATTGCCCTTTCAGCTTGTGTGCCAGTCTTGACTCCTGGGTGTGCCACCTCTCTCATTCAGTGGGCCATAGAAAGCCTATTTATTTTTTTTTTTAAATATTATTGGGTTTCTAAAGTCTCCCTTAAAAAACAAAAAATACATAAAAAAACAGTGGGAGAGTAATATTGCCCTTTCAGCTTGTGTGCCAGTCTTGACTCCTGGGTGTGCCACCTCTCTCTCTCATTCAGTGGGCCATAGAAAGCCTTTTTTTTTTTTTAAATATTATTGGGTTTCTAAAGTCTCCCTTAAAAAACAAAAAATACATAAAAAAACAGTGGGAGAGTAATATTGCCCTTTCAGCTTGTGTGCCAGACTTGACTCCTGGGTGTGCCACCTCTCTCTCTCATTCAGTGGGCCATAGAAAGCCTTTTTTTTTTTTTTAATATTATTTGGTTTCTAAAGTCTCCCTGAAAATAAAAAAAAAAAAACTTAAAAAAACAGTGGGAGAGTAATATTGCCCTTTCAGCTTGTGCGCCAGTCTTGACTCCTGGGTGTGCCACCTCTCTCTCTCTAATTGTGGGCCATAGAAAGCCTTTTTTTTGTTGTTTTTTTTTTTGTTTTTTTTTTAATATTATTTGGTTTCTAAAGTCTCCCTGAGAAAAAAAAAAAATAAATTAGGTGGGAGATTAATATTGACATTAGTGCTTGAGTGACAGTCCTGCGTGTGTGTCATCTCTGTGATTTTGTGCCACAGAAAACAGAGTGTGTAACATTGTGCCTGATTTTCCTTGTGGTCTCACCAACCTGTTAAGGGATATTGAAATCATACTGAAGTTATAGCTCACCGTGTAAGTTGTTTGACAGCAACAAATAAAGTTACTTTGGTTAAGATTTTAAAACAATGAGGAAGTCTGGTGCAAGAGGTCGTCGTGGGCGTTCATTGTCAGCTGGTAATGATGGTAGTGGTAGTGGAGCATCAGGTGGTCGTGGGGATAAAAATATTCCACCTAAGTCTGGAGCTGTGGAGCCAGTTTCGTCGTCAGGCTACACAAGGCCTCGAACGCTCTCTTTTCTGGGAGTAGGAAAACCGCTTTTAAAGGCGGAGCAGCAACAGCAAGTTTTGGCTTACATTGCAGACTCAGCCTCTAGCTCTTTTGCCTCCTCTGCCGAAACTGGTAAATGTAAAAGCTGCGCGTCGCTTGTGGATGTTCACGGTCAGGGACAAGTCGCTTCCTTGTCCTCCTCAGCAAAAACTACAACAAGAGAGAAGGATGCAGCAGGCGACACAACGGGTCACTCCATGGAGCTCTTTACACATACCGTCCCTGGCTTAGAAAGTGAAACATTTAACAGGCCATGCCCATTACAAGTATATTCTGACATGGAGTGCACTGATGCACAGCCACAGCCAGAGTACTATGCTGCTCCTTTGACTCAGACCACCACATTGCCCTCTCAGGGTACAGATCCACAATCAGACCCTGATGAGACTATGTTGCCCCGCCACGAACGCTATACCACCGACCGACACAGTGACACAGACGAAGTTGCACACGAGCTCGAAGAGGAGGTAATAGATGACCCAGTTATTGACCCCGATTGGCAGCCATTGGGGGAACAGGGTGCAGGCGGCAGTAGTTCAGAAGCGGAGGTGGAGGAGGGGCAGCAGCAGGCATCAACATCGCAACAGGTTCCATCTGCCGGGCCCGTATCTGGCCCAAAACGCGTGTCAAAGCCAAAACCTGTTGGAGGACAGCGTGGCCATCCGGTTAAAGCTCAGTCTGCAATCCCTGAAAAGGGATCCGAGTCTAGGAAGAGTGCAGTCTGGCATTTTTTTAAACAACATCCAACTGATCAGCGCAAAGTCATCTGTCAAAAATGTTCAACTAGCTTAAGCAGAGGTCAGAATCTGAAAAGTCTAAATACTAGTTGCATGCATAGACACTTAACCACCATGCATTTTCAAGCCTGGACTAACTACCAAACGTCCCTTAAGGTTGTAGCACCCTCGGCCAATGAAGCTAGTCAGCAACGCAACATCCCTTCCGTCACTGTAAGGCCACCATTTTCCGCACCACCGGCAGTATCTGTGCAGGTTTCTTTGCCAGCCAAAAGCAGTCAGGGTCAGGGAACCACCAGTTTTGTAGGAGGAAATATTGCATCTAGGGCACCGGCGGAAACAATACCGTCTCCAACCGTCTCTCAGTCTGCCATGTACACCGGCACACCCGAAAGTTCCACGATCTCCAGCTCTCCAGTCCAGCTCACCCTACATGAGACTCTGGTTAGAAAAAGGAAGTACTTATCCTCGCATCCGCGTACACAGGGTTTTAACGCCCACATAGCTAGACTAATCTCGTTAGAGATGATGCCCTACCGGTTAGTTGAAAGCGAAGCTTTCAAAGCCCTGATGGAGTACGCTGAACCACGATACGAGCTACCCAGTCGACACTTTTTTTCCAGAAAAGCCATCCCAGCCCTGCACCAGCATGTTAAACAGCGCATCGTCCATGCACTCAGGCAATCTGTGAGTACAAAGGTGCACCTGACTACAGATGCATGGACCAGTAGGCATGGCCAGGGACGTTATGTGTCCATCACGGCACACTGGGTGAATGTGGTGGATGCAGGGTCCACAGGCGACATCAATTTAGGGACAGTTGTGCCTAGCCCACGGTCTAGGAAACAGTTGGCTGTAGGCGTTCGCACCCCCTCCTCCTCCTCCTCCTCGTCCTCCTGCAGAAGCTACAGCTCTTCCACAGAACGCAGTCTGCCAACCACTCCATCGGCAGATGACACTGTTGCACACCAGTTGTCCCATTATGGGCCAGCTACTGCCAAGCGTCAGCAGGCTGTATTGGCTATGAAGTGTTTGGGCGACAACAGACACACCGCGGAAGTTCTATCCGAGTTCTTGCAACAAGAAACGCAGTCGTGGCTGGGCACAGTAGATCTTGAGGCAGGCAAGGTAGTGAGTGATAACGGAAGGAATTTCATGGCTGCCATCTCCCTTTCCCAACTGAAACACATTCCTTGCCTGGCTCACACCTTAAACCTGGTGGTGCAGTGCTTATTGAAAACTTATCCTGGGTTCTCCGACCTGCTCCTCAAAGTGCGTGCACTTTGCTCACATATCCGACGTTCGCCTGTACACGCCAGCCGTATGCAGACCTATCAGCGGTCTTTGAACCTTCCCCAGCATCGCCTAATCATAGACGTTGCAACAAGGTGGAACTCAACACTGCACATGCTTCAGAGACTGTGCGAACAGAGGCGTGCTGTTATTTATTTGTGGGAGGATACACGGGCAGGCAGTAGGATGGCAGACATGGAGTTGTCAGGTGTGCAGTGGTCTAAGATACAAGACATGTGTCAAGTCCTTCAGTGTTTTGAGGAATGCACACGGCTGGTTAGTGCAGACAACGCCGTAATAAGCATGAGCATCCCCCTAATGCGTCTGCTGATGCAAAGTTTGACGCACATAAAGGAGCAGGCGTCTGCACCAGAGGAAGAGGAAAGCCTTGATGACAGTCAGCCATTGTCTGGTCAGGGCAGTGTACAGGACGAGGTAGCGGGCGAAGAGGAGGTGGAGGACGAGGAGGATGATGGGGATGAGTATATTTTTAATGCCGAACCTTTCCCGGGGGCACAGGAAATTGGTTGCGTGTCACGGCCGGGTTCTGGTTTTTTGAGGGACACAAGTGACGTAGATTTGCCTGCAACTGCCCCTCAACCAATCACAACCGGAGATTTGACAACTGGAACTTTGGCCCACATGGCGGATTATGCCTTACGTATCCTAAAAAGGGACACACGCATTACGAAAATGATGAACGATGACGATTACTGGTTGGCCTGCCTCCTTGATCCACGCTATAAAGGCAAATTGCAAAATATTATGCCACATGAGAACTTGGAACTAATATTAGCAACCAAACAATCAACTCTTGTTGACCGTTTGCTTCAGGCATTCCCAGCACACAGCGCACGTGATCGTTCTCACACGAGCTCCAGGGGGCAGCAGACTAGGAGTGTTAGGGGTGCACACATCAGAAGTGGCGTTGGACAGAGGGGTTTTCTGACCAGGTTGTGGAGTGATTTTGCTATGACCGCAGACAGGACAGGTACTGCTGCATCAATTGAAAGTGACAGGAGACAACATTTGTCCAGTATGGTTACTAACTATTTTTCATCCCTTATCGATGTTCTCCCTCAACCGTCATTCCCATTTGATTACTGGGCCTCCAAATTAGACACCTGGCCAGAATTGGCAGAATATGCATTGCAGGAGCTTGCTTGCCCGGCAGCAAGTGTCCTATCAGAAAGAGTATTCAGTGCTGCAGGTTCAATATTAACCGAAAAAAGGACTCGTCTGGCTACCCAAAATGTTGACGATCTAACATTCATTAAAATGAACCACAACTGGATTTCGAAATCTTTTGCCCCACCTTGCCCGGCCGACACCTAGCTTTCCTATGAAAAGCTCTTGCCTGTGAATTACTTTTCTAATGTCTAATTTGCTGCAGCTGATTGTACAGCATACGACATGTTTACACCTCCCTAAATGGCAAAACTCCCCACACGGGGCCGTGGTATCGCGACTTGGCGCAAGCACCCGTGAGACTGCTGTTTGTCTGAAGAGGTGGGTGTGCTCGCTTTTGGTTGACGGCATTGCTACTGCGTCCCTCATAGTACAATGTAGTGTCTCTGGCGGTGGTGGTGCGCACCCAACGTCAGACACACCGTTGTAACATGAGGGGCCCTGGGGCGGTCCCGCCGGCCTCAAGAGAGTTCCCCCCTACCCCAGCTCAAAATGTGCTGTACCACGTGCAAAATTATGTCGCACAGCTCCACCAATCTTTAGTCTATTCGCTGACATCATTCAATGTCTGGCACTGACAATACAAATTTGTAGACATCTATGATGCAACTTAAAGTAGTCTGTGTCTGTGTCCTATATTGGCACCATTAAATAGTTACTGCCAAATTACTATGTCAGAAACTCAGTAGATGAGCCCACCCCTGTACCTAAGTATGCCACCTTTTTTTTTGTTTTGGTTGTTTTGCGAGACATTAACATCTATTTATATTTTGGGAGTACTGGGACAGACACTCCTTGCACTACTCCTCCACTCACCACCAAGCTGCCTGTGTATCCATGTAACCGCTGTAAAGCTGCCATGAGCCTATTGTTTGTTATTTTAGGCCTTTGATAGCCTGTCTGCGGTCCCTACTTTAAATACTCCTCCACTCATCACCAGCTGCCTGCCCGTGTATCCATGTAACCGCTGTAAAACTGCCATGAGCCTATTGTTTGTTATTTTAGGCCTTTGATAGCCTGTCTGCGGTCCCTACTTTAAATACTCCTCCACTCACCACCAAGCTGCCTGTGTATCCATGTAACCGCTGTAAAGCTGCCATGAGCCTATTGTTTGTTATTTTAGGCCTTTGATAGCCTGTCTGCGGTCCCTACTTTAAATACTCCTCCACTCATCACCAGCTGCCTGCCCGTGTATCCATGTAACCGCTGTAAAACTGCCATGAGCCTATTGTTTGTTATTTTAGGCCTTTGATAGCCTGTCTGCGGTCCCTACTTTAAATACTCCTCCACTCACCACCAAGCTGCCTGTGTATCCATGTAACCGCTGTAAAACTGCCATGAGCCTATTGTTTGTTATTTTAGGCCTTTGATAGCCTGTCTGCGGTCCCTACTTTAAATACTCCTCCACTCACCACCAAGCTGCCTGTGTATCCATGTAACCGCTGTAAAGCTGCCATGAGCCTATTGTTTGTTATTTTAGGCCTTTGATAGCCTGTCTGCGGTCCCTACTTTAAATACTCCTCCACTCACCACCAAGCTGCCTGTGTATCCATGTAACCGCTGTAAAACTGCCATGAGCCTATTGTTTGTTATTTTAGGCCTTTGATAGCCTGTCTGCGGCCCCTACTTTAAATACTCCTCCACTCACCACCAAGCTGCCTGTGTATCCATGTAACCGCTGTAAAGCTGCCATGAGCCTATTGTTTGTTATTTAAGGCCTTTGATAGCCTGTCTGCTGTCCCTACTTTAAATACTCCTCCACTCACCACCAAGCTGCCTGTGTATCCATGTAACCGCTGTAAAGCTGCCATGAGCCTATTGTTTGTTATTTTAGGCCTTTGATAGCCTTTCTGCGGTCCCTACTTTAAATACTCCTCCACTCACCACCAAGCTGCCTGTGTATCCATGTAACCGATATAAAACTGCAGTATTTTGCTTATAAAAAAGAAAATACTGGAGAGATATCAAATGCAGACATTTTAACATTAAAAACAAAAACACATACAACAAAAAACTGGTACAGTACAAAAATTGGCCACCAGCTACAAAAACTTTCTCCTGCAAGTAGTTAACTGAAAGGTTTTTTTCCATTGAAAACACAGATATGGCATCCACCGAGTGTTGTCCTGTCGCGTCTTCTTTATATTATTGCCAAGAAGCTGCAACTGAATAAAGCTGAGCTTCTACCTTCTGCCTCTTATTAACTGATTTTTTTTAAAAAAATTGTCCACCAGCTACAAAAACTTGCTCCTGCAAGTAGTTAACTGAAAGGTTTTTTTCCATTGAAAACACAGATATGGCATCCACCGAGTGTTGTCCTGTCGCGTCTTCTTTATATTATTGCCAAGAAGCTGCAACTGAATAAAGCTGAGCTTCTACCTTCTGCCTCTTATTAACTGCTTTTTTTTAAAAAAATTGTCCACCAGCTACAAAAACTTGCTCCTGCAAGTAGTTAACTGAAAGGTTTTTTTCCATTGAAAACACAGATATGGCATCCACCGAGTGTTGTCCTGTCGCGTCTTCTTTATATTATTGCCAAGAAGCTGCAACTGAATAAAGCTGAGCTTCTACCTTCTGCCTCTTACTAACTGCTGTTTTTTTTAAAAAATTGGCTGTTCCGGCCTACTAAAGGTGTCTGTCTGCCCCTGCCTGGTGTTGTCCTCAACTGAATAAAGCTGAGCTTCAACCTTCAGTTCCAAATTACCATTTTTAAAAATGCCATTGGCTGTTCCGGCCTACTAAAGGTGTCTGTCTGCCCCTGCCTGGTGTTGTCCTCAACTGAATAAAGCTGAGCTTCAACCTTCAGTTCCAAATTACCATTTTTAAAAATGTAATTGGCTGTTCCAGCCTACTAAAGGTGTCTGTCTGCCCCTGCCTGGTGTTGTCCTCAACTGAATAAAGCTGAGCTTCTACCTTCTGCCTCTTACTAACTGCTGTTTTTTTAAAAAAATTGGCTGTTCCGGCCTACTAAAGGTGTCTGTCTGCCCCTGCCTGGTGTTGTCCTCAACTGAATAAAGCTGAGCTTCAACCTTCAGTTCCAAATTACCATTTTTAAAAATGCAATTGGCTGTTCCGGCCTACTAAAGGTGTCTGTCTGCCCCTGCCTGGTGTTGTCCTCAACTGAATAAAGCTGAGCTTCTACCTTCTGCCTCTTACTAACTGCTGTTTTTTTAAAAAAAATTGGCTGTTCCGGCCTACTAAAGGTGTCTGTCTGCCCCTGCCTGGTGTTGTCCTCAACTGAATAAAGCTGAGCTTCAACCTTCAGTTCCAAATTACCATTTTTAAAAATGCAATTGGCTGTTCCGGCCTACTAAAGGTGTCTGTCTGCCCCTGCCTGGTGTTGTCCTCAACTGAATAAAGCTGAGCTTCTACCTTCTGCCTCTTACTAACTGCTGTTTTTTTAAAATAATTGGCTGTTACGGCCTACTAAAGGTGTCTGTCTGCCCCTGCCTGGTGTTGTCCTCAACTGAATAAAGCTGAGCTTCTACCTTCTGCCTCTTACTAACTGCTGTTTTTTTAAAAAATTGGCTGTTCCGGCCTACTAAAGGTGAATGTCTGCCCCTGCCTGGTGTTGTCCTCAACTGAATAAAGCTGAGCTTCTACCTTCTGTTCCAAATTACCATTTTTAAAAATGCCATTGGCTGTTCCGGCCTACTAAAGGTGTCTGTCTGCCCCTGCCTGGTGTTGTCCTCAACTGAATAAAGCTGAGCTTCAACCTTCAGTTCCAAATTACCATTTTTAAAAATGCAATTGGCTGTTCCGGCCTACTAAAGGTGTCTGTCTGCCCCTGCCTGGTGTTGTCCTCAACTGAATAAAGCTGAGCTTCTACCTTCTGTTCCAAATTACCATTTTTAAAAATGCCATTGGCTGTTCCGGCCTACTAAAGGTGTCTGTCTGCCCCTGCCTGGTGTTGTCCTCAACTGAATAAAGCTGAGCTTCAACCTTCAGTTCCAAATTACCATTTTTAAAAATGCAATTGGCTGTTCCGGCCTACTAAAGGTGTCTGTCTGCCCCTGCCTGGTGTTGTCCTCAACTGAATAAAGCTGAGCTTCTACCTTCTGCCTCTTACTAACTGCTGTTTTTTTAAAAAACTGGCTGTTCCGGCCTACTAAAGGTGAATGTCTGCCCCTGCCTGGTGTTGTCCTCAACTGAATAAAGCTGAGCTTCTACCTTCTGTTCCAAATTACCATTTTTAAAAATGCCATTGGCTGTTCCGGCCTACTAAAGGTGTCTGTCTGCCCCTGCCTGGTGTTGTCCTCAACTGAATAAAGCTGAGCTTCAACCTTCAGTTCCAAATTACCATTTTTAAAAATGCAATTGGCTGTTCCGGCCTACTAAAGGTGTCTGTCTGCCCCTGCCTGGTGTTGTCCTCAACTGAATAAAGCTGAGCTTCTACCTTCTGCCTCTTACTAACTGCTGTTTTTTTAAAAAATTGGCTGTTCCGGCCTACTAAAGGTGTCTGTCTGCCCCTGCCAGGTGTTGTCCTCAACTGAATAAAGCTGAGCTTCAACCTTCAGTTCCAAATTACCATTTTTAAAAATGCCATTGGCTGTTCCGGCCTACTAAAGGTGTCTGTCTGCCCCTGCCTGGTGTTGTCCTCAACTGAATAAAGCTGAGCTTCAACCTTCAGTTCCAAATTACCATTTTTAAAAATGCAATTGGCTGTTCCGGCCTACTAAAGGTGTCTGTCTGCCCCTGCCTGGTGTTGTCCTCAACTGAATAAAGCTGAGCTTCTACCTTCTGCCTCTTACTAACTGCTGTTTTTTTAAAAAAAATTGGCTGTTCCGGCCTACTAAAGGTGTCTGTCTGCCCCTGCCTGGTGTTGTCCTCAACTGAATAAAGCTGAGCTTCAACCTTCAGTTCCAAATTACCATTTTTAAAAATGCAATTGGCTGTTCCGGCCTACTAAAGGTGTCTGTCTGCCCCTGCCTGGTGTTGTCCTCAACTGAATAAAGCTGAGCTTCAACCTTCAGTTCCAAATTACCATTTTTAAAAATGCAATTGGCTGTTCCGGCCTACTAAAGGTGTCTGTCTGCCCCTGCCTGGTGTTGTCCTCAACTGAATAAAGCTGAGCTTCTACCTTCTGCCTCTTACTAACTGCTGTTTTTTTAAAAAATTGGCTGTTCCGGCCTACTAAAGGTGAATGTCTGCCCCTGCCTGGTGTTGTCCTCAACTGAATAAAGCTGAGCTTCTACCTTCTGTTCCAAATTACCATTTTTAAAAATGCCATTGGCTGTTCCGGCCTACTAAAGGTGTCTGTCTGCCCCTGCCTGGTGTTGTCCTCAACTGAATAAAGCTGAGCTTCAACCTTCAGTTCCAAATTACCATTTTTAAAAATGCAATTGGCTGTTCCGGCCTACTAAAGGTGTCTGTCTGCCCCTGCCTGGTGTTGTCCTCAACTGAATAAAGCTGAGCTTCTACCTTCTGCCTCTTACTAACTGCTGTTTTTTTAAAAAATTGGCTGTTCCGGCCTACTAAAGGTGTCTGTCTGCCCCTGCCAGGTGTTGTCCTCAACTGAATAAAGCTGAGCTTCAACCTTCAGTTCCAAATTACCATTTTTAAAAATGCCATTGTCTGTTCCGGCCTACTAAAGGTGTCTGTCTGCCCCTGCCTGGTGTTGTCCTCAATTGAATAAAGCTGAGCTTCAACCTTCAGTTCCAAATTACCATTTTTAAAAATGCAATTGGCTGTTCCGGCCTACTAAAGGTGTCTGTCTGCCCCTGCCTGGTGTTGTCCTCAACTGAATAAAGCTGAGCTTCTACCTTCTGCCTCTTACTAACTGCTGTTTTTTTAAAAAAATTGGCTGTTCCGGCCTACTAAAGGTGTCTGTCTGCCCCTGCCTGGTGTTGTCCTCAACTGAATAAAGCTGAGCTTCAACCTTCAGTTCCAAATTACCATTTTTAAAAATGCAATTGGCTGTTCCGGCCTACTAAAGGTGTCTGTCTGCCCCTGCCTGGTGTTGTCCTCAACTGAATAAAGCTGAGCTTCTACCTTCTGCCTCTTACTAACTGCTGTTTTTTTAAAAAATTGGCTGTTCCGGCCTACTAAAGGTGAATGTCTGCCCCTGCCTGGTGTTGTCCTCAACTTAATAAAGCTGAGCTTCTACCTTCTGTTCCAAATTACCATTTTTAAAAATGCCATTGGCTGTTCCGGCCTACTAAAGGTGTCTGTCTGCCCCTGCCTGGTGTTGTCCTCAACTGAATAAAGCTGAGCTTCTACCTTCTGCCTCTTACTAACTGCTGTTTTTTTAAAAAATTGGCTGTTCCGGCCTACTAAAGGTGTCTGTCTGCCCCTGCCTGGTGTTGTCCTCAACTGAATAAAGCTGAGCTTCTACCTTCTGCCTCTTACTAACTGCTGTTTTTTTAAAAAATTGGCTGTTCCGGCCTACTAAAGGTGTCTGTCTGCCCCTGCCTGGTGTTGTCCTCAACTGAACAAAGCTGAGCTTCCACATTCTGGCTTTCGCCCTATACTATCAGATATTAAACTGCATTTGGCCTACTAGTGTGGTTAGGCCCTTGAAACAGTGTCTGCTGCTCTTGGGTTTGCTACTCCACTGAACAAAGCAATGCCGCCTGTTTAGTCCTGTTACCAATTTTGAACTGCATTTAGCCTACTTTATTCTTTGGCCCTATATCTGTTTCCTCCTCATCCTGCCCATTGCCCAGCCACTGCTAGATGAGTCTGCTGGTACATTGACCTAGACCACTACATTCCCCTTATACTCTACACAGCCAGAATCTGACCCTGCTGAAAGTAAGGTTCCCCTTCCCGCATGTTATACCACCTTACACAGGGACAGAGAGGAAGATGCAGGTGAAAGTGCAGGTTCCTTCATCAGGTGGGGGGGCATACTCGTTGGCGACGTCACTGGCACAGGGCCCCTCAGAGTACGCAAAAGTGTCGCTGCTGGTGGGAGGCGCCCCCGCCATGCAAACACACATCGCTGTACTTTGAGGGGCCCTGTGCCAGTGCCAATGCGAACGAGTGGGCCCCCCCTGCTTGCTCAGGATCACAGCACTTGCAACGTTGAAATACTTACCTTTCCCTGCAACACCGCCGTGACGTAGTCCGCATTTTCTGGGCCCACGAAAAACTTGAGCCGGCCCTACTCCCCCCACAACTTTTGCCAAATGACCCCCAATTCCCTATGCCCAACTATTATTATAAAGTTAATTAAGATTGACAAGCTTCAGAAACAAGAATGGATGTTTTTGGCATTAAAATGGGCACTGTAGGTGTTTTCCTGGCCTCCACTCACTGCCGACTATGCTTCCCCATTGACTTGCATTGGGTTTCGTGTTTCGGTCGATCCCCGACTTTTAGCGATAATCGGCCGACTGCACTCGACTCGACTCTGGACAAAATCGGGTTTCACAAAACCCGACTCGATCTTAAAAAAATGAAAGTCGCTCAACTCTACTCCTGGAAGCTGACCTTAATAGACCAGCGCAACAATATTATTCCTCTATAGAACGGGGTGAGATGAAAAACCTTAGTCCTGATCTCCAGCTCTATGTGATGAAATCCTGTCAGGTTGCTTACACCAAGGCCATGCAGCTGTCCCAATATCAGCAGGCAAAAAATTAATTCCCTACATGGCAACAAGCTCCAGGGCAGCATCAGTGGCAGAATCCACCAGCACCTTTCCCAACATCTCAAGGACATGGATACTAGTCATCACACTAAGTGACATATTCACCACCACCACAACCACCGCTGGACATTAGGACTGTTCCAACAGTTCCCAGCTACACCATGCATCCGAGTGCAGCAGCTCAGCCTTCCCCTTCAACCATGTAGCCAAGTGCAGCAGCCCAGACTTCCACTCCCACCACGCAGCAACAGTAAGCAAAAGGCCAAGGAAGCAGCAAAACTAAGTCCAGGAAACGAAAAGCTGCTAAAAAACATTATCCACCCCCTCCATCCTGACCTCCAAATGTGTCCTTTTTTCAAGTCTGTCCACACCTTCCCTTGGTTCTTTCCCATCAAATGTGTCAATCCATTCCAACTTGTTTTCCACTCCTAATGTGTCCTCTTCCCCAATGTGTCCTCTGCCAATCTTTCTGACCCAATCCTCCAATTGACTGCCACGTCCCCTACTTCCCCAAAGACTTGTAGCCTACCATCTCAGCCCGACACCCCCCAAGTACACCATGTAACTCCCTCCCACAGACCCCGAAAGTAAATCACAGTTTCCTTTTTTATTTAAAATTGTTTTTATTTTTGTTAGTAAAATTTTTTTTCTTTCACAATAACTGTCTCACTGTTTTCTTTATTTCTTTATTTAAACATGTTTGTATTGTTGAGTCTATGGTTGAGTGTATTGTTGAGTGAATGATTAACGGGTGTTACAGTTAAGGTGTTTATTATTAAAGTTACATTCAAGGTGTTAATATTACAGTCAGAAAACAATACAGGTACATAACTTTACAGGTAATTTGACTTATTTACAGCTTAAACCATTTCATCCTGCCATGACACACATCCAATATCAGAGACAAAGTAGGCAGCCAATTTATCCCTCATTTGGACATCTTCCACTGTAGTCCTCAGAGGGTGAGCATGATAATCCGGCAATGTGATATTAACAGGTTCCTCAAGTTCAAAGTGGGGTTGCTCTTTTGCCAGGATGTAATTATGCAGAACACACATTTTCACAACCTCATCAATTGTCTCAATTTTAAGATTGATTGGTGTTCCCAAAATGCACCATTTAGTTGCCAGCAAACGAAAGGCACACTCCACAGTTCTTCGTGCCCGTGTCAGTCTGTAGTTGAAAATCCTTTTGGTGTGATTCGAGTCCCGACTCGAGTATGGTTTTATGAGGTTGCCATACATTTTGAAACGCCTCATCCCCAACAACAACAAATGGCATTGGTGGTTCTTCAATGTTCGGAAGAGGTTGTGGCAGTGGAAAATTAAAATTATTGCCATACAAACGTTGTCCCATGTCAGAATTTTTGAAAGTCTATGAGCCATTTCCTCGTCCAAATTAGCCAACGCCAACAAATCGACACTCAGCATCTGCAATCACCATGAGAACAATGGAAAAGTATTTTTTATAATTGAAGTACTCGGATCCACTTTACGCAGGTTTCATAATCCGAATGTGTTTGCCGTCCACAGCCCCCACACAGTTTGGAAAATTACAAATTTCCATGGCAAGTGTCTCCAATAATCCCAGAAAGGGTGAACAGTCCAATCTGGAATTGAAAATGTAGAGATCTTAAGGCCTCCGGTAGCCAGGGATCTGTGGAAAAGAAAATGGGGGAAAAAAATCAGTACATGGCTTTTATAACAATAATACTAATGACAGGTGTTTCTTTTTCAAAATTACACACCTTAAGGTCACCAACAGATGTTCCTCAGCAGGAATTGCTCTACGTATCTGTGTGTCCTGCCTGTTGATGGATCCTCTGACACACAGGGGCAATTCTTGGCAGCTCTGTTCAGACATTCTTGTGTACTCAAAAAACTTTTGTGGGTTTTCATGAGGCTGGGTGAACAATGAGTGGTAGGCTCCATGGCTCTCTCTGACTTCAGCAATGAGGTATTGCCAATAGTGACAACTACGTCTTCTCCATCTTTCTCTTCTCCTTTCTTCCTCACAAGCCACAGCAAAAGCAAAAGCCAATTTCAATGATAAATCCAGATTCAGATTGAAGCTCTCCATGCTAAGATCCATCTTGCAGAAGGATACAGCATCAAAAGAAAAGGATTTAATCTGTGCAGGGTCTATATATAGAAATCCCATAAGCCACACCCTTTGGGACCAACCACCTCCACCTTCACCTACCAATGTGTCTCTGTTGTCAAATGTGTCACTACCTTCCCTTGTGTCTGTCCCTTCCAGTTTGTCTATCCATTCCCATGATTCCACTGTGTTGTCTACTCCCAACGTGTCCAGTCCCATCCATGATCCAATCCTTCAACTTGTTGCCCCTTCCCTGTAACCCCTTCATCAACTACCACCCAATCCTCACAGCTCCACACCCCCAAGGTCCACCACATCTCACCCTCAGAAAGACCCCGATCCTAAACCCTGTTATTTTTTTGTTAAATAAATGTTTATTTTGTTTGCACAATATCTGTGTTTTCTTTGTCTTTTTAAGCATTGCCGCTGCAAACACACACATGATTGTATTGTATTGTTGAGGCAACTTGTAACAGGTGTTTTACTACAGGTATTTTAATATTGAATTCAGCAAACATTACAGGTACATTTTAACATTACAGGTACATTTTTACATTACAGGTACATACTTAGCGGCTTAAACTATTCCGTCTTGCCATGCCACACATCCATTATCAGAAATAAAGAATGAAGAGAAACCAACAACCCTATGGACTGCCAGAGAAACTCCACGCAGGTACAGTGGGGCAAAAAAGTATTTAGTCAGTCAGCAATAGTGCAAGTTCCACCACTTAAAAAGATGAGAGGCGTCTGTAATTTACATCATAGGTAGACCTCAACTATGGGAGACAAACTGAGAAAAAAAAATCCAGAAAATCACATTGTCTGTTTTTTTTATCATTTTATTTGCATACTATGGTGGAAAATAAGTATTTGGTCAGAAACAAAATTTCATCTCAATACTTTGTAATATATCCTTTGTTGGCAATGACAGAGGTCAAACGTTTTCTGTAAGTCTTCACAAGGTTGCCACACACTGTTGTTGGTATGTTGGCCCATTCCTCCATGCAGATCTCCTCTAGAGCAGTGATGTTTTTGGCTTTTCGCTTGGCAACACGGACTTTCAACTCCCTCCCAAGGTTTTCTATAGGGTTGAGATCTGGAGACTGGCTAGGCCACTCCAGGACCTTGAAATGCTTCTTACGAAGCCACTCCTTCGTTGCCCTGGCAGTGTGCTTTGGATCATTGTCATGTTGAAAGACCCAACCACGTTTCATCTTCAATGCCCTTGCTGATGGAAGGAGGTTTGCACTCAAAATCTCACGATACATGGCCCCATTCATTCTTTCATGTACCCGGATCAGTCGTCCTGGCCCCTTTGCAGAGAAACAGCCCCAAAGCATGATGTTTCCACCACCATGCTTTACAGTAGGTATGGTGTTTGATGGATGCAACTCAGTATTCTTTTTCCTCCAAACACGACAAGTTGTGTTTCTACCAAACAGTTCCAGTTTGGTTTCATCAGACCATAGGACATTCTCCCAAAACTCCTCTGGATCATCCAAATGCTCTCTAGCAAACTTCAGACGGGCCCGGACATGTACTGGCTTAAGCAGTGGGACACGTCTGGCACTGCAGGATCTGAGTCCATGGTGGCGTAGTGTGTTACTTATGGTAGGCCTTGTTACATTGGTCCCAGCTCTCTGCAGTTCATTCACTAGGTCCCCCCGCGTGGTTCTGGGATTTTTGCTCACCGTTCTTGTGATCATTCTGACCGCAAGGGGTGGGATTTTGCGTGGAGCCCCAGATCGAGGGAGATTATCAGTGGTCTTGAATGTCTTCCATTTTCTAATTATTGCTCCCACTGTTGACTTCTTCACTCCAAGCTGGTTGGCTATTGCAGATTCAGTCTTCCCAGCCTGGTGCAGGGCTACAATTTTGTTTCTGGTGTCCTTTGACAGCTCTTTGGTCTTCACCATAGTGGAGTTTGGAGTCAGATATTTGAGGGTGTGCACAGGTGTCTTTTTATACTGATAACAAGTTTAAACAGGTGCCATTACTACAGGTAATGAGTGGAGGAAAGAGGAGACTCTTAAAGAAGAAGTTACAGGTCTGTGAGAGCCAGAAATCTTGATTGTTTGTTTCTGACCAAATACTTATTTTCCACCATAATATGCAAATAAAATGATAAAAAAACAGACAATGTGATTTTCTGGATTTTTTTTTCTCAGTTTGTCTCCCATAGTTGAGGTCTACCTATGATGTAAATTACAGACGCCTCTCATCTTTTTAAGTGGTGGAACTTGCACTATTGCTGACTGACTAAATACTTTTTTGCCCCACTGTATTATATCACAAAATATCTTTATTACAAATTACTCATGGCAACAATTTTAAAACAATAGATCTGTACGCACAACAGGCCATAAAAATAATTCATAAGATGTTATTGACAACCCAGTATCCAAATAATTAGTCCCATAAAGTGAAACCAAAGTATAATTAAAAATATCTCATAAAAAAGCAGTGTACCCCAATCTACCACATATTGCATATATATATATATATATATATATATATATATATATATATATATATATATACATATATATATATATATATATGCCAAAATACAACCTATAAGGTCAGGGGACGAAGGAAATCGTAAAAAACGCGCATCGGGGTGCGCGATCGCAGGACTTGGCAACCCTTAAAGGTATAAACCTACTATTTTCTATGTCCCTCTTGCACATAGCACTTTATTAAAATTAGAGTACTTGTTTTTCTTGCTGTTGGCCAATAGCACATTGCACCTTATAGATTGCATTTTGGTATATATATATATATATATATATATATATATATATATATATACAGTAAATATATATATGCAATATGTGGTAGATTGGGTACACTGCTTTTTTATGAGATATTTTTAATTATACTTTGGTTTCACTTTATGGGACTATTTATTTGGATACCAGGTTGTCAATAACATCTTAAAAATTATTTTTATGTCCTGTTGTGCGTACAGATCTATTGTTTTAAAATTGTTGCCATGAGTAATTTGTAATAAAGATATTTTGTGATATAATACCTGCGTGGTGTTTCTCTGGCAGTCCATAGGGTTGCTGGTTTCTCTTTTTACTTCGTGGTGGTAGTCACCAACTTTCATAGAGCACCTTGATTAGCTTGTATTATTGATATTTTATAATTCTACATTGTTATAGTGGTATTTTTAGTGATCCTTGGTGTTTCTGTGTTCTAATATTATTCAGAAATAAAGAATGCAGCAAAATCCCTCATCTGGGCAACTTCCACTCTAGTCCTCAGAGGGTGATCTTGGTAATCATGCAACATAACAGGTTCCTCAGGTTCAAAGTTGGGTTGCTCTTTTGCCAGGATATAATTGTGCATAACAACACAAGCTTTCACAACCTCATCAATTGTCTCTATTTTTAGATTCATTGGTGTTCCCAAAATCTGCCAAGGTTGGCACACATTTGAAAGGCCTCATCCCCAACCACAACAAATGGCATTGGCGGGCCTTAAGTGTTGGGAAAAGGCTGTGGCAAATTGAAATTATCATGATACAAATGTTGGCCCATGTCAGAGTTTTTGAAAATCTGAGAGCCATTTCCTCATCCAAATGAGCCAAGGTCAACAAATTAACATTCAGCATCTGCAATTGCCAGGAGAACAATAGAAAAGTATTTTTTGCAATTAAAATACTCAGTTCCACTTCCGAATGTGTTTGCCATCCACAGCCCCCACACAGTTAGGAAAATTACAAATGTCCTGGAATTTTTCCTAATTTTCAAACCATAGTTCAGTTGTTTCTTGGGGGAGGAATTCTTGACGTAGAACATCACATAAAGCCCTGCAGGTGTCTCCAACAATCCCAGAAAGGGTGGACACTCCAATATGGAACTGGAAATGGAGAGATGAGAAGGTCTCTCCGGTAGCCAGGAATCTGTAGAACAGAAAATAGAAATAAAAAAATTAATACATGGGTTTTCTAACAATAATACTATGAACATGTGTTTGTTTTTCACAATTACGTACCTCAGGGTCATCAACAGACGTTCCTCAGCAGGAATTGCTCTACAGAGATGTGTGTCATGCCTGGTAATGGATCCTCGGACACATTGCAGCAAGCCATCGAAACTCCATTCAGACATCCTTGTGTAGTCAAAAAACTTCTGAGGGTTTGCACACAGCTCATTGTATAACGAGTGGTAGGCTCCACGGCTCTCTCAGAGTTCAAGGATGGCATGTTGCCAGTAACGACACCAACGTCTTCTCAGTCTTTTGTCTTCTTCTTTCTTCTTGACGAGCAAAAGCAAAGGCAACAGCCAATTTCAATTGTAAATCCAGATTAGCATAGAAGCTCTCCATATCAATATCCATCTTGCAGCAGGATACAGCAGCAAAAGATGAGGATTTCTTCAGTGCAGTGTATCTATATACTGTATATAGAAATCCCATGAGACAAGCCCATTTGGTGTCTGATGTCAAGGAAAAGCTACTGGAAAACATTGGAAATATCGAACACATGCGCATAATCAATGCAAACGCATGCAAAAATGTATGCAAATGCATACACACGCAGCATTTTTTTGCCGTCATGCGTAAGGTGATGAGGATAAATAATGCTGTGTAAGAATGCATTTGCATACGGTTTTCCGTGTGTTTGTGCATCTAGATGATACGCTGCGGACTCAAATGCTAATTTGAACCTAGCCTTAGAGACAGCATTCAAATTTGATCAAGATAATCATATAAACTCATTTGCTATATTGTTGCAATATAAATGGATATAATAGGGCATGCACAAACTTGTCGTCTTAGTTACTAATGTCTGCTATACGGTATGATATCAAACCGACAAGCACGTGTTGCACCATATAACAGAATTAAAAGTAACAGCAAGCGAGCACACAAACAAAACCTTCCTCATATATCCCTTAATATACTCCTCACATATTACGAATCAGTGGGATTTATGGCACAGTAATAGGATATACACTGAGATACCGATATGAAAAAAATGGCCAAATGGCATTGTATGTCCATTTAGCACCACCACATCATGCATCTCAATATATAAACCACTAATCATAAACCCTACTATATGCCAAGGAGACATCCTGAGAACTATGCACAAGATTAACCAGTAATTCATTAACCCCTTAACGACTGCCGATACGCCTTTTAACGGCGGCAGTTAAGGGTACTTAAACCACAGCGCCGTTAATTAATTTTCTGGGTTCTCGGTTGCCGGGGGTAGCGGAGACCCCAGAGAACATGATTCAGGTCAGTTTTTATCGACCCTCAAGTTGCAATCGCCGGTAATTAACCGTTTACCGCCGGTAATTAACCGTTTACCGGCGGTCGCAAAGAAACCCAAAACGATTTGCATTTAATTTCTCTGTCCTCCGATTTGTGGGAAAAAAATGATTTTTTATTTTCACAGCTCTGCATCAAACTTCTGTGAAGCACTTGGGCATTCAAAATGCTCACCACATATCTAGATAAGTTCCATGGAGGGTCTAGTTTCCAAAATATGGTCACTTGTGGGGGGGTTTCTACTGTTTAGGTACATCAGGAGCTCTGCAAATGCAACATGACGCGCGCAGACCATTCCATCAAAGTCTGCATTTTAAAACGTCACTACTTCCCTTCCGAGCCCCGATGTGTGCCCAAACAGTGGTCCCCCCACACATATGGGGCATCAGCGTACTCAGGACAAATTGGACAACAAATTTTGGTGTCCAATTTCTCCTGTTACCCTTGGGAAAATAAAAAATTGGGGGCTAAAAAAAATCATTTTTGTGGAATAAAAAATATTTTTTATTTTCGCAACTCTGCATTATAAACTTCTGTGAAGCACTTGGGCGTTCAAAATGCTCACCACACATCTAGATAAGTTCCTTGGGGGGTATAGTTTCCAATATGGGGTCACTTCCGGTGGGTTTCTACTGTTTAGGTACATTAGGGGCTCTGCAAAAGCAGCATAATGCCTGCAGACTAATTTATCAAAGTCTGCATTCCAAAACAGTGCTCCTTCCCTTCCGAGCTCTGCTATGCGCCCAAACAGTGGTTCCCCCCACATATGGGGTATCAGCATACTCAGGATAAATTTGGGGGTGAAAAATCATTTTTGTGGAAAAAGTATGTTTTTTTATTTTCATGGCTCTACATTACAGACCATTCCATCAAAGTCTGCATTTTAAAACGTCACTACTTCCCTTCCGAGCCCCAATGTGTGCCCAAACAGTGGTCCCCCCCACATATGGGGTATCAGCGTACTCAGGGCAAATTGGGCAACAAGTTTTGGGGTCCAATTTCTCCTGTTACCCTTGGGAAAATAAAAAATTGGGGGCTAAAAAATCATTTTTGTGGAAAAAAAATATTTTTTATTTTTTATTTTCATGACTCTGCATTATAAACTTCTGTGAAGCACTTGGGCATTCAAAGTGCTCACCACTCATCTAGATAAGTTCCTTTGGGGTCAAGTTTCCAAAATGGGGTCACTTTTGGGGGGTTTCTACTGTTTAGGTACATCAGGGGCTCTGCAAACGCAACATAACGCGCACAGACGAAGCTATCAAAGTTGGCATTCCAAAACGGCGCTCCTTCCCTTCCGAGCTCTGCCATGCACCCAAACAGTGGTCTAATAATTTTTGGGGTCCAATTTTTTATGTTACCCTTGAGAAAATAAAAAATTGCGAGCTAAAAAATCATTTTTGAGGAAAAAAAAAAGAATTTTTATTTTCATGGCTCTACGTTATAAATTTCTGTGAAGCACTTGGGGGTTAAAAGTGCTCACTACACATCTAGATAAGTTCATTGGGGGGTCTAGTTTCCCAAATTGGGTCACTTGTGGGGGGTTTCCACTATTTAGGCACATCAGGGGCTCTCCAAACGCGACATGGCGTCCGATCTCAATTCCAGCCAATTCTGCATTGAAAAAGTCAAACGGAACTCCTTCTATTCCAAGTTCTGCCATGCGCCCAAACTGTGGTTTACCCCCACATATTGGGTATCAGCGTACTCAGAACAAATTGCATAACAACTTTCATGGCCTAATTTCTCCTGTTACCCTTGAGAAAATAAAAATTTTGGGGCGAAAAGATCATTTTTGTAGAAAAAAAATTTGATTTTTTTATTTTCACGGCTCTACGCTATAAACTTCTGTGATGCACCTGGGGGTTTAAAGTGCTTACCACACATCTAGAAAGGTTCCTTAAACAGTTTAGTTTCCAAAATAGTGTCACTTGTGGGGGGTTTCTACTGTTTAGGCACATCAGAGGCTCTCCGAACACGACATGGCTGCCGATCTCAATTCCAGCCAATTCCGTACTAAAAAAGGTTCTCCTTCTCTTCCAAGCCCTGCTGTGCGCCTAAACAGTGATTTACCCACAACTTTTGTGGTTCTTTTTCTCTTTTTACACTTGTAAAAATAAAAAAAATTGGTTCTGAAGTAAAATGTTTGCAAAAAAAAGTTACCGTATTTTACGCTTTGTAAGACGCTCCGGATTATAAGACGCACCCCAAATTTTGAGGAGAAAAATAGGAAAAAACTTTTTTTAATAAATTGGTGGGGCGTCTTATAATCCATGCATCTTATTACTTACCAGGGGTTGTGGCTGTGGTGGATCAGGGTCCCAGGGTCATTGCTGGAGGCAGGAGTGGAGCATTGCTGCAGGCTGGGATGAGGGGCTCTGCAGGGGGCTTCTGTGTTGCAGGGGGGCTCCTGTGCTGCAGGCTGGGATGAGGGGTCTGCAGGGGGGCTCCTGTGCTGCAAGCTGGGATGAGGGGTCTGCAGGGGGCTCCTGTGTTGCAGGGCTGTGTCCGATGCTGTAGGGCTGTCTCCGGTGCTGCGGGGGGCTCTGGCGACATTTTGTGAAAGGCCAGAGCCCCCGGCAGTTTGTCCATGCATTCCTGTATGACTGACTCCGGGAAAATGGCCGCCGGAATCTCGAGAGATGAGATCTCAGCGCTGAAATCTCATCTCCCGAGATTCCGGCGGCCATTTTCCCGGAATTAGTCATACTGGAACGCATGGACGAACTGCCGGGGGGCTCTGGTCTTTCACAAAATGTCGCCAGAGCCCCCCGCAGCACCGGAGCCTCCAGCATCACCCAGGGAAGCAGCGGACAACCCCGGCAGCGGCGGCGGACGACAGCGGCGGCGGGCGGTAGCGGCGGCGGACACCCCCCTGTAATGGTAAGCGGTATATCCACTTTGTTAGACGCACCCACATTTCCCCCCCCCAAATTTGGGGGAAATAAAGTGCGTCTTACAAAGCGTAAAATACAGTAAATGTTAATTTTTTTCTTCCACATTGTTTCAGTTCCTGTGAAGCACGTAAAGGGTTAATAAACTTCTTGAATGTGGTTTTGAGCACCTTGAGGGGAGTGGTTTTTAGAATGGTGTCAAGTTTGGCTTTTTTCTGTCATGTACACCCCTCAAAGTGACTTTAAATGTGAGATGGTCCCTAAAAAAATGGTTTTGTAAATGTTGTTGTAAAAGTGAGAAATCGCTAGTCAACTTTTAACCCTTATAACTTCCTAACAAAAAAATATTGTTTCCAAAATTGTGCTGATGTAAAGTAGACATGTAGGAAATGTGATTTATTAACTCTTTTGTGTGACATATCTCTCTGATTTAAGGGCATAAAAATTAAAAGTTTGAAAATTGCAAAATTTTAAGCACCTCTCTTCTTCTTGTCCAACTACATGCACTACTGACCCCATTCCCTCTCATCTCCTCCAGTCTCTCTCTCCAGTTGTCACAACTTAGCTAACTACAATCTTTAATCTCTCCCTCTCCTCAGGCATTTTCCCCTCCTCCTTCAAACACTATCATTACTCGATTACTAAAGAAACCAGCCCTTGACTCATCCTGCACAAATAATTACAGACCAGTCTTCAATCTCCCCTTCATCTCTAAACTCTTGGAGTGCCTAATCTACTCCCGCCTTACCCGTTACCTCTCTACTCATTCCCTCCTAGACCCTTCACAGTCCGGTTTCCGCCCCCTACATTCGACAGAATCTGCACTCATCAAAGTGACCAATGACCTTTTGACAGCAAAATGCAATGGTGACCACTTTCTGCTCATTCTTCTTGACCTTTCTGCAGCTTTCGACACTGTTGACCACCCTCTCCTACTCTTTAGGCCCCAGTCACTAGGCATTAAGGACACTGCTCTCTCCTGGTTCTCCTCCTACCTTTCTGACCGCTCCTTCAGTGTTTTGTTTGCTGACTCCACTTCATCTCCTCTTCCTCTCGCTGTTGGGGTACCTCAGGGCTCAGTTCTTGGCCCCCTTCTCTTCTCTCTCTACACGGCCCCAATTGGACAGACTATCAACAGATTTGGCTTTCAGTACCATCTTCACGCTGATGACACACAACTATACACATCATCCCCTGACCTTACCCCCCCTGTACTATGGAACACCAGTGATTCTCTGTCCGCAGTCTCCAACATCATGTCCGCACTCTATGTGAAACTCAACCTATCCAAAACTGAACTTCTTCTGCTCCCACCATCTACCAACCTCCCTAAATCTGGCATTTCCCTCTCTGTAGGTGGCACCATAATAACACCATGTGCAGCAGGCACGCTGTCTGGGTATTATATTTGAGTACGATCTCTCCTTCACATCCCATATACAATCTCTTGCCCGCTCTTGCCGCTTACACCTAAAGAACATCTCTAGAATCCGCCCTTTTCTCACCATGGAAGCAACAACAACCCTCACTGTCACCCTGATCCACTCCCGCCTGGACTACTGCAATTCTCTATTAATTGGCCTCCCCCTCACTCGACTTTCCTCTCTCCAGTCTATCCTTAATGCAGCAGCCAGGGTTGTCCATATAGCTAATCGGTATTCAGACATGTCCGCTCTTCGCCAGTCATTACACTGGCTGGCCATTCATTACAGGATACAATTCAAAGTACTTGTTCTCACCCACAAAGCTCTCCACAGTGCGGCACCCCCATACATCTCCTCCCTCATTTCGGTCTATCAGCCTAACCGACGGCAGCGCTCTGCAAATGACTTTCGACTAACCTCTGCTCTAATCCGTACCTCCCACTCCCGACTCCAAGACTTCTCCCGTGCTGCGCCAATCCTCTGGAATGCTCTACCCCAAGATATTAGGACCATCCACAATTTGCATAGTTTTACGTGCTCCCTCAAAACACATTTGTTCAGAGCGGCCTATCACATTCCCTAATCAGTCATTTTATGTTTGTGTGTATGAGTATGTGTGTGTAGCCCATTCGCTATCTCCATCTATTCCCCCACCCCCTGAAGATGGCTGGACCATCATTGTAAATACATCATTGTAAATACACACCTGTACTTTGTATCTCCCCCACCTCATTGTAGATTGTAAGCTCTCACAAGCAGGGTCGTATTTTGCTTTAATTATTGTATTGTTAAGATTGTTACTGATGACTGTTATGTTTGAAATTATTAAACTGTAAAGCGCTGCGGAATATGTTGGCGCTATATAAGTAAAGATTATTATTATTATTATTAACTAGACTTACTTTTGCAAAGATCTTTCCAGACTGTTCAAAGCAGACTCCTTCACGATACCCCTATCTCCTATGAGTCCACACCATACACTAAGTGACAATCTTTTTACCAAGGACCTGAGTAAACTCAAAAAATGCATACTCAACTACCTATCCCTTATGTTTCATCAGTGCCACTACCTTGAACTCTTTAAGGTAAATGCCCTAATAATGCTGCAGAATATGCTCTTCTTGCCATAAAAGGACAACATATAAGGTAAGGGAGGCAATTTGGCCTTAAAGTCCATCCATTTTGTGATATTTGTAAAACTGTAGAATTAATGTTTTAGTTAGAGGTCTAAATGTTCTAACAAGGTCCTTCAACCTAAATACAAATTATTTCACTTGCAAGCACATCATTACTACTGTGCAGCCAAAGAAGGCATAATAAAGATTCAAACAAAAAACAAAAACACTATTTTTTGTGCTGAAGCTGACTAATTTTGCATGATTGCAGTGCAGTGTGTGCTTACAACACAATCTAAAACTCGTTATATGTTTTTGTGGCTGCATAGGGCCTGAAAATAGATTTGAGCAGAAAGAGATTTTGGTTATACACCTGGAATGCCAAGAGTAGACTGGACATTTACTGTTTTACTGCTAATTGCAGATAATTTTTAGAATTATTAGTATTATTGATTATAAAATGCTAAATTTACTATCATTATCAGATGAATAATGGTAATGATAACAATAAATATTTTTTAATACTGTCAGTTGTTTAACATGCTATTTAAACTGAACCATAATGACATGCAGAGTAAACCAGCATCAACATTATTTTAGACGTACTAGGCAGAGGACTGCTGTAGACAAGGTTATACCTCATCTAGATTAAGGATTGTTACTAGAAAAATGCAATCCCATAAATAATGAGGATGTTGACCGTTTTGCTTGACAGTCTCACTTCATCAAAGACAAATTAACATATTTAAGGTCATTGAAAGGAAACTATTAGAAACATAAATGTTTTTACTTCCTCTTATACAGCACTGTTCATATGGCTCTATGTATCACTTTGGTGTTAATTAGTTAAGAATAATGGGTCTTCCTTTACATTCAATGTACAAAGCCTACCTATGGTGTATTGCTCTTGATTGGTGAGATATATTTCAAATAGAAATGAATGTAAAGGTTACAGAGTGAGCATTCTCGGAACTGATGCTGAATTTGAAATATTTACTCATTAGAATGAAATGGGAAGGATTTGTCATTGGAGAAGACATTTTTTTTTTGCATTCCAGTTTACATAATCACATAGAATATATTTCATATCTGAGAGACAGACGGCCAAGTTCAAAAAAATGTACTTCAATGACATCCAGATCGCTAACGAGACTTATGCAAAACCATTCATTTTTGTTGATGTTTCTAGATTTACTATTCTTAGGTAACGCCCAGTATATTTTCAGACCTGAGAAAAATTGAGGAATTGGAAATTCAGAGACCTTAGTAACAGCTGAGTTACCAATACATGCATACTTTTTGTGTTTTACAAAGATCATGTCTTATTAGCTCAAACCACACATATTTTGTATATTTTTTTAGAATTACATGAAACAAGTGAAAATGTTGAAAACTTCTTTCATTATTATCGTTATCAGTTTAACAGTTAACAATTCTCATTTTGTCCGTTATTTAATACCTAGACCTTTACAAAATATATTTATTTATTCATTTATTTGTGATCTTTTAATTTTGAATTTTTTTTGTTCATGCTGCTCTGACTAGAACATGTAAACTCAGTGTAAGCTGATCAAGTGAATGAACTGAGGGTAGAAAGGTCAGCAAGTCGAGCAAATTCCAGAGAGCTGGGCACAATGACATAATCAGAGATATAATCAGAAGAACAACCGGGGTCGAGTCCAGAAGGCTAGGCAGAGGTAAAAATAGAATGTCAGTCTGGTATCAAATCCAATAAGGCATCTTATGGGTTAATTATGGGTTAATTATAAGCGTATTAGATATAACAGTTGGGTCAGAACAAATATAGATTTTAAAATACAAATCACAATAGTAGAACAACAGGAGCAGAGAATACAGTGCAATATTTTAGATAACTAAATAGGGCAAGGATGAGGAAACTTTTTTCAGCCAATGGCCATTTGGATATTTATACCTTTTGGGGCCGTATAAAATTATCAACTTGAAAATTACCCTGATATACTGGATATATTTGGTTAAACATCTAATTAACTCACCCCTAATGTGATGGCTGGATCTGCTTCTCTTTGTTGTGACTGTGATGTAAGGAGGCATGGATGATGTTGCTACTCGTAACTGCTTTTCCAGGTTTGCATGAGTCTAGAGCACAGATGACTCTTTGTGATGCTGAGTTTTGTAAAAAAAAATGGCAGCAGGAGGAACCCAGGGCTATCCGCACCAACATATGGTCTCAGGATCTCATCTCGGTACCTAATGGCAGTCAGGCTACCTCTGGCGAGCACATGGAGAAACGCCTCCTCACACCATTACTGACCCACTGACTACCTCTTGAAGCTCATCAAGAGAATGCCAAGAGTGTGCAAAGCAGTCATCAAAGCAAAAGGTGGCTACTTTGAAGAACCTAAAATATTAGACATAATTACAGTTGTTTCACGCTTTTTTGTAAAGTATATAATTCCACGTGTTAATTCATAGTTTTGATGCCTACAGTGTGAATGTACAATGTTCATAGTCATGAAAATACAGAAAAATCTTTAAATGAGAAAGTGTGTCCAAACTTTTGGTCTGTACTGTATATATATATATATATATATATATATATATATATATATATATATATATATATATATATATATCTCAGTGCTAGGCAGGCAGTGTATGTGGCTATATATATATATATATATATTCCATTACTGTGTGCTGCTGCTGCTTATTACAAATGTTGACCGTATATACATAGCCCCAGGTATCAGTGGGCAGGAATAATTTGTTTTTGCGTCTTAATCCTGATTTTTTTTTTATTTAAAAGCAATCCAGAGCACATGTTTTTTTTTTCCTTTTGCTTGTTGGCACTTTTGATTACAGCCAGATCCTTTACATAGTACAGCGTTAAAATACATCTATTTCAAACAGGGGCTTGGCCATCACACTGATCACATCTGAGTATGCATAAAATTCTGCTATTTTTTGTGGTTGTGTAAACATTTTTTGGAGTGTTTTATACAAGTTCTTGACACCAGTTTGCTTAAAAAAAATATATATAACTATATGCCAGATTGCCTATCATTGTGGTAAAAATTGTGGCATTTCAGGCCTCCATTGAATTTTTTCTGGTTATGTATTTGCCTAGTTTATTGACACTTTTTTGCTGCTAAAAAACAAAAACAAAAAAACAGGCCAGATATTTTAACCCCTTCATGACCTTGGGATTTTCCGTTTTTCCGTGTTCGTTTTTCACTCCCCTCCTTCCCAGAGCCATAACTTTTTTATTTTTCTGTCAATTTGGCCATATGAGGGTTTATTTTTTGCGGGACGAGTTGTACTTTTGAACAACATCATTGGTTTTAGCATTTCGTGTACTAGAAAATGGGAAAAAAATTCCAAGTGCGGTGATGTCACTAACCTTGTGTGATGTCACTAACACGTGATCCCTGAAGAAGGAATCGGTGATTCCGAAACGCATAGGAAAGCATGGTTCGATGTGCACCCTGTAGCCGGTCACGTGATCCATCACGTGCTAGTGATGTCACGCAAGGTCCTGCAGCCATGCTGCACCTTTCCGGCTCTATCTTAGGACTGAGCCCTTACTGCCTGTGCATGGCAGACTTGTTTCTTTCCCGGGAGGTACACCTGTCACTGGCCAGGACGGCGCCACCCGGACAACTGTTTTTTTTTTTTTTCAATAACACTATTATTTATCGCTCTCTGGCATTTGGCTTAATTGGGACATAGAAACCGAATGGACGCTACCTGAAGGACCTTCCAGGACGCAGGGGAGATTATTCAAATACAGTCTACATGATTGAGGTACCACATCCTTGCACCCACGTTATTATCTGTGAAAGGTTATCGCGGTATTATGCCTACATTTATGTTTTTTAACTGAAATTTTAGCGCAAATATTTCAATACTTACATAAAGTATAGATTTTGAAATGCTTTTTATTAATTATTCAAACACAGATAATACCAAAAGTAATACAAAATTGATTAAAAACATCCCAGAAAAAGCGGGAAATATCAGCCCGGTAATCTGGGCAGAGGCCAATAGAGGGAAAAAGAAAAAACAACAATATGCCTTCCCTATCCCCTAGTAGGCCCTAAGGTCTGATAGCCTTCTGTCAGAAGAGGTTGGCACCCTAATTTGCGATGTAGCGCCCCGCTCCACGGCAGCTGTCCCTTCAATCCCTAGGCAATATAGTCACACACATAGATCCCAGAGAAAATAATTGAATGCAGATCAAATTGATCTATATCTTTTATTTAGCACTAATAACTACTGTATACAGCACAAATACATAGGTATATATCAATCTCTGTATAATCACTAAAACCTCCTGCTCCAATAATGTAATAATATATCCAATATTAGGATTAATAAGAACCTGAATTAATATGATGTACTATCACTCATGAAAGGAACTAGAATGGAGCGGGGGTATAGAGAACTATGCCAGTTCTAAGATGCCATATGGATATACAGCACAGACCAAATTGGTTTCAATGGGTTTCGTGGACATGTGCCACTCCCAAGCTCCGGAATGGAAGGAGAGATTTGCCCCACTACCAAACCTCCAAATTTTTCCAAAAATAAAAGCCCATGTTGAGTTTACCTAAAATCTGACTTGGTCAACTACTTTGACCACATCCACACTCACTTTTATTCTGTCTTGCAGTCACAGACATTGCTGTCATCACAATGAGCTCTAGCGGGTTCAATATGCCTCTATACTGGAGGACACATAGCGGCCCTCGTATATGGTTCCCCTCACCGCATCGCAATATATATACAGTGCAGACCAAAAGTTTTGACACACCTTCTCATTTAAAGATTTTTCTGTATTTTCATGACTATGAAAATTGTACTTTCACACTGAAGGCATCAAAACTATGAATCAACACATGTGGAATTATATACTTAACAAAAAAGTGTGAAACAACTGAAAATATGTCTTAGATTCTAGGTTCTTCGAAGTAGCCACCTTTCGCTTTGATGACTGCTTTGCACACTCTTGGCATTCTCTTGATGAGCTCGCGCTCGAAATGTTGCCTTTTAGGATTGTGGAGACTGAAGCTTTATGCAACCTGATGGCGGTGGCCATCCTAAAGTACTCGGTCCCAGCCGTCACTATTTCTCCCTTTGTGCCCTCCCCGCATGACACAAGCACGTGTCCGACAACATTAGCCATGCCCTCAACAATGCTGTCACTGGGAAAGTACAGCTAACCACAGACACGTGGACAAGTGCTTGTGGGCAGGGATGCTACATCTCGCTGATGGCACACTGGGTTAACATAGTGGAAGCTGGGACCCAGTTGGACCTTGGGATGGAACATGTTCTCCCAACACCGAGGATCGTGAGCCCTATATCAATCAGGGTTGCCCCCACAGTCTACATCTCCTGCACCCCTTCCTCCTCCTCTTCATCCTCCATCTCCGAAATGACCACATCAGTCACAAGCTGGAAGCACTTCAGCACTGCCTCAGTCAAGCGGCAACATGTTCTACTGAAGTTAATATGCTTAGGTGACAAACCGCACAATGCTGAAGAGTTGTGGACAGCTCTGAAAGAGCAGGCAGATATGTGGCTGACACCACTGAACCTACAGCCAGGCATGGTCATGTGTGACAATGGCTGAAACCTGGTGGCGGCTGAGGCGAGGTGCGATAACTCATGTACCACGCCTGGCCCATGTGCTTGTAGGATAGCTGCGGAGACACCATCACGTGTTTCTCAATGCAAGCAGTGAATAGCCAGACCTTTCCCCGGGAAGGAACAACCACGGGAAGGGCAGCATCCAATAAAGGAAAACATCCAATAAAGGAAAACCACCTATGCCAAGCATGGTATCCATCCACAGACAGCTGTTTCGGGGTGTTTGCCCCTCATCAGTGTGGAGTAGGAATCTGGCTATTAGGAACAGTGCCTAGTAAAAGGCTGTGAAGGAACAGATGATTGGCCTCGGGGAGACCAAAACATCCAACACCACGGAGACACCATCACGTGTTTCTCAACGCAGTGATCCAGAACACTGCTCCCATCCCTTATGGGAAATATGCAAATGCATGTAGGATAGCTGCGGAGACACCATCACGTGTTTCTCAACGCAAGCAGTGAATAGCCAGACCTTTCCCCGGGAAGGAACAACCACGGGAAGGGCAGCATCCAATAATGGAAAACATCCAATAAAGGAAAACCACCTATGCCAAGCATGGTATCCATCCACAGACAGCTTTTTCGGGGTGTTTGCCCCTCATCAGTGTGGAGTAGGAATCTGGCTATTAGGAGCAGTGCCTAGTAAAAGGCTGTGAAGGAACAGATGATTGGCCTTGGGGAGACCAAAACATCCAACACCGCGGAGACACCATCACGTGTTTCTCAACGCAGTGATCCAGAACACTGCCCCCATCCCTTATGGGAAATATGCAAATGCATGTAGGATAGCTGCGGAGACACCATCACATGTTTCTCAACGCAAGCAGTGAATAGCCAGACCTTTCCCTGGGAAGGAACAACCTCGGGAAGGGCAGCATCCAATAAAGGAAAACATCCAATAAAGGAAAACCACCTATGCCAAGCATGGTATCCATCCACAGACAGCTGTTTCGGGGGGTTTGCCCCTCATCAGTGTGGAGTAGGAATCTGGCTATTAGGAGCAGTGCCTAGTAAAAGGCTGTGAAGGAACAGATGATTGGCCTCGGGGAGACCAAAACATCCAACACCGCGGAGACACCATCACGTGTTTCTCAACGCAGTGATCCAGAACACAGCCCCCATCCCTTATGGGAAATATGCAAATGCATGTAGGATAGCTGCGGAGACACCATCACGTGTTTCTCAATGCAAGCAGTGAATAGCCAGACCTTTCCCCGGGAAGGAACAGCCACGGGAAGGGCAGCATCCAATAAAGGAAAACATCCAATAAAGGAAAACCACCTATGCCAAGCATGGTATCCATCCACAGACAGCTGTTTCGGGGTGTTTGCCCCTCATCAGTGTGGAGTAGGAATCTGGCTATTAGGAGCAGTGCCTAGTAAAAGGCTGTGAAGGAACAGATGATTGGCCTCAGGGAGACCAAAACATCCAACACCGCGGAGACACCATCACGTGTTTCTCAACGCAGTGATCCGCAGCTATCCTACATGCATTTGCATATTTCCCATAAGGGATGGGGGCAGTGTTCTGGATCACTGCGTTGAGAAACACGTGATGGCGTCTCCGCGGTGTTGGATGTTTTGGTCTCCCCGAGGCCAATCATCTGTTCCTTCACAGCCTTTTACTAGGCACTGCTCCTAATAGCCAGATTCCTACTCCACACTGATGAGGGGCAAACCCCCCGAAACAGCTGTCTGTGGATGGATACCATGCTTGGCATAGGTGGTTTTCCTTTATTGGATGTTTTCCTTTATTGGATGCTGCCCTTCCCGAGGTTGTTCCTTCCCGGGGAAAGGTCTGGCTATTCACTGCTTGCGTTGAGAAACACGTGATGGTGTCTCCGCAGCTATCCTACATGCATTTGCATATTTCCCATAAGGGATGGGGCAGTGTTCTGGATCACTGCGTTGAGAAACACGTGATGGTGTCTCCGCGGTGTTGGATGTTTTGGTCTCCCCGAGGCCAATGATCTGTTCCTTCACAGCCTTTTACTAGGCACTGCTCCTAATAGCCAGATTCCTACTCCACACTGATGAGGGGCAAACACCCCGAAACAGCTGTCTGTGGATGGATACCATGCTTTGCATAGGTGGTTTTCCTTTATTGGATGTTTTCCTTTATTGGATGCTGCCCTTCCCGTGGTTGTTCCTTCCCGGGGAAAGGTCTGGCTATTCACTGCTTGCGTTGAGAAACACGTGATGGTGTCTCCGCAGCTATCCTACATGCATTTGCATATTTCCCATAAGGGATGGGGGCAGTGTTCTGGATCACTGCGTTGAGAAACACGTGATGGTGTCTCCGCGGTGTTGGATGTTTTGGTCTCCCCGAGGCCAATCATCTGTTCCTTCATGGCCCATGTGCTTAACCTCATTGTTCAACGGTTTCTCAAAAGCTACCCGGAGCTGCCGTCTCTGTTTATGAAAGTACGCAGCCTGTGCGCCCATTTAGGAAAGTCAGCTACAGCTACAGCCGCCCTTGCTATGCTTCGGCAGTGTTTGCAGCTTCCAGCTCATCAACTGTTATGTGATGTCCTCCCCATGCATTGGAACTCTACACTGCATATGTTGGAAAGGATTAGTGAGCAGAAGAGGGCGGTTGTTGACTACCAGCATCAACAAGGCAATTGGTAATCAGTTCAGACTCCACACATAAGACTTCAGGAGTGGACATGGATGTCAGACACATGTACTATCCTTCAAAACTTTGAGGACTGCATGAAGATGGTGAGTGGCAATGACGCCATAATTAGCGTCACCATCCTGCTTCTCTGTATTCTGAAAACCTCTCTGCTCACAATGAAAGAGGATGCATTGCAGGCAGAGCACGATGAGATGGGGCAAGGAACCATACTGGGTGATTACACACAGCCCAGCCTCATGTCATCCCAATGTGGATTGGTTGACAATGAGGAGGAGGAAGAACAGGAGCTACTTTCATGCACTATAGATGGTACTACAAGCACAACTGTCATATCGTCTGTTCAGCGTGGATGGCCTGAGGACAGGGAGGAGGAGGAGGAAAAGAGCATGTTCAGTTATCCTGTTGGTGTGGACACAGAAGTCTTGCCTGTTAGCAGTCTGGGACGCATGGCTGACTTTATGTTGTGCTGCCTTTCCCGTGACTCTCGTATTGTCAAAATTTTGAGTGACAGTCATTACTGGTTGGTGAGACTTCTGGACCCACGCTACAAGGAGAACTTTCAATTTCTTCTTCCAGAAGGCCATTGTTGCGTAATTATTTAAAAAATTCCCATCTGAAAACGCTGGCGGCAGTGGTCACAGTTTGTTGGACAATCAAGGAGTACAGGCGACAGAGACACATCTCCAATCCAGCAGAGGCAGTGGAACACTGGCAAAGTTCTGGGACAGTTTTCACAGACCCTCCTATGGCCCTGAGGCACGGGGTAATCTCACAAGGAGTGCAAAGTTTTGGAAGATGCTGAGTACCTTGGTGACCGTACCAACTTCCTTTGCGATTCCTCTGCGCCTTTTAATTATTGGGTATCCAAGCTGGACACATGAACTGGCTCTCTATGCCTTGGAGATCCTGACCTGCCCTGCTGCTAGTGTTCTGTCAGAGCGGGTTTTTAGAGCCTCTGGTGGAATTATAACCGATAAGCGCATCAGCTTGCCAACTGAAAATCCTGACACCCTGAATCTTATAAAAATGAACAAGGGCTGGATTGTGCTAGACTTCTCTACACCACCGAATGATAACAGCGAAACACAACCTCAAATCAGTGTCATTTTTTGGGAGATCTATTCCCATGCACCTCTTCACACCCACACATGAGTATACACTTCCTGATTTTACCTATTTGCTGTTATCCTCCTCCTTCTCCTCATCCTCATCAGCCACCACCACTAGATCACCATGGTGACCATGGTCCATGATGCAACAGTCACGTTATTGGGTTTAAGGGTGTTTTGATGCCCGTAAAAAAAATGTTTACACATTATATGTTGCTGTGTACCCCCAGGAGGAAATGTTTGTCAGCCCTTACACTTAGTGTATGGGCATTACAAGTATAGGAGACCCGCTCCTTTAAATTGGGAATATAAATTTTAGGAGGCCATCCTCCTTGTCTCTTCAGACACTACCACTAGATCACCAGGGTGAGTATGTTCCATGATGCAACAGCCAAGTTATTTTTTTCAAGGGTGTTTGTGATGCCCGTGTGTTGTGTATCCGCTTTTTGGGCTCCCCTGGTGGTTGCTGGTGGTACTGGTGACTTGTTTGCACTTTGCTGCTTCTGTTCACCTGCTTCCATCAGTGTTTGGGAGTTTCCTATTTAGCCTTGCTCTCCAGTCATTTCCTTGCCGGTCATCATTGTAACCAGAGTATTTCGGTTGCATGTTCCTGCTACTAGTCTGCTGATCAGCTAAGTGGACTTATTGTCCTTATCGTTTTTGTATTTTTGTCCAGTGTACAGTTTTGTCATTTTCTGTAGCTGGAAGCTTTTGTGGTCTGATATTGCCACTCCTGTGTGATGAGTTGACACAGGAGTCTTAAAGTAATTTCAGGATGGTTTTTTGAAAGGGTTTTCAGTTGACCGTGAAGTCCTCTTTTGTATCCTTCTGCTATCTAGTAAGTGGACCTCTCTTTGCTAAATCTACTTTCATACTGTGTATGTCTTTTCCCCTGAAATCACCGTTAATATATGTGGGGGCTGCTATCATCTTTGGGGAATTTCACTAGAGGTAAGCCAGGTCTGTTTCTTCCTCTGCCAGGCGTAGTTAGTCCTCCGGCTGGCGCGTGGCATTTAGGAAGCCGTAGGTATGCTCCCTGGCTACTATTAGTTGTGTGGTAGATTTAGCTCACGGTCAACTCGAGTTTCCATCACCCGAGAGCTCGTTCGTTATTTATATGTTTCTTACGTTCCCTTGCCATTGGGAACCATGACAGTATGACCGGCCCATGTTAAACTTATTGGCAGATGAAAGGAGAGAAAAAAGAAGTCTGTAAATTTTTTTTTTTTCCCTATGCTTGCTCCATAGTTGGATCAGTTGTATTTCAGCTCTAATTACAGCCTTTGCCTTTCTCTCCTTATAATCCTTGAATGGCTCTGAGCTCACCTGTTTAAAGATGGATCCCCAGAGTTTGGCTGCAGGTTTAAATAATCTTGCTACGAAGGTTCAAAATTTACAAGATTTTGTTATGCATACTCCTATTTCTGAACCTAAAATCCCTACACCAGAGGTGTTTTCCGGAGATAGATCTCGGTTTCTGAATTTCAAATATAATTGTAAATTATTCCGTTCTCTCAGACCTCACTCCTCAGGAGATCCTGTTCAGCAGGTTAAGATTGTAATTTCTTTGCTGCGAGGTGACCCTCAAAATTGGGCATTTTCATTGGCACCAGGGGATCCTGCGTTGCTCAATGTGGATGCGTTTTTCCTGGCTTTAGAGTTGCTTTATGAGGAACCTAATTTAGAGATTCAAGCTGAAAAAGCTTTGATAGCCCTATCTCAAGGGCAAGAT
The DNA here is from genome assembly GCF_051348905.1 of Ranitomeya variabilis. NCBI lineage: Eukaryota > Metazoa > Chordata > Amphibia > Anura > Dendrobatidae > Ranitomeya > Ranitomeya variabilis. The sequence continues at coordinate 135,413,818 of NC_135232.1, read as the reverse complement.
GAAGCTGAGATATACTGCCAAAAATTTCGTAAATGGTCTGTGCTTACTCAGTGGAATGAGTGCGCCTTAGCGGCAAATTTCAGAGAGGGCCTTTCTGATGCCGTTAAAGATGTTATGGTCGGGTTCCCTGCGCCTACGGGTCTGAATGAGTCCATGACAATGGCAATTCAGATTGATCGGCGTTTGCGGGAGCGCAAACCCGTGCACCATTTGGCGGTATCTTCTGAAGAGACGCCAGAGAAAATGCAATGTGACAGAATTATGTCCAGAAGCGAGCGGCAGAATTATAGGCGTAAAAATGGGTTATGCTTCTATTGTGGTGATTCTGCTCATGTTATATCGGCATGCTCTAAACGTACTAGGAAGGTTGACAAGTCTATTTCAATTGGCACTTTACAGTCCAAATTTATTTTGTCTGTAACCTTGATTTGTTCATTATCAGTTATTACCGTGGATGCCTATGTGGACTCTGGCGCCGCTCTGAGTCTTATGGACTGGTCCTTTGCCAGGCGCTGTGGGTTTGATTTAGAGCCTCTAGAAGTCCCTATACCTCTGAAGGGTATTGATTCTACACCTTTGGCTTGTAATAAACCACAGTTCTGGACGCAAGTGACTATGCGTATGACTCCAGACCATCAGGAGGTGATTCGCTTCCTTGTGTTGTACAATTTACATGATGTTTTGGTGCTTGGATTACCATGGTTACAGTCTCATATCCCAGTCCTTGACTGGAAAGCTATGTCTGTGTTAAGCTGGGGATGTCGGGGGGCTCATGGGGACACTCCTTTGGTGTCCATTTCGTCATCTATTCCATCTGAGATTCCGGCATTTTTGTCTGATTATCGTGATATTTTTGAAGAGCCTAAAATTGGTTCACTCCCTCCTCACAGGGATTGTGATTGCGCCATAGATCTGATTCCTGGCAGTAAATTTCCAAAGGGTCGTTTGTTTAACCTATCTGTACCTGAACATGCTGCTATGCGCGAGTATATTAAGGAGTCCCTGGAAAAGGGACATATTCGTCCTTCTTCATCACCTTTAGGAGCCGGTTTTTTCTTTGTCTCTAAAAAGGATGGCTCTCTGAGGCCTTGTATTTGCGGCGCGCCCCCACACCGCCGCAGGGCCGAGGGGTACCCGGAGCCGGGCCTCTAGGTCTCAGTCCTGGGGTTGTCACGGTGGCTAGACCCGGTCCGTGGCCCTGTCCGTCAGTGGGGGACGTCCGGTGCAATAAGTGGTGCTAATGGTGGTGTAGCGGTGCAGTTGTGGGGTGCAGGTCGCAGTAAATAACAAGGACACCAAGTTGCAGTCTCTTTACCTCTTTACTGGAGATCTCTGAGTCCTCAGTCCAGAACACGGTTCACCAGGCTACGCAAGTCCAGCCGGTCCAATGGCACCTCCAGAGTCCTCCTCTCAGGTGGAAATCTGTGCCTTCCTTCTAGCGCTATGTGTTGTAGTCCTTCCCTGCTGTGCTCACGGAAAGTGACCCCACAACAGTTGTGTCTGTTTCTTAAGTTCCCTCACAACTCGATTTGATGTTCCTCTGTAATCCACCCCTCCCTGTATTCAGGTTGGAATGGCACCCGTTTGTCAGGTAGGCCTGGAGTTCTTCCGGGACCCTAGAGACGCCCCTCTCCCGCAATTGCCCCCCAAGACTTCATAGGTGATATGTGGTAGACAGCCCGCCTGAGACCGACTGTCCTGCCGCTATTTGGAGTATGGCTTGAAGCTGTATTCTAATCCACTCCCTCGGCGTTCCGGCCACCGGTATTGCGCCTCAGCAGGGTGCTGCCTCTTTCAACAAAACCCCTGCTGGTATTCGCCTTCTGCTTGATCTCGTTTCTCACTCAGCACAATCTGCCTCGCTTCTAGTCCTTTCTTGGGCACCGCCGCTAAGCTGAGCAGGCACGGTCCCGTTACGTTCTCTCAATGCCAAGCCTCTGCCAGGGTCCCACCCCTGGCAGAGACCCTACAGTCTCTCCCTTCACAACACCCTCTGCCACAAGGTGTTGCTCCGTTCAATCCCGTCAGCGTTCTCTCTAACTTCCTGCCTGACCCCCAGTTTATCCACTATGGTGGGGAGTGGCCTAATGAATAGCACCCTTAGCTCCCCCCGGAGGCCCTGCTGTGAAACATATTGGTGTCTGTGATACCTGATTGGAGGAACTCCTTCAGTGCCATCGAACGTACCATGGCTCCCCTTAGTGGCTGAGCCACAGTACTGCAACGACCAGGACTCTGGGGCGCTGCACTCCCCCCTGGTTAAACACAGTACTCCGGGACTGGGAAGAAAAACAACAATACAGATTAGTAAACAGACATACAATTTTGTTGAGTGCAAAACAATAAGTATACTTGAACAGGCTTCCCTTTATGGGAGGTGAGGACACTTTTAACGTTACAAACATAGTCAACATTATAAATTACAGGCTATACCTAACTCCTGTTACCCAACCGGGTATTCTACTTAGTGCAAATTCTGGAACAATAAATTAACATTGCCTTTAAGAAACATACACTCTTAGTTTACCAAAGGCCTTCCTATAATCACATTACAGGGTAGGGTAACTTCACATTCTCCTACTTTGAACCTGCAGGACCGCCTGTCCCTATGGCACCAGACCTACTGCCTCTCCTTTCTTTTACAGGACCGCCCCGTTCAGCCAGGGCCTACTGCCTTTCGCTACTATACATAGTATAGACATAACATTCCTTTCGTTTAAAGAACTCTGAGCCAGCTCTACTCGGCTCCTTTAAGGACTCACTCTCTAACCCCTACGGGTTCGCTTTCTGTCCTTAGTAACAAAGTAACTTTCTATGGGGACGCAGGGTTTACCTTCTATCCTCACCTTCATCATTACTTCTTTACTTTCAACTATGCAGATCTCTACTTCTACCCCTGCGGGCTCTCTGCATCTCTTCCTTTCACAAAACATTATTTTCAGATCTCACAATTCAAACAATTTAAACACATATAACTTTTCGTGTAAAACAGTTACATTCTTTTCAAAGCATCATCATATTACTGTTCTAAAACAGTATCGCTTTCAAGTTCAATTCCACGCATCCCCTTTAAGAGGGAACCAAGCCTTTCTGAGGTAGCTCGTCTTCTCAGCCTACCAGTCCACGCAAAGGCTCCGGAATGGCATCTTCGCAAAGTGTCTTTTAACTAAAACCAGTAGGAAAGGTATCTTCGCAAAGTGTCTTTTAACTAAAACCAGTAGGAGGCACCCTTAAGAAGGTGCAACTATTTACAAGGAAGTTCGAATCATGCACAGTCCATGATTACTGCAGTTTGTGTAAAACTTCTGGAAAACAACAATAGTGACCCTGGGTCAACAAAGGGGTCACCTTTTAAAGTTTACCCTGGACGGGTTTAGCAACAAACAATCAGGAACAGTTAAAGGAAAACTATTTACATTTTTCAGGTTTCCGAGGTTTATTCTTCTTCAGGTGGCTTTGGATCCGGGACCCCGGCCACTGTAGCGTCAGTGTCCGCGGTTCGAACATGCAGATGAACTCGATTGGCCAACTCTGGGGCTGCCACTAGGCGTACCGTTGCGATGGTGACAAGTTCGGGTACTCCCGGGACCAGGTCTGGGGTAGCTAGTGCCGCGGCTCCAGACATACACCGCCGAACATTCCGTGCATACCACCCGAGTGGGTTCAAGTGGCGGCTGTAGGTCACTGGATCCCCCTTTTGTAAGGGTTCTCCGCTTCGGCCACAACAGGGAGCCCTCACGTTACAATGCGCAACGAAAACATCAGTATCCAGTCCCGGCTCGTGTATGAGGCCCCACCCCCTTTTTACATGGTAGGCCAACACAGTGCCCCGCCTTGTCACGTCCCGGTCATCCCATGCCGGAGGAGATTGTTGTATTCTCGATGGACCCATCGGCTCGGCCTCTTTCCGGCCTTTCCACTGTAGAATCAAGCACTGTCTATATTGTTCCCACGTAAGCACCGCAAGAGTGGACCCGTTCTCCCGGGATCCATCTGCTTTAAACCAGGGGGTGTCCCACCGAAGAACTACTCCATCTAAGCTCACATCCACGGGCTCCCCCACTCCAGTCGACAGCGGTGGCACCATCCTCCCCAGGTCATCGGGGGATAGCACCATTAGCCCTGCCGAGATAAGTCGCTCCCTACTGAGACGGAGGTGGGTCATGGAATCAGGCTCGTGAAGGGGAGCAGGGACGTCGGCCATACCTGCGCCTAATGTGGTTCCATCGGTGTCGCTCCGGTCCATTAACAAGGGTGCTGGAGTCGGCTGCAGCCCGGACTGCGGCTCCTCCAATAGGATTCTCGGATTCGGCTCCGCTTGCTGTAGTTCCTCCTCCTCTAACTCCGAAGTCAGGATTGGTGGACGTAGCCCCGCTGTCGGGTCCGCAGGCTTCCGGTCCATCGTTGGTGAAGGAGGACAAGCCGGAATTGCTTCCTCCTCGCTCAGGCACTCGCCGTTCATCATCGCTGCCCGATAGTCGGTGGCAGTGCATGCACCTAACTCCGCCATTTCTCCGAGGTCGGGCTTCTCCGTCCCCAGCCCCTCGCTGTTGCATATCAAGGGGTGTTTCTCTTCCATTTTGGGGCGGGTCATTTCTCTGCAACCAGAAGTGCAGGGGGCGGTAGCCATTTCTCGCGCCACACTGGGAGTCTCCGCCCATAACACGCCCTCCTTCCCCTTGGATGCAGCAATGGCGGCGCCTTTTGGCGGGAACTTTTGGCGGCTAATGGCGCAGCACAGTCTTACAATAAAGTACAGTCCAAGCACAGTAAATCACAGTCTCTAGGCACACATGACCTGATTCTTCAGGCTTAAGTAGATCCTGTTCGTGACGCCAAGTCTGCGGTGCGCCCCCACACCGCCGCAGGGCCGAGGGGTACCCGGAGCCGGGCCTCTAGGTCTCAGTCCTGGGGTTGTCACGGTGGCTAGACCCGGTCCGTGGCCCTGTCCGTCAGTGGGGGACATCCGGTGCAATAAGTGGTGCTAATGGTGGTGTAGCGGTGCAGTTGTGGGGTGCAGGTCGCAGTAAATAACAAGGACACCAAGTTGCAGTCTCTTTACCTCTTTACTGGAGATCTCTGAGTCCTCAGTCCAGAACACGGTTCACCAGGCTACGCAAGTCCAGCCGGTCCAATGGCACCTCCAGAGTCCTCCTCTCAGGTGGAAATCTGTGCCTTCCTTCTAGCGCTATGTGTTGTAGTCCTTCCCTGCTGTGCTCACGGAAAGTGACCCCACAACAGTTGTGTCTGTTTCTTAAGTTCCCTCACAACTCGATTTGATGTTCCTCTGTAATCCACCCCTCCCTGTATTCAGGTTGGAATGGCACCCGTTTGTCAGGTAGGCCTGGAGTTCTTCCGGGACCCTAGAGACGCCCCTCTCCCGCAATTGCCCCCCAAGACTTCATAGGTGATATGTGGTAGACAGCCCGCCTGAGACCGACTGTCCTGCCGCTATTTGGAGTATGGCTTGAAGCTGTATTCTAATCCACTCCCTCGGCGTTCCGGCCACCGGTATTGCGCCTCAGCAGGGTGCTGCCTCTTTCAACAAAACCCCTGCTGGTATTCGCCTTCTGCTTGATCTCGTTTCTCACTCAGCACAATCTGCCTCGCTTCTAGTCCTTTCTTGGGCACCGCCGCTAAGCTGAGCAGGCACGGTCCCGTTACGTTCTCTCAATGCCAAGCCTCTGCCAGGGTCCCACCCCTGGCAGAGACCCTACAGTCTCTCCCTTCACAACACCCTCTGCCACAAGGTGTTGCTCCGTTCAATCCCGTCAGCGTTCTCTCTAACTTCCTGCCTGACCCCCAGTTTATCCACTATGGTGGGGAGTGGCCTAATGAATAGCACCCTTAGCTCCCCCCGGAGGCCCTGCTGTGAAACATATTGGTGTCTGTGATACCTGATTGGAGGAACTCCTTCAGTGCCATCGAACGTACCATGGCTCCCCTTAGTGGCTGAGCCACAGTACTGCAACGACCAGGACTCTGGGGCGCTGCATATTGATTATCGACTCCTGAATAAAATTACAGTCAAATATCAGTATCCGTTGCCTTTGCTGACTGATTTGTTTGCTCGCATAAGGGGGGCTAAATGGTTCTCTAAGATTGATCTTCGTGGGGCGTATAATTTGGTGCGAATTAAGCAGGGGGATGAGTGGAAAACCGCATTTAATACGCCTGAGGGCCATTTTGAGTATTTGGTAATGCCTTTCGGCCTTTCTAATGCACCTTCGGTCTTTCAGTCCTTAATGCATGATATTTTCCGTGAATATTTGGATAAATTTATGATTGTGTACTTGGATGATATTTTGATTTTTTCTGATGACTGGGAGTCTCATGTTCAGCAGGTCAGGAGAGTTTTTCAGGTTTTGCGGGAGAGTTCTTTGTGTGTAAAGGGTTCAAAGTGTGTTTTTGGGGTTCAAAAAATTTCCTTTTTGGGGTACATTTTTTCCCCTTCTTCTATTGAGATGGACCCTGTCAAGGTTCGGGCTATTTACGACTGGACGCAGCCTACTTCTCCGAAGAGTCTTCAGAAATTCTTGGGCTTTGCTAATTTTTATCGTCGATTTTTAGCTGGTTTTTCTGGCGTTGCTAAACCTCTGACGGATTTGACTAAAAAGGGTGCTGATGTTGCCAATTGGTCCCCTGCTGCTGTGGAGGCCTTTCGGGAGCTTAAGCACCGCTTTTTGTCTGCCCCTGTGTTGCGCCAGCCTGATGTTTCTCTTCCCTTTCAGGTTGAGGTCGATGCTTCCGAGATCGGAGCGGGGGCGGTTTTGTCGCAGAAAAGTTCCGACTGCTCAGTGATGAGACCTTGTGCGTTCTTTTCGCGAAAATTTTCGGCCGCCGAGCGAAACTACGATGTGGGTAATCGGGAGCTTTTGGCCATGAAGTGGGCATTTGAGGAGTGGCGTCATTGGCTTGAGGGTGCCAGACATCAGGTGGTAGTTTTGACTGATCACAAGAATTTAATTTATTTGGAGTCTGCCAGGCGCCTGAATCCTAGACAGGCACGTTGGTCGTTGTTCTTTTCCCGGTTTGATTTTGTGGTCTCGTACTTACCGGGTTCTAGGAATGTGAAGGCAGATGCTCTTTCTAGGAGTTTTGAGCCTGACTCTCCTGTGAATTCTGAACCTGCTGGTGTCCTTAAGGATGGGGTGGTTTTGTCTGCTGTCTCTCCAGATCTGCGACGTGCTTTGCAAGAATTTCAGGCGGATAGACCTGATCGTTGTCCATCTGGTAGACTGTTTGTTCCTGACGATTGGACCACTAGAGTCATCTCGGAAGTTCATTCTTCTACTCTGGCAGGTCATCCGGGAATTTTTGGCACCAGAGATTTGGTGGCTAGATCCTTCTGGTGGCCTTCCCTGTCTCGAGATGTGTGTGTTTTTGTGCAGTCTTGCGATGTGTGTGCTCGGGCCAAGCCTTGTTGTTCTAGGGCTAGTGGGTTGTTGTTGCCCTTGCCTATTCCTAAGAGGCCTTGGACGCACATCTCTATGGACTTTATCTCGGATCTCCCTGTTTCTCAGAAGATGTCTGTCATCTGGGTGGTGTGTGACCGTTTTTCTAAAATGGTTCATTTGGTGCCATTGCCTAAGTTGCCTTCCTCATCTGAGTTGGTCCCTCTGTTTTTTCAAAATGTGGTTCGCTTGCATGGTATTCCGGAAAACATCGTTTCTGACAGGGGTACCCAGTTCGTGTCTAGATTTTGGCGGGCAGTCTGTGCCAGGTTGGGCATTGATTTGTCCTTTTCGTCTGCATTCCATCCTCAGACCAATGGCCAGACGGAGCGAACTAATCAAACTTTGGAGACTTATTTGAGGTGTTTTGTGTCTGCGGATCAGGATGATTGGGTTGCCTTTCTGCCGTTGGCGGAGTTTGCTCTTAATAATCAGGCTAGTTCTGCCACTTTGGTTTCTCCTTTCTTTTGCAATTCAGGGTTTCATCCGCGTTTTTCATCTGGTCAGGTTGAATCTTCGGATTGTCCTGGAGTGGATGCGGTAGTGGATCGGTTGCATCGGATTTGGGGACAAGTGGTGGATAATTTGGAATTGTCCCAGGAGAGGACTCAGCAGTTTGCTAACCGTCGTCGTCGTGTTGGTCCCCACCTTCGCGTTGGGGACTTGGTGTAGTTGTCTTCCCGTTTTGTCCCTATGAGGGTTTCTTCTCCCAAATTTAAGCCTCGGTTCATCGGTCCTTATAGGATTTTGGAGATTCTTAACCCTGTTTCCTTTCGTTTGGACCTCCCGGCATCTTTCGCTATCCATAATGTGTTCCATCGGTCGTTGTTGCGGAGATATGAGGTACCGGTGGTTCCTTCTACTGAACCTCCTGCTCCTGTGCTGGTGGAGGGTGAATTGGAGTACGTCGTAGAGAAGATCTTGGACTCCCATATTTCCAGACGGAGACTTCAATATCTGGTTAAATGGAAAGGCTATGGTCAGGAAGATAATTCTTGGGTAACTGCCTCTGATGTTCATGCCTCGGATTTGGTTCGTGCCTTTCATAGGGCTCATCCAGATCGCCCTGGCGGTTCTTGTGAGGGTTCGGTGCCCCCTCCTTAAGGGGAGGGTACTGTTGTGTATCCGCTTTTTGGGCTCCCCTGGTGGTTGCTGGTGGTACTGGTGACTTGTTTGCACTTTGCTGCTTCTGTTCACCTGCTTCCATCAGTGTTTGGGAGTTTCCTATTTAGCCTTGCTCTCCAGTCATTTCCTTGCCGGTCATCATTGTAACCAGAGTCTTTCGGTTGCATGTTCCTGCTACTAGTCTGCTGATCAGCTAAGTGGACTTATTGTCCTTATCGTTTTTGTATTTTTGTCCAGTGTACAGTTTTGTCATTTTCTGTTGCTGGAAGCTCTTGTGGTCTGATATTGCCACTCCTGTGTGATGAGTTGACACAGGAGTCTTAAAGTAATTTCAGGATGGTTTTTTGAAAGGGTTTTCAGTTGACCGTGAAGTCCTCTTTTGTATCCTTCTGCTATCTAGTAAGTGGACCTCTCTTTGCTAAATCTACTTTCATACTGTGTATGTCTTTTCCCCTGAAATCACCGTTAATATATGTGGGGGCTGCTATCATCTTTGGGGAATTTCACTAGAGGTAAGCCAGGTCTGTTTCTTCCTCTGCCAGGCGTAGTTAGTCCTCCGGCTGGCGCGTGGCATTTAGGAAGCCGTAGGTATGCTCCCTGGCTACTATTAGTTGTGTGGTAGATTTAGCTCACGGTCAACTCGAGTTTCCATCACCCGAGAGCTCGTTCGTTATTTATATGTTTCTTACGTTCCCTTGCCATTGGGAACCATGACACCCGTGCAAAAAATGTTTACACAGTATATTGAGGTGTATCCCCCAAGGGAAAATGTTTGTCAGCCCATACACTTAACACTAGAACTACAGCAGGTTTCATAATACTTATAACTACCATTAGGGGTCATTTTGACCCCTATTCAAAATTACTGACTCTGGAGTAAAAATAACTTTTTTGTTGCCAACAAATTAAAGAACATTTATTTTAACTTAGTAGGAACAGTGTTAAGATCAAGTACAGCACGCATTTTCCTTTTACATGGTCATAGCATGAAGCTGAAGAATGAACTCCCATCTGCTAATTTTACTCACAGTTGCTGTTTTATAGAGTATAGTTGCGTTTATAGCTGCTAAATCAAGTACATTACAAAACACCTGAACAGGCCATCGGCGGCTTCCAGATTTTGTGGTATACTTTCGAGCCATCTACTGTGTCCACTCCAACCTTTGTTTTATTGTAAAATTGTACCGTTTCCGTTTTTTTTTCTTGTCGTTTCCAACTGCTACATCTGGGTGAAGACTACTGAGCAAAATGACATTCTTATTTGGCTTACTTTGGTAAACTGTAAGAGTGATGTCACCATTCTTCATCAGAGTAGTCTCATATGTATTTGTTATTAGGAGACTTGCCTACTACTACTTTTATGTATGGGGTCAAATTGACCCCTTCAGAACTTATAGGTATGAATTGTAAAATCCGGGCCCCTGAAAAAGTTTCAATTCATTTTTGTGTCCTAAAATATACACTACCATGAATAAATAAAAGTCACAAAAACTCAGAACTCATTTGTTAAATTTTTAGAAATTATAGGAAAAAGAAATAGCAAAAGGGTCAAAATGACCCCTCCGGTAGTTCTAGTGTTGAACTGGGAAAACATTTTTAGGAGGCCATCCTCCATGTCTCTTCCGACACGACCTCTAGGTCACCAGGGTGAACCTGTTCCGTGATGCATCAGCCAAGTTATTTTTTTTCAAGGGTGTTTATGATGCCCGTAAAAAAAAATGTTTACACAGTATGTTGGTGTGTACCCCCCCGGAGGTAAAGGTTTGTCAGCCCATACACTTACTGCATGGGCATTACAAGTATAGAATAATAATAATAAGAAGAAGAAGAAGAAGAAGAATTTTTATTTATATAGGGTGGGTGGCATCATGGGGTGGGTGGCATCGTGGTCCCTCAGGTAACTATATCTACTATTATTATTTGGGTCATGCTCTTTTGCTATTTATAGGCTATGCTTTGGCAACCTTGTGATGTAACTTTATGGTGTTTCTGCATCTCTTACACTTGGTATATACTTATATTCCTACGAAACTTTTGCACAATGCATTGGCACTTTTTTTGAGCTGACTATCTATTTATTATATATTAAATTTTGATTGCCTGTTGGGTACTGCCTTGCCACCTTATTTTGGTGAGTTCCTTGTCACCTTCCTGTGATCTCTTTTTATTATCTGTTATGTACTTTGTGAGTTAATAAAATTGTTACTTTTTTTTATGAATTTAGTTCTTCTGGTGCTTTTTGCTCTTCATTGATTGTTCTATATGTGTGCACTGAACCTCTGTTCTTACATCCTGGCACTTTATTATTTGGTGTGATAGTGCCTTTGTGGTTTGGTTTATATGATTCGGGGCTAGGTATCAGCCTGATCATCTGGGGAAGTGCATTGCAGAGAGCTGGCGCAGCACGAGATAAGTCTTGGAGATGGAGGTGCGAGGTTCGGATTACGGGGGATGTTAGTCTTAGACCATTTGTAGAATGGAGGGCATGTTTATGGCGATAGACAGAGTTGAGAGAGGAGATATAAGGCAGTACAGAACTGTGGAGAGCTTTGTGGGTGAGAGAGATGAGTTTAAACTGGACCCTGTAGCGAATGGGTAGCCAGTGTAATGACTGGCACAAGATGGAGGCATCGGTGAAGCGGCTGGACAGAAATATGACCCTGGCTGCTGCATTCAAGATGGATTGGAGAGGAGAAAGTTTGGTAAGAGGGAGACCGATCAGAAGAGAGTTGCAGTAGTCCAGACGGGAAAGAATAAGAGCGACAGTAAGAGTCTTAGCAGTTTCAAAGGTGAGAAAAGGTCGGATTCTGGTGATGTTTTTAAGATGCAGGTGACAAAAGCGAGTGAGTGATCGGATATAGGGAGTAAAAGAAAGTTCGGTGTTCAAATGTGACCCCAACACAGCATGCATACTGCTTGGGAGTTATGGTTGAACCCTCCAGGGTAATTTCGATGTTGGGTAGAGTGAGGTTAGTAGAAGGGAGAAACACAAGAAGTTCTGTTTTGGAGAGATTTAGTTTCAGATAGAGGGAGGACATGATGTTAGAGACAGCAGACCGACAATCCTTGGTATTTTGAATTAGGGTAGGGATGATGTTAGGGGAAGAAGTGTATAATTTTGCATCATCAGCATAGAGATGGTACTGGAACCCAAATCTGCTGATTGTTTGTCCAATAGGGGCAGTGTATAGAGAGAAGAGGAGGGGGCCTAGGACTGAGCCCTGCGGAACCCCGAAAGTAAGGGGACGAGGAGAGGAAGAGGAGCCGGAAAAAGATTCAGTGAAGGAATGGTCAGAGAGGTATGAGGAGAACCAGGAGAGGGCTGTGTCCTTGAGGCCTATAGAGCAGAGCATAGATAGGAGGAGCTGATGATCCACAGTGTCGAATGCTGCGGAGAGCTCCAGGAGAATCAGCAGGCAACAATGACCTTTGGATTTAGCTGTTATTAGATCATTAGAGACTTTAGTGAGGGCAGTTTCAGTGGAGTGTAAAGAGCAGAAACCAGATTGTAAGGGGTCAAGAAGAGAGTTATCCTAGAGGTAGCGTATTAGACGGGAGTGGACCAAGCATTCCAGGAGTTTAGAGATGAAGGAAAGGTTAGAGACAGGTCTATAGTTAGCAGTGCAGTTCTGGTCCAGGGATGTTTTTTTAAGTAAAGGGGTTATGATGGCATGTTTAAATGAGGAGGGAAAGATGCCTGAAGAAAGAGAGAGGTTAAATATTTTAGTCAGGTGAGTGGTGACCACTGGTGAGAGAGACTGCAGGATATGTGAAGGAATGGGGTCACTGTTGCAGGTTGTAGGCCGAGCAGAAGCGAGGAGCTTGGAGACTTTTTCTTCTGAAACAGGCTCAAAGATGTCTAGTGAGCTTGAGGTGTGGCAGGGAAGGGGATCCAGGCACTGAGAAGATTGGGCTGAGATATCCTGATGGATGTGGTTGATTTTTTCTAGGAAATAAGTGGCCAGATCCTCACCGCTGAGGTTGGTGATGGGGGCCTGTACTTTAGGTCTCAGGAGGGAGTTTAAGGTTTCAAAAAGTAGTTTTGGGTTGTTGGATGGTGAGGTGATGAGTGTGGTGAAGTAGGATTGTTTGGCCAGATGAAGGGCAGAGTTATAGGTTTTGAGCATGAACTCATAGTGGATGAAGTCTTCTGCTAAGAGTGATTTTCTCCACTGCCGCTCTGCACACCTTGAGCAACACTGAAGAAAGCGTCTTTGCATAGTGTGCCAGGGCTGCCGTTGTCTGTATCAGGTCTTTCTGCATGTAGAAGGTGCTGCCTCATCTAGGGCATTCTTCAGTGTATTATTGAAGTGTGACAATGCTAAGTCTGGACAGGAGAGGGAGGAGATGGGGGCTAAAGATGTGTTGAGATTGTCCATAAGCTGCTGGGTATTAATGGTACGTGTATTCCGATAAGTGTGGTAAGTGGGGGTGTCCCGGGTGAGGAAACAATTCTTGACAGAGAAGGAAAGAAGGTTGTGGTCCGAGAGCGGGAGATGTCATGTTCTCAATGGCAAGAGAACATAGCATCAGCATATATAGGAACTAGCTCTTGGAAGATGGGAACTGAGCTGACCATGAACTAAACCTAACGCACAACTAGCAGTGGCCGGGTAGCATGCCTACGTTGATTCTAGATGCCCAGCACCAGCCGGAGGACTAAATAATGCTAGCAGAGGAAAATATTAGTCCTAGCTCACCTCTAGAGAAATACCCCGAAAGGAGACAGAGGCCCCCCACATGTATTGGCGGTGAATTAAGATGAAATAACAAACGTAGTATGAAAATAGGTTTAGCAAATTTGAGGTCCACTTACTACATAGCAGAAGACAGAAAGGACACTTTCATGGTCAGCTGAAAACCCTATCAAAACACCATCCAGGAATTACTTTAAAACTCTGGCATTAACTCATAACACCAGAGTGGCAATTCCTGTTCACAAGAGCTTTCCAGACACAGTAACGAAACTACAGCTGTGAACTGGAACAAAAATGCAAAAACAAACATGGACAAGAGTCCAACTTATCTAGTAGTTGTCTAGGAGCAGGAACAAGCACAGAGAGGCTTCTGATAACATTGTTGACCGGCAAGCAACTAACAGAGCAGCAAGGTTATATAGCGACTCCCACATCTTGATGGGAACAGGTGAACAGAGAAGATGAAAACACCAGTTCAATTCCACCAGTAGCCACCGGGGGAGCCCAGAATCCAAATTCACAACAGTACCCCCCCCTCAAGGAGGGGGCACCGAACCCTCACCAGAACCACCAGGGCGATCAGGATGGGCCCTATGAAAGGCACGAACCAGATCAGAGGCATGAACATCAGATGCATTCACCCAAGAATTATCCTCCTGGCCGTATCCCTTCCACTTGACCAGATACTGGAGTCTCCGTCTGGAAACACGAGAGTCTAAGATTTTCTCCACAACGTACTCCAACTCACCCTCAACCAACACCGGAGCAGGAGGCTCAACGGAAGGCACAACCGGTACCTCATACCTGCGCAATAATGACCGATGAAAAACGTTATGAATAGAGAAGGATGCAGGGAGGTCCAAACGGAAGGAAACAGGGTTAAGAATCTCCAATATCTTATACGGGCCGATGAACCGAGGCTTAAACTTAGGAGAAGAAACCCTCATAGGGACAAAACGAGAAGACAACCACACCAAATCCCCAACACAAAGCCGAGGACCAACACGACGGTGGCGGTTGGCAAAAAGCTGAGTCTTCTCCTGGGACAACCTCAAATTGTCCACCACCTGCCCCCAGATCTGATGCAATCTCTCCACCACAGCATCCACTCCAGGAAAATCCGAAGATTCCACCTGACCAGAGGAAAATCGAGGATGAAACCCCGAATTACAGAAAAACGGGGACACCAAAGTGGCAGAGCTGGCCCGATTATTGAGAGCGAACTCTGCCAATGGCAAAAAAGCAACCCAATCATCCTGGTCAGCAGACACAAAACACCTCAGATATGTCTCCAGGGTCTGATTAGTCCGCTCGGTCTGGCCATTCGTCTGAGGATGGAAAGCGGACGAAAAAGATAAATCTATGCCCATCCTAGCACAGAATGCCCGCCAAAATCTAGACACGAATTGGGTCCCTCTGTCAGAAATGATATTCTCAGGAATACCATGCAAACGAACAACATTTTGAAAAAACAGAGGAACCAACTCGGAAGAAGAAGGCAACTTGGGCAGAGGAACCAAATGGACCATCTTAGAGAAACGGTCACACACCACCCAGATGACAGACATCTTCTGAGAAACAGGCAGATCTGAAATAAAATCCATCGAGATGTGCGTCCAAGGCCTCTTAGGAATAGGCAAGGGCAACAACAATCCACTAGCCCGAGAACAACAAGGCTTGGCCCGAGCACAAACGTCACAAGACTGCACAAAGCCTCGCACATCTCGTGACAGGGAAGGCCACCAGAAGGACCTTGCCACCAAATCCCTGGTACCAAAAATGCCAGGATGACCTGCCAACGCAGAAGAATGAACCTCAGAGATGACTCTACTGGTCCAATCATCAGGAACAAACAGTTTATCAGGTGGGCAACGATCCGGTCTATCCGCCTGAAACTCCTGCAAGGCCCGCCGCAGGTCTGGAGAAACGGCTGACAATACCACTCCATCCTTAAGGATACCTGTGGGCTCAGAGTTACCAGGCGAGTCAGGCTCAAAACTCCTAGAAAGGGCATCCGCCTTAACATTCTTAGAACCCGGTAGGTATGACACCACAAAATTAAACCGAGAGAAAAATAATGACCAGCGCGCCTGTCTAGGATTCAGGCGCCTGGCGGTCTCAAGATAAATCAAGTTTTTGTGGTCAGTCAATACCACCACCTGATGTCTGGCCCCCTCAAGCCAATGGCGCCACTCCTCAAAAGCCCACTTCATGGCCAAAAGCTCCCGATTCCCAACATCATAATTCCGCTCAGCGGGCGAAAATTTACGGGAAAAGAAGGCACAAGGCCTCATCACGGAGCAGTCAGAACTTTTCTGCGACAACACTGCCCCAGCTCCGATCTCAGAAGCGGCGACCTCAACCTGAAAAGGTAGAGCAACATCAGGCTGACGCAACACAGGGGCAGAGGAAAAACGGCGCTTAAGCTCCCGAAAGGCCTCCACAGCGTCAGGGGACCAATCAGCAACATCAGCACCCTTCTTAGTCAAATCGGTCAATGGCTTAGCAATATCCGAAAAACCAGCAATAAATCGACGATAAAAGTTAGCAAAGCCCAAAAATTTCTGAAGACTCTTAAGAGAAGAGGGCTGCGTCCAATCACAAATAGCTTGAACCTTGACAGGGTCCATCTCAATGGAAGAGGGAGAAAAAATATATCCCAAAAAGGAAATCCTCTGTACCCCAAAAACACACTTAGAACCCTTCACACACAAAGAATTAGACCGCAAAACCTGGAAAACCCTCCTGACTTGCTGGACATGAGAGTCCCAGTCATCCGAAAAAATCAGAATATCATCCAGATACACAATCATAAATTTATCCAAATAATCGCGAAAAATATCATGCAGAAAGGACTGGAAAACTGACGGAGCATTTGAAAGACCAAAAGGCATCACTAAATACTCAAAGTGGCCCTCGGGCGTATTAAATGCGGTTTTCCACTCATCCCCCTGCCTGATTCGCACCAAATTATACGCCCCACGAAGGTCAATCTTAGAGAACCACTTGGCCCCCTTTATGCGAGCAAACAAATCAGTCAGCAACGGCAATGGGTATTGATATTTTACAGTGATTTTATTCAAAAGCCGATAATCAATACATGGTCTCAAAGAGCCGTCTTTTTTTGACACAAAGAAAAAACCGGCTCCTAAGGGAGATGACGATGGACGAATATGTCCCTTTTCCAAGGACTCCTTTATATATTCTCGCATAGCAGCGTGTTCAGGCACAGACAGATTAAATAAACGACCCTTTGGGTATTTACTACCCGGGATTAAATCTATGGCACAATCGCACTCTCGGTGCGGAGGTAATGAACCAAGCTTGGATTCTTCAAAGACGTCACGATAGTCAGACAGGAACTCAGGAATTTCAGAGGGAATAGATGATGAAATGGAAACCACAGGTACATCCCCATGAGCCCCCTTACATCCCCAGCTCAACACAGACATAGCTCTCCAGTCGAGGACTGGGTTATGAGATTGCAGCCAAGGCAATCCTAGCACCAAATCATCATGTAGATTATACAGCACCAGAAAGCGAATAATCTCCTGGTGATCCGGATTAATACGCATAGTTACTTGTGTCCAGTATTGTGGTTTATTATTAGCCAATGGGGTGGAGTCAATCCCTTTCAGAGGAATAGGAGTCTCCAAAGGCTCTAAATCATACCCACAGCGTTTGGCAAAGGACCAATCCATAAGACTCAAAGCGGCGCCAGAGTCGACATAGGCGTCCGTGGTAATAGATGACAAAGAGCAAATCAGGGTCACAGATAGAATAAACTTAGACGGTAAGGTGCAAATGGAAACAGATTTACCAAGCTTTTTAGTGCGCTTAGAGCATGCTGATATAACATGAGTAGAATCACCACAATAGAAACACAACCCATTTTTCCGTCTAAAATTCTGCCGCTCGCTTCGGGACAGAATTCTATCACACTGCATACTCTCTGGCGACTTCTCAGTGGACACCGCCAGATGGTGCACTGGTTTGCGCTCCCGCAAACGCCTATCGATCTGAATAGCCATTGTCATGGACTCATTCAGACCCGCAGGCACAGGGAACCCCACCATAACATCCTTAATGGCATCAGAGAGACCCTCTCTGAAAGTCGCCGCCAGGGCGCACTCATTCCACTGAGTAAGCACAGACCATTTACGGAATCTTTGACAGTAAATTTCCGCTTCATCTTGCCCCTGAGATAGGGACATCAAAGTTTTTTCTGCCTGAAGCTCCAAATGAGGTTCGTCATAAAGCAACCCCAAGGCCAGAAAAAACGCATCCACATTGAGCAACGCAGGATCCCCTGGTGTCAATGAAAAAGCCCAGTCTTGAGGGTCGCCCCGGAGCAAGGAAATCACAATCCTGACCTGCTGTGCAGGGTCTCCGGCAGAGCGAAATTTCAGGGACAAAAATAATTTGCAATTATTTCGAAAATTCTGAAACCCAGATCTATTCCCCGAGAAAAATTCCGGCCAAGGAATTCTCGGCTCAGATACAGGTGCATGACAAACAAAGTCTTGCAAATTTTGTACATTCGTGGCGAGATTATTCAAACCTGCAGTTACACTCTGAAGATCCATTACAAACAGGTGGACACAGAGCCATTCAAGGGTTAAGAGGAGGTAAGAAGCAGCTAGACAGCAATTAAGGGCTAGGCAGCAAAACTCTGAGGGGAAAAAAAAAATTCCCTTAAACACTTCTTTTTCTCCTGCTTCAGCCCAAACAATTAACACTTTGTTGGCCGGTCAAACTGTCATGTTCTCAATGGCAAGAGAACATAGCATCAGCATATATAGGAACTAGCTCTTGGAAGATGGGAACTGAGCTGACCATGAACTAAACCTAACGCACAACTAGCAGTGGCCGGGTAGCATGCCTACGTTGATTCTAGATGCCCAGCACCAGCCGGAGGACTAAATAATGCTAGCAGAGGAAAATATTAGTCCTAGCTCACCTCTAGAGAAATACCCCGAAAGGAGACAGAGGCCCCCCACATGTATTGGCGGTGAATTAAGATGAAATAACAAACGTAGTATGAAAATAGGTTTAGCAAATTTGAGGTCCACTTACTACATAGCAGAAGACAGAAAGGACACTTTCATGGTCAGCTGAAAACCCTATCAAAACACCATCCAGGAATTACTTTAAAACTCTGGCATTAACTCATAACACCAGAGTGGCAATTCCTGTTCACAAGAGCTTTCCAGACACAGTAACGAAACTACAGCTGTGAACTGGAACAAAAATGCAAAAACAAACATGGACAAGAGTCCAACTTATCTAGTAGTTGTCTAGGAGCAGGAACAAGCACAGAGAGGCTTCTGATAACATTGTTGACCGGCAAGCAACTAACAGAGCAGCAAGGTTATATAGCGACTCCCACATCTTGATGGGAACAGGTGAACAGAGAAGATGAAAACACCAGTTCAATTCCACCAGTAGCCACCGGGGGAGCCCAGAATCCAAATTCACAACAGGGAGAGGGGAGTTAGTAAAGTCATGCAGCAAGCCGGGATGGGAGAAAACCAGGTCCAGAGTATTCCCGTCCTCATGCGTAGGAGAATTAGTAAACTGTGAGAGGCCGAATGAAGAAGTTAGAGAAAGAAGATGAGAGGCAGATTGGAAGAGAGGATTATTGATGGGGATGTTAAAGTCTCCCATGATGAGGGCGGGTATGTCCCAGGATGGGAAGTGAGTAAGCCATGTGGCAAAGTGGTCTGGAAACTGGTGGGAGGAGCCTGAAGTGCGATAAACAACCGCCACTCGCAAGGAGAAGGGCTTAAAGAGTCTGACGGTGTGGACTTTGAAGGAAGGAAATGTAAGTGAGGGAACCGGGGGGATGACCTGGAAAGCACATTGTGATGAAAGGAGCAAAACCAACACCTCCACCTTGTCTGTTCTCAGGTCTGGCGGTATGTCAAAATTTCAGCCCACCAAACAAGAGAGTGGCAGAGGCGGTGGTGTCTGAATGCTGGATCCAGGTTTCTGTAATAGCCAGAAGATTAAGGGAATTAGAGAGGAAGAAATCATGAATGTAAGCTAGTTTGTTACACACAGACCGTGCATTCCATAGAGCACAGTGGAAAGCGATAGGAGAAGGCATGCACTGAATGTTAATAATATTAGCAGGGTTTCTATATGCAGCTGGAGGAGAGTAATGTATGCTGGTGGAGGTAGGCCCAGGGTTGGGGGAGATGTCGCCTGCAACTAGAAAAAGAAAAAAAAAACCAGAAAGAGCAGGTGGTAGGATGATTTGTATGAGCGGTTTTGAGTGCTGCATGGAGGTATTCGATGGTTTGGAATGGGTAAGAAATGTCAGTAGAGCCTCAGAGTTATACATGGGAGAGGTGAGAAGGGAGGGGAGGATATGGAGAGAGTGTACAGAATTTGTTGAAGGGCGGGCGAGTTCTTAGAAAGCAGAAGTAAAAACAAATAAGAAGCAGATTGATATGATCAATGCCTAATGTAGTATGACTGACCAAGAAGCATGATTTTTTGGATAACTTAAGCACCTTACCTGTCTCCTGCCCTGTCCAACTGCCATTGTCTAACTGCCAAGCACTTGATACTGTTGCACTTACTGCCATTGTCTAACTGCCAAGCCCTTGATACTGTTGCACTTAATATCTGTTGTGCGCATCACCCTGCGCGCGTGTTATCCCAGCCAGACTAAATATATATGAAATGAAATGACTGCTAGCATCATGCAACAAATGGCCACAATCAGCTATTAAGCAATTAGCATAAGGCCAGAGCAGGCATTACTATGCAGGGTAAACAACCAATGCTGAACAAGGCCATAAAACAGTGGGGAAAGAAAAAAAATAGCTTTGAACAGCAGAAACCAAAAAGAGAGAAAAGAAAAAAAACAAAAGCACCACAGGAGTGATGGATGAAATACCATGAAAAAAGCTTGTTAGATATGGTTCTGTTCACACTTGTCAGACACAGCACACAAATGGATGATGGATGAAATACCATGAGAAAAGCTTGCTAGATATGGTTCCGTTCACACTTATCAGACAGAGCACACAAACGGATGATGGATGAAATACCATGAAAAAATGTTGCTAGATATGGTTCCGTTCACACTTGTCAGACAGAGCACACAAACGGATGATAGATGAAATACCATGATAAAAGCTTGCTAGATATGGTTCCGTTCACACTTGTCAGATAGAGCACACAAACGGATGATGGATGAAATACCTGTATGAAGAAGAAGAGAGGAACATCAGCTTCAATTCCATTGTCTAACTGCCAAGCACTTGATACTGTTGCATTTAATATCTGTTGCGTGCATCACCCTGCGTGCGTGCTATCCCAGCCAGACTAAATATATATGAAATGAAATGACTGCTAGCATCAGGCAACAAATGGCTAGCATCAGACAAAAAATAGAAGACCCACTCCTTTAAACTGGGAAAACATTTTTCGGAGTCCATCGTCCACATTTATTCCAAGGGAGATTGGGGTGCGTGCAAATTTGGGGCAGGCCTTGCATTCACTTCTTGGGCAAACTTTATGAGAGTACCAAATGACTAATAATGGGAACTTTGTTTTCATGTGGCCATTCAAGACGTCGGTTCAAAGGGTTATTGCAGTGCGTGTAGCTTTGGTGCATGGCAGGCCTTGCATTTAATGTATATGACAAACAGTATGGGAGGACCAAATGAATAATGTGAACTTAGCTTTCCTGGGGCCATCCAGTACGTGGGTTCAAAGGCTTAGTGGGGTGATTGCAACTTTGGGGCAGGGCAGGTCTTGCATTCAATGCATAAGCATACAGTATGGGAGTATCAAATGAATAATGGGAACTTTAATTTCATGTGGGCATCGAATACCTCTGTTCAACGACTTATTGGGGTGCCTGTAACTTTGGGGCAGGGCTGGCCTTGCATTCAATGCATAAGCAAAAAGTATGGGAGCACCAAATGAATAATGTGATCTTGGTTTTCCTGTGGCCATCCAGTACGTGGGTTCAAAGATTTATTGGGGGGCATGTAACTTTGGGGCAGGGCAGGCTTTGCATTCAATACATAAGCAAACAGTATGGGAGTACCAAGTGAATACTGAGGACTTTGGTTGCATTTGGACATCCATGACGTCTGTTCAATAGGTTGTTGAGGTGCGTCCAAATTTTGGGCTGCCCAGCCACTCACTGCATGTGCAATAACAGTATAAGGGACCCACTGTTTAATAATGGGAGCAACAAAGCATAGCCAGCTGATCGCTCTCTAAGAATAGTGAGGGCCGACTGCTGGCCCTATAAAAATAGACTTTGTGACTTTCAGAGTCCCTCCTTCATAAATGAAACAGGATGTGTCTGATGATGTGTCACACACCACATGGCCAAATAAGGTTGTATAATGTTAAAATGACATTTCCCAGTGAATGCATTTGTCTTGGTTGAAAGCAATGTTAAAGTTGAAAAATGCATTAAAAACGCTGCGTGTGAACATAGCCCAAGTGGTGGAGGAACATTTTTGTTTTGGGCTATTTATTTTGCCTTGCATACAAATCATTACCCTGAAAAGGATGTTACTTATAATATTTCATAGGAAAATCCATTTTTGTTTCGTTCTTGTATGTTTTATTTTGCGCCTGTAAAAGTGGCGTAACACTCTGACAACATTGTTCACAGCTGTGATCTGGGAGTCAGAAATGTTTCCAGGGGTTTTCCCCATGATGTTCCCATGCCATTTGAGCACAGTTCCCATTGATTTCAGTTGTTTTTAGACCCTAAAAGGACCCCTGGGGGTTCTCCCATAGACTTACATTGGGCTTGTTGCTTGGGTCGAGTACCCGAGCATTCCAATTTGCTCGACCCGAGCAATGAGCACCCAAGCATTTTGGTACTCGCCTATCACTAATGAATATATGAATGAATAACAATAAGTCTGGTCATCTAAATAAGTGCGTCAGAAAAATTAAATTTTATATATACATGACTTTGTGCTGGTCTTCCA
The DNA here is from genome assembly GCF_051348905.1 of Ranitomeya variabilis. NCBI lineage: Eukaryota > Metazoa > Chordata > Amphibia > Anura > Dendrobatidae > Ranitomeya > Ranitomeya variabilis. The sequence goes on along the minus strand of NC_135232.1, from coordinate 135,391,567 downwards.
CTCTAGTAGCTTTTGTTGTTCTATCTGGATCTTCTTACTACACCAATTTAATCTGTCTGTTGCATTCCAACTGCTCATTTAGATCGAAGGCTTTGAGGATCCACCTAAACAGGTGAGACATAATACTAGGTATTACTATACGGTTAATGTGACTGTTAGTGTTGAGCGATACCTTCCGATATGCAATGGTATCGGTATCGGATTGGATCGGCCGATACCGGCAAAATATCGGATCTCGCCGATACCGATACCCGATACCAATGCATATCTATGGGACACAAAATATCAGAATGGTTCCCAGGGTCTGAAGGAGAGGAAACTCTCCTTCAGGCCCTGGGATCCATATTCATGTATAAAATAAAGAATAAAAATAAAAAATATTGATATACTCACCCCTCCGGCGGCCCCTGCTCTTAGCGGTGCCTCCGTTCCTAAGAATGCCGAGTTAAGGACCTTCGATGACGTCGCGGCTTGTGATTGGTCGTGTGACCACTCATGTGGCCGCTCACGCAACCAATCACAAGCCGCGACGTCATCGCAGGTCCTTCACTCGCTCATTCTTAGGAACGGAGGCTGCCGGTTGCAGCGGTTACAACCAGGGCGCGTCAGAGGGTGAGTATATCCCTATTTTTTTTTTTTTTATTCTTCATTTTACACATGAATATGTATCTCAGGGCCTGAAGGAGAGTTTACTCTCCTCCAGACCCTGGGAACCATACACTGGGAACTTCCGATTCCGATTTCCGATATCACAAAAATATCGGAACTCGGTATCGGAATTCCGATACCGCAAATATCGGCCGATACCCGATACTTGCGGTATCGGAATGCTCAACACTAGTGACTGTGTAATGTAATGGAAGGGTGCAAAAAAAGTTAACTACTTGTATTGATTTATGTACAGTAGTTTCTCTGGATCCACGAAGTGAAATTTCAATTGAATGAGGTCCCAAACTTTTATAAGCTTTACATTTTTTAGATCAATTTCATCCTAATAATCTGAATTTGCAAAAAAGGGCATAGTAAAACTCACTTTTAAATGTGAAATAAGTGTAAATTAGTCTTGGTTAGTAATTCCGCAGTAATTAGCTGATGTTAAATTCACTGTTTCTTTGCATTACTTGACTCTTCTGCTAAATAATTATTGCTTCTTGCAAACTCATATTTTAGTAGCACACTAGAACATGCAGTAATAAACAACTGCAGTGCAATCGTTTCGAAGATGCCTTGAATTTCTTGCATTTTTATTTTGCCACTTTTCCAAAGCGAAACACACATACTTTAAATCTTGACAAAGTGAACATTATAGTGCAAATCGTAGAAAACGTAATGAGAAAGTTAAAGTTATTGCATTTTATAAAAATGTGATTATAAAGAATGACTTGAGAAAACGATTAAAGAGAATGGAAAGTGCCATACGTAAAGCTCAAATTGAGGAAACACGAAGCTGCACTGCCAGCTAACTAGCTCATTTTATCTTGATATGTTCTTTATTTACAAAAATGTTGAAACAGCATTTAAAAACAAATTTGCATTAATAAAAAAGGATTCAAAGATTTATGGTGCGTGTACAGAGCAAAGATACACGTTTTAAGGCATGATATGATTCTCCAGTTCTCAAAATCTTTAGATTTCACTATATCAGGCAGTTTCCATGGGAAATGAGAAATGTTTCAGATGTTGAGAAGTTTACATTTCCAATATCTTTGTATATGTAGATAGATAGATAGATAGATAGATAGATAGATAGATAGAAAGATAGATAGATAGTACATAAATATTTCCTGTGTTGGTTTTTAATGCAGGTGAATTAATTTAATCAGGCATTAATAATCCATTATAGTTTTCCTGTCAAAAATTCTTAATTAAAGGGGAAATATGTATGCATCCAATTTGCTAAAGCTGCTGACAATAACAGGTCTATACTGTTTATTCACACTCAACATAGCCATTAATATACCGTATTTTTCGGACTATAAGATGCACCGGACTATAAGGCGCACCCAGGTTTTAGAGGTGGAAAATAGGGAAAAAAAATATTTGAAGCAAAAAAATGTGGTAAAATATTGAATAACATAAATAACATACTGTTATATGTGGTGTTATTATATATAGTAGTATGTTATTATGTTTGAAGCTGCGGGACCAGTGTGGTGTCTGTGAAGTACTATATGAAGATGCTGGAGGGTGAGTATAAGAATGGGGGCACAGGGCTTATATTGAAAGCACCACTCCAGCACTGTAAAATAACACTGGAATGCTGCTTTAAAATCCCATGGGAGAACTATAACTCCCAGCATGTCCTGCAGATCCTATGACATGCTGAGAGTTATAGTTCACCAAAGGAGTGGCAGAGTGCTTTATTGTGTTTTGTAAAGACTAACCTCTTAATTGTGGCAGCCAGCCACACTGGGGTGAGGTAAAAGCATCCCATGACTGCACACACAGAGCCCTCCCTCTTGTTGCCTTTCCACAGCACAGGTTATAAGAGGAAGCCTGTTGATTCTAGTGGGGAGTCTGAAGTACCTGTGATGATGTCAAGAAGAGGGAGGGCTCTGAGCTGCCATGTGATGCTCCAGCCCACGCACTTCTGACATCACACAGGTCATCCTTGTGCACAGCACTCAGCGTCCAGCCCAGGCAGGTATGCAGCGATCTCTTCTCCCCTGGCCCCTGCTGCTGCTGCCTCTTCCTCCCCCGGACACACAGATCTCCCCAGCTGCTGCAGGAATCCAGTGCTGGGGAAACCATGTGTGTTGCTGCTTAAGTGCAGTATTTATTTGCTGATCCAGATCACCTCTCAGCTGATAAGTGGGCGGGGAAGCAGCTAATGAATATTCACTGCACTTAATCATCGGGACCACATGGTTTCCCCAGCGCTGATTCCCAGCAGCAGGGAAATTTTTCTGCCTCCTGAAGTGGGATGACAGTGCAATCCCACTCGCTGCTGCCCCCCTCCCCACATGCTACATCCCTACCATAAGACGCACCCACACTTTCCTCCCAAATTTGGAGGAAAAAAGTGCGTCTTATGGTCAGAAAAATACGGTATTACCCATACGATTACTGATGGGCAAGTTATATAACTCTACAAACTCCTTGCCATTTTCTGAACATTGAACATTAGATTAGCCTGTCAGAAAAAACTTGGCTCATTGGGGTCATGCTTTTACAGTGTGAGTGTACAGAGTAGAACAGCTAACAGCAGAATATTATCAAAATGGATGCATCCCCCGATGTGTCCTAGTTAATATTATATATAGAGTTGCCAACTCTGTAAAATTTAAGGGGTTTTCCAAAACTTAAACCATTACAAATATGCACACCAACACCAATCCCTTATATGTTCAATTCTTGCTTTTTAACAGACCAGGCTGGTGTGTAATTCTTCCCTAAACAAAAAATGAATGAAAATGCCGGTCCAGCCAATCACTGATAATAATATTACCTGAGGTTGCCACTTCTGTGGTCAGTCCATCTATGGTGTGGAAAACCCATCTAGATGAGTCAACTATGCTTATTAATCTTAATTAATTAGGAATTACTAAACGTGAACAAACTTTCAATAGTACAGACGAATATAAGAAACTATTATATTATTTATTTATTCCTCTCCCTCCCGCAAAGTTGACATGGTATTGACCCAAAGTATTTAGCGGAATTATTTTCACCTGCTTTTAGTGGTTATATATTGGGTTCGTTTGTTTAGTCTCATGCTGAAGTCTAAGAGCACTGTTTGTGCTCGAAACGCGTCCAGCGACTACATGGTAGCTTCCATCCAAATGATGTAATTTTTCACTTGTCAGCAGTTTTCCAAATTTTAATATGTTTAAATACATTTTTGATACTTTTTATTCCTGGAGCTGGATTTTTCTTTCCATGTGCACATTACTAAATGTTAACAAACTTTCAATAGTACAGACGAATATAAGAAACTATTATATTATTTATTATTTAAATAGAATTATCAGAGACATCTGCTTCCTTCACCACTTAAAATATATTTCTTCCCATTTCCCTAAATTCATCCACTCTAAAAACAGCTCAAATGCTTCTTTTTGACGTGCAGCATCCATGCATGCAATGCTATGGGAGAAATCACAGCAGCAAGTCTCCACCCCCAGCTCAGAGTGGATTGAATGTTAGAGATAGAGCTTGCAAAGAGAAAAACTGGTGAAAATCCAAGATGCAAGTCATGTAATGACTAGATATAGTGTTATTTTCCATGTACACATAGGCCAGTTTACGGTGACTGACTTGAAAGTATGGATACTCTTTAATTGACCAAAAGAATTGAGTTGTTCACTGACTAGCCAATTGGCGAACTTATTAACTAACAATTAACTGTATATTCACCATCCAAGACAATGGAGGCTGTAACTGGAATCTCTATGGCCTTTTATTAGTGGAAAGGAGCGCATGTTCCATTTCTAGAGTCTACTAGATAGCTAACTTATTTCTGAAGACAGATATCAAACATTCAGTGGCATAACGTAAAGCTTTGTGAGCCCCCAGCTATCAAGGGTCATTAATAGTGTTGAGCATTCCGATACCGCAAGTATCGGGTATCGGCCGATATTTGCGGTATCGGAATTCCGATACCGAGATCCGATACTTTTGTTGTATCGGGAATCGGTATCGGGATCGATATAATGTGTAAAATAAAGAATTAAAATAAAAAATATTGATATACTCACCTCTCCGACGCAGCCTGCACCTTACCGAGGGAACCGGCAGCCTTCTTTGCTTAAAATGCGCGCGTTTACTGCCTTTATTTATTCTTTATTTTACACATTAATATGGATCCCAGGGCCTGAAGGAGAGTTTCCTCTCCTTCAGACCCTGGGAACCATCAGGGATACCGTCCGATACTTGAGTCCCATTGACTTGTATTGGTATCGGTATCGGATTAGATCCGATACTTTGCCGGTATCGGCCGATACTTTCCGATACCGATACTTTCAAGTATCGGACGGTATCGCTCAACACTAGTCATTAATCGTATTGATCTTTTTGTATGGGCAATGGGCTCTCTTTAAGGCATCTAGGCTTAAGAGAATGGTTGTGACTGCCACCCCGTGGACCAATATAGTTACGCTTCTGCACCCATCTTTGATTCAATCATTAGATGATAAGCAGAATAGAAATACATTTTATATATATGATATCCAAATATGAACGCAGTCACAGTAAAAAGTGTCATTCACAGTTACATCCTCCTATGCTATTGACACCTTTTATTTAAAACTCATAACTTTTGAGTTTGACCATTTCATTACATCTAGCTCAATCCAGCTCATCTAGCTCCAGCCTTGCATGCTACCATTCAGTAAAGTGTTCTATAAACCCCATACAACACATATTAGGGATTTATGATTCTTGTTAAGTAATAGTAAGATAAAGATTTAATAACCACTAAGCATATATTCAGAATAGACAGTTATGGAGCAGCAGAGCACTTTCGTGTGTTGGCAAATACTGTCCTTGTTGGGTTGTACTCTAAAGATAAATTATGAATGCAACATGAAAGCTGTAAAATTTGTTGTATCTTATATTATCTCCATGTTAAAGGCCACAAAAGCTCTTCAGTGAAGTCAGCCATTAAAAAATGACAGGTATTGCTATCAGCCTTCTTTATAGCCTATTACCTGCAATGACAGCAGCTGCTACAGTACTTCTGTACAGCCTATCACATTATTTGCAGCTAAAGCCAGCTACTGTGTCATTTCGGCTCATTTCCTTGACAGTAGCATCATAAATCCATGCAGCTGCAGGGTAACTGTCGGCTGCTTCGATTATCTTCATAGTTGGAATGAATCTTGAAATGTATGTAACAGGCAATGACTGTTATGGATCAGGCACAAGGGCCATTCTCTATCCATTCTGTCAGTTCTGTGATGCAATATCTACCTGAAAGAGAGTCCCTAAACTACTGTCATGTAATCACAGATAGAGTGCCTGAACTTTAGCAAAATGTTCCATAGAACTTCTCAAAATCCACTCCGCTAACCTTACGCAATCAGCAATAAACCATGCTGTGTTAATAATGTCAAATGGAAAAAGGATATCCAGGCCATTAATCAAATGACTTATGTAAGGTAAAAATTATAGCAGGTGTTTAATAATATTGCAGGTCTGGAATCTAGAAACAACCTTGTGCACAAATAAGCAACCATATAATGCAAAAAAAAGCTAAAAATGAAGAAAAATATTAATATGTAGTCAGAACAGTTAGTTTTAGCATATAAGAATGCCCACATCGAAATTTATTTCATTTTCCACCAATTGTACTTTACAGATGCCAACTGCAAATTAACAGACTATTTCTGTCTTTGTGTATAAATATATAATTGTATTTACAGTACCATGTGAAATTTGGACATCCAGGTTCATGCAGTGGTTTTCATTGTGGTACAGTATGTACACATTGTAGATTCAGACAGAAGTCAACTATTACAGGTAAGAACGCATATGGAAACAAGCAGTACAGAGACACATATGCAAACCAGAATATTTGTTAATCCTTAGATTACTGAAAGTACCTCCTGAAGTTTATTAGTGGAATCACGATCCTTAAAGTGTGTGCCACCAGTTGTGTTTTGCAGAGGCATTGTTAGCACACAGTTCAATACAGTGTTGAGAGCTAAGCCATAACATGGCAGAAACCATGTAACCAGAGAAATGATAGTCAATCATTACTTTAAGACATGAAGATCTGCCTATCTAGAAAATTGCTAGAACCCTGAAGGTACACACAAGTGTAATCATGAAAAACATCAATCACTATGATGAATTTGTCTCTCATGGGGACCACTCCATTAAAAGAAGACCAAGTATTTCCCTTTGCTGAAGAGGATAAGTTCATTAAAGTTAACAGCATCAGAAAACGTAAATTGACGGCACTTCAAATAACAACACTAATGAATAATGCACAGACCTTAAGTAGTAGACTCATGTCAACAGAGAAGAATCTCATATCAGTCCATAGAAGGCTGTGAAAAACAGGCTTCTATGGTTGAATTGCTGCAAAAAAAACACTCCTGAGGGCTGTAAACGAGAAGAGACTAGACATTAGATTAACAAAAATCTGTACATCTGTCATCTGATGAGTCAAAGTTTGAGATTTTTGGTACCAACAGCTGAGTCTTTGTGAGACACAGAACATATGCGGTGCCCACCAGGAAGTATAGAAGAAGAACTCTGATTGTGTAGGAGAACTTTGCTGGTGACATTTGTGATTTATTTCATATTCAATGCACACCTTCTAAGCGTGGCTGCCACAGCATTCTGCAATAACATGCTATCACATCTGGATTTCATTTACCGGAACCTTCATTTGTATCACAACAAGACAATGACCCAAAACACACTTCCAGCCTATGTATGGGGTATGTGACTGGGAGGAGGGCTATGTCATATGATGTGTCCCCCACAATCATCCGACTTCCACCGAACTGAGATGGTTTAGGATGAGCTGGACTGTAGATTGCAAAGCAGCAAAGGCTCAGCACCTCTGGGAACTCTATCAAGACTGCTGGAAGGCATTCCAGGTGACTACCTGATGAAGCTGCTTAAAGAACCACTCCCATCAACATTTTTATCCCCTTAATATATTGCAGCTATCATATTATATAGACTGTGTATTTACAATTGCTCATTTTGACTTTCTACTCAGCAAATTCTTCTTCTCTTTTCTCTGCTCTATGTAGAAACAGGAAGTATCTTGTCCCTGCTGAAATCATTCCCCTCTTCAACTCATGACCCAGCTGCTCTGCCCCTCCCCTTGCCATTGACTTATGCAGTGACCTATCAATCACACAAGGAAAACTGACCTCCTGTCTCTACATAGAGCTTAGAAGGATTCGGTCATTTTTTTATCACTTGATATCATAGACCTAATGGAAAACCGAAGAAAGAAGTGGGTAAAAGGGCAAAATGAGCAACTGTAAGTACAAAGTGCCATTTAAATATGATGATTGTATTATATTAAAAGGTAAACATTTTCATGGGAGTGCATTTATTAGAAAATGCTAAAAGGGTGTAAAGCTGTCATCAGAGTAAAAATGGGGTGCTTTGAGTAAACTAAGGTTTAATACATATTCTGATTTGCTTCACAAGTATTCCTTTGCACCTTGTTTTCAAAGGAGTACCTTTATAGTTTTACTGCCTTCAGTCTGAATCTACAATGTATAATTCTAATAATGAGAACAAGGAAAACCCTTGCATGAATAGGTGTGTGAAAACTTTTCACTGGTACTTTACATGTGTATTTTGTGTGAGTCTATGTGGTGGACAATTGCACTCACGCATGCAGTGAGCCTGCGTATGAGTATGTTATTGAATGTGATGGGCATGTGTATAGGTAATAATTGCATACTCTGCAGAAACTTATGAGAGGCTCTGGGAAAAAGGGAAGATCTTCCGGGCTCTCAGAGGATTTGTAAAATCAAACAAAGTGTACTGTTACTGTTCATGGTCACTATTACTGTGAGAAGAAAAAAAGGTCAATACAATTACTGTATGTGGCACCAGATAGCAGTATTACTATTACTGTGTGCAGTATTTTAGATGGTTATCACAGAATCTGGTTGGGGTGGAGGGGAAGAAAATGTAGAGGGTTCTGGTAAAGAGACAATCCAAACATATAAGGGTATTACATTTTGCTTTGAGCTGAGCGGATCTGACAATGTATTAATTGTCAAAATCAATCTGGATAGACACCTTCAGAGCATAATAAACATAAACTGTGGAAAAGAGACACAACTCTGTCCACCCCGCTGCTCACTGTTCCCTGTACAGTCCTCAGCGCCTCTTCAAATAGTTGCAGCACACAGAAACCTTTGCATCTTCATGATAGACTGGGAAATGTGCATGTGCAAGCATGCTTTGGACCTGGTCCTTGCCTGAATTCCTGGCAACAGGCCCAGTATTTCATCACACAGCGGAGTTAAGAAGTGCTAAGAACAATACAAAGGACAGCAAGTAGCGGAAGTGGCTGGAGAGTTGAGCAGTGAGGTGAATATTAGTTCAGCAAAATTATAGGGTTACTCTGGGTATTATAGCAACCACAAGGGTGCACAGGGGGCATTATTACTTTCCAAGGAGTAGTCAGAGGGTAATATTACTGTCTAGGGTATTTACAGAGGGCATTAGTATTTTAGAGGTAATTTTACTGTGTAGAGGCCACTAAAGGAGCATTATTGCTATTTGCAGTATGGTGGTTGACATTATGAATAGCACTGTTATTGTGTATGTGCCACACAAGAGGAGCAGTAATACAGGCAGCAGCGGCTCAATATTACATTGACAGTAGGATGAGGAGTTTTTGCAGGTTGGAAATAGATGGTGATGGTGCTGAAATTGTAAAAAGTCAATTGTTTCTTTGTTGTAAACTCTTCAGATAAGTCATGGCTGGAAAAAGTCATAGTCGTCAGGGCAAATGGAAAAGTGAATGACACTATCAGAAAGGACATTACCTGTAAGTCACCATATTACTGTACTGTGATCACTTGTATGTTCTGCAGGAATGCTATTTACCACTTTTCAGTCACTGTATGGTGGCAATGTTGATCTTGATCTTTGTACAGTGAATTTTATGTAGTGACAGTATGGACATCTGGTGGGGTTCCTGTTACACTCACTATAATTAAGGAGCCCCTCATTATTTATAAACATGGTTATCTAGGTTAGCAGCCCACTTAGACAAGTTTTGTTCCCCCCTTAGCTATGCTTCTGACCGTATCACTATGTGATACATAGGACTGCTGTTAACATCTACTTCATTACTTCTACTAAGAGAGATATCACAATCTACAATGACTGGTGCTAAAACTGTAAGTAATAGAGTTTCAATGGCAGACAAAATGGCATCCCAGGCTGCATGTGGCCCCCAGGCTTCATGTCGTACACCCCTGCTCTAATGAAAAGTTAGGATTCTTTTTAATTTTATTACTCCTACTGAAGCCAAAGATTTGTAACTAAAGATTTGTCAGTGAACTCAAGAATAGGTTTTAATAAACTGATCTTTTGCTATTAAAAACTGACAATATTGAGAATAGATAGGAAGAAGTGTCAGATTAAGAAATACTTTACATCCTTTACTAGAACTAACTCAAGTGGATTATATACACAGTACTTCAACATGTGAGTCTAGTGACTGTAATAGCTAAAGTATATCAACCAAATAAATATGATTTCTTATGACTTAACCAATAAAATATAAGACATTACAGCATTTACAGCTGGGCTGTTGCACTAAAGGGAATTGCATATACATAAGATTAAATGTATAAATCATTTCACAAATTTGCAGCTGTTTGGGGGATCACTCTTTGGAAATGTCCCTAATATTTCCTATGTAAACAACTTTACAGGAAGGAACACAATATTGGCTTTAAAATATAGGTGGCAGCAATAAACAAAGGAATCCTAAGTACTGTCCTAGCGGACAAACTCATTTTGCAAAAAATATATATTGTATTTAAGCCTTCTTCATATGCACAGAACTTTGGAAGTAATGGTGTTCTAAAACTAAATAATAATGTATAAGAAAATTAGAGCAGCACAAAGAAAGAGTCCGGGTGCAGAACCCCCCAGGCAAATACCAAACCTCAATTATAAAAATCCAGAACAATTGGAGGCAGCACACTGTTTGTAGTGAAAAGGAGCTATTTAATCAGCCCAGAAGGCGACGTTTCGGTCCCAACAGGAACTTGAGAAAGGTTTCCTGTTGGGACCGTAACGTCGCCTTCTGGGCTGATTAAATACCTCCTTTTCACTACAAATGGTGTGCTGCCTCCAATTTTTCCAATTTTTCTGGATTTTTTAAAATAATAATGTAGCTATAGCTTTAAGGTTGAAAGAAGAATTGAGTCCAAAACAGAACCTACCTTGTTGTATACTCTACAAATAAAATCTTGTTGATCCATACCAACTTGCTTTTTTATTTTTTTTCTAGACAACCTTTTTGAAAATATTAGAGAGCCAACAAGATTTAACATTTTAAATTACAAATTAAAGAAAAGAAAACATTGAGAATCATTTATTTTAGAGTATAAGTTTTATACAGGTTTCCTAAGCTGATATAAAGATCTGATCAACATTCACTGTGAATTGTAAAAGGATCATAATTACAATAACAATTGTAAATGCTTCATCAGCATGAAAAAAAAAGTCGCTAACTAAAGATGAGTGGATCAGGCAAAAATTCAAATTTGCCTAACTACATGGATTTTCAGGAATAATTCAATTTGCAGAAAAGTTATTCTACGCATTAGGATTTTCTTATTTTATGTTCCAAGGTCTCTCCAGACTGCAAAGATTAATAAATGTAAGTTTAGAAAATACTTATAGTCACCTTATCGCTCATCTCTCTGGCTCCTTCACTCCTCACCATCACTCGTCAGGTAATCAACCCATCTTCTTATAACCTCTGCAAGTGGGTTCTGTGCAAGTAAGCAAAGGGCCACGTCACATATATAGTGAACCATCCATGGCCTCATCAGAGCTCGAAGTAGCAGACTAGTGTGAGTGGCTTGGGGATTTTTGTGCTCGCGGCAGAAAATGTGATGGTGAGAAGTGAAAGGTGATCGTGAGAAGTGAAGAGGCCACAGAATTAGCATCAGTATTGGTGGCCCTTTATGGTTCAGAAAATGGCAGACACTAGTTGTAATTGTGCTGAATCCGCACTGAAGCAATTTACAAAAATCTGAATTTGGCAAATGCAGATTTTTGTAAAATTCTTGTACAATTCAATGCTACTCAAATATATTTATTCATCTCTTTTACTGCTGCAACAATATTTCTTATGAACAGCATCTAATAATTAAACATTTTCCAGGAATTTCAGAACAACTCTGCAACCCTTGAATTAATTCTGTACAACATTTCTATGGAGTTTGTATGCAGTCTATTGCCCTAGTAAATCAAGACCAATGTTCACGCCAGTCTTGATGAGGGAGCGTGTTCGAGTTAGAGGATCCTAATTCATTAATCAGGCTTGCCTTTAAAGTGGTGTGCGCCTCCAAGCACCTCACCACAAATTTTACTCCAGTCAGAAACGTATGTATGGTTTGTGACATAATGTATGTAGTGCTGAGCGAACGTGCTCGGATAACGTCTGATCCAAGCATGCTCGGTTGTATATTATGTTCCAGTCTCTGAGGTGGCATAATTTGCGGCTGTTAGACAACCTCAGCACATAGGGCGATTGCGTAACAAACAGGCAATCCCCACATGTTTTAGATTGCAACAACCACAAATCATGCAGCCCTAGAGACTTGAATATAACATACAAGCACTCCCAAATGTTCAGATTACACCCAAGCCTGCTCAGATAAGATGTTATCTGAGCACATTCGCTCATTAGTAAAGATATGACACAATTCGTCATTAATTAATGAGCTGTTGTTGCATCACCCCATTCAGCTCTAGATCCATCCATTCTAGAAGAACTGGCCAAAACTGGAATGAAAACTCCAAAAGTCACTAAATTTTTCCACAGCTTCATAACGTGCAAAAATGTAGCAACTTTTCAAAGTGTTGTTTTTTCACCACTAAAATAATAAAAAAAAACTAGACATGTTTGGCATCGCCATAATCATTTAATCATATATATCATATTGTATGGTCATTTTTACCACAAAATGTACACCATGAAAAGTTCCCAAAAAGCAATGTCAGAATTGTGGGGTTTTTCACAATTTTACCGCACTTGGAATTTTTTTTCCCAATTTCAAGTACACCATCTGGTAAAATGAATGTCATTCAAAAGTACAACTCATCCCTCAAAAATAAGCCCCTATGTCTATGTGAGCCCAACAATAAAATAGTTATGACTCTGGGAAGCCAAGGAGGATAAAACTATGATGAAAAAACTAAAATGTACTTTGCGTGAAGGGGATATGGTACTGTTAGGTGACTATTTGGTGATAATATGTGATCCTGTCATGTCATGGTGTGGCGGTATTTCTCCCTTGCATGTGGTATTCAGTCACTATGTGGTAGTAAATCCTACATTCAGGGCAATCCAGAATTGTTGAAAGGCATAGTAATCTTAGTGTATATAAACTTTTGACTTTGCAGTAAGTAATAAAAATGCCTTAAAACATTCTCTCATTATTCTGGCATTTGGTAAATATTAATAATTATGGTAATCCTAATTGACCTAAACAGGAAAGGTTTATTCTGATTTCATGTTGGATATTGAGAAAAACATGCATATGTGTCTTTTTATATAGTGCTTGTAAACTTCTAGTTTCAACTGTATTTATTCACTAACATCTTAATATTGTCAGAAGAAGCATATAAAATATGGTATTACAGTGCTGTAGAATTTCTGTTTCCATTTTATCTGTAGACTGTCATTCTTTGCCCCATAATCTACTTCCTTCAAATGACACACTGTATGAGCTCCTGGCAGACAGGACTTTTGCCTCATATAGTACCTGTTACAGACAAAACTGCAATTTCTTATTTTATTCTAAACTCTCCATCTAGTCTCTTTAACAAGCATAAATATATACAAATAAAATGTCAGAAAAATCCAGGTCACTGTAAAATATGAAATATGCGAAAAACAAGTTACACATATAATGCCCTTTTAGTTTTATCAGCACATAATAAATGACAGGCCTCAAGCCACAAGTTTATAAAGAGCAACCCCTAAGGCATATGCCATGAACATCGAGTCTGTGCTTCCTTTGCAACTTTATAACTATATGTGCATATCAATTCTACTAAAAGTATTAGTGAAGGACTTTTACTGGAAGCAAAAAAACACCAATCTGATATATAAAATCTTGCTTTGTATAATTTATTAACCTAATTAATATAATTAGAACCTGTTTGCACTGTCTTCTGCAGTGTACTCATGTCTCCATCCAATGCTTACATTTGAATCCCCACCAGATCTTTTGCAGTAGACTGTGTCCTTGTGGCTATCTGGAAAGATGGGAACTGCCAGAGAGGAGCGCAAAAGGAGCCCAAAGTTTCAAACTTCTTTTGCCTTATTCAATTCAGTATCTCCGTCATGTGTTTATCTGAATCTTTTTTTAAGGATTTAGATGTAAGCAATCCATTGAGTATTCTTCACAATAGTATAAATTAACGACTTCCGGACTGCCCATAGACTAGATTAACTTCTTCTGGACTGCTCATAGACTGTGATCATCTCAGCAGTCCACACATTATTTTGCACTGATGTTCTTTAATGTCCATACAGTCTAAGCATCTTGCACAAGATCAACTGGGGGATTGGGGAGCTGGCTGTAAAGACATTACCACACATCCCAGTGAAAATATAAACATGGTTTACTACCATGTTTGCCTTCTCCATCTCTACAGTTTATACTCAGCACTGAGCATGAGCATGTGCTTATAGATTTGTAAACAGTAGCACTGATCCTGCTTACTCTTCCTGACCTAGTGGTCATGTGATTGCTGCATATAGGGAGGAAGAAGGAGATACTTGATCTTAGAAGACTGGGGCTCAGGCCGGCATTACACACAACGTATAAAAATACAGTCCGTTTTTACACCTGAGATACTCAGAAATGTTCCCGAACAGTGATCCGTATGTCACCATGTGCAATGCGAGGATGCAATTTTTTTTCTCCTTAAAGTATCCATGTGAAATCCGTATGTCATCCGAATGGCGAGATTTTCTTGCCGGCTTGCAAAATGGACCTATAATGGATCCATGGGCTCAAATATACTTGTGAAAACATATATATAGTATATAATCTTTATATTTCATACAGAGCTAGATGGCAGAATAGCCGTTAATTCAATTGTCAGGTTCTGTAAAATCATTACCGAAACCGACAGGATATGAGACATGGTTTACATACAGAAAGCCAGTGCATATTCGTTAGATTTTTATATGTCCCTCACTAATAATGGTAGTAGTATGTGTGTGTGTGTGTAAAATTTTGGAGCTGTAGGTGTTAAATTAAAGGATTAATTCAAAAAAACTGGCGTCCAAGTAATTTTCTCCTCCAGAGAGGGAAAGCCAGTGACTTAGAGCAGGTATTAATAGCCTAGAGAGGGACCATGATTATTGCCCCCCCCCCCTGCTAAAAAAATCTGTGCCAGCCTCTCCAGAAAAGGCGCATCTTACAGATGCTCCTATTCTGGCACTTAGCCTCTCTCTTCCCACTCCCGTGTAGCGGTGGCATATGGGATAATAAGGGGTTAATGTCTTGCTATTGTAAGGTGACATTAAGCCTGGTTAATAATAGAGAGGTGTCAATAAGACACCTATCCATTATTAATTCAATAGTATGAAAGGGTTAAAAATACACACACATTAAGATTAAAGTCATTTAATGAAATAATGAAACACACAGGTTTAACATCTTTATTACACTCTCAATCCAAGCGAAGCCCTCGTTTTTCTGTAAAAAAAATTCAAAATAAAAAAGCAACAATATCTCATACCTGTCTTCTGTACTGTCAAGTCCCACACTGCAATCCATCTCAAGGGGTTAAATAGCTTACAACTAGGAGCAGTGCTAATGCTACCGGCCGGGCTGTAAACCATGGAGGAATGAATGAAAAGCTGCCTTTGCAGCCTCCCTGCCTGACCGGACATGAACTCAGCGTGGGAAAGTTTCTGAACATTTTCCCATGCTGTCAAGTTCACCGCTTCAGGCGGGGAGTCTGCGCATGCTCAGTGACGTCAGCGGAAGTCGGTCCCGCCTGACCTGTGGTGAACTTGACAGCGAGGGAAAATGTTCAGCGTTTACTCGCACCCATAGACTTGCATTGGTGTTTTTTCGGGCGTAATACGGTGACAATCGCAGCATGCACGTATAATACGGCTGGGAAAATTACGCATGATGCGAGCTACCCCATAGATTAACTTTGGTCCGAGTGCTATGCAATTTTTTTATCACATAGCACTCATCCATATTACGCTCTAGTAATAATATACAGGATCCAATTACAAGGGAAATCAGCAAATGGTGAATGTATTAATAGTTGTAAAATGCCCCCCAAAAGGTTTTTTAAATTCTCATGGGGTACACAGTTTGAAAAATAAATAAAAAAAGCAGAAATTAAATCTAAAAAACAAAAAAGATCAATAATCAAACTGCTGGAGTTTGCTGTGATGTAGCGAATACCTCTACTCTAAAAATTCATGACGAACCCCATACCCGTGAGAATGCCTAAAGTCACATAATTTTTGCACAGCCTTGAGTTGCGTAAAAATAATGCAACTTTTCCAAGCTTTTCATGACAGATTATTGGGGTAAAAACTTTGATGAATCTATGCTTTTGTGTGGACCACTCATTCCTTGGAAAAATCAGATATGTGAACTACCTCGTAGACTACAGGGTGAGCCATGTATATGGATACACCTAAATAAAATGTGAATGGTTGGTGATATTAACTTCCTATTTGTGGTGCATTAGTATATGGGAGGGGGAAAACTTTTCAAGATGGGTGGTGACCATCGTGGCCATTTTGAATTCGGCCATTTTGAATCCAACTTTAATTTTTCCCATGGGAAGAGGGTCATGTGACACATCAAACTTATTGAGAATTTCACAAGAAAAACAATGGTGTGCATGGTTTTAACGTAACATTATTCTTTCATTAGTTATTCATAAGTTTCTCTTTGTTTACAGTCATTGACATTTCACAGAGGTTAATACGTGAGGAGCGGATAGAAATTGTGTTGATGTCTGGTGAACACAGTACCCGGGTTGTTATTATCCTTAGTGGCTGAGGATCACGAATAGACCAGCAAGTGAATAAACTAAGGACAAGCTCTAGGGAGATGGTAACTGGACTGATCGCAAATTTAAACCTATCCAACACAAATAGAGGTAGCTGGTGAACGTGCCTAAAAAATTCCTAGACGTCTCGAGCCAGCCTGAGGAACTAGCTACCCCTAAAGAGAAAGAAAGACCTCGCTTGCCTCCAGAGAAATAATCCCCAAAGATATAGAAGCCCCCAACAAATATTAACGGTGAAGTAAGAAGAAGGCACATACGTAGGGATGAAATCAGATTCAGCAAAAGAGGCCCACTAGTACTAGAAAGCAGAAAATAGAGCAGGGGTCTATGCGATCAATAAAAAACCCTTACAAAATATCCATCCTGAGATTGCAAGAACCCACACACCAACTAATGGTGTGTGGGGAGAAACTCAGTCCACTAGAGCATCCAGAAAGCGAGGGAATCACATCTTAGCCAGCTGGACAAGAAAACATGATAAACACTGCTGATCAAAAAATGAGCAAAACAAAACTTAGCTTGTCCTGGATGGACTGGGAGCAAGGAGGTAGTCAGAAGTAATCTGAGTAGCACTGATTACATCGACAGCTGGCAACAAGTGAAAGAAAAACAGAGCTATATAGGAACCTCCCAGAGAATAACGAACCAGCTGATAGCCAGAGACCAGCAGGGTAACAAACAAAGCCACCAGGGGGAGCCCAAAGCAAAAGTCACACAATACCACCAGTGACCACAAGAGGGAGCCAGAAAACAGAGTTCACAACACCGGGTCATTGCAGCAGATTTCAATGCAAGACACCCTACGCAAGAAAACTGTCACCATTCCCATGTTATTTAGATGTATCCATATAAAAGTTTGCCTCATCAATGAACATAATGTTCTGTGTAAACAATGTCCTGTTCCAATTTTTGTTTTGCCTATTCTGCAAATTCAGAGCGCCGAATTGAATTGTAATGGGTAAGTCTGGTCAGCTAGTTGTCTAGTAAATTGTTGAGTCAGGCATAGAAATCAGAAGTCTTATTAAAAATTCTTGTATTGTAATTTTTATACTTTTGAAATGAAAGACAGGTACACATAGGTGTAGGCTACTGAACATATTCTTACTGGTGTCATATGCGGCACATTACATTATGGCCCATAGTAGCAACTAAGATGAAGGTGCCATCAGTGGCCACTATGAGAAAAGCCCTACTTGTTACAAGAGTTCCATGAAAATAAGCTGATCCCAAAGTGTGCTAGCACACACAGTCGTACGCAGTATTCTATGGGGATACCTTGCAATAGGGGAAACTAAATATTTTTTGCCTTTTACGTTCATTTTTTATGAAAAAATATTGCAAAGTTACAATGTTAAATACATTAACCTTGAAATTTGTAATTAATCTTACAAATACATTCTAAGGATAAGGGAAAGTGAAGGGGGGGTATTACATCAAAAGGCCTCAATCAAATGTCTGTTTACTTGATGTACTAGAAAATGGACCGAGTTTCATCAGAATGGAATCAGGTGTTTGTCTGAGTTTGGTCACAGTTTCATTCGATTTTTTCACTAAAGAATAAAAAGTTTCTCCACTCAGTCAGAGAAAAGTGGACAGTATATTGATGGCATCTGAGTGCTGTCTGATTTTTTCACGGACCCATATCGGACACTCAGATCAACATCTAACATGTCATCATGATTTTGCACAGACCACTTTGACCAAGGAAAAATTAGGACATGGGAACTAAGCCATAGACTGTCATTGGTACAACTGTTATCCGTAAAAAAAGCAGATAGTACTCGTACGTGAAAAATTGATGTCTAAATAAGCCCTAAGTCTCAAATTTTAGTATACCAAATTTATTTTGAGAGCTTTATGGGTAGGTCATGTTGGCCATATTTTCAAAAATGTGACATACATTTTTCAACCACATATTGAAATTGGTGGGTTACCATTGAATTATTGTCTGTCTAACGTAGGACAGGACAAGATAGGACAAGTTTTCCTTGTAACCACATGTAAGAAGATTAAAATGTTGCCCTCGTTATCCCTGAAAGACATGTGTGACGCCCGATGGTCCAGGTCTTCACAGTGGCATTGCTTTCCTCATGGGGAGAGTGATGCCACGCTTGGAGGCAAGGAAGGATATCTTTCACCAGGTAAATGCAAAAATGCAACATGTTCACACTCCAGACCACAAGGGGGAGCTTTTGATCCTATTTCTAGGTGACTCCCCTATATATAATGGTTTGGAGGGAAAGTTAGAGAGTTCCTGTCAGAGAAGACCTAGGGGAAGGAAGCAGAGGGGCTGTGCAGCCATGAAAAAGTGCTGCAGCTCCTGGACAGAGATAACACCGAAAGCAGAACATATTGTAGCAAGTGTGTAGGAGAGAGAAGCACAGGCGAGGATACCACGGGGAGGACAGCAGCCAACAGACTGTCTCCCTGGCAAAGCACAGACACCGTTAGCTGGAAGACCGAGGCCTTTGTGGGACTCTAAGACACATAGCAGAAACCGGCAGGACAGCTAGATTATATATCACCTGTTCACCCTAACACCCAGGAGACATAGTGACACATAGAGCCCGGGTGTCCTAACCTATATGGGGGACAGAGAGAAGAACTGTGACCTTATCAGAAGCCAAAGGCAGTAAGGGACTACATTACCACCGCACTAGAAGGAAGGCTTTAATCTCTCCCAAGTAAAGGGGAATCCCAACTTGCTTCCAAGCCGGCCGGACCCTGCCTGTCCTGTGATCTGGTGCCCTGGACTGCGGTTGCCTGAAGTCTTTAGTAAACAAGGTAAAGAGACTGCGAACCTGTGACCTCGTTCCTTACTGCACCATTCACCATCACCTTCCATCTACACACCGGGAGCCCTGGGGATATACTTCACCTGTGGGAAGTTATACCATCTAGCTGCCATAACATCACCCCAGAGGACCCCTTAAAGCAGCGTCGGTCCCCACTGACCGAATACCACAGGTGGAGTCACGAACATAAACTTTAATCAATTTTCCCTTTTACATGGGTGCCCAGGGCTACGGATCTCGTCGCCACCGTGACATCCCCCTGTGAACACCGGACCCAGTAACGGGTACCCCACGGCCTGGCGGGCGACTCACATGTGTATTGTTGCAATGTATTTTATGTGTGACATGTTTAGTAATGTATGTTATTAGTGATAGATTATATTCTGCCCAGCAGTAGAGAGTTACTAAGGATACTTAGGGTTAAAAGTTGAGACTAGCCCAGAGTGGAAGGGGCTACAGTGAAGGGACAGAGAAAGTTTTCTGTCAGGAAGTCAGATAGGGCCCAGCGTGGAGTAGAGACAGACCTATGCTCTGACCTGCAAGCAGAGCCGCATGAAGTGGGTGTCCCTCATGTGACAGGAGTTCGAGGCAATGGATAATGTGATCCAGAGTAGTGGAAAGGAAAAAAGATAGAAGGAGTGATTGATTCTCTGGAGAATGGATCTGGGGCGGGAGGCCTAGTGGGACAGTCCTGAGTTCACAAACCAAAGAGGTAATGGGATGAATTGGAGTAGGGAACGCTAGATGGTGGTAGTTCCGAGGCTTCAGCAAGCACAGAAGCTAAATAACAGCCACAGTGGCAGATGTATATCCCCTAAGGGAAAAGGATGTGGAAACACGGGTTGAAAATTAGAACTCTTGCTTACAAAAGTGTAGTGTTATTATTGAGGACAAAGGAAGCTGCTGAAGCACAGTGCTGGGTGGTGGTGAAGGCAGATTAACTAACTGAGTCAGAACCGTGTGAGTTTAGGAAGTAAAGAAAATGTTCCGTATGTTAAGAGAAACATCCATGAATATTTGCATCCACAATTCACCGTACATACTCCTCCCCAAGTACTGATTCAGTAAAAGACAGCTTTTTTTAAGTGGTGGTTTTCCTCATTGAACTCCATAACATCTGGTCCTGGTCAGACTAAGTCACCGACACCATGTGGCCTGCATTGATAAACCACCCACGTACCGGGGCATAAAAAAACGAGTATCTCGCCCACGACTAGCGCCATGCTCCACATTACACACACTCCACTTTGTTTTATAGATAAGTATCCCAGGAGATCCTACTTTGTTAACTCAAAATTCTCTAATAGGTCATATAAAAATTGATTTTCTTTTTTTAAATCTGGACAATCTCTAAGTATTTTTAATTACTTCATCTCATTCAGATTGTCTTAGCTTTTAATACACAATTTTGTTCATATTGTGCAGTATTACTATAATGTAATAAAAGTAGACTCTTTTTTTCTAGACCAGAAGATAAGTGGACATGAAAAGCGATGGCCATTTAGAGAGAGAGAAAAATTAGGCCTGAAAGTGTCATGTAAAATATAAAAAAGACTATATGAAAATGTGTGCACAGATCACATTGTGCTTCTTTTTAAATAGGTTCTGCCAACAGAAATGATTGTGCATGATAAATAAAAACATACTCCACAAAATTCCTTTACTTTTGCAGGCTTTTAGTATCAGTGGAATTGCAGTGACTCAGCCATCTCTTTCTTTTCAGATCACTAACGTTCATCTTTTAATCTCTACTGATGCACATTGTGATTACACCTCGAAAGATGTAATGTCGGAGAAACATTAGGTATGTTCACATGAAACACATGAACCATTTCATATTAGGAGAAATCCACTATTTTATGGATTTTAAACCAGTCCATTAACTTTGTATTGCATAAAACTACCAGGTTGGGTTTTTAATTGAATAGGTTTGCACTTTGAAGTCTTCTAGAACACTTGCTGCCTCAAAGAAGAACAATAGAAGTTAATTTTATTGCGTTCTACAAAATATAATATTGTAGATTTTATACATTCTCTTATGATTAATGAGCAGGAACTATTCATTCATTTCTATAGCATATACTGTTTAGTCTCATCCTTATCTCCTTATCTCATTGAGCCAGCTATTGTTAAACTGGAAACAATGTAGCAAAGTTACCTTTCAGTGAGTTTGGTAATGTTTGTTATGAGCAGCAATGATGTCATTAGTTTTTTCCTTTTCTCTATCTTTCTGCTCTTTTCAAAGTCTGGCACAAATGTACGATATTGTAGAACTATTGACTTAAGTTTTAAACAATTGTCATGTTTGGATATGCATAATGACTTTTGAAACATGGGTATATACGTGTTTTATCTTTTTAAAATGCATGTCAAAATGGCTCTTTTATTGAAATGTTGTATCTGTTTTTGGAAGACGGTTACTTTTGGGTCAAAAATGCTTCTTACTGTTATAAGTCAGTGACCCAAAGTATGGTACAAAAATACTGAAAATCCATGTTACTATATATCTACACTTTTCATGTAATAACATTTGAGTGCAATGCATGAGACAAAACAAAGTGCTGTTAGGGCTAGCGGAACGCACCAAATAATTAGGAAGATGGTATAAGGTGCGTTCGCAGCCCGGGGTCCACCGTGCAGAGATGGAACCTACTGCAGAGTAATGACGGACTATATGGCGGTATAATGTGGATACACACACGGGTTAACTTCACCCGGTATGAAGGAAGCAAACTCTGTTGCGTCACAGGGCCATAGTACCGCACAAAGAGCGCAAGCAAAGAGTCACAGAACTCTGTCCCAAAACTCAGGGAAAGAGTTCCTCTAGATCTCTTGTGCTCGACACCGCTACTGGGGTGTCAGAGTAAATGGAAACAATAATTAAATGCACAGGAGTGCGTGTAGTAACGCTCTGGTGGACGCCACTAACCACCCAGACTTGGGTCAGGAAAGAGCTCTATTAGTGCACGGCGCCGCACTGGCGGTCACTGCAATATAACGCAGTATCGTGTGTTAGGTGCAGCTAGCACAGTCGGGCGCTAGATAGCAAGCATCCACCATTCACGAGCAGTCAACAACACTAGGAAGGGGGATGATTAATGAGCGACTTTCGCACATCTACACACACACGTTTTCAAGTATACACTAGCGCATGTCCGAGCGGCAATGCGAACCTTTTATAGCAGCAGTGCTATGGGACCTTCCAGATGGTCCAATAGGATCCGCAACAGGACCTGAGCATGTGACCCCCGACCTCCAATGGGAGGTCTGTTATGACCCCAATGGCAGAGGGTCTCAGAAATAAATACCAAGTCTGCAAACACAAAAAACCAGCTCATAGGGCAGTGGTAACTGGGCCGACCGTATCTCTAATCCTAGCACCACAAATAGCAGCAGCCGGGGAACGTGCCTACGTTGGTTCAAGACGTCTCTCGCCAGCCGGAGAACTAACTAACCCTAGAAGGGAAAAGATAGACCTTTCTTGCCTCCAGAGAAAAGACCCCAAAAGTTGGATACAAGCCCCCAACAAATAATAACGGTGAGGTAAGAAGAAAAGACAAACGTAAGAATGAGCTAGGTATTTAGCAAAGAGAGGCCCACTGACTAATAGCAGAATATAGTAAGATGACTTATACGGTCAGCAAAAACCCTATCAATATTTCCACGCTGGATATTCAAGAATCCCCGAACCGTCTAACGGCCCGGGGGGAGAATACCAGCCCCCTAGAGCTTCCAGCAAAATCAGGAATCACATTTAGTACAAGCTGGACAGAAAATATGAGCAATGCAAATAACCAAAAAACAAGGAAGCAGGACTTAGCTTAATTTTGCAAGAACCAGGACCAGCAGACAGGAGCAAACAGAAAGGACTGATTACAACGATGCCAGGCACTGGACTAAGAATCCAGGAAGTTTATATAGCAACACCCCTGGACTAACGACCCAGGTGGGTGCCAAACTGAGGAAAGACAATCCCAGAGTCATATCACTAGTGACCACAAGAGGGAGCCAAAAAAGTCTAATTCACAACAGAGGTCGTCCCGTGGGCATGCTCAGTATGGGAAAAGCAGGACTTAGTCCCAGAAAGACCTGTTTCTGCTGCTGATCAGTGCTGGCTACAAAGGCAGAGCCTGGAAGGGTAGCAGTAACCAGTCAAACAGTATCAGCTTGAGCCAGACATTGGGACCGACATCTCCGCTGAGCAGGCTCCACTGTGGCTGGACAAGAATGGGAGACCGCAGCGGAGATGGTTCAAGATTCCCCCTTTGCAGAGGTGGGAACTCAACACCTAACAAGTGCATGTAAATTACCATGAAAAACTTGTGCTTTTTAAAATGTTGTGGATAAAGGAAATTTTAGATATAATATAGTACCCTAGTCAAGATCTTTCCATTGATTAACCAGCTCAAGATTAGAGATGAGCGAACTCGTTTTGCAAACATAGTGTTTAAAGGGAACCTGTCACCTGAATTTGTCAGGACCAGTTTTGGGTCATATGGGCGGGGTTTTCGGGTGTTTGATTCACCCTTTCCTTACCCGCTGGTGGCATGCTGGCCGCAATATTGGATTGAAGTTAATTCTCTGTCCTCCGGAGTACACGCCAGCGCAAGGCACAGGGCAGTAAAGCAGCGGCCATTTCGCTGCCAGACTATGGCCGTCGCTGATTGGTCGTGGCAATGGTAATGGGCAGTTTGCCACGACCAATCAGCGACTTGGATTTCCATGACAAACAGAGGCCGCGACCAATGAATATCCATGACAGACAGAAGGACAGACAGACAGATGGAAGTGACCCTTAGACAAGTATATAGTAGATTCTTCTACTCTTTGAAAAAGCTGCTTTAGAGTCTTTTATTTCTAGTCTGACACTGATCTAGTAATTCCACTAAGTCAACTGGAATTGGTCATTACCCCAACAGAAACACCTTAGAAATTAATGGAAACATTGGGTTTTGAGACGTAATAACTGTCATGGTTTCATAACTCACTGTGGCCTAGGAACGCTATGAGTGATGGCTCAGCAGCCTTATGTAATCTGGTTTGTACTGGACTGTTGGTTGTGTGAGTGACACTCCAATCATCCCATCTGATTCTGGGTCATGCTGGGCTGTCATCATTTTTATTAACAGCCTTGCTGCTCTATCTGGTTTAGTCTGCAGGCATTTCCTCAGGTGCCTCCCTTCTTTAATCATTTGCAAAGTATTTAGCTGGCTAGCTGTTAGTAGTCAGTGTCAGTTGTAGCTTTGCTTAAGCTGGATGTGTTTGCTTAGCTCTATATCTCTTTCCTCTGACCCTGTTGGCAGACCTTAGATTTATCATGACTTCTCTTGTGGATTCTCCTTCTGCTTTTGATGCTCTCTGATTTTAGGTATCTGACCTGGAATTGGCCTCTGACTATCTGTTTGTTATACTTCCTAGTTTTGACGTACCCTCCTGGCATTTGACACCGGACTGTTTCCATCCCTCTTGAAAACTGAACTCGGCTTGTCCGCGAGTAATGATTTAGCATCAGATTACAACTGACTGTATATATTTTTTTATCACCAGCATGGTGCCTGTTCACACACTTTGTGACCAGGTGGGAAATTTGACTCAGATTATGCAGGATCTGGCTAAGGAATGCCATACTCTGGGATCATCACAGTTCCAGTAGCAGGGTCAGATAATTAGTTTGATGAAAACTACCTCTAGCCATTCAGTCCTAGCAGAGACTGTCCCCAATGACATTCAGCTCATCTCCCCTGAACCAATAATAATAATAATAATTTTTATTTATATAGCGCCAGCACTTTACAATTAAGCGGGGACATGTACAGACAAATTCAATACAAGTTAAGACAATTTAAACAGTGACATTAGGAGTGAGGTCCCTGCTCGCAAGCTTACAATCTACAAGGAAATGGGGGGGACACAATAAGTGAAAAGTGCTTGTTATTTCAAGTCTGGCAATTATAATAAATAGGGATTTTCATATAAAGCTGCATGACCCGTGTGTTTAAGTGCAATAGTCAAGTATCAAGTGCAGTTATCATGTGCATGGAGGGTGTGGAGACAGATGAATAGTAGGGTGCAGATTCAGAATAATATTTGGAAGGAGGGAACAGGGCAAAGTTAGTTTACTGAGCAGTTGATGTGGTAGGCTTGTTTGAAGAGATGGGTTTTTAAAGTGTGCTTGAACAGGTCGGGGCTAGGTATCAGTCTGATCGTCTGGGGAAGTGCATTCCAGAGAGCTGGCGCAGCACAAGAGAAGTCTTGGAGACGGAGGTGCGAGGTTCGGATTACAGGGGATGTTAGTCTTAGGTCATTTGTAGAATGAAGGGCACGTGTAGGGCGATAGACAGAGATGAGAGAGGAGATATAAGGAGGTGCAGAACTGTGGAGAGCTTTGTGGGTGAGAGATGAGTTTATACTGGACCCTGTAGCGAATGGGTAGCCAGTGTAATGACTGGCACAAGATGGAGGCATCGGTGAAGCGGCTGGACAGAAATATGACCCTGGCTGCCGCATTCAAGATGGATTGGAGAGGAGAAAGTTTGGTAAGAGGGAGACCGATCAGAAGAGAGTTGCAGTAGTCCAGACGAGAATGAATAAGAGCGACAGTAAGACTCTTAGCAGTTTCAAAGGTGAGAAAAGGTCGGATTCTGGAAATGTTTTTAAGATGCAGGTGACAAGAGCGAGTGAGTGATCGGATATAGGGAGAAAAGGAAAGTTTGGTGTTGAATTTGACACCCAAAGACAGCGGGCATGCTGCTTGGGAGTTATGGTTGAACCCTCCAGGGTAATTTTGATGTTGGGTAGAGTGAGGTTAGTAGAAGGGAGAAACACAAGTTCTGTTTTGGAGAGATTTCGTTTCAGATAGAGGGAGGACATGATGTTAGAGACAGCAGACAGACAATCCTTGGTATTTTTAATTAGGGTAGGGGTGATGTCAGGGGAAGAAGTGTATAATTGGGTGTCATCAGCATAGAGATGATACTGAAACTCAAAACTACTGATTGTTTGTCCAATGGGGGCCATGTATAGAGAGAAGAGGGGGGGGGGCCCTTGCTGATACATCTCAGGGGAGAAACCAGTTTTGAATGTACAGGGAAAGGTGCTATTCTTTAACCCGCAACCCCGTTCTTCAGGTGACGCGTCTCAGAGGGTGAGAATAGTTATGTCCCTGTTACTAGGGGGCCTCCAGACTTGGCGTTTTCCTTGTCCCCACGAGTACCTGAACGGTCTTTTGTTGTCACTTTTTTTGATGCCTTAGTGGTTATCTATAATGAACTCGACTGAATCCAGGTCACTGAGGCTAGGATCATGAACCTGACACCGGGGAGTTGCACCGCTGAGGACTACTTTACTGAATTTCGACAGCGGTCCTCTAAGGATTTGTGGAAAGTAGTGCTCAGCAGTGCGACTGAGGTGCTTAGGTGCCAATTTCATAGAGGTCTGTTGAATCCCTGAAGGATGCTTTGGTTCTGCAATATCCCCATGTGGGAAGCCATAACCCAGGCCATAAAGCGGGATGCCTTGTATTCTTCTCCGGAGCAAGCCAGTTTACTTGTTGTAGGACCAATGGAGGTTGGAGTTGCCAGTTTCGTTGCCATGGAGAAAAGACTAAGACAGGATCTTGGACTCTGCTTTTACTGTGGTCTTGCAGGACATTTTTTCTTTTCAAACATTTTTATTAAATTTTCAAACAGTTATATAGAAGGATGGGAAGTATGGGGAAAGGAGTGGAAAGACAAGGGCAGGGTATCTTAAAAGAAAAAATAGAGAATTCAAACTATTTACATAGATATTTAGTCTAAGAATAACCATATATGAACGTTCGTAATTATAACAAGCGTAATGTTACAAAATAAATAAATAAAGCTGAAAATTTATTACAAGTCTAAAAGACTAACGAGTCCAGAGGCCAAATTATTTCTACAATGCAAGATATTTAGTGTTCCACAAATCCCATTTTATATGGTATTTATGGAGGAAATTGTTGTTCAAAGCGAACCTTTTTTCAATGGAGCTGTGGAGTTGAATTGTATTAATAATATCCGAAAATTTTGGTGTTTGGAATTTTTTCCACCACAGTGCAATTGAGTTTTTAATTACCAGGAAGATATGAATAATTATATATTTAATTGAAGGGTCAACACTCTCGAGTCCTATCGAGAAGAGCGCCATTTGTGGCATAACTATGAGTTTGATATGTGTAAGAGAATTAATATGTAGTATAGCGTCTTTCCATAGTTTCTTTATTTTTGGGCATGTCCAGAAAATGTGATATAAGTTAGCAGGTGATCCACATCCTCTCCAACAAAGGGGGGAGTTATCTCCATTGATGTGTGAAAGTCGTATCGGTGTGAAATATCATCTCGTGATCAGTTTATAAAAGGACTCATGGAGGGGAATGGAAATATTTGATGCATAAGTGTGCTTGATAGCATTTTCCCATGTTTCCGTTGAAAAAGCTCTATTTAAGTCAGATTCCCATCTTCGAAGATAAATATTTTTAGTCTCATTAGTATCTTTATTGAAGTGGTTGTAGATGTTTTTAAGACTCCATCTGTTTTTATGGTTAGTGTTTTTGAATAGGGAAGAAATTATATCAAAGTTTAGGCATCTACTTGATAATAATTTTTGGATATTTTCTTTTAAGATTAAATAAAATAAAAATTGGGAGGAAGGCAGGTTATAAATACGTTTGATTTTGCTGTATGAATAGAATATTCACCGTTGTAAATGTTGCCTACAGTGTTTATTCCAGCTTCTGACCAAATAGATGGGATCGAAATTTTATAAATTATAGCTATTAAAGACATGGGACAGTTCTTAATTTGACAGCCTCGAACCTCCCCTCCCCGCCCTAGTTAGTGACTTCCATGCTGACAAAACCGCTTGAAAAATGGGTTGATGATGCTCCTTTTGAGCTGGTCCTAGTAAATATCTAAAAAAGGAGTCTTGTAAAGAAGTGTTATTGTTTTGAGTTATTTCTAGGTCCAGCCAGGCTACATGGGAATTGTCACAAAACCAGTTTTGGCTATGCCTAATCATAGAAGCCTGGTAATAGGCCAGGATATTTGGCAAGGCAATGCCTCCCCTGCTTTTCTTTTTGTAAAGAACGTCGTTAGCTACCCTCGCCTTTCTGTTATTCCAAATAAAGGATTTTATTAGGTTTTGTATCTTTATTAAGGAGGAGGAATGAATCATCAGAGGAAGGGTTCGAAATAAGTATAGAATTTTTGGCAAAATTATGGATTTCACCACCAGAATTTTACCTAATAGAGACAAGTTTAAGAATTTAAAGCGGGCAAAGTCTTTGGATATGGTTTTAGTCAGGTTGTCTATATTCGTAGGGATTAACAAGTGGAATTTATTTGTTAGTGTGATTCCTAAATACGCAATCTCTTTGTCTTCCCATAGATGATTAGTATGCTGTTTAATTTCTTGGGTTAAGTTAAGGTTGAGGCAAAAAGGTAGGATTGATTTTAAAGTATGAAATTTTCGAAAAGGAGTCCAAATCTGATTTAAGGGCAGTAATTGATTTTAAAGGATCCTTAATTGTTAAAAAGATATCATCAGCGAATAAGGTAACTTTATGCTGGCGGTGTGGAGTATTAAATCCCGTAATTGAATTTTTTAATCGAACCTTTTCAGCCAATGGCTCCATTGCCAGGGCAAAGAGCAAAGGTGATAAGGGGCACCCCTGTCTTATGCCATTTGTTATGGGGAACAATTTAGAAAGATGGTTATTGGTATAAACTTTGGCATTTGGGTCTGAGTATAGTGCAAAAATAGAAGATATAAATTTATCATTGAATCCGAATTTAAATAAAGTTGCTTTGAGGTAATCCCAATTAATTCTATCAAAGGCCTTTTCTGCGTCTAAGGTTACAAAAAGTGAGGGGGTATTCAGGGATTTAACTATGTTTAATATATTTAATATCCTTTTTGTGCCATCTGAAGCCTGCCTTCCTGTGATAAACCCGATTTGGTCATCTTTAATGAGTGAGGGAAGAATATTTTTCATTCGATCGGCTAAAATTTTGGAATAGATTTTGATATCCCCATTGATTAAGGATATAGGCCTGTAGTTTTGGACCCTGTCTGAATCCTCCTTATCTTAGGGAATCATAATTATGTTGGCTTGTAGAATTTCTCTGGGGAAGGTTCCAGTTGTGGAAGCGTGATCAAATTAGAGTTTTAATTGAGGGGTGATTATGTGAGAGAAAGTCTTGAAATAGTCGTTTGTGAACCCATCCAGCCCAGGTGATTTTTGGGATTTGCGTTTATTGATGACATTTGTAATTTCTTCTATTTTGAAAGGCCGATTCAAGGATACCAAATCAGAGGGCTCTAACTGTGGGAGATTAAGGTCAGATAGGAAGGAGTTTATTGATTCCATATCTGGCGTAGGAGTTAAAGGGTCCTGATTTAGATTATAAAGTTTGTAAAAAAAAGTCTGCAAAGACGTTTGCTATTTCTGAGGGGTGGGTTTTAATGACCCCTGAGGGTGTTTTAATTTTAAGTATCCTTTTCCTTATGCAGTCTTGTTTCAAACTATCCATCATGTGTTTAGTTGGTTTGTTAGTTGCTGAATAATAATTGAATTTTGAGGCTCTTATTACGGCGTCGTACTCGGCAAGAATGGCTTCCTTGAGTTTTTGCCTTAAGTCTAGAATCTCCCGGTGGACTTCTGATGAGGGGGTTGTTAAGTTTTTCTGTAATTTCTCTTTTATTTTTGTTTGAGACTGCAGGGAGGTAATCTCTTCCCTGTTTTTCTTTTTAAGCCTCGATGAAAGTTGGATCAGGCAACCCCTCAATACTGCCTTATGTGCACACCATAGGACAAACGGGTCTATGTCCTCTGATGAGTTTTCTTTGAAATAATTGGCTATTGTCTTATCTATGATTTCCTTGTATTCATGAATTTTAAAAAGGGTTGGATTCGATTTACATCGAAAGGTATTATTGAGGATAAATTCACCCATAATTGGGGAGTAGTCCGAAAAGGATTTATCTAATAGGTCAATTTTTGTAAATTTGGATAGGGAAAATATATTGGTCAGAAGCAAGTCAATTCTTGAAAATGATTTATGGACTGTAGAGTAAAATGTAAATTCCCTGGAAGACGCGTTGAGACAGCGAAATACGTCAAACAGTTCATTTTTATTGATCCAATTATTAAGGGACTGCGATTGTCGGCGTACCGAAGAAGAGGAGTCCAAGAGGGCATCAGGCACCACATTAAAGTCCCCTGCTATTATCAAATCTCCTCTCCTGACCTCATTGACCTTTTTTATTAGCTTATTAAAAAAATGGATGTGTCGTCTATTTGGTGCGTAGACATTTACAATTGTGCAGACCTTAGAATTTAAGTTGGCTATGAGGATGTGGAACCTTCCCAGCGGGTCAATCACTTCGTTTATCAATTGGAATGGGACATTATTATTAACTAGAGTGATAACCCCCGCCCTCTTGTTTTCTCGCAATGATTTGAAAATGTGGGGATAGTTTTTATGTTGAAATAGTGGATGATTATCTCTTGCAAATCTTACTTCTTGCAAGCAAGTGATATCAGCCTGGTAATTTTTTATTTCCTTCCAGGTGATAAATCGTTTGTATGGGCTATTTAGACCTTTAACATTATATGAGAGAACTTTTAATTTCATGTGGACCACTCTAGGCTCTTCTGATAACACAATAGTAGCTAAAAATGAGAAGAAAGAAAAGTAAACTTATCACTAAAAAAAAAAAAGAAAAAAATGAAAAAATCAGAACAAATACAAATTCTTGAATTCCCCTGGAGGATATCACCTAAAGTGATGTCTCTCCTACTTTGGGGGCAAATGAAAATGGGCACAAACCCGTGACATACCCATCTATTAATTAATCTGAACTATTTGTTGAATAAAAACGGCAACCACTATTTGAGGAATCAGATTGAAACAAGGTATCCATTAATTTAGAGCTTCAGCCATTATCTATATTATTGTGGACCCCCTGAAGGGAAGAAATAAAACGCATTCCTTCTTCCGGAGTGTATAATTGGGTATTTTTGCCCCTGTGCCAAACCAGGATTTTTGTGGGGAATCCCCATCTATATAATACTCCTATAGATCTCAGTTTTGTGGTAACCTCTCTAAAATCCCTTCTAGCCTCCATCGTCGCTTTGAAAAGGTCATCAAAGATTTTTATATTTACATACGGGTCTGGGAAAGTACCCCTTTCTCTAATATAACTCAGTATTTTTTGCTTGGTTTCAAAAAAATGCATATGTAATATTATGTCCCTTGGTTTGTCTGGAGCAATATTCTTTGGTCGTGGGAGCCTATGGATCCTGTCTATGGTGAGGTCTAGAACCAATAATCTTGGAATAGCTTTTTTAAATAGATTTTTAATGTAACTAGAGAGATCGTTCTGCATTATGCTTTCAGAAATCCCTCTTATTTTTAAATTATTGCGTCTGTTCCAATCTTCTAAGTCTGTAAGTTTGATCTTCAGAGTGCAAATTTCTTGTTTAAAGACAGTGTTTTCATCTAAGAGGTAATTAGTTTTTGTCTCGACCTCTGAGATTCTTTTTTCATTGTCTTCTAATCTATGAGAGAAAGAACTCTGCATTTCCTGGAGTGTTTTGTTTTGAGCTTCGAAACCCAACTTAATGGAGTCATTGAAAGATTTGCATAGCCTGGCCATAAAGCCTTCTGTTACTTGTCTATCTGAGGAGAGAAAATCCTCATAACTTATAACAGGGAATGGAGTGTCTGGTGGACTAGTAAGCTCTGAGCGTATTTTTTTGGGAAATTGTTTATTTGGACTTCTGTTGGGGGAGAACTTGTCCAATAAGCTATCTGAATCAGCATTTAAGAAGTTCTTATCTGGGGCTCTGGAGTCTGAACCTTTCCTTTTAGTAGTGTTTGAAAGATCCATACTTTCAGATGTGTTGCTCTCCAAAGTAGCATCATTTTGTCCATTAGTAGTACTTTGAGGACAGGATTTTGACACTATGTGATTCATATCATTTCCATTTTTTGAAGTTTTATTAAAAATGGGTATTGAGGAAAATTTGGCTGGCTTAATAAGTGATTCCTCTTTAGACCTTGGAGAGCTTAGCACATTTTGTGCATCTTCAGTAGTGTTCAATGTTAGTTGTCGTGGGGTTTCTTTCCCTTTTGAGTTTTTTGCTGTATTAGTAGAGTGTTCTCCTGTTTTATTAGAAGATTTAGGTCTAGCTCCACCTGATTCCATAATGAAGCTTAGTATTTTGTTTATATAACCACTCAAAAATCTTAAGGGCAGGTCTATGAGCTGTTAAACTATATAGTAGGTTAAATCTCCTGTCTATTTTAAGACCACTTATTGTTAGCAAACTCACACAATCTTATACACTTTTCCGTCGGTGTGCATATAAGTACCAAATGATCTGCAATATTCTTGTCCACCTAGGTATTACCTCCTTCGGCAAAAGGAACTAGAATTTATTCACCAGAATAACAATAGAATGAACTCAATGTCTTCTACCAGCACTTAGTAAGAGAGCACCTTATATTACCTTACCCACTCTATGTCAATATGAGAGTAGCGTATTCTGGTACCTTCTTAATATTCTGTTATCAAGGAGCTCTATCTACAAGCTTGATATATATTTTAAATTGCAATATTGTGATGTAATTCTTCTAATATAACCAGGGTCTTTAAATGTCTAGTGCTGAATTATCAGAGTTCCACAAGTTGGTGAGTCTCTGTAGCTTCCCCGCTGTGAAAACTCCAGTTTCTTTCTAGGTACAACGGGTAAACACAATCCCAGTAGCTTAAATTAAGAATAGGAAGAGAAAGTCAATGATAGAGCCAGGAGTCATTTATTCCTCTGGGGTCCTGCTCTTATACTGCAGAGATCCAGCATTTACTTTTAGTGTTACTGAATAGTCGCTTTGTAAATTAAATTTACTGTTACCAATCTGTAGTCTCTCAGGAGCTGTCTGTATTCTCTGTTGCCGCACTATGGTGCCTCCCACTTCAGCGCCTCACCATTCTCTCCACAGCAGCGTCTTTCCTCACAACAGAAAAGCCCAGATTCACAGGCACAACAGTACTGACAATGACAGGATAAATACCGGGTATATTCTTAGTCTTCTGTGAAGTCTACCATCACTCTGCCACTTTGCAGCTGCCAAGGCAAACAGGATCATGGGGTGCATTAAAAGAGGTCTGGATACACATGATGAGAGCATTATACTGCCTCTGTACCAATCCCTAGTTAGACCGCACATGGAGTACTGTGTCCAGTTTTGGGCACCGGTGCTCAGGAAGGATATAATGGAACTAGAGAGAGTACAAAGGAGGGCAACAAAATTAATAAAGGGGATGGGAGAACTACAATACCCAGATAGATTAGCGAAATTAGGATTATTTAGTCTAGAAAAAAGACGACTGAGGGGCGATCTAATAACCATGTATAAATATATAAGGGGACAATACAAATATCTCGCTGAGGATCTGTTTATACCAAGGAAGGTGACGGGCACAAGGGGGCATTCTTTGCGTCTGGAGGAGAGAAGGTTTTTCCACCAACATAGAAGAGGATTCTTTACTGTTAGGGCAGTGAGAATCTGGAATTGCTTGCCTGAGGAGGTGGTGATGGCGAACTCAGTCGAGGGGTTCAAGAGAGGCCTGGATGTCTTCCTGGAGCAGAACAATATTGTATCATACAATTATTAGGTTCTGTAGAAGGACGTAGATCTGGGGATTTATTATGATGGAATATAGGCTGAACTGGATGGACAAATGTCTTTTTTCGGCCTTACTAACTATGTTACTATGTTACTCTAGTTTTCATGCTTCAGCAGCTTACATTTTGGACACAGGCTGTAAATCACCTCAGGCTCTGACTCCACTCCCTTCAGAGGGACACAGTTCAAATATTACTGAACCAAAATTCACGTTCTTGGTGTCAAAATGATCCCATTTCAAAAGGGAGAATTTTTAATAAAAAATGTGAGGAAAAAACCTCTGTGTCGAGTTGTAAGTCGCTTCAATGGGTGGTATCACAGGAGCTGAGCACTCACACTACTGCAATCTGCAGCGCCCGAAACCACGCCCCTTGCAGGACATTTTTTTAAATGACTGGTCAGCTCAACCTCAAGTAAGTAAGCCATTGGGAGAACGTCTAAGTCTGGGTGATAGTTGAGGAGGTCACCCAGACTTAGAGGTACCTTTTTTCTCCTCAGATAAAGTACTGCTCAAAATGGTTTTGTCTTTCAAGAACCAGGCATTACCAGTATTGGCTTTCATTGACTGCCGCTAGTGATGGGCAAAAACAAACAGTAAAGTTCAGGTTCCTTGCCAAACATCTTTTTTTTGGACACTGACCCCAAACACGGCGTGAGAAACATCGGCGGCTCTGATTGATGGTGAGAACATTACGCTGGTCAGAGAGCTGCATTTCCTACAACAGCTGTGACTGGCTGTAAAAAGTTTATCGCCGGTCACAGAGGCGTCGGCTGATGTGAGTACTACTCCTATCAGCCTACACCTGCTGTTGCTGATAACAGCGAAAGCAGGCACCACTGATGGGAGTATTCATCAGCCAGTGTTAGGGCTAGCGGAACGCACCGAGTAAATATAGATGTTATTATTGGTGCGTTCGCAGCCCAGGGTCCAACGTGCAGAATGAACCTGCTGCTAGCAAATGACGGCACTATATGGCGGTTTAAGAGACCTCTGTTACTTCACAGAGTCGTACGGAAACAAGACACTGTGCCCTGTTAACCCCACAGGAGTTCACAGCTAACTGCCGAGCTGAAGGCAGTCTGTGGTCACACACACATACAATCTCCTCACCGGAGAAGCCGGTATTCTAGGTGCTTATTTCAGCCGGGGCCCTAGATCCACACACACAATCTCCTCGCCGGAGGTGCCGGCATTCTAGGGGCTTATTTCAGCCGAGTCCCTGAACACACACATAAATGTGACCACACTGGCGCATGCACAAACTGATTCAATACTAGCGCATGGCCGTGCGGTCATGAGAACCTTAAATAGCTGCAGCAAGAACAGGACCTTCCTAGAAGGACCAATGAGAGGATGCTACAGAGCCTGAGCACCTTTAGGACCTTCCTGGAGGACCAATGGATTTAGCTGCAGTATCTGAACATGTGACCCTCGATCTCCACTGAGAGATCTTACTCTGGGCATGCTCAGAATGAGAAAAGCAGGACTTAGTCCCAGAAGCATCTGCTCGCCGCTGCCCAGTACTGGCTTTAATAGCAGAAGCTGGAAAAGCAGCAGTAACCCTTTGGACAGAGTCAGACTGAGCAAGACGCTGGGACTGACGTCTCCGCTGAGCAGGCTCCACTGCGGCTGGAGAAGGATGGGAGACCCCCCCTAGGGCCCCCCTCCCTGGACCTCGCTACGTTCGAAGACAGGAATGAGCTGCGGAGCTTGAATATGTTCAGCAGGCTCCCAGGACCTGTCCTCTGGGCCATAACCCCTCCAATCCACCAAATAAAATTTTTTGCCACGTACCACCTTGCACCCCAAGATAGCGTTCACCTCGTAATCATCCGAAGATGAACCCAATGTCCCGGCAGATGACTCGGAAAACCAGGACATGAATACGGGCTTCAAGAGGGACACATGAAAGGTGTCGGTGACACCCAGGCGTGGCGGAAAGGCTAAACGGTAGAACACAGGGTTAATCTGTTCGAGGACCTTAAAAGGACCCAAGTAGCGAGGTGCAAACTTAGTGGACTCAACTCGCAGCCTGATGTCATGGGCGGAGAGCCACACTAAATCGCCAGGAGCAAAGGTCGGAGCGGGGCGCCGATGTGTATCGGTGGAGAACCTCATTCTCTCCTTGGAGGCCCGAATGGCATCCTGAGTGCGGTCCCAAATGTCCTGTGCCTCCACAGCCCAGTCTGCCACCCTGGAGTCAGCGGAAGACACGGGCATAGGCACAGGTACCCGCGGATGCTGACCATAGTTAAGGAGGAATTGAGTCTGTCCAGTGGAGTCAGCTACAGCGTTGTTCAGTGCAAACTCTGCCCACGATAGCAAAGATGCCCAGTCATCCTGCCTGGCTGAGACAAAATGCCGCAGATATGTGACCAAGGTCTGGTTGGCCCTCTCTACCATCTCGGGATGATACGCAGAAGAGAGATTCAACTCAATGCTGAGAAGATGACAAAGCTCTCTCCAGAACCTAGACGCAAACTGGAGACCCCAGTCACTGACAATTTTGTCCGGCATACTGTGTAGACGGAAGATGTGTTTTATAAACAACACTGCCAAGGCCCGTGCAGAAGGTAGCTGGGGAAGTGGCACCAAGTGCACCATCTTAGAAAAATGATCGGTGATAACCCAAATGATGGTACAGCCACGAGACTTGGGCAAACCCACCACAAAGTCCATCCCGACCATCTCCCAGGGCCTGTCTGCCACCGGCAGGGGATATAATAACCCAGCTGGCCGTTGTCGAGAAGACTTATTTTTGGCGCAGGAGACACACGCCCGAATATAGTCTCCTACGCCATGGACCATATGTGGCCACCAGTACATTCTCGCCAGCAGCTCAGATGTCCTTCTAGTCCCAAAATGCCCACCCACTCTGGACAAATGAGCCCAAGAGAGAACCTCCGGTCGTAAATTTGCTGGCACGAAAGTCTCAGGTCCTAAATTCCTAGAATGAGGAGTTTAGGGCCTGAGAATGACGTCACGGCTTGTGATTGGTCGCGTGGCGGTCACATGAGCGGCACGCGACCAATCAGAAGCCGTGACGTCATGGAAGGCCCTAAACGCGCTCATTTTAAGCAAAGAAGGCTGCCGGTTACCAGCGGTGATGTCCAGGGGCCTCCGGAGAGGTGAGTATATCAATATTTTTTATTTTAATTCTTTATTTTACACAGTAATATGGATCCGATACCGATTCCCGATATCACAAAAGTATCGGATCTCGGTATCGGAATTCCGATACCGCAAGTATCGGCCGATACCCGATACTTGCAGTATCGGAATGCTCAACACTAGCAGGAATGCTTCCAACCTTGAGCATCCTTTTGGAATAGGACTGCTCCAGCACCGACAGATGAGGCATCCACCTCCATTATGAAAGGTTTATCTACATCGGGGCGATGTAGAATGGGAGCGCTAGCAAAGTGGGACTTAATAGAAGGGAAGGCCTTGGAGACCTCTTCTGACCACAATTTGGGATTTGCTCCCTTTTTGGTGAGGGCAACCAAAGGAGCTACCAAAGTTGAGAAGTGGGGAATGAACTGGCGATAGTAGTTAATGAACTCCATAAAGAGCTGCACCGCTTTGAGAGAATGGGGTTCCTGCCTGTCCATCACAGCCTGTAGTTTAGCAGGATCCATAGCCAATCCTTGGGCCGAGATGATATAGCCCAGGAAAGGCAAAGACTCCTGCTCAAACACACACTTCTCCAACTTGGCATAGAGGGAATTTGCCCATAGGAGGTTGAAGACTTTGCACACATCTCTCCGGTGGGAGTCTATATCTGGAGAGTAGATGAGAATATCATCCAGGTAGACTACCACCGAGGTGGAGAGCATATCCCGGAAGATATCATTTACAAAGTCTTGGAAAACGGCAGGGGCATTACAGAGCCCGAAGGGCATCACCAGATATTCATAGTGCCCATCTCTGGTGTTAAAAGCCGTCTTCCATTCGTCCCCCTCACGGATGCGAATCAGGTTGTAAGCACGCCGCAGATCTAGTTTAGTAAACACACTTGCTCCCCGAAGCCTGTCAAAAAGCTCAGATATCAGGGGCAGAGGGTACTTGTTCTTAACGGTGATGGCGTTAAGACCCCTGTAATCAATGCATGAACGTAATTCTCCGTTCTTCTTCTGCACAAAGGAGAACCCAGCCCCTTCAGGTGACACAGACTTCCTAATGAATCCCCTAGCCAAATTCTCCTGGATGTACTGAGACATAGCCTCCTTCTCTTCGAGAGACAATGGGTAGACTCGACCCCGGGGAGGCTCAGCACCAGGCAAGAGGTCAATAGGACAGTCATAGGGGCGGTGAGGCGGAAGAGTCTCCGCAGCCCTTTTGGAGAACACGTCCGCTTAGGGCCAATATTGCTTGGGGAGAGAGGAGAGATCTGCGGGTACCTCAGTTGTAGCAACCTGAACGCATTCCCTCTGACATCTACCCCCACAAGATTTACTCCATCCCAAAATCCTGCCTGTGGACCACTCAATATGAGGAGAGTGGTACCGTAGCTAAGGTATTCCTAACAGGACCTCATCAATTCCCTCAGGAATTACGAGCAGAGATATTATCTCGTGATGAGATGGCGACATGGTTAGAGTAAATGGGATGGTCTGGTGTGTAATCTGTGAGGGCAGTGTAGACCCATTCACCACTCGTATGGTCACTGGTTTGGCGAGCATCACCAGAGGGCAAAGGCAGAAGACATAAAATTGCCCTCTGCCCCGGAGTCCACGCAAAGCTCTACCGAATGAGTGGATGGGCCAATGGTAATTGTCCCCTTAAAGGACAATTTGGAGGCAAACATCTCCATGTCTAGT
The DNA here is from genome assembly GCF_051348905.1 of Ranitomeya variabilis. Classification (NCBI taxonomy): domain Eukaryota; kingdom Metazoa; phylum Chordata; class Amphibia; order Anura; family Dendrobatidae; genus Ranitomeya; species Ranitomeya variabilis. Next base: position 135,352,497 of record NC_135232.1, on the reverse strand, counting down.
GAACCTCCACCCACTACCACTAGACGCTGACGTTTCCCCGACCGCTGAGGACATCTGGTGGCAAAATGTCCTGACTGCCGGCAAACATGACAGACCCTAAGTGCACGAGCGGTCCGGGACTTAGGTCCCGCTCGTGGCAACTCCATGGCCTCATGTGACTCGGTTGCCTGAACCGGAGATTCCAAAGGTTTGGCAAAGTTGGGAGCCAGCTGAAACCTCTGCCTACACTGGGCTCGCTCTAACCTCCGCTCGTGAAAACGGAGGTCAATACGAGTAGATACAGCTATTAACTCCTCCAGTGTGGCGGGAATCTCCCTAGTGGCCAGAGCGTCCTTAACATGGTCAGCCAGCCCCCTCCAAAATATAGGGATGAGGGCTTTATCTGACCACTCCAGCTCAGATGCTAAGGTGCGGAAGTGGACGGCAAAATGGCTGACAAAGGACAAGCCCTGAGTCAATGCCAACAGTTGGAGCGCGTATCATGGGTGACTCGAGGTCCTAAAAAGACCTGTTTCAGAGTGCTCAGAAACAGCGCAGCACTCTGCACCACATGATCACCACGCTCCCACAGCGGCGTAGCCCACTCCAACGCCTTGTCCGACAGGAGGGACATAATGAATCCCACCTTTGCCCGCTCTGTAGGGAAACGTGCAGCCAGAAGCTCGAGGTGTATTGAGCACTGACTCACGAAACCCCTACAAGATTTGCCATCACCAGAGAATTTTTCTGGCAGCGGGAGGCGAGATAGGGTCGGAACATGAGTGGCAGTGGACAAAGTTGCTGCAGCCATGCTAGCAGCCTGAACAGCTACTGCGGTAACATCCACAGCTGAGGTTGTGCGCTCGAGAGCCGCCAACCTACCCTCCAGCTGCTGGATGTACCGCAAAGATTGCTGTTTGTCCGCCATTGCTAGCCAGACCCTGGCGCTAGTATTAGGGATAGCAGAACGCACCGAGTAAATATAAATGTTATTATTGGTGCTTTCGCAGCCTGGGGTCCACCGTGCAGGAGGAACCTGCTGCTAGCAAATGACGGCACTATATGGTGGTTTAAGCGACCTCTGTTACTTCACAGAGTCCCACGGAAACAAGACACTGTGCCCTGTTAACCCCACAGGAGTTCACAGCTAACTGCCGAGCTGAAGGCAGTCTGTGGTCACACACACATACAATCTCCTCACCGGAGAAGCCTGTATTCTAGGGGCTTATTTCAGCCGGGGCCCTAGATCCACACACACAATCTCCTCGCCGGAGGTGCCGGCATTCTAGGGGCTTATTTCAGCCGAGTCCCTGAACACACACAGAAATGTGACCACACTGGCGCATGCACAAACTGATTCAATACTAGCGCATGGCTGTGCGGTCATGAGAACCTTAAATAGCTGCAGCAAGAACTGGACCTTCGTAGAAGGACCAATGAGAGGATGCTACAGAGCCTGAGCACCTTCAGGACCTTCCTGGAGGACCAATGGATTTAGCTGCAGTATCTGAACATGTGACCCTCGATCTCCACTGAGAGATCTTACTCTGGGCATGCTCAGAATGAGAAAAGCAGGACTTAGTACCAGAAGCGTCTGCTCGCCGCTGCCCAGTATTGGCTTTAATGGCAGAAGCTGGAAAAGCAGCAGTAACCCTTTGGACAGAGTCAGACTGAGCAAGACGCTGGGACAGACGTCTCCGCTGAGCAGGCTCCACCGCGGCTGGAGAAGGATGGGAGACTGCAGCAGAGATGGCTTGAGATTCCCCCTGTGCAGAGGCAGGATCTAGACCCCTAACAGCCGGTGCCTGCACTATAAAAAATAAATAGCAAAAATGACTTGGGGTCTGTTCTATTTTTGCACATAAAATTTTCCCTTAAAAACATATCTATATATATAATTGTCTAAGGGTTTTTCTGTCTGTCTGTCCCGTTTATTCATTCGCTGATTGGTTGAGGCCGCCTGGGGCTTGACCAATCGGCGACGGGCACAGTATCGAAGTAGAAATCCCGCGTCTCTGATTGGTCGAGGCCGCGCGGCCTCGACCAATCAGCGATGGGCACAGCATGGCGACGATGATGTCATAATGGAAATCCCGCGTCTTTGATTGGTCGAGGCCGCAAGGCCTCGACCAATCAGCGACGGGCACAGTATCGACGTAGATGTCATAATGGTTGCCATGGCGATGATGATGTCAAAAAGGTTGCCTCGACCAATCAGTGACGGGCACAGTCGGAATCATCATTGTCCATATACTACGGGGACATGCATATTCTAGAATACCCGATGCGTTAGAATCGGGCCACAATCTAGTTATTAATAATAACGGTAAAATGCACCAACACAAAAATACACTATATGCGCATTCAGAAGAGTGTAAAACAGCATTTTTAATGTCACAAGGTCTATTCAAAAATCTTGTCATGCCTTTTGGGTTAACCACTGCACCAGCAGTGTTTTAAAACTTTATGAATGATATCTTTTCCGATTGCATTGGGAAATTTGTTGTTATTTACCCTGATATTTTAATTTTCTCGTATGTTTTGGATTCTCACTAGGAATATGTCCAGGTTGTATTACAAAGATTGAGGGACAATTCTTTGTTTGAGAAAATTGCAAAATGTATATTTTTTGTTCAGGAGGTTTCATTTCTGGGATACTTTTTGTCGGCTAATGGTTATAAAATGGATCCTGGGAAGGTACAAGCTATAATTGACTGGGTTCAAACAAATGACTAGTGTTGAGCGATACCTTCCGATATTTGAAAGTATCGGTATCGGATTGGATCGGCCGATATCAAAAAAATATCGGATATCGCCGATACCGATACTCAATACCAATACAAGTCAATGGGACACAAATATCAGAAGTGATCCTGGATGGTTCCCAGGGTCTGAAGGAGAGGAAACTCTCCTTCAGGCCCTGGGATCGATATTCATGTAAAAAATAAAGAATAAAAATAAAAAATATGGATATACTCACCCTCGGACGAGCCCTGGCTGTCACCGCTGCAAGCGACTGCCTCCGTTCCTAAGAATGCAGAGGGAAGGACCTTCGATGACGTCACGGTCACGTGAGCGGTCACGTGAGCGGTCACATGAGCGGTCGTCATCGCAGGTCCTACACTCACTGCATTCTTAGGAACGGAGGCTGCCGGTTGCACCGCTGAGGTCCAGGGTCCGTCGGAGGGGTGAGTATATCCATATTTTTTATTTTTATTCTTTATTTTTTACATTAATATGGATCCCAATCCCGATTCCCGATATCGCAAAAATATCGGAACTCGGTATTGGAATTCCGATACAGCGAATATCGGCCGATATCCGATATTTGCAGTATCGGAATGCTCAACACTACTAATGACCTAAAAGCGTTGCAACATTTTCTAGGATTCGCCAATTATTATAGAAAATTTATTAAGGTGTTTTCTCAGATTGTTAAGCCTCTTATTGACCTCACACGTAAGTGGGCGTCCCTCAAAATTTGGTCATCAGATGCTATTGAAGCTTTTGAAAAATGTAAAAAGTATTTTATATTTGCGCCTGTTCTAACCCAATCTTCAGGAACCATTCCTTGTAGAACTGGATGTTTCAGAAGTCGGGGTATGAGCCATTTTATCTCAGAGGCTCAAAACTCTGACTAATTTGTGGCCGTATGCTTTTTTTGTCAAATAAATTTTCCTCTGCTGAAAGAAATTATGATGTCGGCAATAGTGAGTTACTCGCTTTTAAATTAGCTTAGGAAGAATGGAGGCATTTTTGGAGGGGGCAGTTCATCAAATCACTGTGGTCACTGATGATAAATATGTAGCTTATATTGAATCAGCTAAACTGTTAACTCTTAGACAAACCAGATTGTCCTTATTTTTCTCCAGATTCAAGTTCTCTATCACTTTCAGGCCAGGGTTAAGAAAGTGAAGGCTGACGCGCTTTCATGCAGTCTTGATTCAGTTTCACTTTCAGAACCTCCATCCTTCATTCTTCCTAAGGGCATTGTGGTTTCTGTGGCATCCTTGGTTTTGGAAGCAGAGATCTGTAATACTCATAAGCCCTATCCGCCACTCCCGGGTCCAAACTATTTTTACCTGTGTACTTAAGATTACGCCTATTGGTAAATAACTTTGGTCTTTTTGGTATTGATAATGAGACCAAAATTGTCACAAGCTTTTAAAACACGATCCATTTCACACTGCATCTGCTGATGTGTGCTGCCATTGAGTGTGCATACATCAGCAAACAAGAAATCCCAGATGCACATTTGTAACAGCCTTCAGGCATTTTGGGTTGAATAACTTGCAGTCAGTCGTGTACCTGACATGGATTCCGTCTTCGTACTTGCTAAAGGCATCTCTCAATATGGCAGAAAATAGCATACTGAACAGGATTAGGGCAAGTATACAGCCTTGTTTTACGCATTTGTAACTGGGAAGGCCTCCGATTCTTCTCCATCATTTAGGACTTTCACCATCATACCATCATGGAGTTGCCAGATGATTGTGATGAACTTGCTCGGGCAGCCAAACATTGCCATGATTTTACGCAGGCTGTCTCTGCTGACTGTGTCGAAAGCCTTGGCAAGTCGACAAAGGTTATTTTGCTCCTGACTCTTTTTTGGAGTTGTCGCGCTGCAAAGACCATATTTGCTGCCCCACGTTCAGCACGGATGCTGCATTGGCTTTCAGGTAGTAGACCATGCTCAAGGTGGTGGAAAGAGGTGGTTGAGCAAGAGATGAGCCAGAATCTTCCCAGCAGTGGACAAAAGGGAGATGCCTCGATTATTGTCGCAAGATTGGCGGTTGCCTTTTTTTTTTGTAGATGTGAATTATATGGAAGAATAAAATTCCTGCATCTGCTGTGATGTGCAAAGTTAAAACATGTCTTTTTATTATTAAAGATAAGATTTTTGCCATGATGTAGACCAGGTTTTGGGTCTTGTCTCTCCTTTCCCAGTCTGGTCATGTCAGGGGTTAACTCTCTGCATCGTTCCAGTGTTGGGTCTGCTAGTTAGCTGCGCTGTATCCTGCAGGCAGTGTCAGTTATATTTCCTGCCTACGGCATGTTTAGCTGTTTGGATTCCCTGGTATTTGAATCTGCTTTGGCTCTGACCTGCTTCTGTCTCTCCCTTCTGATGATTCTGCTATGGACCGGTACTGACCTCTGGCGTTCCTTTGACTCTGTGTTTGGAATTTCCCTTGGTACTATGCTACTCTCTGTTATCTACCTGGCTTGTCTGACCATTCTGCTGCCACCTGGTGATAGCTTTTCAGCTGGTTGATGTGCTTTTTACTGCTGATGTTTCTCTTCTTAGAGTGCCTTTATTTCTTCATTGTTTTCATCAAAGCCATCATGGTTTCTTCGACTGCTCATCTGAGATGCTCCATGGCAGTATTGTAAATAGCATCTTTAAACCCTTAATGACCGCCGATACGCCTTTTAACCGTGGCTGTGAAGGGTACTTACTCCTCAGCTCTGCTTTTTAAAGGCACTGAGAAATAAGGTTATGGCGCCCCCAAGAGTCAGAAAATCTCTGGGGTCTCGGCTACCGGGCATAGCTGACACCCCGGAGAACATGATTCGGGTTGGTTTTTCCCGTCCTCAGTCTCGTGATCACCATTATTTGATCTAGCATACCAGAGGAGAGAAAAATGGGGTCCCCCAAGCCACCTGGTATCTCCGGTATTTCTGGACCCTCCGGCTCTGTCCCCGGCCTTTGGCATCTTTTTGGAAGAAACTGGCAGGCACATGCACAGTGCACCCTCCAAGGTCTGCCGGCTGGCACTCGGCAACAATAGGAGATTTTTCCTATTGGTTCATTCTGATCACTGTGATAGACCCTATCACAGAAATCAAAATAAAATAAATAGTAAATGAAACCCTCTTTTATCACCTCTTAGTTAAATAAAACTAATAAAATAAAGTATCTATTTCCATTTTTCCATTAGGGTTGGGGCTAGGTTTAGGATTAGAGCTAGCATTAGGTTTGGGGCTAGGGTTGGGGTTAGAGTTAGAGTTGAGGCTAGGGCAAGGGTTAGTGGTTGGGGTTACGGTTTAGGTGTTGGGATTAGGGTGATATTGGAGTTGGGGTTAGGGTTGTGGTTAGGGTTGGGATTAGGGTTAGGGTTGGGATTAGAGTCAGGGATGGGGCCGTGTTAGGGTTGGAGTGAGAAATGGGCGTTTCCACTGTTTAAGTGCATCAAGGGGTCTCCAAACGTGACATAGCACCAGCATTGATTCCAGCCAATTTTGGGTTTAAAAAGTCAAACTGTGCTCCCTCCTTTCTGAGCCCTGCCATGCCCTCATACAGTGGCTTTCCCCCACATATGAGGTATCGGTGTACTCAGGAGAAATTGCACAACAAATTTTGTGGTCCATTTTCTCTTGTCATCCTTGTGAAAATAAAACATTTTGGGTCTAAATTAAATTTTTTTGTGAAGAAAGTAAAATATTCATTTTTTTTCCTTCCACATTGCTATAGTTCTCGTGAAGCATCTGAAGGTTTAATAAACTTCTTGAATGTGGTTTTGAGCACCTTGAGGGGGTGAAGTTTTTAGAATGGTGTCACTTTGGGGTGTTTTCTGTCATATTGACCCCCCCAAACTCACTTCAAATGTGAGGTGGTCCCTAAAAAAATGGTTTTGTAAATTTTGTTGGAAAAATGAGAAATTGCTGGTCAACTTTTAACTCTTAGGCCGGCGTCACACTAGAGAGGAATACGGACGAGGGAGAGGCGCAAAAACAGCACGTTGCACATACAATGTTTCTCTATGGGGCAGCTCCCATCAGCCGTATATTTCTCAGCCGTACTTTACAGGCTGAGAAAATCGCAGCATGCTGCATTTGTCAGCGTATTGCGCAAAAAATCCACCAATGAAAGTCTATGGGGGCGAGAAAAATACAGATTACACACAGACCATGTGTGTGACTTGCGAGAAATACGCATCGGTGTTCTATTGAAAAGCCGGTAATTCAGTGAGGTGTACAGCAAAATCACACTGACAGGTTAGAATAGAATAGCTAAAATAAATGTGTACACATAGAATAGGTATATATATATATATATATATATATATATATATATATATATATATATATATATATATATACATATGTCATTGTCACACACATACTCTATATATAAATATTTATATTTAATACAGAGCGTAAAGGCCGGTAATTCAATTGCCGGCTTTTGCTATGTCCTTATCAAACCCGACAGGATATGAGACATGGTTTACATACAGTAAACCATTTCATATCCCTTACATTTTTACATATTCCTCACTAATAATATTAGAAGTGTATGTGAGTAAAATTTGGGAGCTCTATGTGTTAAAATAAAGGGTTAAAACACGGGAAAAAACTGGCGTGGGCTCCCACGCAATTTTCTCTGCCAGAGTGGGAAAGCCAGTGACTGAGGGCAGATATTAATAGCCTAGAGAGGGACCATGGTAATGGCCACCCCCAGCTAAAAACATCTGCCCCCAGCCACCCCAGAAAAGGCACATCTGTAAGACTCTCTTCCCACTCCCGAGTAGCGGTGGGATATGGGGTAATAAGGGGTTAATGTCACCTTGCTAATGTAAGGTGACATTAAGCCTGGTTAATAATGGAGAGATGTCAGTAAGGCACCTATCCATTATTAATCCAGTAGTAATAAAGGGTTAAATAAACACACTCACATTATGAATAAAGTATTTTAATGAAATAAATAAACACATGGGGTTTTAATATCTTTATTGTACTCTCAATCCAACTGATGACCCTCGATCTTCTGAAAAAAATAAAAAAATAAAAAAACAACAATATCCCATACCAGTCCTCCTTACAGTCATGTCCCAAGATGTAAATCCATCTGAAGGGGTTAAACAATTTTACAACCAGGAGCCTGCTAACGCAGCCGCCCCCGGCTGTAAAAACTGGGGAATTAATGGAATGGAGCTTTGTTGACTTGCGGTGCTGCGCCCCCTGGTGGCATAAACTCATATGAACGCTAGCGTGAGGAAATATTCAGAAAAATTCCCACACTAGAGTTCATATGAGTTTATGCCACCAGGTGGCGCAGCAACGCGAGTCAACGAAGCTGCATTCCATTCATTCCCCAGCCAGGGGCGGCTGCATTAGCTGGCTTTCCCACTCTGGTGGAGAAAATTGCGCGGGAGCCCAGGCCAGTTTTTTCTGTGATTTAACCCTTTATTTTAACACCTAGAGCTCCCAAATTTTGATCACACATTACTAACATTATTAGTAAGGAATATGTAAAACTACAAGAGATATGAAATGGTTTACTGTATATAAACCATGTCTCATATCCAGTCGGGTTTGATAAGGAGATAGCAAAAGCCGGCAATTGAATTATCGGCCTTTCTGCTATCTAGCTCTGTGTGAAATATAAATATATATATACAGTATATATATATATATATATATATATATATATGTGTGTGTCTCACTGACATATATACAGTATATGTATCTAGATCTATTCTATATTTTGCAAGCCGGTGAGAAAATCTCACCGTACGGATGCCATACGGATGACACACGGATAATTTTTGGAGAAAAAAATTGCATCCTCGCATTGAATACAGATCACTGTTCAGGAATTTTTCTGCGTATTTCGGCTGTAAAAAACGGACCGTATTTTGATAAGTTAGGTCTGACCCCTGCCTTAGGGTATGTTTCCACGTGCGGGATTACATCAGGATTTTCTGCGGATTGGATGCTGCTTACAGCAGACCTTTCATTGGAGGCCAGAGGTCATATGATCAGGTCCTGTAGTGGCTCTGATTGGACCACTGGGAAAGTACCTGAAGGCTGCAACTATAAAAGGTCAGCATGGCCACTCGGCCATGCTCTAACATAAACCTAATACTGTGTGTGTGTGGATGTGTGTATGTTTTCTGGTGAAAGCTCCTAATGATTCTCTTCAATAGTGTTGTTGTATGTGGTTGGGTGTTTGGAGCTGACTAGCGCCAGATAGTGCAATCCAGCACAAGAGCATGAAATACTGTGTTCGCCAGTGCAGCACCGTGTGCAACTAGTGTGCTTTCCAGGCCCTAGTTAGGGTGGCTAGTGGCGTCCGCCAGAGTGGCGCTGCTCGCACCTAGTGCGCTAAGTCTATTAGCATTTAGTTTTCTCCTGGCTCCACAGTTGCGGCGCCGAGCGCCAGTTGTTCTAGAGGGATTCTAACCCTGTGTCTTTGGGGTAGAGTCCTGTGACCAAACACTAGCGTTCACTCTGTGGTATTGCGGTCCTGTGACGCAACAAGGTTCGCCTTCTTACATACCGGGTGAAGCTAACCTGTGTATGTTCACATTATACCACCATATACTGCCCACCATTACCGAGCAGCAGGTGTCCTCTCTGCGTGGTAGACCCCTGGTTGCAAACGGACCTTATATCTTTCTTAATATTATTTGGTGCGTTCCGCCAGCCCTAACATTATACTAACGCCAGGGTCTGGCTACTAATGGCAGATGAACAGCAACTACAGTGGTACATCCAGCAGGCAAGTTGGTCGCTCTTGAGCACACAACCTCTGCTGTGGATGTTACTGCAGTTGCTGTTCAGGCTGCTAACGTGACTGCAGCAACTTTGTCCATTGCCACCCCTGTTCCGACCTTATCCCACCTCCCGCTGCCAGATAAGCTTTCTGGTGATAGCAAGTCACATAGGGGATTTGTGAGCCAGTGTGCTGTACACCTTGAGCTCCTAGCTGCACCTTTCCACTCAGAACGGGCCAAGGTGGGATTCATAATATCACTCCTGTCAGATAGTGCGTTGGAGTGGGCCATGCCGCTGTGGGAACACGATGATCATGTGGTGCAGAGCGCTCCGCGGTTCCAGAGCACTCTGAAACAGGTCTTTTGGGGACCTTGAGTCACCCATGATACGGCACTCCAACTGCTGGCACTGACACAGGGCTCATCCATGGTCAGCCATTTTACCGTCCACTACCAGACTTTAGCATCTAAGCTGGAGTGGCCGGACAAAGTCCTTATCTCTGTATTTTGGAGGGGACCGTCTGACCATGTGAAGGACGCTTTGGCCACTAGGGAGATTCTCACCACACTGGATGAGCTAATAGCTTTATCAACTCGCATTGACCTTCATTTTAATGAGGGAAGGTTGGAGCAAGCCCAGTGTAGGCAGAGGTTTCAGCTGTCTACCACCTTCGCCAAACCTCTGGAATCTCTGGTCCAGGCGTCCAAGCCACATAAGGCCATGGAGGTGTCACGAGCGGGATCTAAGTCCTGGACCGCTCGTGCACTCAAGGTCAGTCATGTCTGCTGGCAATTAGGGCATCTTGCCTCCAGATATCCTCAGCGCTTGGGAAAACGTCCCCATTTATTGACCGTAGGAGTTGGTTCACTAGACACAGTGGCGTTTTCCTCCAAATTGTCCTTTTAAGGGACAATAACCATAGGCCCATTCACTCATACGGTGGAGCTTTGCGTGGATTCCAGGGTGGAGAGCAACTTCATGTCATCTGCCTTTGCCCAACGGCACACAATACCCCTGGTGATGATCACCAAACCAGTGACCGCACGAGTGGTAAACAGGTCGACACTGCCCTCACAGATAACACATCAAACCATCCCATTTACCCTTTCTATGTTGCCGTGTCATCAGTAAATTTTCTCCCTGCTTGTCATTCCCGAGGGAATTGATGAGGTCCTGTTAGGGATACCCTAGTTACGTTGCCACTCCCCTCACATAGAGTGGTCCACAGGTAAAATTTTTGGATGGAGTGAATCCTATGATGGCAGATGTCTGATGTTGTGCATTCAGGTTGTTACTACAGAGGTTCCCGCAGATCTTTCCTCTCTCCCCAAACAATAGATTGATAGATTGTGGGGAGCGAGGGTTTTTACCAAGCTTGATCTGCGGGGTGCTTACAACCTGATTTGCATCCATGAGGAGGTGAATGGAAGATGGCATTTAACACCAGGGTTGGCCACTATGAGTATCTAGTGATGCCATTCGGGCTCTGTAATGCCACTGCCGTTTTCCAAGACTTTGTGAATGATATCTTCCGGGATATGATCACCACCTCGGACGTAGTCTATCTGGATGATATTCTCATCTACTCTCCAGATATAGACTCCCACCGGAGAGATCTTTGCAAAGTCTTCAACCTCCTATGGGCAAACTCCCTCTATGCCAAGTTGGAGAAGTGTGTGTTTGAGCAGGAGTCCTTGCTTTTCCTGGATTATATCATCTCCTCCCAGGGATTGACCATGGATCCTGCCAAGCTACAAGCTGTGATGAAGAGGCAGAAACCCCATTCTCTTAAAGGGGTGCAGCACTTTATGGGGTTCATTAACTATTATCGCCAGTTTATTCCCCACTTCTAAACTTTGGTAGCGAACACACCTTATATCTTCCTTTATATTATTTGGTACGTTCCTTCAGCCCTAACAATGTGTTTGACAGTCTGCCATCAAGGTCATTTTTAAATTCTTCAGCCACATTTCTGCTTTGCAGCTTGGAGACATTCAGCCTCATTGTAGTCTTATTCCCTTGTGGGTCTCCTCAATGGCAGAATACAAAGCCTGCACTTAGACACAATGAGGTGGTGGTCAGTCCAGCCCAGCAGTCAGACCACACATTGCTTTTGTTACTCTAAAGTCCATCCTAATCATAAATAATAAGCTATATTTTTATATAGCGCTAACATATTCCGCAGCGCTTTACAGTTTGCACACATTATCATTGCTGTCCCTGATGGGGCTCACAATCCAAATTCCCTATCAGTATGTCTTTGGAATGTGGGAGGAAACCCGCGAACCCAGAGGAAACTCACGCAAACACGGGGAGAACATACAAACTCCTTGCAGATGTTGTCCTTGGTGGGATTTGAACCCAGGACTCCAGTGCTACCCTTCCACCATCCTATCCCTCTTCCTGGCAATGAAGTAGTCAATGAAATGCTAATGCCTCAAGCGTGGGTGCATCCACGATGTCGTCTTGCGAGTGGGTAGACTCGCAAGGGTTGATTATGACAAGGTCATGTGTGGCACATGTCTTGAGGAGCAAAAGGCCATTGCTGTTACACTTGCCAATGCCATGTCTCCTTCCCAGTTTTGATAGTCTGTTCCCACTCTGGCATTAAAGTCTTTGAGAATAATGATCTTATCTGACTGTGGGATTACTTATCCTTAATGTCACATGGATTGGGTATGGTGGTAGCACTTATCAGCAAAGCATGCTTCCTTTTTGTAAGTGGGAGCTGAAGTGTCAGCAAGCAATCATTGATGCCCTCCAGAAGCTGGGTAAGTTTACGAACAAGGTGAGATTTAATAGCAAATCCCACGCCTGCTTCTCGTCCTTTATTGCTGCCTCGACCACTACAGAAAAGTGTGTATCCACCACTGTGCTCTGTCAGTTGGACATTATCTACTAAGCAGGTTTCATGGGAGTTGCTATGTCCACGTTGTAGTGAGCCAGCTCCTTAGCAACAAGTACCATTCTTCTTTCTGGTGTTTCTACTGCGTTAAGTTGGCCAAGTCAAGGTGAAGCAGACTATGTCTGAGGCACCTTTTCTAGCCCCTTACTCAATTGAGGTGAGCAGATTGATCATAAAGAGGGCAGCTCAGAAACCCCGGGGGCTGCAGAACTCCACTGCCACTTCGGGCCATTGGGTAGCACCTGTGTGGACGTTTGTGACTACAGCTTCTAGTGATTCCACACCTGCTGCTTTGCCGCTCTCCCATTGACACAGGACTTTGAAGCTCAATGATTGAAGTCATGACTTGTATTAAAGGGAGGAAGAGTTGCACAGGTCATCAATCTCACTCTTTCATCCGAACCTATCGAGTCCCCGGGGCAAGAGCTAGTCGAGACGACTGCAGATAGGTCAGGATGCAACAGAGGGCCAGCAGTGACCTATATGTGCCTTGTCGCACCCTCAGAGCGCTCCATAACGCTTTGATGAGAATTGCTTTTCTGTCCATTCAATCATAAATGGCTTCTTCTGAAGCATCTGCTGAATCCAGCCTTAACGTTCACTGGAAGGCAAACCCTTAGAGTCATTGTGAGTCACAAAACCAACAGCTACCCTCAACTGCTTTGGACTTCCTGGCGAGGTGGTGAACCAGGGTGTGCCCACTGCCGCATGCCAGGAGTTACTTGGAGGTTACAGGTGAAAGTTGAGCACCAGATGAGGAGCAAATATTGATGAGCTGTCTTGGAAGGACACGACAAGCCCTCTACCTGGACACCCCTATGTATACAACCCCTGGCAAAAATTATGGAATCACCGGCCTTGGAGGAAGTTCATTCAGTTGTTTGATTTTGTAGAAAAAAAGCAGATAACAAACATGGCACCAAACTAAAGTAATTTCAGATGGCAACTTTCTGGTTTTAGGAAACACTAAAAGAAATCAAGAACAAAAATGTGGTAGTCAGTAATAGTTACTTTTTTTAACCAAGTATAGGGAAAAAATTATGGAATCACTCAATTCTGAGAAAAAAATTATCCTGTCATGTACTCCCATCCTGCACCCCAATCCTGTCATGTGGTGCTCGCATCCTGCGCCCCTATCCTGTCATGTGGTGCTCGCATCCTGCGCCCCCATTTTGGTATGTGCTGCCCCCATCCTGGTATGTGCTACTCCAATTCTGTGCCCCCATCCTGTCATGTGGTGCTCTCATCCTGCATCCCCATCCTGTCATGTGCTGCTCCCATCCTGCGCCTTCATTCTGTCATGTGCTGCTCCCATCCTGCTCCCCCATCCTGTCATGTGCTGCTCCCATCCTGCGCCCCCATCCTGTCATGTGCTGCTCCCATCCTGCGCCTTCATTCTGTCATGTGCTGCTTCCATCCTGCGCCTCCATTCTGTCATGTGCGGTAAAAAGTCACTGGCTTGCTCCGCTGACGTATTTTATATATATATTTAGTATAAAAATGGCGCCAGAATCCTCATCCCCGGATACATAACTTACAAAATGGAGCCTGAAGTGCGCTATACGCATGTGTCATTTCATGTCCCGGCCTCCGGCCAGAAGATACCCCGCAGCAATACCAAATAGGTAAGTTGTTGTGCCGGAGATCGCGGTATGCGTTCAGTGTTTATGCATACCGCGATCTCCTGGACCACAATCCTCATCTCCGTATGCGTAACTCTGAGGGGTCCAGACTGTGCAGGCGAATCGCGCTTGCGCAGTCTATAAAGGCTTTGGACAGAGTGACGCTACTAGCATTATAATATATATATATAGATACATATATATATATATATATATATATACATATATATATATATATATATATATATATATATATATTAGTAATGTTACAGAATATGAATAAGCTTTGTATGTGATATGAAACTCACTGAAAAGAATAAAGCTAAAGGAGCAATGCTAATAACAAATTGTGATTTGTGACAAATTGCTTCCACGTGGGTGACAACTCCTTGCTCTGAAATTTGAATTTAGAATATAAAATTGGATGAGGAAAATCTGGTTTTTAAAAGGTGAGAAGTATTCTCCCTTCAAACAGTTATCAAGGATCGCCCTCTTGTGGTGATTATTGGGATATGCAGTTAACAAAACATTTCATTTACAGTACAACAGATAAAGTAATGCCTAATTACAATATCTGTCCTGTAATGAAAAATTAAATAAATGACCTCAAAATTAACTACTACATGCATAGGCCCTAATTATAAAAGTTAGAATATCACTAACATCTAGTATCATAACAAATGTTTGAATGGCCGGAAAATAATTCAGAAAGAAAAATGACCATAAAAAAAAACAGGATTAACGTGCAATTCAACATGCACAATGTTAGATATATTATTAATGGAGTTGTCCAAGGGTTATATATATATATATATATATATATATATATATATATATATATATATATATATATATATATATATATATATATATATATATTTTATTTTTTTTTTAAGCTCAGACTGATTAAAAAAATATTGTCCTCATCTCTTCTTCATGTAAAATGTTTACCAGGTCCTCACTGGTCCTTTCTGGTGCTGTGTTGACTCATCAGAAATAGTAGGAAAGGCTTTAAACATTAAAAACACTCAGACAATATACCATCTACGTAAGTCTGAGTCAGTGAGTCATGGACTAAGGACTCCACAATACTCCTGACAAGACCATGTCCTCTGGTATCTAAGAATATGATAGGAAGGAGAAAAAAACACCCAGACTTCTGACTGAGCCAGTCTTCGGTGTCAGCAGAGAAAAGCACTTCTGACCTTTAGTTTTAGTGATCTGTTGGGTTCTCAACACCCAGATCCTCGCATATCAATCTGTTATGATTTGATAAGTTCTATAAGTTGTCAAGTGGAGCCTTCTTAGAACAGACTAGAATTTCCAGCACATCTACCTTGATCATATTGGGATTTGGGGAATTTAGAGCCCTTGAACTCTTTTTCAACTGCTTTAACTCATTTGTATACAGTTTCTGATGTGTGGCAGGGCGCATTATCTTCCTAAAAGAGGTCACTAATATTAAGAAATGCAGTTTCCACTTTCTCATTTAAAGATTTTTCTGTATTTTCATGACTATGAAAATTGTACATTCACACTGAAGGCATCAAAACTATGAATTAACACATGTGGAATTATACACTTAACAAAAAAGTGTGAAACTGAAATTATGTCTTATATTCTAGGTTCTTCAAGGTAGCCACCTTTTGCTTTGATGACTGATTTGTACACTCTTGGCATTCTCTTGATGAGCTTCAAGAGGTAGTCACCAGGAATGGTCTTCCAGCAATCTTGAAGGAGTTCCCAGAGATGCTTAGCACTTGTTGGCCCTTTTGCCTTCACTGTGGGGTCCAGCTCACCCCAAACCATCTCGATTGGGTTTAGGTCTGGTGACTGTGGAGGCCAGGTCATCTGGCGTAGCACCCCATCACTCTCCTTCTTGGTCAAATAGCCCTTACACAGCCTGGAGGTGTGTTTGGGGTCATTGTCCTGTTGAAAAATAAATGATGATCCAACCAAACGCAAACCGGATGGAATAGCATGCTGCTGCGAGATGCTGTTGTAGCCATGCTGGTTCAGTATGCCTTCAATTTTGAATAAATCCCCAACAGTGTCACCTGCAAAGCACCCCCACACCATCACACCTCCTCCTCCATGCTTCACGGTGGGAACCAGGCATGTAGAGTCCATCCGTTCACCTTTTCTGCATCGCACAAAGACACGGTGGTTGGAACCAAAGATCTCAGATTTGGACTCATCAGACCAAAGCACAGATTTCCACTGGTCTACTGTCCATTCCTTGTGTTCTTTAGCCCAAACAAGTCTCTTCTGCTTGTTGCCTGTCCTTAGCAGTGGTTTCCTAGCAGCTATTTTACCATGAAGGCCTGCTGCACAAAGTCTCCTCTTAACAATTATTGTAGAGATGTGTCTGCTGCTAGAACTCTGTGTGGCATTGACCTCATCTCTAATCTGAGCTGCTGTTAACCTGTGGTTTCTGAGGCTGGTGACACGGATAAAGTTATCCTCAGAAGCAGAGGTGACTCTTGGTCTTCCTTTCCTGGGGCGGTCCTCATGTGAGCCAGTTTCTTTGTAGCACTTGATGGTTTTTGCCACTGCACTTGGGGACACTTTCAAAGTTATCCCAATTTTTCCGACTGACATTAAAGTAATGATGGCCACTTGTTTTTATTTACTTAGCTGCTTTTTTCTTGCCATAATACAAATTCTAACAGTCTCCTCATTAGGACTATCAGCTGTGTATCCACCAGACTTCTGCACAACACAACTGATAGTCCCAACCCCATTTATAAGGCAAGAAATCCCACTTATTAAACCTGACAGGGCACACCTTTGAAGTGAAAACCTTTCCCGGTGACTACCTCTTGAAGCTCATCAAGAGAATGCCAAGAGTGTGCAAAGCAGTCATCAAAGCAAAAGGTGGCTACTTTGAAGAACCTAGAATATAAGACATATTTTCAGTTGTTTTACACTTTTTTAATAAGTATATAATTCCACATGTGTTAATTCATAGTTTTGATGCCTTCAGTGTGAATGTACAATTTTTGTAGTCATGAAAATACAGAAAAATCTTTAAATGAGGTATGTCCAAACTTTTGGTCTGTACTGTATATTACTATATTTTATACGTAATTGTTAATGTTGTAATTATGACTAATAAATTGCTTTTGTTTATCTGATATAATTGTTTATTCCAATTGTTCTAATTTGACATATATCTGTAGGAGTCTATGATCATACTGACACAATGTAGTAGTCAGAAAATGTATATCATATATATGTGCTCTGATTTATAATTCTTATGTGTTTTCGATGTTTTAGATTTTTTTTTTTACAGCTCAAAAGGGGGCAGGACATATTGGAAAATGAATGTGATGTAAAACAGGAACTGCACCAAAATTGTGCCAGAATCTTTTAAATACATTTTTGGTGCAAAATAATAGATGGTATCAAATAAATTGGCATATTTTAGGACTTTGGGGGGTTTTACATTGTTTAAAAAATAGACACTTTAAGAAATCTGTTCCAGTATTTAGAAAATTCAAGGTTTCTTTGTATTTGTTATAAAGATTGCAAAAGAAAAGTATGTAATTTCTTCAAACCTCTTAAAAGGCTTTTCCGTTTTCAAAGTTCAATCATGCAATAGCATGTTCTGCATGAAAATAATGAAATCATCATTACTTACCCACTGAACCCCAGTGCCACCTTCCTGCAGTCGCCTCCAGCATATAATGTCGTCACAGCGTCACTGCTGCAGCCAATCACTAGGCTCAGCGGCTATGCCGAGGTAGATGGCACAAGACAGAAAACCAAATATGCAAATAAGCAGCATCATTCCTTGTGTGATTTGCCATACACTTTTACTTACCAATCAAAGAGATCGGTTGAATTTTCAGACAAGGGAATGCTTTTCCCAGTACTCTATACATCTGTTTTGGCTAGCTTAGGTACAGAGTTAATAGAAAAAGGTATAAGATAATTCATATGAACGGTATGTGGGTGGAATCATCCAAAATATTTAATGAAAAAGTTTTTTTCATGAAAGCCACAAATGGGTTCAACAGGAATGGGAGATATAAAGGAAAGACTTATATCTCTCCTTCTTGACGGAGCTATTTCTGATTTTGGTTCAAAAATCTACAATAAAATAAAAATTGCAGAAGCATTTAAAAACAAATCCTCTGTGGGGAAGTTATTCTGAAAGGAAGTTTTTGAAGTCAGTTTTGCTAGTGGTTGCATTGATGTAATTATATGTACCAAATTCATCGAGCTGTCAAACAATGTTTGATAAATTTGGCACATTTTTAAATATAAAACTTGTGTAGACCTTTTAAACACTTTTTCTTTTAGTAGAATGAGATTTGCAACTTTTGAAAAAGTTGCAATTCATATACCTGGCTTAAAGGGAACACCTCAGCAGGTTTTAGTACCCCAACTGATCTATTCTGTCTTTGGCTAAATCTGCACTTTTGATTCTTCAATCAATAATTCCAATCCTGACTAATCGCTATTCCAATTTTTCTGCAAATGATCTATAAGTGAAGGAAGCTTGGTTCTCAGGAAAAAGTAACCAGTCATTCAGTGGCGAAAGCATGGTGAAAAGTCTGGGAGTTGTCAGTGCAGGGCCAAGCTTGTGGCTCTTTTACTTAAAAATTGGAGACGTTATAGCTCAGTAATGGAAAAAAAGGATTGAAAAAACAAAGGTATGGATTTAGTCTTCCATACAGCGACATAACATAGATTATATGGGGGTACTAAAACCTGTTGACAGGTTCTCTTTAAGTCTTCTTTACATAACTAACTCTGGCTGCTTTTCGTCGACTTTTAAAAAGTGTCAAGAGTTGTATAAAATTTCACAAAAAAAAGTCACAAATATATGAAACAATTTTTGCAACTATCTGTAAAAACAAAAAGTGCCAAAAATGCTTTGATTCCCCCTTGTGTGTGTAAAACTATTCTTTTAATGGTAGTCTTCAATAAATGGGCAAGAATAAAAAGGGAAGTTAGCGAATCTAATAATTTTCAAGTAATGAAAGAGACTTCAGAAATTGTAATGGATTTTAAGGAAAAAAAAAGTATAATGTAAATAGCAAGCTTAATAGTACATCCTGCAGTCATTAGACTCACAAAGCACAGTACAATGAGAACCATTTATCAGTGAATGGAAAATATGGGTTCTGGAAGATAAAGTTGTGTAATTAGCTTATGTTTTACATAGATTTGTCAAGGACAATTTACTAATCATATTTCTATTATGTGTCCATGTAAATTGCATGTAAATCATATCCACACATGTATATAGGTTTAAGAAACTCTCATATTGTGTGGCATAACATGATTAATTTTCTTATTAGAGTACTGCTAACTAAAAAACTGATGTTACTACTAAAAAAATATAAAGGTTTATGAGGCTAAATAGTAATCGGAAGAATACATTTTATATAGAGCTAAATTAGATGGCCATTTGCTTACATTGCAAATGGGTAAATGATGAAACATAACAAACAGCAGCTCTGTATTTGAGTCACGATACCCATGCTAATTGCATGCGCTGACATCTAATGTACAGCATAACGCGTTCACGTGACACACAATGCAAGATTAGCCAAAGTAGATCTGGAGGAATATGTTTTGCAGATTTTGCAGTTATTGGCTCTCCAGGAATAGTCGGGATCTTTTATAAAGGAGGGTTGCAGACATCTTACATCATACAATATTTCTGTTGGATAAAATAGAAGTCTGTGCCTGAACTACAACTTCTTGTACTATTTCATTTAGAGTTATTTTTACAATAGATAAGGAAAAAGATTGGACTAAGGGTCATGATGAAACCTGAAAGGGAAAGCAAAATGTTCTAGTCTATTTCCTAAGAAGACATACTACAAAGGAAGAAGGACCCTAAAAAAGAGAAGATTCAACTGTTGCTTACAGAGTTGAGCATATTGATTCGTGAAGTATCAAAATTCCCAAAATGTGCATTTTCAAATACTTTGAGATTCGCGGTTCTAAAAAAGAAAAACTTGCCTGGCTTCATCTCCAACACTGCTGAAGCATCAGAGAGCAGGCTTATGTCTTTTTGTGTGAGCTTCTACATACTGTCTTGCAACTATGACATCTAGAAGATTATCATGTACTGTAAATGGTAGTCAATACCACGGTCTTCACAGATAAGAGATTCCAAGAGGAGCATAGTTTATATGGTAGAGTTATTTACCATCTCCAGAGTCACTGGGTAAGTCTCTAGTGTAACGTGTGAGCTCTTATGGTCAGCAGAGCTCTCTCTCCTCTGTAGAGTGTAAGCTTTTATAATCAGTGGTGTCATCTCTTTTCTCCTGTAGAATGTAAGCTCTCTTCTGTGGTTCTTTAGCTTTATGGTCAGCAGGATCCTCTCTCTTTTCTCTTCCCCTCACATGTTTTTCAAGCAATAAGGCCGGCGTCACACTCAGAGTAGGGAAATACGGTCCATGTTTTACAGGCGTAATAAGCAGAAATGATCCCAAACCAGTGATCCGTATGTCATCCGTAGGCAGGGTGTGGCTGCGTATTTTGCACATGTAAACCTCCGTATGTAATCCATATGGCATCCGTACGGCGAGATTTTCTCGCCGGCTTGCAAAATAATCAAAGAATGGATCCATGGGCTCAAATATTCGTGAAAACATATATACAGTCTATATATATATATATCAGTGAGACACATATATATATATATATATATATATATATATATATATATTTAATACAGTGCTAGATAGCAGAAAAGCCTGTAATTCAATTTCCGGCTTTTGCTATCTCCTTCCCAAACCCGACATGATATGAGACATGGTTTACATACAGTAAACCATTTCATATCCCTTTTTTTGCATATTCCTCACTACTAATGTTAGTAGAGTCTGTGTGCAAAATTTGGGGGCTCTAGCTGTTAAAATAAAGGGTTAAATCGTGGAAAACTCGAGCGTGGGAAAATATTCAGAAAAATTCCCACTCTCGAGTTCATATTCAGTTCAGTTTATACCAGCAGGGGGCGCAGCACAGCAAGTCTACAATGCTACGTTACCCTGCTTTCAATTCATTCCCCAGATTTTACAGTCAGGAGCACAGCTGCATTAGCAGGCTCCTGGCTGTAAAATTATTTAACCCCTTCAGATGGATTTACAGCGTGGGACATGACTGAGCGCTGGAAAGGTATGGGATATTGTTGCTTTTTTCTTTTTTTTTTTTTTACAGAACGAGGGTCGTCATTTGGATTAAGAGTATAATAAACTATTACAACACCCTGTGTCTTTATTTCAATAAAATACTTTTTCCCTAATGTGTGTGTGTTTTATTAACCATTTACTACTATTGGATTAATAATGGATACGTGTCTTATTGACATCTCTCCATTATTAGGCTACGTTCACATTTGCGTTGCGTCGGGCGCAGCCACGGCGACGCATGCGTCATGCGCCCCTATATTTAACATGGGGGGCGCATGGACATGCGTTGTGTTGCGTTTTGTGCCGCATGCGTTTTTTTGGAGCAAGCGTCAGGGCGCAGAGGACGCAGCATGTTGCATTTTTTTGCGCTAAAAAAATGAACGCATGCATCACAAAACTCTGCGTTTTGCTGCGTTTTGCATGCGTTTTTGCATGCGTTGTGCGTTGCGTCGCCGACGCAGCACACAACAACGCAAATGTGAACATAGCCTTAATAAGGCTTAATGTCACCTTACAATAGCAAGGTGGCAATAACACTTTATTACCCCATATCCCACCGCTACTCGGGAGTGGGAAGAGAGAGGTTAAGTGCCAGAATAGGCGCATTTTACAGAGATGCCTTTTCTGGGGTGGCTGGGGCAGATGTTTTTAGCTGGAGAGGGCCAATAACCATGGTCCCTCTCTAGGCTATTAACATCTGCCCTCAGTCACTGGCTTTCCCACTCTGGCGGAGAAAATTGCGCGGGAGCCCACGCCAGTTTTTTCCGCAATTTAACCCTTCATTTTAACAGCTAGAGCCCACAAATTTTGCACACAGATTTTACTAACATTAGTAGTGAGGAATATGCCAAAAAAAGGGATATGAAATGGTTTACTGTATGTAAATCATGTCTCATATCCTGTTGGGTTTGATAAGGAGATAGCAAAAGCCGGCAATTGAATTATCGGTTTTTATGCTATCTAGCACTGTATTAAATATAAATATATATATATATATATATATATATATATATATATATATATATATGTGTCTCACTGACATATATATATATCCATATTCTATGTGTAGGCATTTATTTGATCTATTCTATTCTAACCTGTCAGTGTGATTTTACTGTACACCGCACTGAATTGCCGGCTTTTCTCTTGAACACCGGTGCGTATTTCTCACAAGTTACACTGATGGTCCGTGTGTAATCCGTATTTTTCTCGCCCCCATAGACTTTCATTGGCGGATTTTTTGCGCAATACGCTGACAAACGTAGCATGCTGCGATTTTCTACGCCCGTAAAATACAGCTGCAAAATATACAGCAGATAGGAGCTGACCCATAGAGAATCATTGGTCTGTGTGCAATGCGTAGTTTTTGCGCCTCTCATACGTCCGTAAAACTCTCTAGTGTGATGCCGGCCTTACATGTTTTCGAGTATTGAAATTTGTGCAAATGTATTCCCTGCAAGTCAGATTTCTTGGGAAAATATGGAGAAATCGTTGAATTTCAATTTCAAAAGATCCGCTCATTTCTAACTGCTTAGACTACTAGGAATAAACAAAAAAGTATTTGATTCCCTTCCAACTTTTATCAGTTGCTGTTAGACATTTTTTGTGAGATGAATATTTTTATTGTTTCTGAGTGAAGGAGGAGGACAACTTTTCAGTTGATCATGTTAGTGACCGTTGATTTGCATGATGGGATAGAGTTATCTTTTCTACTATCATTGCTTTTGAAAAAATGTTGCCCTTTGTTACCTGATAAAGTACCAAGAAATAAAGTCTTGTCCTACTACCCTGGGCCAAGTGCAAAAGGTGAGGGGCTAAAAGGTCTTTCGACAAACTCACAGTCAGACCACAAGGGTGGGAGATAATATTAAGTAAAGTTTTCCTTGGGAGAATCCATAGAAATGCTTTGTTCAATTTCATCCAAAATTTCAGTTATGAAGAGTGTTGAAAATGAGTCTTCCCACCAGTACAGAGTTCGACTATCTCTGGCAATCCCGTAGACAATGAACGAATCAGAAGTTGGCATGCTCATCTTTCTGTCCATTATAATGGGCTCTCATTCTTGGTGGGAGCCAAATGGTCAGGCCTCAGTGAATCAGAGGGTTAAATCCTTCCAAAATTGTTTCTACCTGAATAATAATAATAATAATAATAATATTTATATAGCGCCAACATATTCCTCAGCGCTTTACAGTTAAACAGTTTCAAAACACAAGTCATAAGTAACAACGTTAACAATACAATCATTAAAGCAAAATAAGACGACCTTACTCATGAGAGCTTACAATCTACAATGAGGTGGGGGAGATTCAAGGTGTGTATTTACAATGATGTATTTACAATGATGGTCCAGCCATCTTGAGAGATTGATGGAGCTGGTGAATGGGCTACACACGCATACGTACACATAAAATGACTGATTAGGGAAAGTGATAGACCGCTCTGAACAAATGTGTTTTGAGGGAGCACCTAAAACTATGCAAATTGTGGATAGTCCTAATTTCTTGGGGTAGAGCATTCCAGAGAATTGGCTCAGCATGGTAGAAATCTTGGAGCCAGGAGTGGGAGGTACGAATTAGTGCAGAGGTTAGTCAAAAGTCATTTGCAGAGCGCAGCGATCGGTTAGGCTGATAGACAGAAATGAGGGAGGAGATGTAAGGGGGTGCTGCACTGTGGAGAGCTTTGTGGGTGAGAACAAGTACATTGAATTGGATCCTATAATGAATGGGCAGCCAGTGTAACAACTGGCGAAGTTACAAAACTGTCCATGACTGTATTCCTTTTATGATTGCTAAGGGTGACCATAGACCTTGTTGCAGTGAAGATACTACATGCTTACCAAAGTTGTCATATTGCTCTGGAATATTTATAATGTTATATGCCATGCAATGATATATAGGATGTTATGTAGATATGTACTGTAATGCTATGATAATGTTTTTCTATGCTGTGTGAATGTACTGACAAATGTGTGGATGTCATTAGAGTACCTTAGTAGTGACGTCAGGGTTTACAGCAATATAAGGCTGGTTTCAGACTTGCCTTCTTCCTCCATTAAGCCCCACCCACTGCCACGCCTCTTCCTTCAGCTCCGCCTACGTCTGCATGCGTCCTGCATACCCTATCTTTAACATTGGGTATGCAGGCCATGCAGATGAATGCGGATGCCTCCGCATGCGTTGTTTTGACGCTGAGCTGACCTGCATCGAATGCAACATGTTGGCATTTTGTTGCGGTTGGCGCAGCCTCAAAAAGGCGCATGCGGAGGCATCCACATACATCCACATGGCCTGCGTACCCAATGTTAAAGATAGGGTACGCAGGACGCATGCAGACATAGGCGAAGCTGAAGGAAGAGGTGTGGTAGTGGTCGGGGCCTAACGGAGGAAGAAGGCTGCCATCCACAGCCCTGCCAAACTCTAGTGTGAAACTAGCCTTAGAGATAAATGTTCTAACAATGCCTAGCCAGGGTGCTAGTGAGTAGTGAGGTCTGAGCTTATGCTCATTGAGGGGAGGATGGCTTTTTGTTATTTAATAAGCTAATGATTTAAATTTGCTCATGATATGGCTGAGTGACAATTAATATACTTGCTCACTGGAAATGTACAGTGCATATAAGATTCTGCTTCCTAACAATAAAGGTTAGATACATGATAGGAAACAGCAAAGCGTGTCTGCATCAGAGCCAGCTTGAAGTGGCCATGAGAAGTATGTATTACACTGAATACACTGTCCAAAGGGCTTTATAGAGGGTCATAAAGGAGCAAAGCAGTAAGCTCCAACTTGTACTACTGCCAATGTAGTCTGCCTCAGGTGTCAGGTGTAGGAGAACAGGAAGGTCACCTGCAGAACCGGATTTGCCACAGCAGTAGGGGACCTATAGGTTATAATTAGCAATAGTTTTTGTTTCATGGTTTTTTTTTTTACCTTACTAGAATGTATTTCATATGGCATTGGCAAGTGATTTAAATCTGTATCTTAGAATGCAAAAAAATAATCAATAAAAAAAAGACCCTGCAAAAAAAAACAGATGGAGAAAACCGTCACAAAACAAAAAAAGTAAAATAAAAACCCCGTAGTAAAGCGGCTATGAGTGCTTTTACTATTCATATTGTTATAGCCACAGCGTTCATTGTCTACAAAATATATTGAGAAAAACAAAATCACTTTTTACAGGTATCTGAAAAAAAGATTTTATCCAATTAATCTTTTTTGCTTCAGCTTGAAAAGGTGACTCCTTGTAGAATTTTCCCATGTATGTGTACCATGATGTGTACCTGGAAGGAAGGGAAGGGGGGCTGACAAGACAAGTTCCCTGCATACAGGTACAACCCGTAGGCAAAAAATATTAATAATAATAATTTTATTTCTATAGCACCAACATATTCCGCAATACCTTACATTTTAGAAGGGACTTGTACTGACAATAAAAGACATTACACCATAACAATAATCATACAATGAGATACGGCCTTTCCAAAACCCTGTCTGATGACAAATGCACACTTAGCAAGATGCAGCAGGCCTCCACTGATAAAGGCTAGAAGCGGCACAGGTGCAGACTACTTGATAAAAACAACCACCCCCACCCTCCAAACATTGCAGGGGTTGGCTGCCTAGTAGAAAAAATGCACATTGATATAACTCGCATAGGATGCCAGTCACACTGATAAGTGTGGTGCACAGTGTCTGGTATGCAACCTATTAATGACGCCCCTTGTGTTAACAGGTGGACTGCCCAGCACTATAATATGCAGCACACAGTGACAGACGCCCCAGAAAAAACTAACCAACATAGAGGCCTGGCCACATCCTGCAAAAAAGGATATGATATAGTGCAAAAAAATGCATGCATATGATAAACACATACACTATATGAGGTATTGGTTTAATATTTTGGCCAAAATAAAGTAAGCCCGCAACCCAATGTCAAGGGTCCCCATAATATTGCGGGTCCTACCACTAATATAAAAAAACAGCTAACATAGAAAAAAACTCAGAAAAAATACATACAATGAGATACGGCCGTCCCAAAACCCTGTCTGATGACAAATGCACACTTAGCAGGATGCAGCAGGCCTCCACTGATAAAGGCTAGAAGCGGCACAGGTGCAGACTACTCGATAAAAACAACCACCCCCACCCTCCAAACATTGCAGGGGTTGGCTGCCTAGTAGAAAAAATACACATTGATATAACTCACATAGGACGCCAGTCACACTGATAAGTGTGGTGCACAGTGTCTGGTATGCAACCTATTAATGACGCCCCTTGTATTAACAGGCGGGCTGCCCAACACTATAATATGCAGCACACAGTGACAGACACCCCAAAAATATTGATATACTCACCTCTCCGACGCAGCCTGGACCTTACCGATGTAACCGGCATCTTCCGTTCCTAAGAATGAGCGCTTGAAAGACCTTAGATGACGTCGCGGCTTGTGATTGGCCACGCGACCAATCACAAGCCGCGACGTCATCTAAGGTCTTTCAAGCGCTCATTCTTAGGAACGGAAGATGCCGGTTACATCGGTAAGGTCCAGGCTGCGTCGGAGAGGTGAGTATATCAATATTTTTTTTTTTTATTCTTTATTTTACACATTAACCCCTTCATGACCCAGCCTATTTTGGCCTTAATGACCTTGCCGTTTTTTGCAATTCTGACCAGTGTCCCTTTATGAGGTAATAACTCAGGAACGCTTCAACGGATCCTAGCGATTCTGAGACTGTTTTTTCGTGACATATTGGGCTTCATGTTAGTGGTAAACTTAGGTCGATAATTTTTTAGTTTATTTGTGAAAAAAACGGAAATTTGGCGAAAATTTTGAGAATTTCGCAATTTTCACATTTTGAATTTTTATTCTGTTAAACCAGAGAGTTATGTGACACAAAATAGTTAATAAATAACATTTTCCACATGTCTACTTTACATCAGCACAATTTTGAAAACAAATTTTTTTTTTGCTAGGAAGTTATAAGGGTTAAAATTTGACCAGTGATTTCTCATTTTTACAACAAAATTTACAAAACCATTTTTTTTAGGGACCACCTCACATTTGAAGTCAGTTTGAGGGTTCTATATGGCTGAAAATACCCAAAAGTGACACCATTCTAAAAACTGCACCCCTCAAGGTGCTCAAAACCACATTCAAGAAGTTTATTAACCCTTCAGGTGTTTCACAGCAGCAGAAGCAACATGGAAGGAAAAAATGAACATTTAACTTTTTAGTCACAAAAATGATCTTTTAGCAACAATTTTTTTATTTTCCCAAGGGTAAAAGGAGAAACTGGACCACGACCGATGTTGTCCAATTTGTCCTGAGTACGCTGATACCTCATATGTGGGGGTAAACCACTGTTTGGGCATACGGCAGGGCTTGGAAGGAAAGGAGCGCCATTTGACTTTTTGAATGAAAAATTGGCTCCAATCTTTAGCGGACACCATGTCGCGTTTGGAGAGCCCCCGTGTGCCTAAACATTGGAGCTCCCCCACAAGTGACCCCATTTTGGAAACTAGACCCCCCAAGGAACTTATCTAGAAGCATAGTGAGCACTTTAAACCCCCAGGTGCTTCACAAATTGATTCGTAAAAATGAAACAGTACTTTTTTTTCACAAAAAAATTATTTTAGCCTCAATTTTTTTCATTTTCACATGGGCAACAGGATAAAATGGATCCTAAAATTTGTTGGACAATTTCTCCTGAGTACACTGATACCTCACATGTGGGGGTAAACCACTGTTTGGGCACATGGTAAGGCTCGGAAGGGAAGGAGCGCCATTTGACTTTTTGAATGAAAAATTATCTCCATCGCTAGCGGACACCATGTCACGTTTGGAGAGCCCCTGTGTGCCTAAACATTGGAGTTCCCCCACAAGTGACCCCATTTTGGAAACTAGACCCCCCAAGGAACTTATCTAGAAGCATAGTGAGCACTTTAAACTCTCAGGTGCTTCACAAATTGATCCGTAAAAATGAAAAAGTACTTTTTTTTCACACAAAATTTCTTTTAGCCTCAATTTTTTCATTTTCACATGGGCAACAGGATAAAATGGACACTAAAATTTGTTGGGCAATTTCTGCTGAGTACGTTGATACCTCATATGTGGGGGTAAACCACTGTTTGGATGCACGGCAAGGCTCGGAAGGGGAGGCATGCCATTTGACTTTTTGAATGGAAAATTAGCTCCAATCGTTAGCGGACACCATGTCGCATTTGGAGAGCCCCTGTGTGCCTAAACATTGGAGCTCCCCTACAAATGACCCCATTTTGGAAACTAGACCCCCCAAGGAACTTATCTAGATGCATAGTGAGCACTTATAACCCCCAGGTGCTTCACAGAAGTTTATAACGCAGAGCCGTGAAAATAAAAAATAATTTTTCTTTCCTCAAAAATGATTTTTAGCCCAGGATTTTTTAATTTTCCAAGGGTAATAGGAGAAATTGGACCCCAAATGTTGTTGTCCAGTTTGTCCTGAGTACGATGATACCCCATATGTGGGGGTAAACCACTGTTTGGGCACACGGCAGGGCTCGGAAGGGAAGGCACGCCATTTGGCTTTTTGAATGGAAAATTAGCTCCAATCATTAGCGGACACCATGTCACGTTTGGAGAGCCCCTGTGTGCCTAAACATTGGAGCTCCCGCACAAGTGACCCCATTTTGGAAACTAGACCTCCCAAGGAACTAATCTAGATGTGTGGTGAGCACTTTGAACCCCCAAGTGCTTCGCAGAAGTTTATAACGCAGAGCCGTGAAAATAATAAATGTGTTTCCTTTCCTCAAAAATATTTTTTTAGCCCAGAATTTTTTATTTTTGCAAGGGTAACAGGAGAAATTGGACCCCAAAAGTTGTTGTCCAGTTTCTCCTGAGTACGCTGATACCCCATATGTGGGGGTAAACCACTGTTTGGGCACATGCCGGGGCTCGGAAGGGAAGTAGTGACGTTTTGGAATGCAGACTTTGATGGAATGGTCTGCGGGTGTCACGTTGCATTTGCAGAGCCCCTGATGTGCCTAAACAGTAGAAACACCCCACAAGTGACCCCATTTTGGAAACTAGACCCCCCAAGGAACTTATCTAGATGTGTGATGAGCACGTTCAACCCCCAAGTGCTTCACAGAAGTTTACACCGCAGAGCCGTGAAAATAAAAAATCATTTTTCTTTCCTCAAAAAAGATGTTTTAGCAAGCAATTTTTTATTTTCACAAGGGTAACAGGAGAAATTGGGCCGCAATGTTTGTTGCCCAGTTTATTGTGAGTACAGTGATACCCCATATGTGGGGGTAAACCACTGTTTGGGCGCACGTCAGGGCTCGGAAGGGAAGTAGTGACATTTGAAATGCAGACTTTGATGGAATGGTCTGCGGGCGTCACGTTGCATTTGCAGAGCCCCTGATGTGCCTAAACAGTAGAAACACCCCACAAGTGACCCCATTTTGGAAACTAGACCCCCCAAGGAACTTATCTAGATGTGTGATGAGCACGTTCAACCCCCAAGTGCTTCACAGAAGTTTACAACGCAGAGCCGTGAAAATAAAAAATAATTCTTCTTTCCTCAAAAATTATGTCTTAGCAAGTAATTTTTTATTTTTGCAAGGGTAACAGGAGAAATTGGACCCCAACAGTTGTTGCCCAGTTTGTCCTGAGTACGCTGGTACCCCAAATGTGGGGGTAAACCACTGTTTGGGCACACGTCGGGGCTTGGAAGGGAGGGAGCACCATTTGACTTTTTGAATGCAAGATTGGCTGGAATCAATGGTGGCGCCATGTTGCGTTTGGAGACCCCTGATGTGCCTAAACAGTGGAAACCCCTCATTTCTAACTTCAACACTAACCCCAACACACCCCTAATCCTAATCCCAACTGTAGCCATAACCCTAATCCCAACCCTAACCCCAACACACCCCTAACCACAACCCTAACCCCAACACACCCGTAACCCTAATTCCAACCCTAACCCTAATCCTAACCCTAATCCCAACTCTAACCCTAATCCCAACCCTAACCACAACTGTAACCCCAACACACCCCTAACCCTATCCGTAACCCTAACCACAAGCCTAATCTTAACCCTATTTCCAACCCTAGCCCTAATTCCAACCCTAACCCTAAGGGTATTTGCCCATGTAGCGGATTCGTGTGAGATTTTTCCGCACGACTTTTGAAAAATCTGCAAGTAAAAGGCACTGCGTTTTACCTGCGGATTTACAGCAGATTTCCAGTGTTTTTTTGTGCGGATTTCACCTGCGGATTCCTATTGAGGAACAGGTGTAAAACGCTGCGGAATCCGCACAAAGAATTGACATGCTGTGGAAAATACAATGCAGCGTTTCTGCACGGAATTTTCCGCACCATGGGCACAGCGGATTTGGTTTTCCATAGGTGTACACGGTACTGTAAACCTGATGGAAAACTG